>NW_026693344.1:3334444-4001333 GCF_021218885.2 Marmota monax
ATACTTTGGTTCCTAAGAATATGGTTCTACCATAAAAAAAATACCTAAAATGTAGGGAATAAATGGGAATGGGGCAAAGTTGGAAGAACTCTGAAACTTTGAACAGACTTCACAGGAATCTGATGGCTTTTGAGGAGGCTGTCAGTGAGGGCTTACAAGAAAGAGAGGAAAATGTTACTGGAAGCTGGAGGAAAGGAAACCCTTATTGTTTGGTTTCAAGAAGTTTAGTAACATGTCATCTGTGGTGACATGAAAGTAGAAATGTGCCTGCAAACTGAATAATCTAGCTAAGGAAGCGTGTCTTAGGTAAAGCATTGAAGGTGAAGCTTGGTTTCTTCTTGCTATTTATAGAAAATGTGATATGAAAGAAAGAAGCTAAATGAAGGAATGTTAAACATAATTGATTCAGGACCTGTTGATTTTAATAATTCTCAGCCACTTTAGATGGCAAATAATGCTCAAATTAACTGACTTCCAGGCAAAAATCAAATCCAGGGCTCTAACAAGAAAACACAACATAAAGCAAAAACTGTAGCTATGAGATCTTTATTTTTGAATTCAGAAATATATCAATGCAATGCCTTAGAGAACTATTCAGTCAGACAATAAGTTGTGTGTAAAGCTTAAGGGTGTTGTTCCTTAGCAGATACCACAAAAGCACATGGGTGAAAAGATCTTCTGTCAGAGAGAGTTATGGGTATGGCTTTCATATTATGGAATGAACTCAAATAGAATTCATCATAAACTCACATTTTTCAGAGAATTATATTGACCAAACATCACCATTCTAGACTATCAGGAACAGAAGAAGCACAAAATGAGAAGAGGCCATTGGAACCCCAATATTCTTTAGGTAGAAAGCAGACTGAGAAAGCTACTCAATTTTAAACCTGAGCAAAAGAAAGGATGACTTGGAAGCAAAAACTGTAAATCTAGAATGCAAAGCTTAAAGTCACAGAGAATTACTCAGGCCTTTGGTCCTAATTAAGCAACAAGCAACCTGTTTCCTGCTGGATGTCAGAATTACCATGGACTAATGAGTGTGGATGGGGGAGAGTGGGGTACAGATAAATTGTCACTTCAGTTTCTAGAGATTTAGATTGACATGAACTATGCTCAAAGAACTGTGCTTAAGGAATCATGTTTCAGGAATTTCATCTATACTTGTATTTGATTTTTATGACAAAATTATAGGCTTTAACCTGACTATATAGAATAGATTTTGGAAAGGGATGAGTACATTTTCTATGTGAAAGCAATATGGGTCACTGGGGACCAGAAGCTGCACTACAAGCTAGCCTCCCAAATGGCTCCAGTGACCCTCCCCTCCTAGTATATATTTTCCTATGAAGTCTTCTATCACACTGAATTATTGCTGACCATATGACCAATAGAATACTTTGGGTGTGATCAGTGTGTGGCATCTGGGCTGGATTATAAAGGCTTTGTGGCCTTTTCCTTACTCTTTGAGACTGATTCTTTTGGAAGAGACACCAACATCACCATATCACAAGAACACTTAGTCAACATACAGAGAAGCTCATATGAGGAGGAACTGGGTTCCCAGCCAAAACTAGTACCAGCTGCAAACCATGTGAGTGAGCCTCAGGCCTAATCAACTCTATATGAGTGCACTTCTGTTTTTTTAATTTTGTTTTGCTTTGTTGAAGCAGCACATTTTTTAAAAGAAATTGTTCTAATTAGTTATACGTGACAGTAGGATGCATTTTGATACATCATACATAAATGGAGTATAAGTTCTCATTCTTTTGGTTGTTCATGTTGTAGAATCACACTGGTCATGTAGTCCTATATACACATAGGGTAATGTAAGTGCACTTCTTGATGAGAGACCCCCAAAACAGAGCTTCTTAGCTAGGCTTCTTCCAAACTCGTAAGATAGTAAATGTTTATTTTAGTTTTTCAGCCATATATTGGGATGATTTTTATAATATATAACCTTTATTAAAATCTGATATAGCAAACATACTGAATAAATGTGCTACATGAATTTAATTTAAAAATCCTAGCCAATACATCTTTCTTTTTAATTTTGTTTTCCTACTACTTAATATTAAACTTAAGATTATTTGCATTTCACCATATTTCATTGTACTTAATTTTTTTTTGCATATAAAACATGTCTTTAACTTACTATGATCACCTTTAAAATGAAATCTGAATTATGATTCTAGTTGTTAGATTTTATTATTTTAAAGTAATACAAGTATTCACATCATTCTTCATCAACTCAGTGAAAAAATTACATCAGAAAATGACTGATGTCAAGGCGAATTTTTAACCTGTTTTTCATAAAGAAAAAAGAGACAACCAGAAACTGGTTTAAAGTGACATCTTTTAAAAAAAATAGCAAATATTGACTAACATAGCCTTAATATTTCTAGATATTATGATAAATGCAAATTAAGACACAGTTTCTTCCTTCAAGTTGCCTTTATTCTCATTAGAAATTAAAAAGTTAGAAAATATCAACTAATAAAAATTAATAAGAAGGGAGTTTTTTTCTAATGCTATTGTGATAAGTGCTTGGGGAACTCAGAAAATTTGAAAAAATAAAACTGAAGCAGAATTGGATGGGTATTCATGAAAAAGGTTTGAATAGTTGGACAAATGTTACTTATGTTGGACTTTGAATCTGGTAAGGGTGGAGATTACAGTTTACAGTCACCAGCAATCCCTCCTCTCAGAGATGGGGAAATTGTGTGGATGGGCAGAGAGCCCTGGCTTCCTGTAAACACTCTTGATGTTTCCTTAAATTTACCTCCTTGATGACTCACATTCCCGTATTAACACTATGAGAGGTGACCCCTTTTAAGAAGTCAGAATAGTTCTCCCATGGGAACAGCACATTTTCCTCATGTAAAAAAAAAAAAAAATGAACTAGCCTCTGCCCTCTCCTGCTCTTCAGTACCACTCAGGTACCTGCTGGAAAGAATGAGATTGTTGTCCCCAAATAATGCAGAGAAACAAAAGTCAATCTGTAACTATTCCAACTCTACGCCTGCTACCATAACATGAGTCTTTGCCTAGATTCATGGTTATATTTTACAATATTTTCGTTTCTTATGAATATTTATTGTGTAATTCTTTACCATTAGAAACACTAAATGAGAAATGTAGATTTTTCTAGGTAGGTGAATTGATGTATATAAAAGGACACATGAGTGAGAATCAGGTAGTAATTTATTGCACAAGGCTGTTTCTTATGAGAATTAAATGACAGTAAGGTTATAGGATTCATAATAATGCTTGCTGGGGATTATGCAGTTATTTAAAAAAGTATTTCTATTGGTGGTGTTGGTAGAAAAATATATTGCTTGTAGGAAACCTTTATCCCAACTTTGCCTTATCTTCATTTCGTGAATAAAGGGTATACACACTCTCATCTTTCCGGAAATCTAACCTTTAACTTAGTCACTCTTTTAAAACTTTTGACTTCTTTTAGTGATAGTCACATGGACTTATCATGTCTTGACCTACATCCATATTTCACTGTGGGCCTGATCATCGCCCCATTTCCTAAAGGCATCATGTTAGGGATTCTCCCTTATGTGAATCCTTTCCTCTCTCCAGTTTTTAAAAACCAGCCAAATGACCAACCAACCTACCAAAAACCCTTGATACCCACATTTTAACTAGATTCCAGTAGATAACTGATCCATGTCTTTGCTCTCATTTAAGACAATCCTTGGAAATACACAGAAAGAATGGAGTACCTCTAATTCTTTATCATCCCTTTCTTTCTGGAGCTTTTGTTCCCTCCACCAAGGTGACCAATGACCTCCACCAGTTAAATTCATTTGTTAATTGTCATGTCTGATATAGATGGCCCCTTTCTCATTCTTGATATGTTTTCTTCACTTGTCCTCCAGAATTCCATATTTTCTTAGTTTTTTTTTCCTCTTTCTCATTAGCTATATTCCATCTTTGCTACTTTGGTTGGTTATTCCTGTTGTCTCCAACTTTCAGTGTTTGCAGGTTCACTCCTTGGATTGCTCCTTTATACTTTCATCCTTGGTAATCTCACATAGACTAGTTGCTTCTAATTGCATCCACGTGTTGGCAACTTCCAGGTTTACATGTCCAGCCTAGATTTTCTATTTCAACTTCAGACATCTAACAACCTACTTAAAAAGTCCATTTGGATAAATCATACACATTGCAAAACTAAAATACCAAAACCAAACTCCCACTCTTGTTCCAAACCTGTTTCTCTTTTATAATTTTTCCTCTTTCAATAAATAGAACTCCATCCTTCCCAGTCTGAAGGCTCAAAATGTCACAATTACCCCTTTTTCTTTTACTCACTTCTTTGTCCACCTAACAGCAAATCATGTTGACTACATTTTCAAAATATATCCAGAGCCAGCCTCTTTGCATCAAGTGAGTCATCAAGGAGGTGAATTTAAGAGAACATCACCACCTCATTCCAAGCCACATCTTCACTTGCCAGGGTTACTGAAATAGCTGACTTGTCTCCATATTTTCCCTACTATTGTATTTCCTCGATTTGTAGAGGCTATTTAAAATATGGAGCCCTCCTGAGTTTTCTTTTAAGAGTAAAAGTCAAACCTCACAGTATTCTACAAGGCCCTAGGCAATCTATTCTTCTACTTCTGCTACCTTGCCCCCAATTTCATTTCCTCCTCTTCTTTCCTGCCTATTCCCTGCCTCCTCTGTTCTAACCATTATAACTTCCCTGCTAATTGTAACACATACCAGACAGACTCCTGCCCTAGTTCAGCTGTGGTTTCTTTTTCCTTTACCCAGAATACCCCAACCCAGACTGCACGTGGCTTACTCTGTTATTCTTTTCTTGATAAGTCCCCTGCTTCTGTTATCCACAATTCTTGCTATCCTTGCCTAATTGTTCTCCATAGTTCTTGCCACATTTTGACATACTATATTTTATTTGTTTCTTCGTCTCCACCAGCTTTTTAAGTCATATAAGGGTTGGATTTTTTTTCTCTATTTTGTCAACTGCTATATTCTCAGCCAACATCTATAACAGTACCTGGCATATGCTTGTTTTATTGGTAATTTACTAAAAGTAGTTCATGAGATCATAGAACTGTCCAATTCCACCTAAAGCAGGCAATTTGAACCCAATTTTGTCTCTGATACTCAGTGTACTTAAATTGCTCCAAATAACTTCAAAGTCATATTTCACCTTGGTAGTTTAAGTAATTTGCCATAGTCTATCAAATGCTTTTCAACTTCACTGACTTGAATAATTTATGAGTCTTAAGAGAGACTGGTAAATACTAAATAGATTACAGAATTTTCCTGGAATCATCCTTTGTCTCTCACAGCAGCATTGTTCTTTTATTAACCTGGGGATAATTGCTGTCATTCGTAGTTGATTTGCATTATAAAATATGCAGGGAAAAGGTAATGTCTAACCAAGCTTGAAAGTGTACTTTGTTGTTTTAGATCAGTTAAAATATTATTTCCATTCTGAAAAATATTGAGTGAAAAAATGTTTGTCATAACCAGACTGTAATAGGTCAAAACAGGTTTGACTCATTTGTAGAACTGGCTGAGTTCCAGATCAGAGGATGCCTGCTGGTGGTCATTTTCATTTCATAGAGACTTCAGAGCAGAAAAAATTCCTTACATTCTTTTAGGATTATTAGGTATCTTATATACATTGTATAGGTAGGGGCCAATATCCATGGTGTAAAATATTGAAAACTTATTTGAATCAGGTTAATAAAGAAACTATAGTCACCCATTGAACATCAGGTTTATTTTTAATTCCTTTGAAAATGTGCAAAGGTTTTTAACTATCAGTAAATTCCATCCAATATTATAATGAAATAGGCAAATGCAAAATCTCAGACTTCAATAGATCTCACATTCTGTCAAGCATACATATTAATTAGTAGAATAAAGATATAGTGGGAGAATTTTACCACCTGGTCTTTGGAGCAATTCAATAAGATTTAAATGTCTGATTTTTATTTTAATTAATGAATTATCATAATTAAAGGAGGAATAGTAAATGAAAGCAACATGGATAGGAGCAATTTCCAAACTCCCACTGCATTATTTGTAAGGTTTTTAGTTTCATCTCACAAGCGAAACTGATAAGGAAATGTTGCTTATCTAACTAATACATAATGGTAATGTTAAAGATTCTTTTTTCTTCTTGAGGTAATGCATTTCATAATGTGCTATATTATTAGAGAGTAACATATACTCTATTCAGAAATGAGATAGATTTCACAGAAAAGAAAATAGTGCACTTAGTAAAACCTAAAGTCACAAATAATTTAATAGTTTCTGTAGGTAATATAGATACTATAGTGACACAATGACAGGTAGACAACATAACATAGAAATTTCCATTTTCCACTTCTGGGTGGAAAATTATATATTAGTTTTCTATAGGTAATGCCTAAGAAATTGTTTTGTAAGCAATGCAACAATAATAATTTCCATGTTACTTCTTATCTTTATGTTTCTAATTTCAGATCTCCTTCTCCTTCCAGAGGAAGTTAGTGATGCCATAGCTTTAATGTCTGTTTTAGCTGCAAAACTCAAATGTTCACTTTCTGTTAGAAAATCTAAAGCAGGTGGTATACAATTTCTCGTGATTTGGAATTCTTTAAAGGCAAGTAAATTGGAAGTTCAAGTGCTGGTAGGTTAAGCTGAAATTATAACCCCAGTGACACTTTCCTGAATAAAAACCTTCTTTTTCTAATGCAATTGTCTGTGTGCAGCTGTAGCTCTCAATTGCATCACTGCCATAATCATTACAGCCTCATTTTCATTAACAGTTTAAAATCCAAAAATAATTTTTATTCAGTTCTGATTTGGATTTTAAATAGAAAGTAAAAGTATGAAATGAAGAGGTAGCAGCTAAACCAGGGATGTAAGCCACTGCATTGCTGATCTCAGAAGGAATCTGGTCTGGAAGGAGGGGATCTGAACTAAGGGAGAAGGGGCTCTTATTTTCAATTTGAGGAAAAAATCCTAATTCAGAAGGCCTGATTATTTCCATTTGTCCCATTCTGGTAAACACTTTCTGAAAATAAGGAAGAATTATTTTGTGAATGAGAGGCCTACAAGTTCTTCCAGAGTGGTTCTTAATGCCCATTTTGTCTTTCCTGTTTCTGCTGTACCTAAGCAAACATCTGTTCCTCTTTGTTAAGTGAAATTGTATGAAAGGACGTGGCACAATGCTTGGCACATAAGTTGGTGCTCAATTTTTTGGAGCATGCAAATGTGAAATGATAACAATAGGATTATAGGCACAGTGAAAATACTGCTCCTAACCAGCTCTTAGTTTGTGCTTGTGTGTCTGACTTGAAGACTATGGAACCATTTCATAATCTTGCAATACAGACCAGGCTCTTCAGTTCAGCATCACTGGGTGGAAGTGGGGATTGATACTTGTGAGAATAGATAGCAATGAAATATCTGAAGTGAATGGATTGCAAAACCTTACCATGTCAGTTTCATCTCAAAAACACTAGGTTATTTCTGAGTGTTCTTCCACTGACATAGAACATCCTCATGCAATGTCAATTGTATTATATATTTACAGGTTAGCTAATAAACTCATGTGACATGATGAAATGGTGCAAATACACTTTGATGGAGCCTACAAAAGAAAATACATTTTTTGTGTACTTTTTTCTTCCATTGTCATTGGTCAGTAAAAAAAAATAAAGAAGGAATATTCTCTCTGTTCTTTTTATTTTATTTTAGCTTCAAAACTTACCTCTGGGAATGTCGCACTAGTAAACATAATTCAGTGAGGAGAAGACATTTTAAGTTTTATAAGGCCTTTTATTGAAGGAATATTTATAACTATTTTCCAAAGTCAAGGGAATAAATCTAAGATTTTGCTTTTCCTGTAAGAAAGGCACACTTAACAAACCTCTGGTCAGCACAAGGCATCCACAATTTTGAGTTGGATGTTATTGAAGGAACCAGTGATATCCTTTGAGCCTCTGGAACTTGGCCCTGTTTCCCAATGGACTGTCCACAGATGGCTTTAAGGAAGTCACTCATAGGGAGTAAGTCCTAGGAAAAAGGGAAAGAGATCTGTTTACAGGAATGGCTAATGAGTGGCTTCTTGGAAACCTGATTTTGCCAACGATTCATCCTCAGAAGGGACACTCAGATTGTGAATGCCTCTTGAGAATCTGTTTCAGTCATTTCCAGGCTCTGGATTTCGATGGTTGTTGCCTATCTATTGCCTGACTGTGGCTAAGAGCGTGGTGGTGTATCATCTATCTCCCACAAGTTCAGAGAATAGTTGAAGGTAAGGAGTTCACGCTGAAGTAACATGAGAACATTGTTCTTTTCTCTCCTTCATCTGAGGGCTCATAAAGTCCATATTTCCTGAGAGTACAGTAGACCTATGAAAAGCATATTAGATATAAATTTCCTAAAGAGACCCTCAACTACCCTCCTTGTTACAGAGGGTCTAAAATAGACTGTAGAAATTCCCATGCTGCATTCATCACGTACTCTATCTGTTTTAGTGTAATTGATTCATTTGCTAGCTACTTATTAGGTATAGAATGGTTCAGAAATAAAATGGTGAAAACACAGCATAAATTGCAAT
The DNA here is from genome assembly GCF_021218885.2 of Marmota monax. Lineage (NCBI taxonomy): Eukaryota > Metazoa > Chordata > Mammalia > Rodentia > Sciuridae > Marmota > Marmota monax. Next base: position 3,343,047 of record NW_026693344.1, read on the forward strand.
ACATAGCAGCAATACACAGAATTAACAAGGTCTCCTAGGAGCAACATAAACCACCAATTAGAACAATTTAGATGAAGAAATTGCATATTAGGGAAGGAAACAAACCCCAATGTTATGGCTTGCTTGGATATTCATATGTTCCTTAATTAATTTTATCTCTATGTGGCAATATCCTGTTTATCTCTAGTTTGTTTCCAATCAAACCTACTTCTTAGATTCTAGCCAAATTGGGGGGAGGAGAGAACAGATCACCACAAATTCATGGACAGAAAAGTCAAGCAATTACTAGATACAAGGAACAACTAACCACACAGTACCTTGTACATGGTTAAAACTCCATAAAAGGCAATGATCATCTTTTTAAAATTATTATCATTAGTGACTGCTTATAATTTTTTTGCATGCATTACGTCATTTAACATTTACCACAATGCAAGGACATTGGTTTATCATGCCCATTAAACAGTTGAAGAAAACTGAGGCACAAATAGATTAAGTGGCTTGCTCATGTCTTGTAGCCAGTGACCAGTGGAGCTAGACTGACTGGCTTCAGAGGTTTCACTTTGATCATTATACATGTCTGCCTTTTATGTACACACATCTATCCTAAATATGTCCACAAGTCTAACAAATTTGTCTGTTTGGCTCAATAGATTATAGATAATGAGCATATTGTAGTCAGTGATGGGATGTAAGACAGGTCCCCTGACTTAGTCAAGAGTACTTAAAGTCTGGTCAACTAACAATGCATATCATGAAAATTTTTATGGGGTCACCTTAAATAGAGGTAGCAACACAGTGATTGATTATCCAAAATGATGACCAGATGTTCATCCTCTGAACATTCATTCTACCATGTTCAATAAATGATTCTTTAATTAGTTGGAAGAAGTCTATACTAGAATTATTGTTTCTCTTTTGTTTTCAATGAAGTGAGAGAAATATATATAATAATTTGAAGGGATAAACTTCAATAATCTGAGCAATATGCTTCTTCATGGAGCAGCCATCCCTTGAATGTATTATAGGGTAACATTAGTAACACTAGGGTGTTATTATGAAATGTATATTCATGCTTTATAGATATGTTTCAAAGATCTTCTAAAAGGTATCTCATTAAGCTTATTTTCCATAATCCTTGAAACTTACAATAATGGTTGAAGAATCTTTTGTTTAGCAGATTCTTGATCCACTATTATGCTTGACAATGAATCTCATGAATTATGTCGCCTAAGAAAGCACTTATCTCTGAAAAATACTCAAACCTGTTGTCTTTATTCTTATAACTTTGCTTGCTATCTATGGTTTCTAGACATACGTGATAAGTCTTGCTTATACCATAAGGTTGGCGACCAAAGACCTAAAATTACAGCGATTCTTACTGCTGTTCATTTTTTAATTTGCTTTCTGATTAGCAAGTAACAGTTTAGAAATTAACACAGTTATGAATGACTTCAAATTTTTTCTCTTACTGGGAAACAGAGTTGCACCTTTTCTAGCTCCATGCATAGGCTGGAACAAAATTAAGGAAGAAAGTTAAAAAAAAAAAAAAAAGAAGAAGTGAAAACACTGACAGCTTCACCTTCCACTCAGAATGAGAAACCACCCGTCCCTGCAGCCCCACACACTGGTTCCCCTCCCTCTATTCTTTAGTACTTCATGGACCCTTGCTCACAAGTGCCAACATTCAGCACAAGTTTCTAAGCCTTCTACTTCCAGTTCAGTAATTTCCTGTTGTGATGGAGCAGAAGAAAAGTTTTATGTCCTGTATGTCTCTGTTATGTCTGCATCATTACCAGAGGGTCTTCAGACTGAAGACCCAATCAGATATGATATGCCCTCTGAAAACATCAAATGGCACCCCACCTGCCAATGGCCAATCCTGGAGAGACAGGCAACAGGGCAATGTGGTGCTCACACCACATATTGTGGCTTGTTCTGTTGTCAAAATGCCTTGCGAAGCCAAACAAATCTCCCTAGCCCAGGAAAGTTTGGTAGTTGTTCTTGAGATGGAAAACTAATATTCTCTACCCAAGTGGCATAAAGAATCATAATAGGTCTAAATGCCCCATCCTAATTTCCTGTTATTTACTAATTATTTAACAGTGGAGAAAATTATTTAGTGCTTTTCAACAACAAATTTATAAGTATAGAACCAAGAGGTTTTATGAAGTAGTAAGCGAAAGCCAGTTGAAGGAATAGAGCAGTATCTATTTATTTATTTATTTAATATCAGGGATGGAACCCAGGGGCACTTTACTATTGAGCCACATTCCTAGTCCATTTTTATATTTTATTTAGAGAAAGGGTCTCCCTAAATTGCTTGGGCCTGGCTAAGTTGCTGAGGCTGGCTTTGAACTTGCAATCCTACCCCAGCCTCCAAAGCTGTTGGGATTACAGGTATGTGCCACCACACCCAGCTAAACAGTATTCTTTTGAAATAATAATTCAGTGAAATTTGAAGGTAAATGTATTATTAACTTCTGTGACAAGTGAGGGATATACTTAGAGAAACTATTACTGTAATAATTTTGTGCCCTTGTAGAAGATCAGGCTTAAGGTATTAAGTAAACCATTGATTTCCACTCTTTTGTGTAACAATGTATGGAAAAGCACCAGTTTCTAATGTTGTATCCATCTGTTCAAACTCTAACAAGGGTGTTTTATCATGACCCTTTTAAATGATTGGCTAGGTGATGTAGAAACTTGGATACCCTCATAAAGTTACCTGATTTTGAAGGCAACATTTCCACAGTAAAAATCACAGAGATAACCACATTTTTACATAACTCATTTTGAGTCTGTGGGTTCTTGTAAGTCCATAGAATTATTCAGCAGGGGATTGAGGACCACACCATCAGTGATAAGCCATATCCACAGTGTGTATCCTCATAGGATATGAGGAACATATCTCTTTGCCTTTGTGGTCTTTTTCTTTCCCCAAAATGTGTAACTCTAGACTATTGAGGAAAACATCAGATGAACTCCAGTTGAGGGGCATTCCTGACAATCCTACAAATGGTAAAAATCATCAAAAATAGGGAAAGTATAAGAAAAACTTACAGCAAAGGGGAAGTTAAGAAAGTATAACTATAATATAGTCCCTTGAATAGAATCCTGGAACAGAAAAATGGCAACAGTTGAAATCAAAGGAAATCTGAATGAAGTGTGGACATTGGGTTAGAAAAAGCCAACAGGTTGCTTTATCATTCAGTTATATTGGCTGCAGCATAGAACAAATCCATATTTTGCATCCACTTATAATCCATTGATAACAAATTTAAAATGTAAGATGATTCCATGGACTTACTTCATTTGATAAATCCCCCAGTCTCTATTATTAAACTACTTGTTATGGAAAAAAGTAAAAATAACAACAACAAAAACAACCTTCATTTTTTTCTTTTATTTAGTATTTTTAATTTTATTAAAGATATATAGGCTTTCCCCATTTCAAGAATGGATATGTTCTCAAAGCTAATTTGAGACAGTGGTTGGACTTTAGACACATTTTCCTGCGATTCTTGTATGTCATGGGTGTCTGTCAAATGCATGTCAAATTAACACAAATAGTTCTTCAAACTTACATGTGATCATCAGCATTGGTAATTAACAATTATGCAAACTTACCTATGAATCTCATTCCAAATATTGATGCCTGCTTACAAATCCCAATGTAAGATCAAGTTGGTCTTTAAGTTGAACTCAAAATTCTCATATGAATCCTGGGATGGATAGGACCTCTGGTCTATTACAGTTCTATCTCAGACCTCCAAGGCATATCTTCCTCACCTGCTGCCTTGAGTGTTGAATTGATTTTTCCCACTTTCTTCATTTGCATGTTGGGAGCTGAGAATAGGTTTCTAATGATATTTTCCTGACATAGGATAGTTAGGAGTCTGAGATTAGAGGACAGGTTGGGGAGAAGGAAAAAAAGAAAATGCAATCCCAGGGCTTTCTGCAAAGTGTACCCCTCTTCATTTTGCAGGAAGGGAAGTGTCTTGTTCACATTGGTCCTAAGCCAACTCCCTTTATATATGTGTGTGTGTGTGTGTGTGTGTGTGTGTGTATATATATATATATATATATATATATATATATATATATATATATATATATATATACACATTTGTTGTTGTTGTTGTTACATTCTTAGAGGCTAGAGAGGGTGATTTGTAATCTTTTTATTTTCTTCTCACCACACATTGCCTTGAACTTCTTTTTATTCGTTGGCCCACTGTAACCTCGACCACACCCCTAAGCCTCTTGCCCCTGAAGTTCATGCAGAATCCTTCAGAAATTTTATTTTCATAAAATAAGTGTTAGTAACCATAGAGAAAGGGTACAGCCTGTATTTATTATTATTATTATTATTATTATTATTATTATTATTAATTATTATTGTTATTTTGGTACCAGGGATTGAACCCAAAGGTGCTTAACCACTGAGCCACATCTCCAGCCCTTTTTATTTTTTAAGACAGGGTCTCACTAATTTACTTAGTGCCTTGCTAAGTTTTTGAGGCTGGTTTTGAATTTGTGATCCTCCTGCCCCAGTCCTCAATCCCGTGTGAGTCATCACACCCAGCTGGACTTTTATTTTTTAAAAATGGAAAACATAACTTCTGAATCCAGAAATAAAATATGACCCCCTGTGTTCAAATCCTGCCTAATCTGTTCTGTGTTCTAATCTTCTGTCTGGTGCCATTGATTAAACTTATGATTAGAGTAATTTCAAGCTTTAAGATTAAATGTTTCCTTATTGCTTTCAATACTTTAACCTCTATATGAAAACATGACCTATAAAGAGGAGAGAAAGACTTTTTCTTAGTCTTTGGGTAGGAAAGGGATTTTTTACAATTAAAGGGGGGAACTTGGGCTCTCTTTATCCAGCCTTTCTTTAGAATGTGGGCTGTGGTGAGGATATCCTCCTGGAGACTGCAGCAGCTCTGCAGTAATGGGCATTTGCCCTGGGGTGGTGTGAAGTGATGAGATGATCCCACAGGCCCAAGTTGCATCAGTGAAGAGAGAGGGAGGCACTTCCCTCCACCTTATTTCTCTTTAAATCTTATCTCCCTGGCCTTGGGAAACCAGGTCATGCTAGTCTCTAGCCCTGGAACACTCTGGTCTACATTAAAACACAAAATATGCAGGGTTGAGATGTGGAAGGAGCAGGAAATTATTAGTCCCTGAGAGGAAAGAAAACTTCCCAGAGCTCTAACTTCTCATGACTGCTCATTTATGTGAAGGAAATATCTATTCTGACATAAGTAGAGAATTGCATGTATGTTGAAATACATACATACAAGTATCTATGTTCTCTAAAGCAAAAAATAAGAAAATAAAAAAATCATCACTGAGTAACTTCATCAACTTTCTGCTTGGGGCCAATGATTTATTTAAAGGAACCAATATCAAAAGAGGAAAACTCTTCACTATATTTCTTGGCAGTTTCCCCCACCCACCCATGACAATGTACACTTAGTTAGGAACTATTTTAGAAAAAAAAATTCATCTCAGACTGTGTGGAAAGTATTTCAAAACCAAATTACAAATACACGTTAGGCTATACATTTCAGGCTGCCAGTGTGTGGGAGCATATTTTTACAAATACTGCTCTGATATTTGAATTTTTTTAAAAATGTCTTCTGAGCACCAAAGTACTTTCATTTGGGGCTCTTTAATTTAAATGGAGCACACATGTGCTTGTGTACATAGGCAAGAACCCATTAAGTACTTAGCTGAAATTAATCTTGACTGTAGAAAAGAGCATACTACTTACATATATTTTATAACTTCTACATTTTTCCTTTGATTTTCAATTATCAAGACATTATAAAACCTGCAGAGGTAGAATCAGATAGCAAAAGAAGTATTACAGATCACACATCGAAACACCCATCTCAACACCTGAAGCTTTTCTACCTAAGTCATTTAACATCTCTAGAATTAGTTCCTTTATTTTTAAATAATGTGGACATTAGACTAGATGAGTGCTGATGATGTTGGTCCAGATTTCAAGAAAGATTTGTGTTTTAATACTTTGAAATAAAAAGCATCTCTAAAACTGATTCTCTACTATCATTTTAAAAAGAAAATTGATTTTTTTTAATAAGTGCTATGCTATGATGTGAAACCTGCCCATATACTCTAGTCCTAATTCCTCTGGTGTTTATAGAAATTAATTATTTATCAGAAACTGTACCACCCACCTACAAAATAAAACTAAAAATATTTGTTATTTTCACAGAGTATCAGTAAGGATAAATTAAATGAGAAAAAGTTTAGAATCTTTGGAAGAAAGCTGTTTTCTAAGTAGAAAATATTTGCATTACTATTGTCCTTTTTATGCAGTGGATAAATGAAATGCAATTTTCCTGTGTGTTCCTGTTGACTATATCTCCTCAAGGGAATGTATTTGAAAAATAAGTAGAAGCTTATAAAGAAGAGTCTGTGTTCGTGAAACCACAATTTTGGAACAGAGGGAGCAAATTAATGTTATTTGGTATTCTTTGAAGAAGAGTTGACACTTTCTAGAAAAAAAATTGACCTATTGAAAGACTTTAGATTCATTAATTTACTTTCAAACATTTTATATGTTCAAGTTATTTCATATCCTATATAAAATAGTGACTATACCAATATGCTTTATGACAAAACGTTTTAGAAATTATCCTTTTTTGTTTAGAATTTTAGAAATGATTTCATATGTTTAAAGTTTTTTTTTAAACTTTTAATAACATAAATTATTTGAAAAACAAACATGATTCAACAGGAAAAAACTCCCTACAAAATGGTTCAATCCTCCTGTTTTCTAATGAATTCAAAAGATACTGCTTTTAAACTTTGCCAAGGGGACATTTTATATTGTAATGAAATTAGTAAGATTATTGGTGACTTGCATGTAGAGATTATCCATTTTTGTGATTATATTTATTCACTTTCAAACATTTGAAAATCAAAGCAATAAGGACCCTCACAATACTTTGTACATTCATAGTCTAAGCACAATGAAGCAGAAGTCCTTGCAGTTTAAGTCCAAATCACACGTGTTAAATATGCAAATAAGAATTATTTGTCCAATTTCCAATACTGCTTTTGTTCCAATACTTAACTACGTTTGTACCTATTTTGCCAGACCTACTCAAAACATCAAGCTAAGTTCATTAGTAACTATTATTGCATAACATGCTTTGTGCTGAAGTTATGTTCATTGATGCTTGGTTTTTTAAGTACAGAATAGATATAAATTGTCTGACTGAATCTCATCTTACCTATTAGAGTTTTACTATAAGAAAGAAACTCCAAGGTGAGAGTCCCGTATGTGTTTAATGAAACATTTTTTCTTAATAGATTTTTTTCCCTCAAGAATTGGTAAAGCTAAATAGTAACAAAAATACACTAAAGAGCAGATGATCCCAAGCAAAGCCAAGATGAGTGCTCTGCATGAGGATTAGGAAGTGCTAAGACCTTGTTTAGTTTTCCCTGGGGAATCACAGACAACTTCTGAAGTTAATTTTGATTACAGATGAGCTGAGCTGAAGCATAAAGTCCTACATTTGCCCTTTTCCTACTGGCTCTTAATTGTTCCTCTGGAACTAGAGCTATGTTACGTTGGACACTTGGCCTTTACTTAAATATCCACATAATATTTTTTGCTTTCTAAAAAAGAACTGCTATTTCTGTTATTACACTATCAAAGGAAGACAAAATTTTAAGTTCCATAGATTTTTGTCCTGGGTGAATCATCATATTTGGTTTCTATTACATGAAGAGAAAGGCTGACTACTTAATAATAAAGTTACATGAGGTACAGCATCCATGATTTTTAATTTGAAATGATGAATTAATTGATTTATGAAGACTGTCAACGACAGCAAAACTTTTGTCCTTTTTGTAAAGGACACCTGACTCTCATTCCTTGGTTTTTCTGGAGGCTAGTAGTAATGGAAGAGATGGAAATATAATAATGATCCTTATTTATTTTCTAAACAAATGACCTATTGAAAGACTTTAGATTCATTAATTTACTTTCAAACATTTTATATGTTCAAGTTATTTCATATCCTATATAAAATAGTGACTATACCAATATGCTTTATGACAAAACATATTAGAAATTATAATACTGGGTGGTGGATAGAGAGAGAGAGTAATGGAAGGGGGAAGGAAGAGACCGAGATTATTTTGGTATTCTTTTTCTGTTTCTAGATTATATATGTGTGTCTTAGTCTCATCTTTATACCCGAAGATTTGCAATTTCATTGTTTTTGGAACTTCCTTTGGCATGTCAGCAGAATTTTAAAAAGATGTGAAACTCAAGGCAATTTTGTTACTTTTTAGCAGCTTTTAAAAGACCAGTATTTCACAATTTAAAGAATATCTTGTCAGGATGAGTTATTGTCTACTTTCTAGTCACCATAGCCCCCACACGAATCTTATCAGGGATATTTGAGAATGACATATTATCTCTGCCTTCTTCATCCAACATATTTCATCTCTTGTTGTATAGTTATTTGTGGCTTGTTAATCTACTTTAGGGTTTTGAAAGCTTCCTGTAGTTATAAGCATAGTACATATGTCAGTATTTGCACTCTTTGGGAAGAGGATCCATAGCTTTTAACCCATTCTAAAAATAATAATGACAATAATAATAACAACAATTATATATATGTATATATGGGTACATCAGTGTCTCAAATTAAATTAAGGACTACTACTAGAGAATGTACTTTATATTCCTAGATATATTTTAAGCAACCAGACATCAGGAACTATATTTCCTACTGAAATATATTTCTAATAACACTTGTCAATGTCCTCCCATAAACACTGTTGAACAGATGGATTTTAGAATGTCATGAAACAGGGCCTAATTACTTGGGCTCAGATCCCCCCCAGTAGTAGGTTAATTATGAACTCAGGTTGCACACTTACCTCCTTTAGACATTGACAGCCATTTACTTAAGCATTTAGTTAGTTCTCTTCCTCAAACTTTCTTCTTCTCTAAAGAAAATTGAACATTGTTGGTGGAATCAAATTCTCTTCAGGTAACTATATAAGGAAAGGGAAAAATTAAAATGTCCTTCCCAATTATGAGCAAGAAAAAATAAGTTTAAATACCTGTTGGATCTAAATAATTCACAGGTTGGCCTCTTTATGAAGTCATATCATATAGTCATCTTCATGTTAAAAGAGTTATTAATTCAAAAAATCAAAGTGTACAAAGTCTCTGTGATGAAGATGTGACTCTTAGCCTTAAAATGTAATCTAAATGAGAAGGAAAAATAAGAGAATATAAAACATTAAGCTATTAATATTTCCTTGGTTGGATTAGAAAGCTGTCATGGTCACATCCCTTTGTCATTTGATTTCCCCAAGAAATGAACAGCAACAGAATGGAGGGCCACAGTTATCTTAAGGTCCCTTTAAAATGAGCCTTGGCAATAACAAGATAATATCACTCCACCAAGTGGTATTTTAAAAATTCACCTAAATAATACTAACAAAGTCATTAACAAATTATAATTTTGTCAGTCTCTTAAGACATATAAAATATTTAACCACAATCATTAACTTCTAGTGTGTAGGGAAGTACATAGCTAAGTTATTTTTTTATGGCTAAAGAGAAAGTATTTACTCTTTAGGATGAAACTTTATTATGTCCATTCCATCAGTTAAAATACCATTAATAATTAACCAGATACTAAGTATAAAGTTAAGAGAACTTGGCATAGAAATGCAAAAATAAAATAACTACCTTATAGTTTTTGTACCTTGTATCTGCTTTTTTTAAAGCAATGTTTTATTTTATTTTTAGCTATTAGCCATTATAGAGCTATTAATTCCTTTGGTTCTAGGAGCAGAAACCTAGGGGTCAAGACCAGTTGAATGAGAGATTCAAACTCTCCTGCCAGAATCTATCACCCACAAACACATTGGCATCTCCTTATCTCCCAGGCCCACTTTATTCCACCACAAAATTCTTGGATGTTGTTTGGAACTTGCTTTCGGAAGATTTGGAATAATGGTTCTCAATCCTTTCTGCACAGCAGAATCACCCAGGAGTTCTTTGAAAATACAGATGTTTGGGTACCATTTCCAGGAATTGCTGATTCACTTGAACTGTGATCAGGCTCAAATTAAGTGTTTTTAAAGAACTGGGGTATCTCTGATGCAAGAGAAAGGCTGGGAATCACTCCACTCATGTAGCTGCCCTTCCGGCCTATTTTCACAAGCCCAAGTACAAGAACTTCGGCAGTATACTCAAGGGCTATAAGTAATAACATCATACTTTAAATATATAAAATGATAATCAACATAGTCTGAAAGGGTTTGACCTCTGTGCACCTGAGATTTCTAATTTCTGCAAGCACATAATTATTCAAGAACAACCTCATTGTGAATGCATACAGTTGTTGCATAAATAAAGACAAAACATTTTTAGTAAAGTCTTAAATGAAGACTTTGTGCTTTTTTAAAGTAAACTCCTAAATCATATTTTAATGAATACAGTTATTTGTGAACCAGCAATTGATGTCTTAATTTCAACAACTAGATGCATAGATAGAATCCAGCTGTTGTGTACCTAATTCATTTTGTTAAGGACTTCCCTTCAGGCCTGCTTTTTGTTTGTTTTGTGATACTGATATTATTAAAAAATAGCTCGAACATGAAAGTTTTAAAATATTCTAGAAGCTCAATATTTAAAAAAAATATTAATCAAGTAAAACAATGATGTCACTCAGGATCTTCTTCTCTAAAGCACCAGGAAATACTTGACCACATATAAACTGTCATGGGGTCTGATCCCAACAGATGTCCTTTTCAAGCACCTGTTGGAGTCAACTCTGCCACTGGACTTTTAGAGGGGATGGAGTTTTAATTTTCCAAAAGCCATGAGCCAGCCAATTGGAATGTCAGACATGCACATTTGCTGTTTATGTTCCATTCTATAAACCAGCTCCTGAATTGCTGTGTTGATCTCTTGATTGTGTAGTTAGTGAGAGAAGTCTACAGATAACTTTAGGATTGACTCCCTTTGTTAATAGAGGTTTATTAAAGGGTATTGTTTTCACATAAACCAATAATGAAACACATTATGTTTTTCTTACCCTCTGAGAAGTCTGTCAACAGTTGACTTGTTAAAAATCTACAACTGTGGTTATAAATTGAAGAAAGCAGAAAGCTCTCTCAGAAAGCTCACTTACAAAACTGTTTCACATGTCTCCTTAGCAGAGAGTCAAAGTTTGAGATTGATTGTAATGGAATAGCTAAAATGTCACATAACTTAACACCAAATGTGCTTGCGGCTGATTCCATTCAAAAATTGACACGCACAAGCTGTGTTAGTAGTGTGACCTCAAGTAAATTCATCATGTCTATGTATAGTAAAGTACTGAGCACATATTCTTGGGCTGGAGGTCATGGGTTATGCATAGCTCTTCAAACACTTATATTTTGAGACAGCTGAATTACTCCCTGACCTGACTTCAGTGAGTGGGCAGATCATCTTCATCTTTATGCCTTCCTGCCCTTTCTAAATATAGTAGGGCCTTTAACAAGAGGATATTTTAAGCAGCTCATATTCACCCGTCTCATCAGGAGAAGCCTATTTTGGCCACTTGCATGTGTAAGATCTGCATGTGTGCATAGTCAGTCTGTTGGACTCCTAGTCCATGCTTCTCACCACTCATATAAGAAACTTGCAAACATAGACACTGGGATTGCAGGCTGAGAGTGCTGGCTTTGAGTCAGTGGGTAAACATAAGAGAAGGCAAGACACTTTAGGGATGTGAATATGCTCCTGAAATCATCCATTTCAGACATTTGCACATCAGTCCTCAGCTTTTTGGATCTGTTTTCATAAAACCTGGCTGTGATTTTGCTCCAGAGACCTCCACGATCTTGCCGCTTTTAATAAATATTTATAGAAGGCACTGCCAGCCTTTGGATAAGGGAAACTAATGAGAAACTGCCATCCAAACTCTGAACGGCAAAAACAAAAGGAAGCAAAACCAAAACATCCAAAACAAAGCCAAAAAAGAGCAACTCAGACAATCCGTGCTCACAAGAAGACACGGAGAAAAATACCAAGATGTAACTTTGATTTGATAACTGGATTTATCAGTCACGTGACTCTCATACAGTGGGTACTTTGTATTTTTCTACTTTGAAAAACAAGTGCAAATCTATGTTATTCTGCATAATGGGGACCAAAAATTTATGAGTGTGAGAAAACACAGACTCTAAAAGCAAGATGGAATTCAAGCAGGTAAACCCTGTTCCGCAGTCATATCATTCCAGTACAGTTGTACGTGGCACCCGTGTTTGCACCTCTAAGAAATTTCCATTTTTTCGCATCAAAAAATCCAGATACGAAGCCGAAGCTGCTTTCTTCGCCAACCTGAAGCTGTCTGATTTCAACATTATTGATACCCTTGGAGTTGGAGGTTTCGGACGAGTAGAACTGGTAGGTGATTGTTCTTTAAGTGTTTATGAAAGCCTCTGTCTTCCTTTTCATGTTTTCTCCTAACTAAAATTTCTTTCTCTCCTCTCTTATCATTAATCACTGTTGCTTATAAATCAGTACCAAATACTTTCATCCATGCATGTGAGAGTTTGTAGCACAGTGGGCTATAGTCAACAGATGAAAAATAAAATAAAAACTCAATTTCCATAAAGCCTCTTCATATTAAATGAAAGGTAAACACATTTACTTAATGAGGAGCCATAAAATATTTTTTTACCCAGCTGATTTTCTATAACCTTTATTTATTTCCTTAGTTCTGACCAGTGACCCACTAACTTAATTGTGCACCCTAACTATAATTATGATCATTTAAATGTGAACTCAAACTGGGAAAAGAGATGTAAATATATGAGATAAATGGTGTAGCAGAAATTCTATGATCTGTAGTTGCTAGATTAGAGATAATGGATTGAATATTTTGTATAGCTTATTTCACACATACTTCATTTATACACAGGTAAGTGTTGATGATGAGGACAGTTTGTACAAGTTCACACATAAAACACATTGCACAAATGTGATAAAGCAGCATGAAACTATATTCTATTTTGCATTTGTATGAAATAGAAATTTTAAAACTAACATTTGCAAGAAAAATTAGAAAAAGAAAAATATGCTGCTGACTGAGTTAGCTGAATTCCAAGACTGTGTAGATAAAAACCGTATTTGAGAATGCAGATTCATGTCCACCTTTCTGCTGAACACTGAGGACTCCCTGATATCAGACACCAGTACAGTATGTTAGGAACTCCCTGAGACTGTGTACAGTGTAGTAAACAGTTACTGTTGCCATCAAGAGTCAGAAGAAATCCCCTTCCATAAAAGTAGAGTGACCCAGAGTTATCTTTGATATTTTTCCATTTGTGCTGCAGTTGGAATTTCTGACCTTGACAAAAAGCAGAGAAATGTTATTTATTTAAATATTAGAAAAGAAGGTTTTTGAGCCATAAGTTCCTTCGGATTTGTATGATATTTGCCTTAACTCTGGTTAGAAATATTGTACTACTACTAATACTACTTCTGACTTGAAATTCTACCATGTGTTTCTGAGGAACTAAGTATTTTCAGTTATGTGAGTAAAAATTAACAGAATGTAGAAAAATCTCTTGCTTTTATGAATCCTGCCAATTAATGTAGCCTTAGATTTATTTTTCAAGAACTTTGGTTTTATGGTGAGTTTTAACTGTTCATACAGCTAATAAAGACTTATTTTTATTTTTTCTTCATTTTTTAAATTAATTGATTTTTTTAAATACACAACAGCAGAATGCATTGAAAAATTCTTATTATACATCTAGAGCACAATTTTTCATATCTTTGTATATAAAGTATGTTCATGCCAATTCATGTCTTTATACATGTACTTTGTTTTTTGTTCTTTTGCATTACAGTTCTTATTACACATATATACCACAATTTTTAATATCTCTGTATATAAAGTATGTTGACACCCAATTCGTGTCTTCATACATGTACTTTGGATAATGATGTCCACCACATTTCGCTAATAAAGATTTATTAACAGCATACATGAACAGCTTTGCTTTGGAGTATTGGGACATACAAGTGGAACAGAGGATAAAGGTCTTTACCATGAAGGTTTTTCTGCCTAGTGTATTTATTTACATAATGTATTTGTCTAAACCCCTTTCTGAATGAAGCTGTATAAAGAACAGAATTTCCCAGAGATTGATTTGTGGACTGTTTGTTAAAGTTCCTTAAATATTATTTTTATAGAACATGGGCAATAAATTGTGGCTGTTTTAGTTAACAAAAATAAAATATTACAACTTTATGGATGTCTGGAGGTCTGATAATTCTGAGTTACCAGTGAGATATTATTAAATGTAGGAATTTAGTAATTATTTTTGGAATATTGATAATATTGGTAATAGCTTATCATAGCTTTGAGACCACTTTAAGATGAACAATCACATACTAAGTTAATAGTGGGAGTCTTTTAGAAAATTCTATGAAAAATGTGTGAGACACAACTAACTGAAAAATTAAGGAAAGTTTATGTAAAAGGTAGTATAGCTTAAAAAGATAAATATATCTATATGATTGTGTATGCATGTGCATGTTTGTATATATACATATTTATTTATTCATACACATACACATATTTATATAAACTCTCCCCATTCTTTACCAGGAAAGAATTCAGTCTAGTTTTCTTCTCATGCATATTGCATATTTTGCACAGATGTTTATAAACAAATGAAAACTCTAATCCAAAGAATTAGTTTAGGTTGGAAATATTTCCCAGTTTTCCAAGACTAAATATTGATGAATGATAAATCTTTAATGGATCATCAAGTATGATAATTCTACGGGGGCGGGGGGTGGGATGGGGGGGGGGAGGCACGTGTCCTTAAACTATGAAGTCACATCTTGTGTTGTCGGAAAAACCCCAAACCCTGGGGTACAAGCATAACATCTAGATCATCTCCACTATTCACTGTGGGTCAGCCATTTACATGATGACTAATACTGTAATAATCACTGCCCCGAGTTTAGCCACTTAGTATCTGCTGGGTCATATTAATTACTGGGTGTGAAGAATATTCTCTATGATTGTAATATATATATATATATATATATATATATATATATATATATATATATACCTTTTACATATATATATATATATAAATACCTTTTATATATATATATATATATATATATATATATATATATATATATATATAAATACCTTTTACATATATTCATTGATGCCAGAATTGGGAGCTTGACCTGAGTACTTCATAATTACCCATATTGTTGTTATCACACTAAGGTAATAGTTTATCTTTAGAGGGGTGTACACATCATTCAAAGTTAAGAGAGAATATAGGCATAGCCCAAGTTCTGTTGTAATTTAGAGTTTTCTCTTTACACTCCTCTGAGGTGACACGTGCAAAATAATTTTATCAGTATTGTGAAATGCTATGTTTAAGCAATATAACTGTCATACTGACTCATTTTACCTCTCTGTAACACAGGATGAATACATTGATATAAAGTATATAATAAATTTTGAACCTACTAGTCATTAGCTTGGTAATGACATTGATCAAGGAAATTACATTACAAAATAAGATGAAAAGTTAAAAGAATTAAATTTTTTCCAGGCATAAAGATTATAAACTGTCCAATGAGATATGAAGAGCTTAGAAATTGGGATTTCTGAACTCCATTTCCTAATGAAGAATTTTAATACTTTTTATTAATGTTTCACATACAGATTATGTTTGTGTGATTCTATATAATTATATACCTTTGCAGACTTCTTAGCATTTCTTAATTTTTATCATTTGTCAGTTTAGATAAGTTTAGATGCAGTAGTACTTTCAGGCAGGAGAATTTTTAAATAATTTATTTTCAATTTTTGAAGATAAGAACATAATAAGAAATGTAAATATTTGTTTGATGATAAACCCACAAGCTTGTAGAAAGGTCTTATATGCATAAGAATTCTGCTCTTAAGCTATCTCATCTATTTCATAAATACTACTTTAATATTAGACATTCCCTGTTCAAATTCATTGCCTTTGGAAAGCCATTTGTACTGCCTTCTTTCTGTTATTAGGCATAGATCATATTTCTGTTCATGTTCTTTAAGAGTGGACCTTCAATGTGTTCACTGTGACCTGTTTATAGTACATCCTCCAGAAAACCAATTCTGTTTACAAAACCACTTTAAATTAAAAAAATAGCTATTTTTATCTATCATTTATCACTAAAGCTGTAAGCACAACTATAAAGGAATTTTTCTTAATTTACAAGGTAAAATTTTAAAATAAGAAGATTGGTTTTACAAATCATAAATGAAAATTATTCCCATTGCTTTCCTTATGTTCTTATTAGAGAGGTACCTGTTTCACTACAGATTTGCACATGTAAACACATAATTTATTTTAATCTGGCAATACTATGTAGTGGTTGTTCTAAATATTAGATTATTAATATGTTTATTCAGCAGTCCAAATGGCTCCTATACCAGCAAACCATACTTGGATAAAATATGAGAACAAAAATATGGGAGACATTGTTTATATCTTCTTGCCTTATATTCTTTCAGTGTTGGTTATTATGTATCAATGTAGTGAACTCTCTAGGGAGATATAAAGTTTAATAGAAAGTAACTCTAAGAACACACAATCTACTGGGAGGAGCAATCATACACTGAAAAGTAAACCTGTAAGCAAAGTAGGAACAACACAGGCTCAGTGCATGGAGGAGCAAGACTTTGGAGGAGGTGACTTTTCCAAGGCAAAAAGAGAGTTTAGGTGTCAATATAGATAACTGAAATCACTTGGTAAAATGAAATTACTGCAAGAACAAATATTTATTAATTAATACTACTTTATTGCTGAAACAGTCGACTTTTCATTTGAAGCCTGCTTTGCAGTTTTCAGATTGCTCTCACACCCAATATGTAACTCTGCTCTCCTAGCTACCCAGGGAGAACTTGAGTCATGATCCACATTTCATAGAAAAAGTGTCAAGAATAATGCTTATAAGCATTTCTAAGTTCATGCATTCATTGAAAGAACTATTGTTATTGCCCAAAACTACTTTTTTTCTTAAACTGGAAAACCCATTTTTGTTGTTCTAGCTTCTAAAAATATTTAGATTCTTACCACACAAAATCAAATGTGTTGAATCCATTGTCACAGGTACACCTTAACTTTAAAAAAAAAATTCTTCTAGGATCTAAGAACCTAAAGTAAACATAAAGCTAGAATAGATGCAATGCTGATCTGCTATGCATATCTGTGTTAAAACTTTAGAGACCACCCACCTTCTGTAAATCTTTTGCTATTCTATTGGTAAAATGTCTGTGGAGAAAAACTAATAAGACACTGTGTGTAACATGGTAGCAACAAACTCAGTCTCTGGAATTAGACATTCTGATTCAGATCTTGCCAATTGTGTATGCTTAGTCATTTATAAACCCAAGCCTCAGTTTCCACATCTATAAAATGAGGATAATAATAGGATATGTGCCTCCTACATCATAGGTCAATGTGTTGTCAATGTGTTATTTTGTTATACTAATAATTGTCATTAATTATTCAAATAGGCTAAATTTACTTTTATTTACCATTTCCATCTATGCCCATAAAGAAGAAAGTGATTAAAATACTTTTACTATTTTTCTCCTATTGCTATCCAAGTACTGAGAGTACAAGCATTTCTCCAACATAAATAAGATCCTGAGGTCTTCAAATGACCTTCACTGATAGTTTCTATTAAATTCTCACAAACCAATAAAGCTCTTTACTTTCAGATCTTCCATGAGGGGAGATGGGAAACCGTTTTCAATCTTCCCCGTGCCAAATCTGTGTGCATCTGATGTAGTCTGATTTTATTTATCCATTTCTCTTCTAAATTGTAAAGCCCTGCCTCTTGACTTTTCAATAAGAAATCAGTTTGAGGTAGACTGCTGGGTCAAATGCAATTGCTTCAAAGCCTTCTCAAACCCAGCACCCAATTGGGCATAATAGGGACCTGGCTCTTGCCAGGGGGTACACAAAGGTTGTCTCTCATACCTTCTATGAATCCAATCAAGTTTATGAATCCTGAAGTAGGATTTTTCAGGACAGGGACAATATGGTACCAAGTTGCAAGATTCAATCAACACTCAGACAAACACATAGGTGCACCAGGCCTATATACCATTCATAAAGGCATCCATACCACTCTCATGGCATTTTTTCCAGCTGTCTCAGCACTGTGCTTACAGACAAGCAGGCTTGAAGGACTATGTAAACCAACAGGGAAAAGACAGAGACTAAGAGATGAGTGAGCAAGAAATTAGGTGCTAAACCCATGGCTCAGTGGACAGTTTTGTTTCATCGTTATTAAAAGCAAGCAGCTTAACTGCAAAAGGGAAACCCCATGTAAGATGAAAACATCACAAGAGCTTGCTACTGCCAAGCCACACAGCAGTGAAATGGGATAGTTGTGGGACTGACTGCTGGGCAGCATTTTGATGTGTGCCCACAGTGATTTATACTGTGGAGGATTATTCCTGGGGAAACCCTGCTGCCCTGTGGCCTCATATTTCCTGCAACCAAAATAAATAGGCACTCAACACTGCTTGAAAACTGAATATTTGCCTCATTTTAGCATAATTTTTGCTCTCCCTGATAAATGATTAAGTTTATGATTTTTCTATATTCTTCAAAAGAATTATTATGATTGATAGTATTGATTTATAAGAAAATAAGCTATTCAGATAGCGAATGATGGTCCAATCCAATAAACACAACTGGAAGTCAGTAGGTGAAGTAATAGTATATTGCAACTCCTAAAATAATCTCAGTTTCTAATCAGAAATTTCAGGTAGTCTATCTAGTACTTTGACAAATGCAAATAAAGTAAGACAATGCATGAAGTCACCTTATTACTGTAGAGTATATATTATTTTGTACATTGATAATCACAATGCAAGACTACATGGATGACAACAAAGACAAAGGATACTTTCTTACACTTCTGGTGACTTCATAGCAATGTTATATGCTAGTTATCTTGAAATGCATAGTTTTCATTAAAAGCATTTGAAATTAGTACACGACCATAAGATAGTGTTAACAGTTCCCCCTCCAAACCTGCATGTGATTCAAAAAGATCACTAGAAATCTAGAAGGCGCTGGAAATATCATTCCAAGACTTAGGAAGATAACTGGCAATTCAACACTTCAACCAAAAGTTAACATTTAAGTCCTGCGCTCCATTTTGTCTGCTATAACATAAATTTTATGTTTTTACTTAGTGAATTTATGGGCATAACACATTAAGCAAAAAGTTTGTTTACTAAAAACATCCTCAAATATTCACTGTGGATCGTTTCAGACGTGAGTCCAGCCCTCAGGAAATTTATGGCTTCTCCTAAGATGAAAACATTTGTAAAGTGACAAATGAAATCCTTTAGGATTGTATTACATCATAAATTATGCAGAAAGGTTCTTAGCATTTCAGGAGAGAGGTCATTTGGAGCTGAAGGAATAGAGGAGGTCCGTGAGGGTGTGCAGAACTAAATCCAGGGATGGAAAATAGGTTGGGATTTACGTGTACAGATGGGAAAGGGCCACTTCAGGCAAAGATTACAACATAAAAGGTCATGTGTTGTCACAAGACACCAAAGCAAGTGACCAGACTAGAGTGAATTCGTGTGCGGGAACAGTAAGAAATATTATTAGACAGCTGATTGGTAGAGTGTAATGGAATTATATTCTTAAAGGAGATTAGACTTTAATAGAACAAGGTGTTTGGACGTAAGTATTGAAAGCACATACACACAAACTCAGCTCTGAACTTCCCTCCTTGAAATAAAAGAATTCATTAAGGTGAGCAGACAGGCTATTTTTAGGTAGTGCTCTTTCCAGAAATAAACATCATAATTTCTCTTCTAAGACAGTTTGCTTTGGGCCAAGATGTAGTCTATATCCCTGAAAAACGTATGTAAATGCTTTAAAAGCAGAATCCTTTCCATGATAAGGAAAAATAGTCCTTTTGTGTGTTTTAATAGGTAGAAAATAATCATGACCTTTTCAATAGAAGATTTATCTTGTGTCTGGGAAAAATATATGAAACAGGTAACTTGGTATGATTCAGACTAGCTCGTCAATTGCATATATTAATTTATCACTAATTCACACTAATTTATTAATTTATCATTAATTCATACTCTGTCTCTCATGTTAATATCCTCCATAGCATTGACATACACAGCATATCAGCTCGAACATTTAGCTATGAGGTCAGGAGATTTTTGTGGACTAGGTGGCTTCGTTCTTAGCCCCTAACTCCAGCCAGTTGCCTTACAAGTTCAAAATGGGCATGAGGAGATCATCCCTACCCCAAAGCAGTTCAAACAAAGAAGTTAAAGCAATGGGAACCACTGTGTGTTTATCACTAGGACCTTGGATGTTACATGCGTAGGAACAGTGCAGTCTAAATATCTAATGTGACTATTTTTCATAGATTAATCTAATTTAAGGTAAAATAAATACTTGTTGAACTGACTTACCTACAATTAAAGTAAGTTTAAATTTGTATAAAATCTTGTAAAATTTTTGAAATACAAAAACAACAGGGAGGAAGAAGTTATTTTTGTTTTAAGTATCAGAAAGGGTGCTGTTTGAGGACAGCATGTATTAAGAAATTAAGGTCTGAGCCAGGCACAATGGTGCATGTCTGTAATCCCAGTGGCTCAGGAGGCTGAGACTGGAGGATCACAAATTCAAAGCCAGCCTCAGCAAAAGCAAGGCACTAAACAACTAAGTGAGACCCTGTCTCTAAATAAAATACAAACTAGGGCTGGGGATGTGGCTCAGTATCAAGTGTCCCTGAGTTCAATCCCCAGTCCCCCCTCAGAAAAAATTAATCTGATTATAAGACATTTGATAAAAATTTTATTTTGTTATAGTTAAAAAGTTATAAAGCTTTTTATGCCTTATATCTAAAAAATCTGATTATAATGCAAAAATCTTTCCGGAGTGAATCTGGTCATTAATGCCAGAAAGAGTTGAACTTTACAATACATGATCCTATTTCATTTCAATATAATGTCAATATATGATACTCAACTCTACCTAGGTAAAGTTTTAGGTATAGTTATACTTTAAGTTTTTGATAAACTGAATTTTGTGAGCTATTCAGGTGTTCCATTTGGAAATGTACAAGCAAGTTGTCAAAACTGACCCATATTATATTTCTCTAAATGCATGAGATTATTCAAAGATATCAGAATCCTGGGTTAGGAAAAGAACATATTTGATTATGTGCTGAAGAAAAATAAAGTGAATGCAAAAGTCAATTTTAATAATCATTACAAGATGAAGTAAGGTTTATTTAGGACAGATATTTTAGAATATAAGTGTTATGTTTAAATAATAATTTTTAAGTTGCACATTTCAGCTGTCAATCTTTGATTATCTCAACGTAGGCAACCTTTGAATCAATGTTGATTCTATATTGAGGAAAATCACAAGTGTTCTTTGAAATCAGTGAAAGTGATTGCTATGAAATAGTTCAATCCCTTTATTCATGGTGTGAGGTTTTTTCCCTCTAACTTTTCTCTAATCTGAAAGATATATATCTTTTTTAAAAAAATGTGAAACTGTCTTCCCTATAAAAATAGCTTTATTTATCTTTTGACCAATTTGAATTTAATGTAGATATTTCTTGTCATTAGTTATAGACAATACTGTGAATCTGAAAGGAAGTTACAGAGCAAATGGGATTAACTACATTTCTGGTGAGGATTTGAGGTGAATGTAGGAAAGAAAACAAGAGTGATCAAAGAAAGACCCTCTCTTGGTTATTTGTCACTTATGCAACTTGGCAGATAAGAAAGCATAGATAATCTAAGCTACTGTCCATTGCTCCTTTGTTCTGAAAATGTATACTTGACACCCTTTCTCCCTCTTTGTGATTTGTATATGTATAGCTATCTATGAATAGCAAATTATACACATAAATACTTGACCCTAAGACTGAGTCACCACTACAACACCTCATGGCTCAACAGCTTTCCAACTTTCCACTAAATTCATAATCCATCTTTTGTGTTCTGTGGGACATTAAGACATGTGTCACACAAACTGTGACAATTTCCATTTGCTTATACCTGATCTATTTTATGGAATAAACCAGAAGCTAATATTCATTCATTAATTTCAGACTTTGACTAAAGGGAAAAAAGATCAAATGATGTTATTGTGTAGTACAAAGAAAAGTGAGGAATAAAATTGTAGATGACTGATTTAAAAAAAAAAAAGAGGTTTTTAAAAATTGAACCAAAACAGGACTTTGTCTGTTAAGAGTCTCTATTAAGATTATAGCTAATGTTGGCCTAAATTTTCTACTACTCATACATAGAGAAAAGTAATTCCAATATCAGGATTTTGGCATTTTATTTGGTTATGACTTCTTAGGATTGTACCATTTATCTTCTTTAGATGGAAATAAAGAAATCATTATGATCTATGCTTGAGTTAATAATAGAATTAGCATTTTTCTTTTGTTAAAAAATATTGAGGAATCCAATACTAATTTGTTGAATACAAACTTTCTGAGAATTTAAAGCATGTCACTTTCTTTCATGAATGTAGTAAGTTGGCCCCTCCTAAAATGAGGATATTCTGGTTTGCCAAGTCTAAACCAGAATTTCAGTTATAGTAATAAAATTGTTTTTCTTTTTCTGTGAAAGTAAAACATCCTTAAATTCAGACGAGTTTTTCCTAGTCATTATTTTTTTATTCAGTTTGTTGGAACAATTAATTTAAAAATAGATTTAGCTATGAATTGCAATATTAAAGTATCATATACAAGTCCACATTTTTGTCAACATTCCAACATATCTTTAAAATCAAGGAAGTAATATTTTTTATATAGCACTCTTTAAATTTTTAGGCATTCTCATATACACTCTATGACTTGATCTTGAAATATCTGTAAGTTTGATTTTATACCCATTTTACAAGTGAGGAAAATGAGGCTTTAGGAGGTTACACGAATGTGAATAAAACTGTCGTTTATTGTTAGCAAAACTTTAAAAGGTGCTTCCAGGAATTACTTACTATTTTGACCAGATAATTTTCAAAGAATTTTGCAATGATAACGTCCATGTTAGCTAAAATGACTCATGATCTTTTTTTTTTTTTTAATTAGGACTTCTTGAATTTAGAACCTTTAATAAATAGCTAGTAGAGAAGTTATAAGAGAGGATGACCTTTAAAAAAAAGTTCAATACTTTAGTGTTTGGGCAAATTGGGAGAACATTTATTGAAAGGAAAGATAAGCATAAAGAGAAATGCATTTCTGACATTTGCTTCTTTAAAATTTAAATTTAATATATAGCTATACCACAACCAATAAATAAAGAACAGGAAATTATACATTTTCTGGGTTATTTTTCCCCCTTTTTAGGAGCTTTCTGAGGTGTAGTTTACATACTATCACATTTTCCATTTTGTGTGTTCAATTCAAAGAACATTCCTATTACTTCAATAAGATTCCTTATGTGCATGTTCAAATACTCTCCATTCTCACCCTGAGGCAACATCTCATCTGCCTTGTATTTCTAAAGACGTGCCTTTTCTAGTGCCCATTTTCTTACTCTAAAATTTTATATTACATTAATTGTTTTTATTATCTATATATCTGATTATAAATTTAGTAAATTAGAGCCAGGTGCAGTGGCGCACACCTGTAATCCCAATGGCTTGGGAGTCTAAGGCAGGAAGCTCCTGAGTTCAAAGACAGCCTTGGCAAAAGAAAGGCGCTAAGCAATTCAGTGAGACCCTGTCTCTAAATAAAATATAAAATAGGGCTGGGGATGTGACTCAGTGGTTCCAGGCCCCTTATTTCAATCTCTGGTACTCTCCAAAAGTAAAAATAAAAATAAATCCAGTTTATTAGTATAAATTTCCATTTATATCATGTACCGTAATTCCGTGTCTTTTTTCTTCTTGGATCTTATGGCAATTTCATGGACGCCAAGGCCAGTGTCTGAGAAAACTGACATGTTGTCTGGCAGTGGGGGATAGTGAGACATGATGGAGATGGAACAATCTAGTGCTTATGTGTGTTCACAGTCTCCAGGCTGTTAAAGTTTGATTATGGACTTTGGCCTGTTTGGGTGATTCTGGGTGAGAACTAATTGTAACTGGCGTACAGAGCAGTATGCTCAGCAGCTGGGCACAGTTAATCTGATGGAATAGCATATTCACACTATCTCAGTCTAGGCTAGTATCTCTCTCTCTCCCTCTCTCTCTCCCTCTCTCTCTCTGTCTCTCTCTCTCTCTCCCTCTCTTTCCCCACCCCCATTCTTTCTTCCTTCCTTCCCTCCCCACTTCCATTATAGAACTTTTGTTTCCCACTATACAGTTTGTCATAAATTTCTTAAATCCTTTCCATTTGTATTAAATGTGGGTTACTTGAATTACAGACCATTGCCAAATTATTTCTATATTACTTTGAAGGCCCTTGCCTTTCAGACTAGAGAGTCAAAAATAAAGAAATGACTTTATCATGCTTTACTACCCAATTCAGATTACCTGATTAAAATCCTGTGCTGATTTGTTTAGAGAAAATAGTTGCCATTCTTATTTTCCACTACAATTATGATGACTTGATGTAGATTTCTTTATGCCTTGGAGCCTGTTGGAATGGTCTTAGGAAATTTACTGCTGCTTTATCCAATGTCATATTCTTTGGAAGTTGGTGATACAGAGACTATAATAAAAAACAAGCCCCTTTAGATGTGTGGTTGAGACAATAAAGAAAATAGAATCTTCATCTCGCAATGGAATAGGAACATACTGACTCCAGGCCGTATTTTCAGAATGAATTGGTCATCTTTCCTTAAGCTACACTTGTGTTACTTTGGATATTTCCCCTTTCCCTCTGTCCCAAGCTAGTGCCACAGGTTGCCAATTTCATGAGGTTAAATATGATGTGGTATTGTGAAACACATCTTTGCTATGGTAAATTACAGATGCACTGAAATTTCCAGGGTAACAGGCCCTTGGAAATGACATAGTTTAGTACCTCATTTTCAGGAAGGTGACCTGAAGGCCAAGTGAGATTGTATAACCAGGACTAGGACCTAGATTTCCAATATGAGGTTTACTAGGCCCACTTTATCATATTTGCTTTACAGCATTAGCTTACCTAAGTGCAAGCTACCCTTTCCTATAGTGCATCAAAGAATAATTTGATCACATTAGTAATTTTGCATAATAAGGAGCCATGTGATATTAAAAGTTTAAGCCTTGCATTTAAGAAATAATTTTATTTACAGTGTAGTTCAGGAAGTCATTTTTATTCAAAATAATGAAAATTTGTCTATAGTGCAAAATGAAATATGAACTCTTAATGAAAAGGTTAAATAGATGAATGGATATATATTCTAAGGACCAGCTCGCAATCAGGAGCACTGAGCCAGTT
The DNA here is from genome assembly GCF_021218885.2 of Marmota monax. NCBI lineage: Eukaryota > Metazoa > Chordata > Mammalia > Rodentia > Sciuridae > Marmota > Marmota monax. The sequence continues at coordinate 3,368,548 of NW_026693344.1, forward strand.
TTAACCTTGTCCCAATCATTACCCTTCTTCCTGAAAGTAGGGGCAAACAATTAAGTCAAACAGGAGACAAGTCTTTTGGAGGAAGTACCTAGTCCAGAAGGGAAGTAAGGGGTGTGTAAATATAGTCAGCAAGTGTGTCTTTGAAACTTTCAAATTCTGATTGCTTCACCTTTTCTTCAAAGTAGTATCATTTTGGCATCAGCTGGAGTCTGACAGCTAAGATTTGTCAAAATTCATGTCAGAAATTTGCATGTTACGAGTCACTTTGCCCAAATATACATTCATTTAAATGTCAGTATAATGCTTCACATTGAAGTCACATTTTATTGCAAAAAGAAACTTTTAAAAATTCTAATTTGACATAGCACATAGTATTACTTGTATAAAATAAAAGACAATCTTGAATATTAGCATTTTTTCTTGTAAATTTTCCTCCCTAGGAATTCTGAGAGTAAAATCACTGTGGTATAAGCATCAACAATCTTAAAGTAGCTTCTCAAACTTATTTATTTAGTAGCACTGAGGTGGGCTGGGGTTGGGATAGGAACAAAGTGATATTCAGCCAGAGGTGGGGCATATTTTGAGGACAGCGCTTTGACCTGAAGAGACCATTAAACTAAGAAGATGAAAGAATAAGAGAATTAATAGTCATTGAATGCTAACTCTATTCCAGGAATTTTGATATGTGGGTCCTTCTATTTCAACTTAACAGGTAACCTATGAGGAGGCTTCTTGTATTAGAAATGCAGAAACAGGAATACAGAGAGTTCGAGTAACCTGAGTAAGATAGTCAGCCTAGGGTAGTTAAATATTGGAGCATTCATACTCAACTAGTGTGTCTCCTGTGTCCTTAGCATGCCAGGATAGTCTGCAAGGGAAGACAATCTGGGGTGCTTTCCTAGTCCACAGGACTGTGTAAGATTCCTAGGCAAGAGGAAGAAGGAAAGGTGTTTTTAGGTGTTTTTTTCCTCCTCTTTGCCGACCTCTATTCACATTTAGCATTCATTTCTGAGCCCTTAGCTGACTGGCTACAAACCAATAAAAAATCATCCCTATCTCAAATTCATATACATGGACTCAATGTAACTAATCTGGCAAATAGGAAAAAAGAAAAGGCAGACTAAATTTCACTTTAAAAATTTTAAAGATCAATTTTGTTAAAAATAATTCCACAGTGAAACATAATACTTGCAGTTCACAAAATACAAATTGTTATAACTTACCCTAAGAGTTTATATTGAAAAAAACCATGACAAGTCCTCCAAGGAATGAATAGTGTGGTTAACCCAAAACTTGATTAAATTTTTATGTTATAGCATCACATAGAATGCACTTTATAAAGGTCATTGTTTTCATGGAATTCTAAAATAAGTGAAATTACTTTACGAGTGTCATACAAAAACAACAAGTAGCTACTGCAATATAAAATAGACTTAAATTTTACAATATAAAATAGACTTTAATTTTTCTATAACTAGAGTTTATTTTTATTTATCACATAAGTATGATACATTAATTAAAAGTTAAATAATTCAAAAAGTAAAAGCAAGTAAAAAAACAACTAAAAATCTCCCTAAGGGAAAACTATTGTTAATGTACTGATAACCTTCTGATTGTCCTGCCATAAATTTATTTTAGGTATTATACAGGTAGATATACACTCACTAAGTATACTATTTATGATATCATAAAATGTTGGCTGGTTTATGACTAATACCTTCTATTTATATATATATATATATATATATATATATATATATATATGCGCTATTTTTTCAAATTTTTAATTGTAATTCTAGCTTATCATAATTAATTTTCCATACTCCTATTAATGGACATATAGTTTCCAAATTTTTTTGATAGTGACAATGTTGTAAAAGGAATATCTTAAAAAGCAAAATTTGATTTGGTATGAATTTCCAGTTAAGGCCAGAGTACAAGCAGAGAGATCATCAAACAATGCTCATTCAGTGGTACCATTTTGTTTAAGGCCCTGGTAACTCTGTACAGTAGCTGGTATTATCTTCAGCAAAAAACTGGAGCTTAGAGGAGTTAAGCAACTAGCCCAAGAGTGACTAACTGGAGTCAGAAATTAAGTCCTGACCTATGACCATAAAAGCAGACTTCTTTCCTCTTCCCTATGTACAAGTGAAAAACCTTAGTTGTCAATAAAGAGATAATTTTAAAAGTAGGCATTTAGTCTATGCAAGTGGTTTAACTGGGTGTGACTCTGAAGAGGGAATGTGACTCTCTTTCCCTTCTGAATTTTAGTACCTCTGATATAGCTCATTTGCTATTCCATCTTCCCTATTTGATTCCTTTTATAAGTGGGTTTTAATATTTTGTTTTATTATGAACTGCAACTGAATCCATTTGTAGCACACTACTCCATTATCCTGAAGAGTTTCGCACACACAGTAGAGGGCCTTTATGTGTTAGTGGCATTTTCAAATATCCACTTTTTCTCTAACCTGTCACATAGATTCACAAATGGTGACAGCAAACTGAAACTCATTTATTTGAAGTATCCTCATGCTCCTTCCTAAGGAACTTTCCACATGAATGTATTCTCAAGTTGAATTCAGTCTGTACCCACAGGCATAGACAGGGCACTTAAGAACTTCACTATCCCTGCAGATGAAAGCCATACATAATTCACAGCTAAAAGGGGGAGGGCTATACTTCAGCTGAAAATCAAAATCAGCTTGCCATGTTTATTTCCCCAAAACTTTCATTAGATTGTTAAGATGTGGGCCACTCAGTATTGCATTGAGGATTCTGCTGCTCAAGAGCACTTGATGATAGCTCCTTTGTATTGCTATTAAGTAATTAGCTCAGTTATCTCTCTTCCTTTCCTTATAAGTCACCTTGTTTAACTTCTTGTAAAAGTGAACAGAGACCAGCAGCCCGTCTGAGGTATAGTACTTGGAGATACCAAGACTCCTCCAGATCCACTGGGAGCTATGAGGGCTGCCATAGAGGTCTTGGTACCTCGGTGACATTAAATCTTAGCTTAGATCTCTCCAATTAATGAAACCAAGGAATAAGATTTGATATCAAAAGAGACTTAAGTTATAAGGCATATTGGAAAGAAAAAAATAATTTTCCAAATTTTTAGAAATTTTGTTTACTTTTTTTTTTCCTTTTTGACAAGAAGGGGAAAGATTGAGAGATTTTTTTTTTTAAAGAAGAAATAACAGTACAGTGTATATATCTGCAGTCCCAGCACAGACAAAGGTCATTGAATTTAATGATTCTAAAAATGTTTGTAAATTAGGACTAAGAACAATGAGCACAAAGATTCATATGGTCCTACATTTGCTATAAAGATTGAAGTAAAATTAGAGAAGAAATTTTTTTGATTGAAAGGAAAAAACTATAAAATATACCCAAACACATTTCATGAAATGAAACAATGACAAGTATATTTTTCTTCTAATCCATGTGGGCACAAAATCAGCTTGGAATCAAGTATGCAAAAACTCATCCAATGCAATGAGGCTAAACAATGGTTGTGCACTGTGGGCTTTAAACTTAGGCTGTGAGTGCCCCATGTACCTGTTCATTTCAGGATAACAGTGCACTCTGTTGTATTAGATCTTTAGACTTCTCTTCTCTTTTCTCTTCTGCCTTTCTTTAAGGTCCAGTTGAAAAGTGAAGAATCCAAAACATTTGCAATGAAGATTCTCAAGAAACGCCACATTGTGGATACCAGACAGCAGGAGCACATCCGCTCAGAGAAGCATATCATGCAGGGGGCTCATTCCGACTTCATAGTGAGGTAAATGTCCCAGCACCAACTCCAGTGGCAAATCAACCACAGATCCTCTGCCGCTTGTGCTCACCCTTCACACATCTCATTTGCATAAAGGAATTTAAAGTTTTGTTTAATTAAAAAAATATAAAGTTTTGATTCTATTCTTTTCATTTTTTTTTTTTTTTAGAGAATCAGATTCTCTAAAAAGATGTGCTTTTCCCAAAGGAGGTATCAATTTCTAAGATTTCATTTTCGTCCTGTTACCTACAATGGTACATAGACCTCTGGTGCTTAAAAGACAAAATGTCAAAAATCAAGCTGTTTAACTTAATTTTTGGAAGATTTTTTTTAATGAAATGACAATTGATTCTTCCACCTCAATATTTCACAAACACTAATAATAGGATAATTGGGAGGGTTTTTTAATATATGTAGAAGAAGCTTTTGTACTTAACTTGCCATGGCATTTATACAAGATAAGGTATAATATGAATTTAAGTGAATACCACATGAAATTCATACATTATATATAAAATTTGATCAACTTTATATCCTTACTTATATCCATACACACTGCATGTTTATGCCCATTAAAAGTTTCTGCTAATGAGTCCAAGCCAGATACATCATCCAAATTGGACTCTATAGAATCCCATGAAGCCTTCTTGTCCGCAATAATTTGAACTGATCCACCACAAGGGAGCTACATGGCCCCATGGTGTGTAAGTCACTTGCCCTTGGATCCTCTTCCCAGATTGTGGACTTAATTCTCTTTCATTTCTTCTGATAAAATTTTAAGCATGGCAGTATCAACAAACTATAATTTAGTCACTCAGAAATTTGCAGACTTTTGTGATAAAAACAATCAAACTCTTTTAGTTATTTTGAAATATTCAATACAATAGCAGCCTTAGTTCCCTACACTCCAGAGGAGCACCAGAACTATTCCTCCTAATTCTAACTTTATACAATAAATATGTGAGGCAATAGATATGCTGAATATTCTGATGTGATTATGAAATAGGGTAAATATGTATTGAAGTATGTACTGAACCACATAAATATGTAAAATTAGTACTTGTCAATTAAAAGAAAATAAAGGAAAAACTAATTTCTTAAAACTTAAAAACTTTGAATGTGTTTAAAACACTATAGTGTTCATAACCTTTACTTTCTTATTTGTAATTCACAGGCTATACAGAACATTTAAGGACAGCAAATATTTGTATATGTTGATGGAAGTTTGCCTAGGTGGAGAGCTCTGGACCATTCTCAGGGATAGGTAGGAGATTTAAGAAAATTCTATTGTGTATCTAAAAACATAGTTGCCCCTGATGATCTATAAGAACAGTCAGTCCATTATTATAAAGTATAAAGATTACATTTACATTTTACATATATTTATATTCTAAAATATAAGTTAAACAAAAGGTACAATCCACTATACATGTATAATTTATTATAATACATATAAAATTCACTATGAAAATAATGATATAGGCTTAGTCTACCATAAAAAAGACACTTAGAAAAGCACATACACAGATCTCAGCTTAGCATGAGTGTCAGAATCAGAAATCTCTATACCTGGAATTAACACATTGCTTTAACTTGAAAATAATTACAGACATTTTATGATTATAGTTTGAATTCACTTTTTCATATGGGCAATCTGCCTTTCATGGCACTACAAACTTTTTTTTCAATTTATTGCTCTTCAAAATTAATACAAGTTTCTAGTCATCTCTTTTAGACTTTGCTGATCTTACAGACAAATGAATCCTTTATTCATAACAGTTCATGTAAACAATCTGACTTGGTTTTACTTTTCTACCCTTCCAGGGAAAGTAAAGTTTGTCTCAATAGTGCTTGTTTCTTTTAATTATTAAAATTCATTATATCTCAATTTTTCATCTCATATTTATATAAGTAGCAAATTATCTTTTTTAAAACTATCCTATAAAATATCTCAGAATGTCACTACCTATCTTTTTTTTTCAAATAAAAGAGATCAAATTTTACTTTCCTATGAATACTCTTTCAGTTATTTCCTATAAACGATCTACTGGACTTGCCAAAGTCATCTTTGCTCCTTAAAACTTTCACATTTAGACATCTCTCTTTTCCTTATTATTTCAGTCCTGCTCCTCAGACTCTCTGGTGGGTTACATCTTTCTAAAACTTATCTGTAGATAGCCCTGATGTTCCCAGGGACCCTGTAATTTTTTTTGACATTTGTTACTTTGTAGATATCCTGGTATAGAACAAGTAGCTCTTTATAAACTCTCAATTTAAATTCTCATTCCTAAGGGCATTCTCATAGTACTTTCATATCTTTGTACAACACGTTCTTTCAGTTCTTTTATTTCCTTGACCTTACTTACATATGTCAAATGGATTTGGTTTTACCATATTGCATTCTATTATACTAGTGTTTTGTTTGATTTCTTTAAAAAGTAAATAAGGGAATAGGTAAGAAAGCATATAAGGGATTTCAGTATATTAACATTAGGGATCAGTTTAATATCTGTACTAAGCTATTTTATTAGAGCATATTAACATTTGAATTCCTATTTGAAGACAGATTATATCCCAGGCATTGTGACAGAGGCTGGGGATACTTCAATAAATAAAGCAGATGTAGTTCCACTCCTCAGAATTTGCAGACTATTTCACTAAGTTAATATTTTGATTTGTGAATTAATAGCTGGTATATTTTAATATGGTTCTACAGTTTATGTTTGATCTGACACTTCAGTCTATTTATTTACTTAAAATCTCTCCCCTATTTTTTTTTTATAATTAGAGTTGGATGAGATTTTCAATTGGAATTACATAGGAAAGCAAATAATAAGCTATACAGAGAAAGGACCAGCTCTATTCCCATAACATTTTTTAAAAACTTCTTAAGTTCCATTACCAACAAGACAACAAAAATCATGATAAAACTATGTGTGCAGTCCTCTCATGAGACCTGAAACAGGCACCGTCATCACTTTTCCAAATGAATGTTATTTCATTTATTTCCCTACATAACTTAATTTTTGTATTCCACTTGATAATCAACTCCAGTCATGCCTTCTGAGTGAGATACATTTTGATTTGTTGGGGTAAATAAGGACACTGTGAAGTAGCAACTTCCTTGGGTGAGTGGATGGTGGGAAAATAGGAATGGAGTCCTATTTCTCTCCCTCCACCAGGCTGCTTTCTGGGCCTTCCTTCTTCCTTCCCCATCATCATTAAGTTTTGGGTACAACGTTGCTGAGTCCCCCAATGCACTTAATACCCTGTGAAGAGGCTAGATCCAGAGAACTAGGGGCTACTTGATTCTTCCCAAAGATTCAGAAATGCTGGAGCTTCAACCTTAAAAGCAATGGAACTGGTGCATGTAAAATGACTCAGAATCATCGTCCCTGCCAACTTTCTTTTGTAAGAATACCTATAGCCTTACTGCTTCTATTCTACATGGCCTTCCTTTTTCTTTTCCATTGCTGGTAAGAAAAGAATAATTTGGGGCATCCAGACTTCAGTTAATATTGCCATTGATTCTGTTTGTTTAAATTGGGACTAAAAATTGTTAAAAAGAAACAAACCAAAAAAATGGCAAGCAAAAGATTATGCTCCTATGCTATTAGTCACAGTGCATATGAAAATACCTGTAATAAAAACAAACAAATCAAAAACCTCGCCTTGTTCAATTCAATTCATTCAGTTTTCTGCCGCAGTCTGGCTGGGCACAAATAACTGAGCTGCCACAAAGCCTTGTAGATTCAAACAGAGACTCTTTATTCTCATCTCACTGGCACTGCACACACCACACGTGAACACACTCCCTCCACCAGGCTCCCTCCAATCTCCCCGAACCCCCTCGAGAACTCAAGGGAACTCCAAAGTAGGGCGACCGAGGCAGCAAGAGCTGCCCTATTGCCCGACAGTAAAGGTCCAATATACAATACAATCAATCCAGCATCACAGCAATTATATACAGCTTAACTCAAATCATCATCTCAATGGTTCGCTGGTGGTCACCTTTCAACCATTCCCTCTGGCAAATGCCAGGCATCATTCTGACTGGGCTGTGGCTCTCAACAGTTTTCCCCTTGTGGGCAAGGAAGTATTGGTGAGGGAGAAGCTATCTTTAAAAGACACGAAGAAAATTGGGATTCATTTGAAGGAAAGCTTACAAGACCACATTCCTTCCTGCCATGAAACATCTCTGAGCTTGAGATTTTGCATCGGAAGTCTCAGACACCCTCCTTCTCCTACCTTCAGCTGAGATGACTATTTACTGCTTTTCTCTTTCTTTTCATCAGCATAGAAAAGGAACACAGAACAGTTCTTCATTTGTTGTCAAGAAATGAGAATTAAAATGATACTAATGTATGAATAGAATTTGAGGACTATTAAATGAATTTTTTTTATTTTGAGGCTTGAGCTATACTACTAAAATGTTAACTGTTTCTACTATTTCCATGGTTTAATATTTGTAACATTTTATCTTCTAGTTGGTGACTTTTTGTCTCCAATAAGTTTTGGAGACAAATTATATTTTATTTGTCTTCCTTCTCAACAAAGAATTGGCAACCTCTGCAACTTTTTAAAAATGTAATTGGTTAATATGATAAATAAATATATAAATACATATATTAATATTCAGTATATGTTAGCATATTCATAATATCAATATTAGTTTTAATAGTATAAAATTTTAATATATTAATAAAATTTTAATCCAGTGAAATTTAACATCCGAATATATTTTATTAGAATTTTAATGTTAATTTTTCTACTGAATATCTTAGATAATTACTTCAGAAACTATATTTTTCAAATTTCACAGAATCTCACTTTCTATTCATATGTTTTCCTAGATATAATTTATAATCCCACAAGTTAACAAGTATTTTTATGTCCATTCTTTTTATTTCTGTCTATATTGTGTAAGATAAATATTTAAATTTCATTTTTAATGACCTAATAGATGGCTTAGATTGAATGTATGTCAAAAGAAATGAGTCTCTCTTCATCATATTTTGTCTCCCTAACTTTACTATTGGCAATAAGCTTCACAGATTGCGACACACTTTAGACTTATATAGCCATTAATGATTGTTGCCACTAGTCAATGTATCCTAGTCACTTTTGACAAGAGATATTTTGTCTTTGTTATATTCTGATGTCTGATGTCTCAGGACTCAGTTTATGACAAGATGATTAAACACTGTGATTAAATTTTAATTTGAGTTTGTCAATACATACATATAACCCTCTAATTTTCTCAAACTGTTATCTACTATCATTTAGCAAAAACAACCACCCATTTCCAAAAAGGCACAAGAATCTATCCCTTACTTTTCATGAAATGTTACAGATGTCAAGGCACAATTTTTTTTTAACTTCAAAGAGCTATCTAGGTCAAGCAATTTATTTTTTAAGCAACTCTCTAAATTGTTGATTAAACAAGCTTTCACTTCTATTTTAGATCAAATTTACATTGTCATTTCCAATTCTAATAGTAATTTTTCCTTCTGAGTCACCCTAATGTTATGCTTTGTGACTGCCCTCAAGATGTATATTTTTAAATTCTCAAATTTCATATATCAAGTATTTAGTGATGAAACAATGTGTTGCTGATAAACACTTTGCATGTGTATACTGTGTTGACTTTTCAAGGTCATCATTTAGTTTTTAAAATATGTTACAAATATATCTGTGTATGGGAGATACTTGGTACAGTCTTTTGAAGAAATAGAAACCAACATTCTAAGACCCTCCAAATTGGCTCAGGAACAAAGAAACCTGAAAATAGGCTTTGGGGAATTGATGACAAAAGATGTATGAATTGCGGTCAGTTAACTTCATGGAGAAAAAGGGAGGATTTGGATTGGCAGGCAACATGAGGGTAATTTTTGTGAGAAATATTGGGAAATGGAAAGAATAGATTTAGCAGAGATTTCTGCAGAGCTGATTCATGGCAGTGAGAAGCATTTCACTAACAGTGAGAGTTAGTGTGGCAAATTCCTCACCACCCACAACCAAAGACTTTCGACCTGTTATCCTCTATGATATGGGCTAATTTTCCTAGTTTAAGATACAGTTGCCAAAGAAGAATTTTGGTGTTCAGTTATAGTGAAATATTTATTGAGTATCACTTGTATGCTAGGCACTTATCCAAATACATGTAGGTATTAATTTTTGAATCCTCACAACAACACAAACGAGGCAATAACTATTATTAGCAACATAGTGCAAAGGAGAACACTGAAACTCAATGAAATATGTAGTTACTGAAGATCAACCGTAAGTGCCCAGGCTTTTATAATTATATCAAAATGAATTCTAAATGTATATTTAAAAAGAACCAATAAATTTTAAAAAAGAAAAAGAAACAGTAAATGAAACCTAATGTTGAGCCCAAGTCCATATTTCTAACCTGCAGCCTCCTCCCCCAAACCTGAGTGTGTACTAGAATTTTTTCATCTTTCTGTTAATGACCAGCTTATTCAGAATATAAGCATACATTTCTGCAGAGATTTCGTGAAAAAGTAAACTGTCCCATATCTTCTGTCATTACAACAATAAAAATACATTTGTAATTGGGGTCCATTAAAGGCTGATATTAAGGACAGCGGAGAAATGTCCAGAGTCACAACTGCAGAAATAATTTCTTCTTCAAACAGTAGTCAAGAATTCGTAATCCTTCAAAAAGGCCCACTGAAATCACAGTTAGCCTTGATGTCAGGAAATAACCCATTTGTGGATTAAAACAAGACATACTACAAAATTTAACCAGACTCTATTCCATGTACAATTTTGTTTTGTTTTTCTTTGCAATGCTTTCCACTGAGGAGGGACTGAGCTCATATTCAGTATAGATTAAGATGTGTGTTTAAAAAATAAACAAGTTTACCATGTAAACAAATAATCTCTCCTATTTACGGAAAGGTACTGTTCTTGACAGACAAACACATTTAACTTAATTATGGGCAAAGAATGAGGTTTCAAGGCAATACTGTAATTCCTTTCTCAGTAACTGGGATTATATAGTCTTAGCTCTGCCAAGGATAGTATAAGTCAGAGGACAATTGCAGCTTAAAAATTACCACTCAGTTCCTATTACAGATGCAGGGTTTCTCCAAGAAACTTTCTCTTACCCTCATAAATCCACAATAGTTCCATTCAGATATCCTTAATAAGAGATTCAAGAATCTTGGTACTTATGGCTAAAATCCTAGTAATGATTGAGAGGAGTGGATATCACCATGCTTACAAATATATATATATTTGATATTTCTTTGAGAAAAAAGCTGATTATTTCAGTGACAATTCAAGGGACATGAATAATTGGAAGAAACACACTACTTCTGAAAAATGACCTGAAAGGTGGCTGCTATAGCCTTGGATTCACTGATAAATTTGGGGGAAAAAAAAGTATTCATATTTCACCGCCCAGTTTGTTAGATTTCTGTCTTCAATTTTGACAAAGAAGTAAATGTCACCAAAATGCAAACAGAGCAAGCTGCTGCCTACTGTTCATTGCAAAGTACCTCAAGCTATCTCTGGGCTTGTTGCTTGTGTTCCAACCCAGCCATCTCAAGAACTGGTGTTCATACTCATTTTTTATTGGTTATTTTTAGTTATAAGTGACAGTAGAATCTTTTATGACATAATAATAAAAGCATGCACTATATCATGTTCTAGTTCAGACCCTAGTACCTCTCCTCCTTCCCTTTCCCCACTTCCTATTCCCTTCCCTCTATTGATCTTTCTGCCATTTACTCACATATTCATGCATGTACTTAGGAAAATTATGTCAGATTCATTCCACTGTCTTTCCTTTCCTATCCCTCTTCCCTTCTTTATCTAATCTACCGAATTTCTACCCCCTCCCTTATTGTGGATTAGCTATCATAAATTCATGAAAACATTCAACCTCTGGTTTTGATGAATTGCTTATTTCACCTAACATGACAGTCTTCAAATCCATCCACTTACTGTCAAATGTCATAAAGTCATTCTTCTTTATGGCTGAGTAATATTCTATTTTGTATATATGCCACATTTGCACCTAGGTTGGTCATATAGCTTAGCTATTGTGAATTGTGCTGCTATAAACATTGATGTGGCTGTGTCCCTGTAGTGCAGTGATTTTAACTCCTTTGGAGGAATATCTGGGTCAAATGGTGGTTCATTCCTAGTTTTCTTAGGAATCTCCATAATACTTTCCAGAGTGGTTGTACCAGTTTGTAGTCCCACCAACAGTGTGTGAGTGCACCTTTTCCCCCATTTCCTAACCAACATTTATTGTTACTTGTATTCTTGTTAATTGCCATTCTGACTGGAAATCTTAGTGTAGTTTTAATTTGCATTTCTCTGATTGCTAGAGATTTGAACATTTTTTCATGTATTTTTTGACCACTCATATTTCTTCTTTTGAGAAGTATCTGTTAAGTTCCTTTGCACATTTATTGATTGGGGTGCTTGAACTCTTCTTGATCCCTTTCAGGAAGTTTGTTTGTTTGTTTCATTTTTTTATTTTTTTTTTTTAAAGAGAGAGTGAGGGAGAGAGAGAGAAAGAATTTTAATATTTATTTTTTAGTTATAGGCGGACACAACATGTGGTGCTGAGGATCGAACCCGGGCGGCACACATGCCAGGCAAGCACGCTACCACTTGAGCCACATCCCAGCCCATGTTTGTTTGTTTTTGGTGTTAAAGTTTTTGAGTTCTTTCTACATCCTGGGTATTAATGCCCTGAGGTGCAGATGGCAGAGGTTTATTTCACGTTCTGTAGACTCTCTCTTCATGCTTTTGATTCTTTCCTTTGCTATGAAGAAGCTTTTTAGTTTGATACCATCTCATTTATTGATTTTTTATTTTACTTCTTCCACTTTCAGAGTCTTGTTAAGGAAGTCAGTTCCTGAGTCAATATGTTGGGAGTGTTGGGCCTACATTTTCTTCTGACAGATGCAGGGTTTCTGGTCTAATTCCTATCTATGTCTTTGAGCCACTTTGAGTTTTTTCTTGAATTACACAGTTCTTAAATTGAGCTTACTACTGCAAAAAGGAAGTTTATTTTTTAAGTTGTTCCATGAAAAAACAGCTAAAGTAGGAAGATTCTGATGTAGAATCAAGGAATCAACCTTAGATGTCAAGGGTTTTTTTTTTGTTTTTGTTTTCCTTTATTGTTATTTCATTCTGTCAATCTATATATAGACACAGATGTGGTTGTATATTTTAGGTTTTACATGCACTTCTACATACAGAGACAAGAGACAGAATTTTCTTGCTAAAAATTATAATCAATTGAATATTCCCTTTTAGTTACCTTTTTTTCCAAATTGTCTTTTAGCTCCATCTCCTCCTACTAATAAGAAGGCTGTAGTGTAGGAAACTTTTGTCCTGATGACAGAATTTTTGAAAGCAGAGCTCATTGAAGCCGATTCCAACATGGTTCTTTAAAAACATGAGCTTTTTAATTTAATTTTATTTATTTTGCATTCTCATGAACTATATCTACAATGTTTAGAAAGACTGAGAAACAAGCTCTTTAAAAGTACATAGGAATAAATCCTTAAACTACTCCTTTAAGAAGCATATGTGTGGTAGATAAACTCTAAAATAGAACTGACTCTCTTCCCTGCCTACTGCTGAAACTCTGTTCCTGTGTGGATTGTGGTGGGCTGTTAAGAGGAAGCCACCACATACCTGAAACCTGGAATGTGCTTGAACTCTTCTTGATCCCTTTCAGGAAGTTAGATTTTTACTATCCCACACATAAGGACAGAAAATCTCTTGGCTTGATCCTGAAATGCTTTAGAAAACCCAGTGGAATGAATGGCACTTATAGGACATTTAGATAGGCAGACTTTGGTCTCTGGGCTAAATTTTGGCCCAGGAATATAGCGAAATGAGAAGGAAAATTAACCTTATTAGAGAAACTAACTTTTATACACTTTTCATTTCATTGTCTGTGTCTCAGAGGTTCATTTGAAGATTCTACAACCAGATTTTACACAGCATGTGTGGTGGAAGCTTTTGCCTATCTGCATTCCAAAGGAATCATTTACAGGGACCTCAAGCCAGAAAATCTCATCCTAGATCATCGAGGTTATGCCAAACTGGTCAGTGCTTTTCATACATGGGTTCTGTTCTGAAAGTTTTAAAATATCCATTTATAAAACTGTCTTTGTTTGCTAACATTAAAATCTGGTTTCCACTACAGTGTTACAACTTTTCTTAAAAGAAGGATTTAGCATTAGAGTTTTCAACTAAATATATTTTCAAATTATGTTAAAGTTATAAGAAATTATGTTGTCTAAGTTTCAGATACTACTCTGGCAAAACATGCTTTTTTACAAGCGTTAGGAAACACTATTGCTGGTGCATGTTCATAGACCTAAAAGAGCTTATAGGTTATTTTTCCTAGTCAGAATTCTGCCATCCACAGGCAAGGCACATTTATAATATAGTCAACTATGAATCATTTTAATAGTATTTATTTAAGAAAAATGCTAATGGTAAAAATTGAACTCTGCCAATAATGTTCTCAGGTGATGATGATGATGATAATAATGATAATGTCAAAAGTTCTAAAGATTTACTGTAGAATGGAAGTTCTCCTATTTTAAAATGTACAAATTTTCTGGGTCTTGGATCTGTCAGTGCCTGATTCCATTTTTAAGCTTTTGGGATTTTTATATAGCATATGGTTCTTAAAGAAATCAAATCAATACAGTTAATTATTTAAGGTGATATCCAAATTGTTTTAGAAAAGAAATAGATTTTCTGCATTTGCAGCTCCTCTTTTAAAAGGTTTCTTGAAAAAATAAGGTTCCACTCTTATTTTATTCATGTTTACCAGGGGCAGATTCGTGTATACTTTTTAATATTTTTTTTAGTTGTAGATGGACACAATACCTTTATTTGTTTATGTGGTGCTGAGCATAGAACCCAGGACTATTTCTTTCAATGATAACGTGCCTTCTCAAATAATTAATATTAATTAAATTGTCAATTGCATAAAGTCCAGCATAAATCAGTATATTCTGGGAAAGCTGTTGGGTAGGAGCACTTGGATTTCTAATGTTTTTGAGGAAAGAGGAAATTTTTTCTTTATGCCACAACGTCTGGTGGCATAAAATTAGGGAAAAATGAAAAAATCTTCAGGAAAGAAAGTTTGCTTTTCTTATTAATGATGTGAATATAATTCAATATTCGGGTCCAACTTTTCACACTGCAACAGGGTTCAATCAGGGTAATAATTGTTTGCAGGATACAAGATTCCTTTTAGAAAAGAAAATTATAATAGCCTGGATCTGTTATTTTTTATTTTCATGATTCAGCAAAATAATTTATTGCATTACAACCTAATCATAAGTGGCTTACTATCTTATCTTTCTCTCTTTTTAAGGTTGATTTTGGCTTTGCAAAGAAAATAGGATTTGGAAAGAAAACATGGACTTTTTGTGGGACTCCAGAGTATGTAGCCCCAGAGATCATCTTAAACAAAGGTCATGACATTTCAGCTGACTATTGGTCATTGGGAATTCTAATGTATGAACTTCTGACTGGCAGGTATGGACATTTATAGGGAACTGCTAGTAAAAATAGACCACATACAATTTTACATTCCTGACTTTGTCACTGTGATTAGTCCATCTAGGTAGATTTCAGCATATCTCACACTTTAATTATTTATGCTAATGACAATTCACAAAGATCTAAAATACGTCCAATGAAAACAACCAAATCGATTCCAATTTTTAGTCTCATTATTGCTAAGTCCTTATACGTATGTGAATGTAGAAGGATCCAGTGTCTTAATTTGAGATTTTGAGTCTAATCTTGTAGCTGACAATGAAGCAAGGGAAATGATAATCTTAAAATTTCAAGGGTTAACATAGAATTAAGAGGACTACTTAGCAATTTTATATATGTGTGTGAATGTGTGAATTCACAACACGTGAATGTGTTGCTGACTATTTGTATAATATTGTAATCAACAACAACCAAAATGGGCATTAGGAATATCACATGGCATGAAACAGATTAAAAGCTCCCCAAAGACCAACATTAACAGAGACGTGAATACATAACTACGAAATATAGTAAGAACAGAAAGTGGAAGGGCCTTATGACCCACAGAGTTTGGTAGAGAACTACGTTTGTCCAGAAGGCTTTTCAAGAATTGAAGACCTATAGTGCCAACCCTTTAAAAGGAAGACTGGGACTTAGATGTAGAGAGGGAAAAGAAAAGGCATCATAGGCATGGCTTTCCTTAAAATTTAAAATAGAATTATAGTCTAGGATCCAGTAATCCCATTATTGGGTATATAGCCAAGAAAATGAAATCAGTCTGTTGAGGGACATCTGCACTCCTCTGTTTATTGCAGTCTTATTCACAATAGCCCAAATTTGGAACTATCCTAAGTATCCATCAGCTAATATGTGGATAAAGACAATGTGGTACATATACTCCATGGAACACTTGTTTGACCATTTTAAAGGATGAAAGACTGACTTTTGCCACAAGCAGCATAGAAAGGAGCTGGAGGTCATTATGTTAAGTGAAATGAACCAAACACAGGGAGACAAATATTGTATGATTTACTTCTGGGTAGAATTTGGAAAACTTGATTTTTAGAAATTGAGTGAAGAACAGTGGTTATCAGAGGCTGGAAACCGTACAGGGTAGTGATGGAATGGGGAGAGGTTGGTCAATGGGTACTAAGGTACAGTTAGATACGAGTTAGAAGTGCTGGTGTGCTACTGCACAGTAGGGTGACTATAGATGTCAATATTATGCTGCACATTTCAGAAAGCTACAATAAAGGACTTTGACAGTTTTCACTATAAATAAATGATAATCATTTGTGGAGATAAATGTTTCTAATCTAATTTAAGTATGATGCAAAGTATACATGTATCAACACATTATATGGAATCCATTAATATGTATGCTTTTTACGTTTTATGCATCAGTTAAAAATAAAACTTTTTAAATGTTAAAAAAAATGAATGAAAAGAAAAAAAGTGTAGCTGTAGAGATAGTACATAGGTTGGAAAAATGGAAAAGTAAAGATCCAGAAATTTTTGTAGAAAGAGGATGTAGAAGTCAATGGAAATAGAAAAGCACAATTGTATGTGTGAATAGGATATTACAAATTGGAAGGAAAAGCTTAATTGCATAATAGAAAATTTATCACATAAATACTTGACTCAGTGTATACTTTTTTAAATATATTTTTTTAGTTGTAGATGGACACAATGCCTTTATTTATGTATCTTTATGTGGTGCTGAGGATAGAACTCAAGTCCTACACACATGCTAGGTGAGCACTCTACCACTGAGTGACAACCCTGGCCCCTCAGTGTATACTTTTGATATCTGGTGATCATGATATAACCTTCAGAAAAATAACACCACAATGTGTCAAGTATGATTTTCCAAATTCAGTGACAAAGATAATCATATTGCCATCAAAATTACATCATGTATGGTGTTGACTGTGAGGAGGATTAGAGTTGCTGTACCTTTTCTAGACACCTTTATTGCTTAAAGATAATATACCAAGTATTATGTAGTTCTTGGAGAATTTTATGGTATAAACCCAAGTATTTATATCAAGACAAGACAGTTTATTCTTAAAATACAAATGCAACATATAATGTACTGAGACATTTCTCAAAAACACTTCTACATGACCAAGTCCACAGAAAGATGAGTCCAAATAAAGCACTCAGGATCAGAAAAACTAGAAAAAGGATCGATGGAGAGTTTTGCATTAAAAACTAGAATTTAGTTGAAATAATTTAAATTTGTATTACTGTACAGAATTTAAGTCTTATAATTTTTAACAATCTTAAAACAATACCAAAACCAACCAAAGTTGAAGTAGTAGGAGGAAAATAGAACTAACTATATGTATACTTATACCTCATCATTTATAATTAGGAATCTTAATTGTTTTGAAAAGCTGAAGCATGTTATTTTTTAAAAAAAGAAAGTATAAATTCAAAGTTTTTATAAATTTCTTTACTTTAGAGAAAACTTTCAGGAATTTATATTGTCATTAAAGAATTGCTATTTGAATCTTACCATATTTCTAGTTTTACTCCTCAGTTGAATAAAGTCAAAGTAAATTGAATGCCTATATTTTTCAAAATCAAGTGTAATATAATCCATGTTTTTCCATCTACACAGATAAAAATACAAAATTATGTTAATCAAATGCTGATAATTAATATTTGGGGTATTTGATAATTTTTTCTTTTAAGTAATTTTAAGTTTTACGTATTGCCTGAATATCTTAGACTGTATGTGCATCACTTCTGAAAAACCACAAAAGCCTTCTTTAAAAAATTGGTTCTATTTATCTAAGATAAACATATAAATATAAAAGCAAAATCATGAATTAAAATGCATTCAATTCATAAAAAATGCCAGATTTGTGTCTTCCTCACTTTTTAAACTAAAGATCAAAATTCCTAAGAAAGAGAATATTCAATTGTAACATCACACAAAACTTTTTAAATTCTAAGAGAATACTAAACATCATCTCATGTTTATTCATTTTAAAAGTGACTAAAATTGACTTACAGCTAATAACATATTAAAGTAAACAGAAAATAATTATTACAGAAAATGAGGCAGATAGCGTCACATCCCTCAACAAAAGCAAATGGGCTTCTATTTTACATCTACTGAATAAAAGGAAATAGTTTAAACTTCTATTAATAAACATGTAGTACAAAAATAAAATAATCCACAAGATTTCTTCTCAAAGAAACAAAAACCCTGGATAAAGTTGATTGGCGTGAAAAAGGCCAAAGAGTTAAGGGATAGTTTTTTAATGACCAAGGACAGCAAGAAGCTAGGCACCTGCACTAAACAGAAATGAGGGGAACAGCAGAGAAACCTCACCCATTTATGGTTTTTGCCAAGGGCTTGCATAGTGTTTAGCTGCTAATTGAATTTCTTTTTGTTTTCACTACTAATGTAAGCCCCAACATAAGAATTGGTATCATTTTTGGAGTTTATAAATTTCACCATTCTTATTTAGAAAGTAAAAATAATGTCTCTGATCATGTCTTGCTCTCATTCTCACAGCCCACCTTTCTCAGGCCCAGATCCTATGAAAACCTATAACATCATATTGAGGGGGATTGACATGATAGAATTTCCAAAGAAGATTGCCAAAAATGCTGCTAACTTAATCAAAAAACTATGCAGGTAATTGTTTTAAACACATTGTTTTTGAAAGGATCATAATGTGGAAATAATTAGATTACTTAACAAAATGATTATTTTACTTTCAGGGACAACCCGTCGGAAAGATTAGGAAATTTGAAAAACGGAGTGAAAGACATTCAAAAGCACAAGTAAGTCCTCTTTCTTAATAACTTTTAGGTGTCAGAGTTCAGACAGTTCGGGTGGTGTATTTTGATATGTTTAGAGTTATTGGTGTATAAGGGATACAGCTCTCCTACAGGAACAGCCAAAGAGCTTGTAGAGACAGGTTAGCCTTTCCAAGGCCCTTCCTCCTGAGCTGTACTTAGATATATGTGACAACCCTGTGGCTATAGCAAATTCACTGATTCAGTTGCTCTGAACTCACACTAGTTAGCATTTCTTTTTCCTCTCTGGCCCAAAGGAAAACAAAAAATGTTTATTTTTAATTTAGGGACTCTACTCCCTACTAGAATATTAAAAACAAAGTTGCCCACTATAGCATACCTAAATTTTTTAGATTAAAGCCAAAATATATATTTTTCCAACTATCTCCCAATTAAATATAACAGGAAAGCAGTACAGAGTACACCCTTTTTGAAATGTAGGTAACATCCAGGTTCGCTGGATGTTCCAAAGCTAATCTAAACATAGACTGATTTTTCTCTTAGCCTGCTTACCTGACACTCCCAAGAAATTCATATCTTTATCAAAGGAACTTATTTACTGAACTATCTGAAATCTAGAAGGCCTATTAAGAATTTGGTGTACACATTTGCTAATGGTGGCATCTTCATTGAACAAAAGGAAAACACCTTCCTATGCCAGTATGTTCTTCTTATTTTCACAGAAAAGCTGTATATAAAATACCTTTTTTCTATCTTAAAAAGGAAAAAAAAAAGTGAGGAAATTGGGATATGAAGAGACAAATAGAGGACTATGAAAAGGGTAATTAGCTTAGGCTGCACTCTGAATCAATGGCAGAGATGGAAAGTTAATTTTCTGTCCTCACTTCATCGCCTGACTCTATCTCCTTAAAATAAAAGAGTCTAGTAAGGCACAGGGCCAATCATATTATGACATTTATAAATTATAATGACAATGGAGGAACAAGGTCCTACAGATATTACGACTGAAATGACAAGAAAAACAGTTGCATAGCGGTTGGTGTTCAAATTTGACAATCACACTTTCAAAATATGCTTTTTATGAGATAAGATAATTGAAAAACATATGATTCAAGAGAAAGCATTTTGTCACAGGAAGATATTAGCCTAATCGCTTTCTAGGGCACACAAACCCTACGTGTTGTTCTGGAAGACGCCAGAGAAGGTACTATGCCTCTGATGATGTTTTTTCCTTTCCTAGATGGTTTGAGGGCTTTAACTGGGAAGGTCTGAGGAAGGGCACCTTGACTCCTCCCATCATACCAAGCGTAAGTGAGTTTCCATCTGAAATTGTGTGACCTGCTCTCTGGTGTTGATGTCATCAACAAAAAAAGTGTTATTTGTCAAATTTTGCCCTGTGATGGGTTAAATAAGCTATCAAAGTACCCCATTAAAATGATGGAGTACTCTAAACTCCCAACTTCAAAACAGATAACTTTGGGGATGGTTGCTATGGATGGGTTTTAGCCTTATCTTTTGTAACTCTCCACTTTCATTCCAGTCGCCTGTGTTGATGAATATGATTTAATTTTTGCTATGGTAAAGACTAACTATGTGCATGTGTAAACAGAAGCACAAAGTGAATCTGCAGCAACCAGTTCAGCGGCTGTCATTTCTTGGCCAGCATTCCATTTCTGCCTCTGTAGTTCTCCCTGCCCCGCAATGTGACTTTGAAGCACTCTCAGATACAACGTGTCCTTTCATTCCTCTATCAAGCTCTGAAAGAAAAAGAGCCAGCTGTGGTGGCACTTGCTTATAATCCCAGTGAGTCAAGAGGCTGAGGCAGGAGGACCACAAGTTCAAGGCCAGCCTCAGCAATTTAGTGAGGCCCTAAGCAACTTAATGAGGGTCACAAAATTAAAAAAAAAAAAAAAAAATATATATATATATATATATATATATATATATATGTATATATGGCTAGGGAAGTAGCTCATGATAAAATGCCTCTGGGTTCAATCCCTAGTGCAAAACTAAATAAATAAATAATAAAAGAAAAAGATTATAAGTGGACTCTTTACATCATAATTACCTGAAATAGATTTCAACTGATTGCATCTATCGATATTTTTCATCTGTACTGCATCTGTTTAATAAAATGTAGTGTGTCTTAATCAAGACAGAGAGGGCTGCTTGTGATCCTGGGACTTTTATTCATATGCTACCTCTTTCTAAGATTAATTCAAGTCTGCTCTTTATAAAGAAAATATTTTTCATTTTTCTAAGATTTATTTCTGAGCCAACATTTGTGTATTCATAAAACAAAATAAAAAAATACCATTAGCATGTCCCACATTACAGATGCTAATTGCATTCATGAAGATTTGGTTTTAGAACAAAAGCAGAGAAAAAAGCTGGAAGAGAGAAATAAATAAATGCTAAACTCAAATTATTCTAACCTAAATTTATCTTTTAAGGGATCTTTTAAGCAATAGAAATATTAAACTGGCTTCTTGCTGATGCTCTGCTGATTGGACTTTGCCCAGTAGATTTATAAGAATTTTGCTCAAGTTTAGAAATGGCTCTTATATACAGAATAAAGAACAGTGCCTGGATTTTGCCTGCTTATCTGCCTCATCTCTGCGTACTGTCCCCATTTCTTATATAGCAGTTATGTCAGCATCTTTTGGTTACTTCAAAGCATGGAGCTCTCTCTCTGTGTCTCACCTCAGGACCTTGGCATGTGCTACCCTCCATATTGAATTCACTGATTCTTAGGTTATAAATCATACTTTTTCAAGAGGCTTTATATGTTCACTCTTATACTCTCAAAGCACTATATATAAACATACACATATATATGTAAGTGTACATATATATGAATATATATATAATGTGTGTGTGTATATATATATATATATATATATACATATATATGTGTGTGTGTGTGTGTATATTGCAGCCCTAGCCAAAGTTCATACTTACATAAAGATTTTCTTAATTATTGGTTTTAACCACACAATTTATTTCTGTAATATAAATCCCTGTGAGGATTTATTTTATTTTTACTTACCACTGTTAACCACAATTCAAACCCAGTTACATAGTAGATGCTAAAAAAAAATTGTCATTGAAAAGGGGACAAAAATGCTTTTTAAAATTCAAAATAGAGGTCCCGGAACCGCCCTGGCTCAGGGCTGCGGAGCCCGCGGAGGCTGCTTCTTGGACCCTGCTACTATCAGAGCATACACCAAACACTAAGCGGCCGAATTCCGGCTCCTGGAACTGAGCCCACGGGGGCTGCTTCTTGGAGCCTACACTTATAGGAGCTTACACCGAGCACGGAGCGGCCGAGTTCCGGCCCCCGGAACTTCCCTGGACCGGGGCTAGGAGCCCGCGGAAACTGTGTCTCGGTCCGGGTCCTGCTGAGGGCAGGTCAGGACTCACCCATTGCTTGGGTTGCCTGGCAAGGGGAACGAAATGCTGCCATTCGCATAGGATACCAACATGGCAGAGATCTGATGTCAGCAGAAAGCGGTGGAGGAGAGATCTTCATCAATACCAGCGGTGACATAAGCAGTTGGTCTCCTGGTAAGGGGGGTGAGGCTCAGTCACCCGAGTCTCCTCAATTTGTCCTCGAGCCAGAGGGAAGGAGCCGGGCCGCCGCCAGCCCCCGGAGCAGGCCCAGCGGCTCGCCAGCGTGGTGACCGCGTGACCCCAATTGGAGAGGGGGCGGAGCGGAGCCGCCACCCACACCCGCCAGGTGGGCAGACCCACGACCCAGTAGTACATGGGCGTGGTAGGAGGGGCAGGGCAGAGCCGCCCTTCGCGCTTGCAAGGTTAACAGACCTGTGACAGCCTGGCGGGTCAGGCCCAGTGGCCTGCCAGTGTGGTACACACGTCACCCCAACTCGAGTAGGGGCAGAGCAGATCCTTATCCCACGCCCGGATCAGGCCCTGCCGGTGTGGTGGTCACGTGACCCCAACTGGAGTGGGGGTGGAGCGGAACCGCCACCCGTGCCCGCAGGGTGAGCAGACCAGTGATCAACCTGCAGATCAGGCCCAGGGGTCCGCAGGCGTGGTAGGAGGGGCAGGGCAGATCCGCCGCCCGCGCCTTCAAGGTAGGCAGACCTACAACAGACCGGCGGATCAGGCCCAGGAGCCTGCCGGCGGGGTACAAACACCACCCTAATTGGAGTAGTGACAGAGCAGAGTCGCCTCCCTTGCCAGGAACAGACCCAGCATCCTGCAGGCGGGGTAGTCACGACACCCCAATTGGAGTAGGGGCAAAGCAGAGCCTCCACTCGTGCCCGAAAGGTGGGCAGATCTGCGACCGACCAGCAGGACAGGCCCAGTGGCCTGCTGGTACGACAGACACGTCACCCCAATTGGAGTAGGGGCAGAACAGAGCCGCCACCAGCTCCCAGAACAGGCCCAGTGACCTGCCGGCGTGGTAGCCACGACACCCCAATTGGAATAAGGAGAGAGCAGAGCCGCCGCCCGCACCTGCAGGAAAGATACGCAAGCAGTATGAAAAGACAAGGAAAGAAAGGACCACAAGCAATGCAGGTCAACGCAACTTTAGAAGAGGTAACAGCTGCAGCAGATGGAATGTCAGATAAAGAATTCAGGATATACATGCTTCAGATGATCTGGAGTATCAAGGAAGACATTAAACAGCAAAATCAGACAATGAAAGATCACTTCGACAACGAATTATGCAAACAAATCCAGGAAGCAAAGGATCAACTATACAGGGAGATAGAGGTTATAAAAAACAAGCAATCAGAAATCCTAGAAATGCAGGAAGCAATAAACCAACTTAAAAACTCAATGGAGAATACTACCAACAGAGTAGAACACTTAGAAGAAAGAACATCAGACAATGAAGACAAAGTATTTCAACTGGAAAAGAACATAGACAGCTCAGCAAGACTGTTAAGAAACCATGAGCAGAACATCCAAGAAATATGGGATAACATTAAGAGACCAAACTTAAGAGTCATTGGGATACAGGAAGGTACAGAGCTCCAAACCAAAGGAATGAGCAGTCTATTCAATGAAATAATACAAGAAAACTTCCCAGACTTGAAGAATGAGACAGAATCCCAAATCCTAGAAGCCTACAGGACGCCGAATGTGCAAAATCATAAGAGATCCACACCTAGACACATTATAATGAAGATGCCCAACATACAGAATAAGGAGAGAATTTTAAAAGCTACAAGAGAAAGGAAGCAGATTACATTTAGGGGTAAGCCAATCAGGATAACAGCTGATCTTTCAACACAGACTCTGAAAGCTAGAAGATCCTGGAATAACATATTTCAAACACTGAAAGATAATGGGTTCCAACCAAGAATTGTGTATCCAGCGAAATTAAGCTTCAGGATGGAGAATGAAATTAAAACCTTCCACGATAAACAAAAGTTTAAAGAATTCGCAGCTAGAAAACCATCTCTTCAAAACATCCTAGCCAAAGTATTACAGGAAGAGGAAATGGAAAATAACAATGAAAACCAACAGTGGGAGGTAAGACAGTAAAGGGGGGGGGAACAATCAAAGAGGAAAACAAACAATGTTTAGTAACAGAAATAAACAAATATGGCTGGAAGAACAACCCATATCTCAATAATAACCCTAAATGTTAATGGCTTAAACTCACCAATTAAGAGACACAGGCTAGTAGAATGGATCACAAAACAAGACCCAACAATATGCTGCCTACAGGAGACGCATTTGATAGGAAAAGACATACATAGGCTGAAGGTGAAAGGTTGGGAAAAATCATATCACTCATATGGACTTCGGAAACAAGCAGGCGTGTCCATACTCATATCAAATAAAATAGATTTCAAGCCAAAGTTAATCAAAAGAGATAAAGAGGGACACTACATACTGCTTAAGGGAACCATACACCAACAAGACATAACAATCATAAATATTTATGCCCCAAACAATGGTGCAGCTATGTTCGTCAAACAAACTCTTCTCAAGTTCAAGAGTCTAATAGACCACCACACCATAATCATGGGAGACTTCAACACACCTCTCTCGCCACTGGACAGATCTTCCAAACAAAAGTTGAATAAGGAAACTATAGAACTCAATAACACTATTAATAACCTAGACCTAATTGACATATATAGAGTATACCACCCAACATCAAGCAGTTACACTTTTTTCTCAGCAGCACATGGATCCTTCTCAAAAATAGATCATATATTATGTCACAGGGCAACTCTTAGACAATATAAAGGAGTAGAGATATTACCATGCATCTTATCTGATCATAATGGAATGAAACTGAAAATCAATGATAAAAGAAGGAAGGAAAACGCATACATCAATTGGAGAATGAACAATAGGTTACTGAATGATCAATGGGTTATAGAAGACATCAAGGAGGAAATTAAAAAATTCTTAGAGATAAATGAAAACACAGACACAACATATCGGAATCTATGGGACACATTGAAAGCAGTTCTAAGAGGAAAATTCATTGCTTGGAGTTCATTCCTTAAAAAAAGAAAAAACCAACAAATAAATGATCTCATACTTCATCTCAAAATCCTTGAAAAAGAAGAGCAAAACAACAGCAAAAGAAGTAGAAGGCAAGAAATAATTAAAATCAGAGCTGAAATTAATGAAATCGAAACAAAAGAAACAATTGAAAAAATTGACAAAACTAAAAGTTGGTTCTTTGAAAAAATAAACAAAATCGACAGACCCTTAGTGATGCTAGTGAAGAGAAGAAGAGAGAGAACTCAAATTACTAGCATACGGGATGAAAAAGGCAATATCACAACAGACACTTCAGAAATACAGAAGATAATCAAAAACTATTTTGAATCCTTATACTCCAATAAATTAGAAGATAGTGAAGGCATAGATAAATTTCTTAAGTCATATGATCTGCCCAGATTGAGTCAGGAGGATATAGAAAACCTAAACAGACCAATATCAATTGAGGAGATAGAAGAAACCATCAAAAGACTACCAACTAAGAAAAGCCCAGGTCCCGATGGGTATACAGCAGAATTTTACAAAACCTTTAAAGAAGAACTAATACCAATACTTTTCAAGCTACTTCAGGAAATAGAAAAGGAGGGAGAACTTCCAAATTCATTCTATGAGGCCAACATCACCCTGATACCTAAACCAGACAAAGACACTTCAAAGAAAGAAAACTACAGACCAATATCTCTAATGAACCTAGATGCAAAAATCCTCAATAAAATTCTGGCGAATCGGATACAAAAACATATCAAAAAAATTGTACACCATGATCAAGTAGGATTCATCCCTGGGATGCAAGGCTGGTTCAATATACGGAAATCAATAAATGTTATTCACCACATCAATAGACTTAAAAATAAGAACCATATGATCATCTCGATAGATGCGGAAAAAGCATTCGACAAAGTACAGCATCCCTTTATGTTCAAAACTCTAGAAAAACTAGGGATAACAGGAACATACCTCAATATTGTAAAAGCAATCTATGCTAAGCCTCAGGCTAGCATCATTCTGAATGGAGAAAAACTGAAGGCATTCCCTCTAAAATCTGGAACAAGACAGGGATGCCCTCTCTCTCCACTTCTCTTCAACATAGTTCTCGAAACACTGGCCAGAGCAATTAGACAGACGAAAGAAATTAAAGGCATCAAAATAGGAAAAGAAGAAATTAAATTATCACTATTTGCAGATGATATGATTCTATATCTAGCAGACCCAAAAGGCTCTACAAAGAAACTATTAGAGCTAATAAATGAATTCAGCAAAGTGGCAGGATTTAAAATCAACACGCATAAATCAAAGGCATTCCTGTATATCAGCGACAAATCCTCTGAAATGGAAATGAGGACAACCACTCCATTCAAAATATCTTCAAAAAAAATAAAATACTTGGGAATCAACCTAACAAAAGAGGTGAAAGACTTATACAATGAAAACTACAGAACCCTAAAGAGAGAAATAGAAGAAGATCTTAGAAGATGGAAAAATATACCCTGTTCATGGATAGGCAGAACTAACATCATCAAAATGGCGATATTACCAAAAGTTCTCTATAGGTTTAATGCAATGCCAATCAAAATCCCAATGGCATTTCTTGTAGAAATAGAGAAAGCAATCATGAAATTCATATGGAAAAACAAAAGACCCAGAATAGCAAAAACAATGCTAAGCAAGAAGTGTGAATCAGGCGGTATAGCGATACCAGACTTCAAACTATACTACAGAGCAATAGTAACAAAAACAGCATGGTACTGGTACCAAAACAGGCGGGTGGACCAACGGTACAGAATAGAGGACACAGAAACCAATCCACAAAACTACAACTATCTTATATTTGATAAAGGGGCTAAAAGCATGCAATGGAGGAAGGATAGCATCTTCAACAAATGGTGCTGGGAAAACTGGAAATCCATATGCAACAAAATGAAACTGAATCCCTTTCTCTCGCCATGCACAAAAGTGAATTCCAAATGGATCAAGGAACTTGATATCAAATCAGAGACGCGCCGTCTGATAGAAGAAAAAGTTGGCTACGATCTACAGTCGGTGGGGTCGGGCTCCAAATTCCTCAATAGGACACCCATAGCACAAAAGTTAATAACTAGAATCAACAAATGGGACTTACTCAAACTAAGAAGTTTTTTCTCAGCAAAAGAAACAATAAGAGAGGTAAATAGGGAGCCTACATCCTGGGAACAAATCTTTACTCCTCACACTTCAGATAGAGCCCTAATATCCAGAGTATACAAAGAACTCAAAAAATTAGACAATAAGAGAACAAACAACCCAATCAACAAATGGGCCAAGGACCTGAACAGACACTTCACAGAGGAGGACATACAGTCAATCAACAAGTACATGAAAAAATGCTCAACATCTCTAGCTGTCAGAGAAATGCAAATCAAAACCACCCTAAGATACCATCTCACTCCAGTAAGATTGGCAGCCATTAGGAAGTCAAACAACAACAAGTGCTGGCGAGGATGTGGGGAAAAGGGTACACTTGTACATTGCTGGTGGGACTGCAGATTGGTGCAGCCAATTTGGAAAGCAGTATGGAGATTTCTTGGAAAGCTGGGAATGGAGCCACCATTTGACCCAGCTATTCCCCTTCTCGGTCTATTCCCTAAAGACCTAAAAAGAGCATGCTACAGGGACACTGCTACATTGATGTTCATAGCAGCACAGTTCACAATAGCAAGACTGTGGAACCAACCTAGATGCCCTTCAATAGACGAATGGATAAAAAAAATGTGGCATTTATACACAATGGAGTATTACTCTGCATTAAAAAATGACAAAATCATAGAATTTACAGGGAAATGGATGGCATTAGAGCAGATTATGCTAAGTGAAGCTAGCCAATCCCTAAAAAACAAATGCCAAATGTCTTCTTTGATATAAGGAAAGTAACTAAGAACAGAGTAGGGACGAAGAACAGGAGAAGAAGATTAACATTTAACAGGGATGAGAGGTGGGAGGGAAAGGGAGAGAGAAGGTAAATTGCACGGTAATGGAAGGAGACCCTCAGGGTTATACAGTGGAGGGGGTAGAGAGAGAGGAGGGGAGGGGAGGGGAGAGGTGGGGAGGGGGGAGGGTGGATGATGGGAAAGGCAGCGGAGCACAACAGACACTAGTAGGGCAATTTGTAAATCAATGGATGTGTAACTGATGTGAATCTGCAATCTGTGTATGGGGTGAAGGTGGGAGTTCATAACCCACTAGAATCAAAGTGTGGAATATGATATGTCAAGAAATTTGTAATGTTTTGAACAACCCACAATAAAAAATTTAAAAAAAAAAAAAAAAATAAAATAAAATAAAATAAAATAAAATTCAAAATAGAGCTGCGTGGTGGCACATGCCTGTAATCCAGCAGCTTGGGAGGCTAAGGCAGGAGGATCCTGAGTTCAAAGCCAGCCTCAGTAAAAGCGAGATGCTAAGAAACCCAGTGAGACCCTGTCTCTAAATAAAATACAAAATAGGGCTGGGGTGTGGCTCAATGGTCAAATGTCCCTGAGTTCAATCCCCAGTACCAAAATAATAAATACAATAAAATTCAAAATAGAGAAAATGTAGTACATGCACATAATGGCATATTATTCAGTCATAAAAAATAATGCAAATCTGTTATTTGTAGCAATAAACTAGGCACAGAAAGCAAATGCCACATGATCTCACTTATATGTAGAATCTAAAACAGTTCATCTCTTAGAAGTTGAGAGTAGAATGAGGACTACCAGAGGCTGGGAAGAATAGGGCAATAGAAACAGGAAGTGGACGAGGTTGATCAGTGGGTACTAAACAGTTAAAACAGGAGCAAGGGGTTCTTATGTGCTATCAGACAGTACAGTGACCGCAGATAACAAAAATGCACTATATATTTCAAGAAACTATAGGAAGGGATTTTGAAAGTTTCACTACAAACAAATGATAAATGTTTGAGAAGACAAATATGTTTAACCTAATTTAAACATTATGCAATGCACACATGTATCAAAAATTGCATGGTACCTCACTGATAAGTATAATTTTTATGTTTCTATGTATCCGTTTAAAAATAACAATTCTTTTTAATAATGGAGAGTAAAGTAAAATCCCATGAAAAAAAAAGTCAGAAACCTACTCATTTTCTCATGTTGCAGGTTGCATCACCCACGGACACAAGTAATTTCGACAGTTTTCCTGAGGACAGTGAGGAGCCACCGCCTGATGACAACTCAGGCTGGGATATAGACTTCTAATGTATTTCTCTTACCTGCTTCTGCCTTGCTGAAGACAGCTTTTTCTGAGACACAGCTGCCAGCAAACTTGAGGGAAAGAGAGAAGATTAGTGCTCGGGGTCACCATGATGCCTTTGATCGATGCTGCTCCAGTAACTACAGTGGCATTAGGACTTATTGCTTAGATGACAATAGTGCTCTTTACATGTTTTCTGTTTGAACCTAAAATAGCAGTTGACATGGTGGTCCTGAAGCAAAGCCTTTCACCAGTAAAGTGATGTTTTCTATTGTTGCAACGATCTTGCTTTGCTCTGACTATAATTTGAAAGACTGTAGGAAGCACTTCAATCTAGTAAAAGAGTCTGTACCTTGCTAGACTTTTCAAGATGAAAGAATAATATATTGGTACGATAGATGATGATGGTACAGAACCTGGGCTATCCCCTTTTTTAAAATGAAGGTTGTGGAACCTATTACTGCAAGCCGGTGTATATACCTTAGAAAAGAGGACCACACATCTGTGGGTCATGGAGTTCATGTCAAACCAGTGCTAGAAGTTTCATGATTTTATTTCCCAGCAGTGCTGATGACAAGACTGAATGTTACCTTTTCTTTCTGACAGATTTTAAAAATTGATATGATAAAAGCACAACTGCTATGGATTCTCCTGAGACCTTTCATAGCAGGTATATATGCGTTTTAGCAGAGGATTGAAAAAAATGCATGATATTCATTTCTTTTTGATAAATTGGCATGATAGAGTGGGGGGAAAAGCAATTCACAAAACCATTTCATGTTTTAAAAAAATATTGTGCTTAAAGATGGTCCTGGAAATAAGTGACTAGCAGCCAATTGGTTTATCTATTTACCTAACATACCCTCAAACTGAGGCTTAAAATATTTCCTTTTATAAAAATAAACCCTTGAGTTAGGGGTGGGATAGGGTGGGGCGGGATTAAGACCCATCCAAAAAAAAAAAAAAAAAAACTATATAGGTGCTATGTGTATCTTTCATCTGTAATGTCAGTGTCTGAACAGACAACACAAATTCTAAACCTTACATGTCTAGCCAGAGACTCAAGCATTTTCACTAAATTTATTAAACCAAACACCTGTCAGATTTCACTTACACAACATAGTCTAGGTTTGAGAGAAAAAGGTGATTTGGAAATCTTTTTGAACTAGCTTCTTGTCTTAGGCCTGAACCAAAAAAGAAAAAAAGAAAAAGAAAGTCAGAAAACACAATGTCAAAGTTATTAAAGTTCACAAAACCAGGAAGCTCACTCATTTGAGGTCAGGAAAGAAAACAAGAAATTGTCCAGGTGTTGATTACCTTTTCCTGAATAAGCCCACACATTTGTTCAAGTAGAAAAGGGTTAGAGAAGGAAAAAGGAACCTGAGTTCATAAAAATTGATTTTAGCTAAATAAAACAAATATTAGTGAACCTGAAATTTATACTAGACTAGAAATGAAAATATCAAACTGATTTGCTTTTTTTCACATAAAGAATCAGCAAATGAAACCAAGTCCGTTGGCGGCAGGCTGGTTGAACATTATTAGCTGTCAATAGCCGAGTTTTCTGGAAGCTTTTCCTTGACAGATAGCATTACACCTACAAAGACCAATGTATAACCTTCAAAGCTGTCTTGGAACTGTGTGTGAACTTGGTATAATTAAGACAGGTTTGCTTTTTAACATTAGAGTGTTTTACTAATCAATCTAATGTAGACGTTTCTGCAAAACTATATTGAATTGGCTTGTCATATCTAGCCAAGAAAGTGTATAATTATGAATTTTGTTTGAATTTTTCATACTCAAAAAACTACTTTAGAACATGATATCAAAATATACTCTAAAACATGTTCAGCATAAAACTACTGTTTGTATTATGTATAATTAGGATAAAATTTGATTAAAATTTTGATCCTAAGATATTATTGATATTATTGTTATTGGAACATTCCCTCCCTTACAAATTCTCAAAATCATTATATATATATATATATAATTCCAATTACCACCAATGTTCAGTGATTTTTGTTTAAAGATTGTGTGGTGCAAAAGGCTTGCTAGAATATTAAATTTACCTTGTCATTAGGAAAGTAAATCTGATCCTACAAATTTTCAAATATCACAAAAGTCCCAGAAATTAGCACTTACTGTGCATTTTGGACTATGGTTCACGTCTAAGACAACCCATTTGGAAAGTTCTGTGGAGAAGGAAGAAGTAGCATTCAGCACAACGTAACTGTAGATTGTTTTTCCCACCTGTACCTACATCTTTGTTCATTTCACCCATAACATTGCATCAGGATGTCTAAAGCAATCACCAAAAACTAAAGGTGAACTATATCTTCCAAGAATTATTAACAGAAAACATTCATCTGATTTACAATATTTAATTTTAAGGAATTAAATCTTGTCTTAATGAAGACACTAGGGCTATAATTCATGATCAGCTTCATAAAGTGCATCTCATTTTACTTCTGAATTTTTCATGCCCCTTCTTTTTTCTTACATTAAAGAACATCTGGATAAGTTAGAATAGTGCCAACTTGTTTGATTTGTGAAATGACTTTCTTGTCAATATTTCCAGTATGGGAAATAAGGGCTTTCTGTGTGTCTTGATTCACAGGAAAACTGAAAACTGCCAAGGAAAGGAACATCAAAGTTGAGATAGATTGAATACATTAGAGAAAATTATTTGTGGAAAATTGCTGTAATTGATTTTTATGTTTATTACCTTCCTTGTTATTACAGTATGAATCAGACCCATGTAGCATTTAAAACAAATGTATTTTGATTATATACTTAATAAATCATAGTTTTTACTTACAATTATAAATATACATGTGAATTTTACATGTACAATGATACATACATAACTATTGGATTTTTCTTGCTTCATTTTTAAATGACTGAACTGATGATGAACTTAAAGAAGTCAGCTACCATATTGACAACAAGAATATTAGAACTGATTTCATACAATAGAGGTGATCTGTGCATTATCCATAACACTGTTTTCTTTCACAATAGGACCACAGACAAATATTTATGTAAATAGATATTTTTGTGTGATATTTTGTGGTACATATAACTTTTTTTAGTGTTTCACAGCATTATTATTTTGTTTTATTTGTATTGAATAATGTTTTTAGGTCCAAGTAGACTTGAATTAATGTCATAATTGTCAGTATTATTGAAAACTATGTCAACAGTACTGTTATTCATCTGTCCCATAGTTTAGAACATGACCTGGCTATCTGGCATTGTTGCAAGTGCCTTAAATTCATGGCATCTGATTAAAAAAAATAAATTTGGTGTTATGCTGCATGACAAAGACAAACACACCTCAAAATGTTGTCCTTTCTTAGCTTGCTGCGTTTTACAGTTCTTTCTGCTAACAATTTATAAGCCTTTATTATATAATATTGATGAATTACAGAAATGATGAAGTTGTTCTCTTATTTCTGTTAAATGTACCAGAGCTGTGTATCTGTTAATGAGATACAGCGTCATTTCTGTGAAATGTATAAATGTATGTGCAGGTCAAATTAATATATGACATACTATCAGTCTGTATACAGGTATTCCTGTTTTGCTAAGCTGTGCAGATTCAGTGAAAAAGCAATTAGTGCAGTCATATTCTAGCATATCTCATTTTATAGACTCCATTAACAATGGTCCAACCCAAAAGAAAATCAGAAATGACTGCTAACCACACCTCGTTCTGAAACCAATGACGAAAAAGTAACTTGATGCACCACTCAACAAAACAGGATGCTTTCTTTGAGTTCTTGTGTATGCAAATCATTTATGAGGCAAGTTTTCGACAGACCTGGAAAGCAAAACTTTGAAAGTATATTGTAAGCCCTCCTCTTTATCTGCCCCTGCATCAACAGACAGAGCTCTGGGACCTTGACCATGACTCAGAGGTTTGGGCTTTCTGAGTAAAGGGACATTTCTTTAAGCATCATCTATCAAATTTATTTCAATGTATGATGTTTTTACAACTGGTCAGTTCTTTTGTATTCTTACTGCTATGGTTATTTGATTGTCCTCTTAGAATTTGTTCTACATGAAAGAGTCCTTTGTTAGTCAGAATGCAACAAACTGTCATCAAATGGTCATTGACCACTTGCACTCTTTTGATGTAGATTAAAAACTTTTTCATAAACTTAACCTGCTTTGATTTGCTCTGTATTTTTCCTGCAGCTGTAATTGCTGAGTGCCTGTTGTATACTTTATAGAGTTGAAATAAAAAATAATTACTTTTGAACTTAGTTGCTCTTTAATTCCACACAAGATTTAAAAGATGGAATTGGTATATCATACTAGAAGGGAACTACCATGTGGTGCTATTGTAGAATATAACTACAATCATCTAGAAAATACTTCTACTCCACGCATCTTTCATGAAATAATCTAATCTGATCTAAAATCAATCTAACAATTCAGTTTAAAGAACTCAATGGGAATAACACGGGGCCACCTGGCAAATGTAGAGCAAATGTAGATATCCATATGAAACCATAAATTAGCAGATTTCACTATATTATCACAAAACACTCCTTTGGGCATTTCTCATCAAACTCCAGAGTAGACAAACAAAGGGAGGATTCCCATAAATTACTATATGCAAGGATGGAATCATTTAATATGAAAAGCAATTTCACAAGTCTTTGTCCAATGTTTGTTCACTGGGTCCCTCTGTTAAGCTTCATATACATAAAAGCATATAGTTTTAAAGAATATGATTATGACTCATTCAACTCTTCAAAACCCTGGTAAACAGATTATTCCTTCATCCTTTTGTTCCTCATGCAGTAATGAGGCACACATTGAAATCTGATGCACAGCATAAAGATTCCCTCATTATGACTGCATTTGTATAGTTGACACCACATTGCCAATGATAGTGAGTTAAAAACCCTGGATAAAAGAAAACTCGAAACTTAGTCTAGTTTGCTTTCTCAGATAGAGTCAATAACATACTTTGAAAAAAAAAATACTATATCAATATATCACATAAAATAATTTTGTTTATTTTGAAAATTGAAGTGTAACAATTTAAAATATCTATCCTATAATTTCTTTAATTTTCACACTGTAGATTTAAGAAAGAATGATCTTCCCTAATCAACCTTTTTAAATTAACTACACAGTTTTAGGAGCAAAACGTAGATTAACAGTCACGATCACTTCAGAGATGACAGTGAGGGAGGGTTGGCAATGGTGAGGACACGGCTCCCACCATTGACACATTTGCACATATTAATTTCAATGCAATTAAATCAGCACACGATTATTCAACAATGACAATAGGATTCAACTGTAAATTTGAGAAGAATGAATTGGATTGTGTGTTCATCCAAGTTGATCACATTTTGCTTGCAGACCTAAACACAGATTCTCAGTTATAGCCTTAAAGATGTCACGCACAGCCACCACATTTAATATGCTTTTTTCAAGAGTTCTATTTAAAATTTTCCTCAGCATTCTATAAATTTTCAACTAAAAAAATGATAAATTGATGAAACATGAATGCTTCTCTCTGGAAGTTGTTTTGCACCCCAGGTGAATTTCTGGAGCAAATGACAAATCCCTCCATATACCAACTATTGGAACTAAATGAGTTAACCCTAAATCTCATACCAAAAAAAAAAAAAAAAGGTGGGGGGAGGGTGAGAGGAAGAGGAAGGAAAGAAAGAAATAAAACAAGGCATAAAAACAACCCTAATGGCTGGCCAACGATTTCATTAAAATTAGTGAACAGATTCAGGCCATATGATCTAGGCCAGTGTTTTCCAAACATTAATGCCATATGGTGTTTCTGGGCAATAAGCTACGGATTCCTGGGGCCATCTACTGTTACTTTGATGTATAACCTAGGAATGTGATATTTTAACAGGCACCTTATTTTATTTTGATGGAGATTTTTATGTATGTTCCCCCATAGAAGAGAAATCAGAAAATAAGGTCCATTGGAAAATATTTCAGGAATGGTTGGGCAAAAGAACAAAATGGGAAAAATTTGAAATAGTTATGACTATCAAAAGCATATTAAATACCTTTGAAAATACTAAATATTTATATTTCACTTATATAGATCTCATTCCTAATTAACATATTAAATAGTATATTAATAATAAACTATTTTTAAGGAATAGATTTACATCTTGATTTATAATGCCCAAAAGGTATATTTATACCTATTTCTGGTATCTGGTAATTCAGGGCAGGATACTAGCAGTTAACTTGCATGAGGCCTTTCAGTCCTCTAGAGAGAAATGAGAATGGATTTAAGCTTCTGGCTCTCAGCTGGATTTTGACCTCAATTCACCAATGTCTGATTTCCCTCTGTGGAGTATTTCCGTTCTCCATGGAAGTTAGATTTAGCAATTTGACTTGCTTTGACCATTGAAAGGTGGATCTGTCACTTCAAGGAGAATCTTTAAGAGCCAATTCGTGCTTCATTATATTCTCTTTTTCCTCTAAGGTTGTGATGGGCAATTCATCAATAGTGGCTGCCCTGTCAGTTTCAAAAGAGAATGTGAATGGCAGTGAGCAAGAGCAAAGCACTTACTAAGGCTTTAGAGTGAAATACATGGCTTTGGACCACTAGGATTCTAGCTTTGTCTATTTCTGCTGCATGACCTTGCCTGTTTCAATTCATAAAATACCACACACATACAGAAGAAAGACAAGGTCTGACCCAGCCTCTGCAAGTGTTTTGCCAATACAAATAACACACTTTCAGGCACAAGATACCAGAATAAATCATAAGACCTTGAAACATAGTAAAGACTTGGTAAATTCATTCAAATGCATAATCTTTTGATAAAAAGCATTTCAAGTGTGACATTGAAAAAATATGACATGAAAAAGGTAGACCTCAACTCAGTAATGGGCATAAACATTCTCAGGACCCAGGCCATTTAAAATTGGTGTAAAGAGTTATTTGGGCAATTTATGTGAAGACTCACCTTTTGAAGCACCAGGTTGAGTCATGAGAAACAATGAATCTAGTAGAAAGTATGTTAGTTATGAGATTGGGGGTTTACAATTCCTAGGAAGAACAGGATTCCTGGAAAGATGCGAGAGCTACAGAGTTAAAACAATAAAAACAAGTTGGAATGGAATCGAAGTGCAACCTAAACTATAATTCTGATATATGTATCCCTTGTTAAGTTACACATGCCATAAATTGCTTTAAATTTGCACAGTTTTGTGAATTTCCCAAGGCTTTAGTTTCCTTATCCACAAGATTAATCTTTTAAGTAATTATTCTTTTTAGTAATACAATTGTGTGATTCTAAATTACTTCATTTTCTGAATCTCTCTTTCCTTATTTTTTAACAGCAGGTATTGCCAAACTATAGTCCACGGACCCAATCTGGCTCGCAGTCTATTTGCAAATAAAGTTTTTATAGAACAAAACTAATAGATACCATCTATAGCTGCTTTCATGCTACAACATTTGATTTGAGTAGCTATGTAGAAGCTGTATAGTAAGTAAAACCTATAATAGTTAATACCTGATCCTTTTCAGAAAAGCTTGTCAACACTTGATTAAAAGGGAAAACTTACAACGAACCAGTGGTTTTCATATGGAATTTTCCATAAAGCCTCAGTTCACTGAGATGGTCTCTCCTAGGCCATCTGGATAGAATGACTAGAGAAATATGGGTTGAAAGAAAGGGACGCACAGTGAGTAGGCTCCAAGGGCTCCAGATTTCTAATTCTAATTCGGCCAAAGAAGTTCTAATATTATCTGTTCCACGACTAGGGATGTGATTGGCATTCATTCATCTGAAGAAATGATTGTGCTGTTTTAGATCATATTTGAAGTTCTTTTCATGTGTGAGTTTCTATGTGGAGAGAAGCTAATGGCTTAATTTCCTGATTCAACTGGTGATACAGGTGATTCACTTCATGAACAATGATCAGATTGAATGCTTGTAATTATACTCAAATTTACTTTAAAAAGATTGAGACCTGTATCAAATAAAATAAGTGATATACCAAAATTTGCACATTCCATACTACTTCTTGATCTGTGTAAGTTCAAAGGTGAAATATTGTTTTTGCCCCCCGCTTTTTTGCATGTTTTATAACTTTTCCCACATACAGAAACAGCTTCCATTTAATACATATATTTTTTAAATCTTCCTTTCTTATTGGGGTCCAGATTATCTTTGAAAAAAAAGTCAATATATAGGAATTTCCAGTTCCCATCAACCACCTCTGATTTCCCTAAGAATGCAGTCAAATTAATGAGGTCACTTCCCAATGTCCTTTAAAATCAGCCCTGAGTCTTTGCTTGACTTCCAGCCTTTTGCAACTACTTAGAGTTGTACATAGAATTTTTTATTCCTTTTTATTGTCTTACTTTTCAATGGCCATCTCAAGTTCTACAGATCTCAGAAAAGGCATAACTACCTTCAAAAAGCTTTTTCTGACATGTTTAAGATTTTTTGTCAATAAGCCCTTGTCCAAATTCTGAATATTGACATTAATTTTTTTTCTTAAAATAGTGGATGAGGAGTCTGCAAAACCTGATTTTTTTTCCATGCTGTTCATCATCTTTAGGTTATCAGGAGACATCAGAAAGGTAATAAGTCTACTGGGATTATAGAAGGACTTCTTGGAGGCACAATTATAGATTGTACCAAACATATTTGGATGTACTTCATTTCAATTTGGCATATAAAACCATTAGATTTACACAAAGACAATTTGAGGTATAATTATTTGTATTACAAAAAGGTGAGGCTTCATGAGACTAAGAATGATGCATTGAAGATTCCCTTTTGGATATAAGTATGTTATTGGAGGAGCACTAAACTTGTAGGGAGGAGACAGGGAGTTTCAGAGAAGATCCTGATTCTGATGCTAATCTGCCATGCAACTTTGAGTAAGTAATTTCAATTTTCTGTATTTTCCCTATCTGGAAATAAAGATCTTTCAGGACTTTTACTTGCAGCAAAAATTTCAAAGAAAGAAAAAATATTTAAAAATAAATAAGTACTCAGTATATACAAAAACTAAAAGGGAAACCCTTGGTAAACTAGAAAGAATGAGAAACTCCTGCAAAAGAAAAAAGTAAGCCAGAAGCCAAAGATGGTTGTCTCAGTGTTTTAGTCAGTTTTTTCACTGCTGTGACTTAAAGACCCAACCAGAACAATTTTAGGGGAGGTGAGGCTAAACATCATGGCTGAAGAGTGTGGCCAACAGAAGCAACTCACATCATGGTCAGGAAGCAGAGAGAGAGACTCCATGCTCCAGATGCAAAATATATACCCCAATGAACCACTTCCTCCAGCCACACCCCACCTGCCTCTAGTTACCATGAAATTAATCTCATCAGGAATTAATTCACTGATTAGGTTAAGGCTATAGCCCAATCATTTCTCCTCTAAATTATGAGCTTTTGGGGAACACCACATCTAAATCATAACAGTTACAGAAAAAGAAAGAAGTTGCGACTCAGGACCCTCAAGGGAGAGATCAATGCTGAAAGGTAAGAGAAATACCAAGGATGCATATCAACAGAGAAATGATGGAAGAGAAATGCCAGGCAACCAATAGGAGTGTGCAGAGGGATGTTTAAGAGGATAGGCCCTCACAATGTGTCCATTTAAATCAAAGTTTTAAACACACTTTGACAGTCACAATTGCTCCATATCGCTCATGACTACCACACAGGTCAGTGGAGATTCCAGAATATTTCTAAGGACACAGAAAATTATATCAGACCTATGTGCTGACCTAAGATGTCACAGCAGAAGGAGTCAATTTATAGGCACATGCAAGCTGTAACTTCATCTGTATGTACAAATGGAAGGGAAAAGATAATTTTGTTCTCAGACTCTTTTCCAGATAAGAGAGGGAAAACAAATATATTTCATGTCATATTAGGAGGTTGACCCAACTTGATTCCAAAAGCAGACATCAGTAATGCAAGAAAGACAAAAAATTAGAGGTCAATATCTCTCATGAACGTAGACACAAAAACACTAATCAAAATATTAGCAAAATTCGGGGCCTGGGATTATGGCTCAGCAGTAGAGCACTTGGCTCACACATGTGAGGCACTGGGTTAATCCTCAGCACCACATAAAAATAAATAAATAAACAAAATAAAGGTATTGTTTCCATCTACAACTAAAACAAAGTTTCTTTTTAATTAGCAAAATGCACTAATGTATGCATCTTAAAAGTGGCTAGCTTCATTATATCTCAGGAATATGAAGATGGTAAAGCATAAAAACGTTGCCTGATTATATACTTCATCAATTTGACAATTAAAGGCAAATACATTATCTTTTCAGTTATCTTTTTTATGAATGAAGTTGAATGGCAAAAAATATTTAGTAAAATTAAAGTAATAATCATTTATTTTGCAAATATATTCTGTTCACCTTTTTTCTTTTTAGGAAAGGTTTTGTATTTTATTGTGGTCAATTTATCAATCTGTATAATTTATGGTTTGTATCTTACATAACAAATCTTCCCCTATGAAGTCATTGGTAAAGAGATATGCTCTTATTTCTAAAATTTTAAATTTTGTTATTTACAGTAGGCCTTTAATATCCCTGTAATGATTTTTTTTAAATGGGTGACTATGTTGTACTTTCATTTTTCTGTATGGCTGCTCAATTTTTCCAGTTTATATATATGTATATGCGTGTGTTATATATATGTATATCACTCTTTCTCAGTTATCTTTGAAATATTTGCCTTTCTCTGCAGAAGTATAAGCTGGCTTAAGTATTGTACCTTTATAAAATTTCTTTATATTCTGTAGTATAACCCCCAACATCTAGCTTTGTTGTCTTTAAAATATCTTAGCTAGCCATAGTCCTTTTTTCCAAAAGTATTAAAACAAAATGTTTACATTTCATGAAACAACCTTCTAGAGTTTTGATTAGATTTACTTGAAATTCATAAATTAATTTGTGGAAGAAAGTATAAGTCTAATGTTATGGTATTAGCTTTTTCCACCCTTGGACATTATTAACATCTTCTAAAATATCTTAACATTTTACAATAAGAGTTCATGTGTATCTTTTATTGTTATTTAAAGGACTTCTTTGAAAATATTATGCTCTTGAATTCTTTATCAGCACAGAGGAAGTCCATTTGTTTTGTGAATATTGCTCTATCCAGCATCCACGGTGGAACTTCATTAATTTGTCTCTTAGGTTATTTCTAAGGATATTATTGACTCTGAATAATGAAATGTTTTATTAAATTCTAGTTACTGATTTGTTTTCTTGAATTAATGGACTTACTGTGACCCCAAGTAAATAGTTGTATATTAATGAAATTTCAGGTGGCATTCTTGCCTTTTACCTGGTTTACAATTTCATGCCAGGAGGCTGAGTTGTGGTTCAGTTGTAGAGTGCTTGCCTAGCATGTGTGAGGCACTGGGTTCAATCCTCAGCACCATATAAAAATAAATTAATAATAATAATAATAATAATAATAATAAAGTTATTAAAAAATTTCATGCCAGGCAAGGTGGCCCACATCTGTAATCCCAGCAGCTCTGGAGGCTGAGGCAGGAGGGTTATGAGTTCAAAGCCAGCCTCAGCAAAAGTGAGGTGCTAAGCAACTCAGTGAGACCCTGTCTGTAAATAAAATACAATATAGGGCTGAGGATGTGGCACAGTGGTTGAGTACCCCTGAGTTCAATTCCTGGTACCAAAAATAATAATAATAAATTAAAAAAATTATTGTTAGATGTTTGATATAAGTTTTATATATGTATATATGGAGCATGTTAAGTATGCTCTTAGTTTTTCAATCTTTTAAAAATCATGATTAGCTATTTAATTGTATCAAAATAGCTCACATGTGAGATTTTGGAGGATACCACATCTAAATCATAATACTCAGTAATAGAAAAAGAAAAAAGTGTGGCTCAGGAGCCTCAAGGGAGAGATCAGTGCAGAAAGGTAAGAGAAACACCAAGGATGAGTATACTAAGATGGTTACATGGTTTCTTCTTAATTGGTTATTGTAGTAGACTTGGAAGATGTTATAGATTTTTAACATTAAAACACTAGTTCTTCCTTGGCTCAAATTCAACTTTGTCATGGCATGCATTTTTAACATATTGGTGTTTCTGATTTATCA
Organism: Marmota monax; assembly: GCF_021218885.2. NCBI lineage: Eukaryota > Metazoa > Chordata > Mammalia > Rodentia > Sciuridae > Marmota > Marmota monax. Next base: position 3,410,534 of record NW_026693344.1, read on the forward strand.
ATATTATATTTTAGATTTTTATATCTAAGATCTTAAGAGAGGAAACTAAAATTTCCCTTTCTTGAACTATTCTTTTTTCAAGGCTATAACTAGCCTAATTAGCTATCTTATGTCTTCTTTTACAGAAAACAGAAAAATATAAATATTCTTTGTTAATAATCACTAACCATACATTTATAATTTTCAACTATTAGATTTCAACCAAAATTTAAATATAACAAATGTTTACAATATAGAACAATGTAAACTTTTCATGTACTGCTGGTGTAAATGGCAACTATTACAATTCTGAAGAACAATTTCATACCATTTTGTAAAGTTGAAATATTCTAAAACTCAACACTTCTACTTTTTGGTATATTTTATAGAAAAAAAATGTATATGTGTACTAGGAGATATATATATGATTGGAAATCAAACTGTTCATCACCTAGATAATGACAATAAATATAAAAGCAAAAATAGATGTATTAGCCATATAAAAGCAAAACTAGATGTATCAGCTAACTGTAATAGGGACTAATCTTACCAAAAATGCTGAATGAGAAACTCTGCATAATAATGGTCTGATAGCATTCAGATTAACATTTTATTAATATGAAAGAAAGTGAAAGATTTTCCATTTCTGGAGAAATGGCAGGTTAGGTTATTTAGGTCAACACTTGTGCTGAGAAGTTAACTGGTTCACTGGAACTGCATTTGCTCTTTGGTTTTATGGCCACCTGGGATAATGGATATTTTTAGTAGTTAACATTGAGGAACTGCTATTTTAAAAATTAAATTCCATACAATTATAATTATGTTATATAAAAATAATATACAAATGTTATGTAATATATAAATAAAATATAAATACTCACAAGTAATTACTTCTAAAATATTTTACTTCATTGTACTATTACCTATATTCTGGAGATTATGCACGTCATTTTTGTCCAGATGGTGTAAATACTATGGAGTAGTGAGCCTCTCCCCCATACTCCATGGTTAGTAGACTCACATTTTTCATGTGACTTGCCTGTGGAGATTAATTGTATGCATCAATTTAGCTATACAAGAGGTGCTCAGACAGGTGGTAAACTTTTTTCTAGGTGTTTCTGTTAGAGTCTCCAGAAGAAATCAGTATTTGAATTGGAGACTGAGAAGGCCAGCCCTCTCCTGTCAGGGTAATCTCCATCTGAACAATTGATTGCCCAAATGGATCAAAAGCCAGAAGGAAGAGTGAATTTCTCTGTTCTTGACCTGGGGCATCCATCTTCTCCTACAGTCAGAAATCAAGCTGATTGTCAGACCAAAGGACTTTGAGATTTATACTTGATTACCCCCACCCCCCCCCACACACACATGCACATATGCATACTCACACAAACACACCAGCCTCAGCCTCAGATTATTGGTGTCCTTGGTTCTCAGGCCTTTGGCCTTGTACCGATGGATACCACCAACTCACTTGTTCTCCACCTTTCAGGCATCATATCAGTGCCTTCTCAGCCTCCATAGTCACCAGAGCCAACTCCCACAGAAAATCTCCTTTTACAGTTCAACATATATCCTCTTGGTATTGTTTCTCTGGAGAAACATTAATAATAGAGAGACACTCCTTGATTTATGATGAGGCTATGCCCTGGTAAACTTATCATAGATTTTTAAGTGTAAATCCAAAATGCATTTAATGCACTTAGCCTACAGAGTCTGGCTTAGTAGCACAACATACTGCAGAGTATGGATTTTGTCTTCTTGTAATAATGTGGCTTACTGGAAGCTGCCAATCGCTGCTGCCACTACTGGTCATCTCAAGAGAGTTTTGTACAGCATGTCATCAGCCCTGATATCCCGGGAATGATCAAAAAATAAAAATTTTGGGCTGTGGTTGTGGCACAGTGGTAAAGAGCTTGCCTTGCATGTGTGAGGCTCTGGGTTTGAGTCTCAGCATCGAATATAAATAAATAAATAAATAAATAAATAAATAAATAAATAAATAAATAATAAAATAAAGTTCTATCAACAACTAAAATTTAAAAAAAAATAAAAATTTGAATATGTCTTTCTATAAATGAATGTCACTTTTGTACAATTACCAAGTTGAAAAATTCCAAGTTGAACCATTTTAAGTTAGGGAACATCTATGTGGTCCATGGTAGGATAATTCACAGAAATCACTAAAAATTGAAAATCAAGGCTGAATTTAGAGCCAAAGTTCAAAGTGGTTTTAGTGTATGACTTCCAGAGTTTTTAACAGACTTTTTTTTTTAAAAAGAAAACAAGGCACTTCAAATTGACAAATACTTCTCATTCTATGCCCATAAAACCAGGAATCAATTACTTTCTCACTTTTTACAAGCTTACAAATAAAAGCTCCACTTATCTATTTACGTATTCATTTTTCTAATCTCAGTTTTCAATAAAAGCATAGCAAGGTAATTTTCCAAATTTAGGATTTTGCCTGCAAATCAGAAACTTTAAATGCAAAGAAAACACACACTTTTAGACCTTTAGACCTCAAAGTTTTAGCCACAGTTCCCTCCCTTCTAAAATTATTAGCAAATGCAAATGATAATAGGAAATGCTATTAACAAAAAAGAGTAGGAGATATGCCTCAGAGAGAAACCTAATTAGCCATTCCACTCTTTGCTTTGACACTTCCATACCTTTTAAGTAAGTTTGTAGCCAAGATCAACTCTCAAAACTGTTGATATTTGCAAAATGCTTTGCACTAATTTGTTAAATTTAGAGGTTACTGTAAACCATGTTTTTCTTGTTGTAAATAAAAAGAATCATCAGAATTTCAACAATATTGTGAGAAAAAGATGGAGCCCCTATGGAGTATCAAAAAATATAATGGAAACAATGACATCTTGAGAACTTGTGATTATGGTCAATTTGCTTCTTGAAAGTTGTTTTTCAAGTATATTTTAGAATATATTACCAAAATAATTGTATATAATTTTTTACTTAGTATATAGCTTGTTAACGAAAAGTTTAATACCCAATAAATGTTGTAATGAATGTTTATAAATAGTATTTCTCACACACCTTCCAGTATCCACTAAAAGTAATCCTAATAGCAGAGCAGCATTATTTTATGCCTGGATTTTTCAAGCAAAAATGAGCTGTAATAAAATTATTAGAGGGCTGGGGTTGAGGCTCTGTGGTAAAGCGCTTGCTTAGCATGTGTGAGGCACTAGGTTCTATCCTCAGCACCACATAAAAACATACATAAACAAAATAAAATTATCAAATATTAATTTACATGTTATATTTTGCCAGGAGCTGCACTGTCAGTATGTTGATTAATTAATTTTTCCAGCTGTTCCTTTTTTACTGGTACATCATGTTGGCTTTAGTGAAATGGAAATATATTATTGTTTGGCACAAATCTCTTGGTTTGCACCCTCTTTTTGAAAATTGGAACTTAAAATTATTAGCACTTTCTCATTCGATAACATTTTTATTTCATAAAATAATATTTTATAAAAAGTTATAAATGTTCCTAATATTTATTCAGCCTAGAATGTTCCTATAATGTGGTATTTGTAATAATCTGAAGTCCTGAAATTTTTACTCAGGAATGCAAATCAAAGTCTATAAATTTCCATCAAACTAAACATTTACTGATAAACTTTGTCTCCGACTCCAGTTCATCTTTAGAATTTGATGTTGAAACTACTAGATGCTATCATTTTGATTCTAACGTGTTAATTTCATTAATGTTTCGTTAATGTTCATTTAAACTCTTCTACGAACAAGTATTGTGAGGAACATTAAGAATTAGAAAATATTTAGCCCCGAAGAGTTAGCGGCATAGGAGGTGAAGATGCTACGCAATATACAACTTAACAGGACCTGCAAAATAAATCTCCAAGAGTCAACTAGGGTAATAAATCCTTTATATCTTCGCTCTGAAGAACTTCTACAAAAAGTCCATTAGGGGGCAGCAGAAGAGCGGATTTGCCCCACTTCCCTCCAGATGCCGGAGACAGCGGAGCCCAAGTCCCCCGAGAGCAGCAATCTTCCCCTCCATAGCCTTTCCCCTCCTCTGCCCACCCCCTTCTAATTAAGTCAGAAGGGCCTGTATTTATTTGCCCATGAACTGACACAGCAAACCAACAGCAGCCATTGTAGTGTGAATGGATTTGCGATCAGGCAAGGGGCTTCAGCCGGGATTAGCCGCCCTGCAGCCGGATGAATGTGCTGAGCACAAAGTCTGCCCAAAGCCGAGCAAACGGACGATTTGTGAAAACGCCATCCTGGCTCAAGTCTGATTAAGACCGGGAGTCCCCAGGCCGTTTGATCTCCGCTCATCAAAGAGAGTCTTTAAACAAGCTTCATTTTCCACTACTGTATGCTGGCGACGGTTGTGACACTGAAGGCAGAAACCGTGAGCACCCTGCCCCAGAGCGCACGAACAATGAGAACTGGCCGAGTGGTGAAGTGCAGGGCGCGAGGCCTGCCTGCGGGGAACGCCCAGCGCTGCGGGGGCTTTGGGTACCTCTCTGGTCTGGGGGCTTCGGGGTCTGCCGCACAGGTAGTTCCCGCACTTTCCTGCTTACATCAACTCGTGGACTCCTCTGAAAAGAAATACTTTTGTGTAAACTCAGGGGTGGTGATAAAGAATCCTTGCAGTAATTATATGTCGCCCCCCCCCCACCACCACCACCACCCCGCCCCTAAAAGTCAATAGTTCTGTATCTCAGCCACATCTTAGTCCTCTTTGGCGTCTCAAGGTCCTGCTATTATTCACCTCAAGATTCCAATGCGATTCACTAAGTTTAAAACTGAACAGTAGTTGGAAAAGTTGGTTCCAAAACATGACATTACAACCAGTTTTGTGATTAAAAGAACAGGCTCTTCATAGACACACACACACACACACACACACACACACACACACACCTGGTTCAAGTAATTCACCTTATTTCCAGGGACTTAAACTTTACCTGCCATTCTCTTTAAAGTCAACATGTTCACAGTACTGATTGATGTCAATGATTTTTACTTTATGCTTAGGCTGCCTAAAAGAACAGACCCCTTGCAAGCCATTCTTAACCAGAATACAAAAGATCTGTGACAACACTTGGAGAGAAGATTTGGTAGTCAGAAGGGACCTCTCCCCACTCCCCTGCATACCATTTTATGAATGAAAAACCAATACCAGCATTAAGAGTTAAATGACTTTATTAAGCATATGCACTGGCTGGCAGCTGGCAGAGGGGAATTGCCCCAACCTCCTGACACCATGGCATGAAGCCCTTTTTGGTCATGATCCTTAGAGAATGCCTACATTATAAAGAAGATAATAACAGGGACCTAATGACATGGAGGGAAACAATTTTTTCTAGATGTGGAGGCTGTCTCATAAGCATCCTACTTTCTGCTGACACTGGTTTATCTTCATGGTTGGAAATATTAAATCCTTTAGGATTAACATCTATTAAGGGAGCTGCTCCACTATCTACACCACAGACTTTTCTGAGTGTCAGATCATGAGAAAAGATGCAGGAAGTGTCTGGTTTAGGGACCATCCTCACTGGTTTTTGCTCAATTTTTTCTGAGTTCTGGGCTTTAGGCTCAGATTAGTTTTTAATGACCTGCTCCAGTATTTTCTTAGCAAGTTTAGAAAGCTACTATGAAACTTGATTTATCTGGGCTGTCCATCAACGTAATCATTGTCAAATCTCGCCTTCTCTTTGTACTGCAGTCTAGAGAAAATCCAACCTCTCTAGGGAATCATAACATGGGCCTGGTGTGAAAGGTCTTTTAACATCATGAAGAGCATTTAAGACCAAAAATCCTTTAAAGGCCAATGAGAAAGCCATAACACTTTTTATTAAACACCAGGAATGAGGAATCCCTGCAATAAAGTCAAGATTGCTACTAACAAAAATGTTAGCAACTGGAACCATTTACTCACTGTTTTCTAGTAAAGAAAAATTGAATGGCAACAAATCAACTTCATCTAATTTAACAAAGGGAAAGAGGGAAAGAAAGGAGGAAAGGAAGGAGGGAGAGAGGGAAGTAGGAAATTTAAAAGGCAGCAGTCACAAAAGAATCTGAAATAATAAAGATGGAAAAATAGTTTGCAAATAGCATAGTGCTTTTTAGAGTGTATCTTTTTGTCTACTTCATGAAGAAGTTCATGAATATTCTATGCATGGTATTCAGCATTTAAAATACCAAGGAAGGCATGTCATATTATATCATTCATGAGTTACTACTATTGGTAAACATATTTCTCTTGTTTTAAAATCTAATATGAAGTATTAAATTTATTGTGTTGACTCTGGTCCTATTTAAGCCAGATTAAATAAGAGGCAAGATTTCCTATAGGACAAAATAATAGAGTTTAAAAGAATAAATACACCTGCTGGGATTCCTGCCACCTTTGTCACCCAGCTGTAGGAGAGACTCAGAGAATCATTAGAATTTCCTCTTCCTGAAATGTGTCAGTCACAGTTCCTGGTCCTTTTTCTTTCTTTCCTATGACCAAAATACAAACTGTTTTGAAATATATATATATATATATATATATCATCATATCCATGTAAATACATTGTGTGTCTTCAACCATTCAGAGACTGAAAGACTTTGCAGGACAAGGAGACTGCCTTTAATAGTTTCTGAGCTATACTCCCAACAATGGGCACCACTGAATGTTAACTGGTACTGAAGGAGCGATGAACTACACTTCACCTCTTTACTTGCTGTTTACTCTTGATGCCTGTGAGAAAACGACAATTTAAATTATGGACAGATTGTTAAGTGGTGACTCTACTCAAAAATAAATTTCTCCATTTGGAATAAAAGATTGTCTTGCTATGAACTTGGCCTTCTCTGAGAGCGACCTACATAATTTCTTCCTTGTATTGTATGTTAGTTTTCTTTACCTGCTTCCAATAAATAATTTGAAGGTAGATAATGAGTATCATCTTTTATCAAATGCACCAAGTACAGTTCTTAGTAGGATATCTAATATTGATCTATTCATTATTAAATTTAAACTCATGAGAACTTCAAAAGGAAAATGAAAAATGGGGAGAAACCATCCTACTGGTTCCATTTGTGAATGCAAGCTTTTAGTGACTAAATTCATTAATATTAAATGTACCAATCATCTATTATATCTTACGAAAAGAGAACAAGGGATTGGCCTTTAGTGTGGCATAAGTATATTTCTAGAAATAGTTAAGTAGGCTAACAGGACCAGGAAAACACATTTTCTTTCTTGAGGTAGGCAGGGATTCTTTCCCCACATTTCAACATGACACAAATTTAAGACAGCTTGTGGATTTTCTAGTATATCAAAGGTGATCAACACACTGGTTATTGACATTGTTATTAATATTGTGCAAGTGATAGTGTGGTATGAAAATCTCTTGTTTCTTAGCCCTTTTTCCCTATAATACCTCTGTGCTTATGTAAACTTCAAGTCCACTGATTGGACTTGATCCTTATAATTAAAAAGGCAATGAAAAAAAACTTCCCCTTTGCTTCTAAATTCTCAATTTGTTCTAAAAATTTCTAGAGAACTAGCCATGCCTACATGATTATACATGTTCATAATAAAACCTAAGGAAATATGTAGGATTTAATCCATGTCAGATTTAAACTGGAGATATCAATAAGCCATAGGAAAGTTCCCAAGATGGGTGGAATTTGGGGTGAGGACACCATCTGTAATTAGAAGCACCATGAAAGAATGGTGTAGAAAACATTATTAATAGGATTCTCAAACCCAAGGACCCAGAGCACAGACCACCACTAACTGCTTTTTAAATACCCCTCAACTTGAGGATTGTATCTCTTTAAGACTGGCTGTTTGTGCCTTGTGGCCCTCAGTCATGACCACTGTAGGTCAGCAGGTGGAGGAATTAACAGACAGCCTACAGGTTAGGGGAGCAATAATAAATATATTCCAGTCTTCTGTATTCAACAGTGGTTTACAATCATCTCCTCCTTTCCCCAACTCACAGAGTTTTCTTTTTTCTCACACCTCTAACATCAACCTACTTTTAAAATAATTCTGTACATTTCTTGTGTTTTGTGGTTACTATAATCATATCATCTCTATATCTTTCAAAATTGCTATTTTTAGGATAAAGATAACTTGAACTTTATTCCCTAGAATGAGAAATCTGTCTCAAATATTCGTATTCACTGCACCCCTTCTCCCTACCCAACTAAAAAACAAAACAGAAAAAGGGAAAAAGTCAATAAACTGGATGGTTAGGGCATCTGATGCCTGGGCACTGGGCTTCCAATAGGTTTTTGTTGACTAGCTAGATGAGATTGCTAATTTATAAGCCTGACAATATTCTTAGACACCAGCGTTACTTTGTTATTTTTATACACTGATTTAAATGATGTCGAATTCACTGTCTAGTTCACTTTCTGTTCTCCTTTCCACAAAGTAGTCAATTATCTCCCTGGAGGCCGTATTCCTCCATCTGCGAAAGGTTTGACTCAGGATCAAACAAAAGCTTTCTCAAGCATTGCAATATGAAATACTAATGAGGAAGTCAGGCGCTAAGCCTTTAGGGTTTCTTATCTCCCTCCATTAACCCACCACTGAGAAGGGGGCACCAGAGAAGGACGACTGACCCCCGCACGCACGAGGGACCCTGTCCTCTTTGGCTCCGGGCCACTTTGATCTCGCGTGTCTGCCTAATCAAGTTCATCTACTGCCGCGACTGACCAGATTCAAAGAACCACATTAAATAGTTTGATTATCGGATGGTCATTTCCCTCTTTTCTCCACCCTTGATCTAATTTCCAAACGCTAGTCTCTCGCCTTCCACTCTAAACTTCCCATCAAAAGAGAATTAGGTCTTCTTCCTTCTTATCCTCGTTTGATGTGCAAATTTACTTCTCTTTGCACATTTTTCTCTCAGTGGAGGGGAGAGGGCGGGGTGAAGAGAAGCAACTGGACGGAGTGAAAGACCAGGACCTCACCCAAATCTGCAAATCAAAACACTGAAGGATTAATCAGCAACTTGCAAGGGCCACCTGGTCCTCTCGCAAAGATGTCCCCAACCCCTAGAGCCTTTGAATTACGGGCCGAGGTTGTATTTAATACGAAATATTATTTGTTTGCACAAGAAAGGAGTATTGGCTTAAGGGAAAAGGGTAGAAAGTGATTTTGCAGAGTCTACCACTATTTGGCTCTGGAAAGTATTTCATATACAAGTAATCCAGTCCCTGCTGCAAAGAAACGCACCGTGTGCCCAGAATCCCTCCCGCCCTCTGCGTTTATTAACGTCCTCTGCTCTAATGCTCACTGATCTGTCTCCACGAAGGTGAGCTGGGCCAATAGAACAACCGTGCAAGGGAGAGGAGGGGTGAAGAGTGTCAAAATTCCCCCCCCCCTTCATGTACACAAACACACCCCCTCCCAGCCCCTCCCAACGCTTTGAAATCCCATCCCGGCTTTGTTGTCTTCCCCGAGGGGCCGGAATGCTCAGAGCTCGCTGTATAAAGGCAGCCACCGTGGCGGTGGCGGCGCAGAGCTCCCTGCGCCCAGCAGTCAGGACTCTGAGATCATTGGAGGCTCTGGGAACCTTAACTCTGTAGCCAGCCGCACCAGCAAGGTTTCCTTGGGATCAGGCTTGCAAAGTGACATCTCTCCTTTCTCTTTCTCCCGCTTGAGTACTTCTGAGATGACGGCTTTGGGCACTGTAGGAGCTGCTCGGTTCTTGGTCTCCCTGATAGCAGCAGTTCTTTGCAGCCACTCTCTGCAGGGTGTGAGCGCCACCTTGAACTCGGTTCTGGTCAATTCCAACGCTATTAAGAACCTGCCCCCACCACTGGGCGGCGCTGCCGGGCACACAGGCTCTGCAGTCAGCGCGGCACCAGGAATTCTGTACGAGGGCGGGAACAAGTACCAGACCCTTGATAACTACCAGGTGAGAGAGGTCGCAGGGATCCAAGGACGCTGTGACCCTGAAGCGTTCCCATTTGGAAAGGAGGGTGCGGAGCCTTCTGGGTGACTGAGATTCAGGGCATCTTTGGAAATGCTGTATTTGGGAGCGGAGGGTGGCAACAGCTTTTGGAGAGTGTACAGATAGGGACTGAGATGAGTGTCCGGGTTCAGAAGTGTGGGTACTCGAATGCCGGGGCTCCTCAACTTCTCTCCGCTCCCTTCTCATAGCCTTACCCGTGCGCCGAGGACGAGGAGTGCAGCACCGACGAGTACTGTGCAAGTCCCACCCGCGGAGGGGGCGCCAGCGTGCAAATCTGTCTCGCCTGCCGGAAGCGCAGAAAACGCTGCATGCGTCACGCAATGTGCTGCCCAGGGAACTACTGCAAAAATGGTGAGTTCTACAACTCCAACAGTCCTGCATTCCAGCATCTACAGATAAAAGAAAATACTCTCTGCTCTGGAACTTTGCAGCACCGCCTCCCCCAAATGGGTGTTCAGTATGCAAGGTTCCCCTGAAATATCTTCATTATGAGTGTTTAATCTGGGAGAAGAAGAAAGTATGGGGGTCTAAATGATCCTTGTTCTCCTATGTCCCTGAATGAATTGACACTACTGTTTACTTCAGAGTGGCCCCCTCCATAAAACCTTATCCAGGGTAGCCTTGAGGTTAATTTGGGGCAGGGGAGGGGGCAGGGAGGAAGATGGGACCTGGGAAGGTCTGTGGGATCCTTTTGAAAGAGAAACCAAAGAAAACAGCTGGCATTTCCCTGCTCTTTCCATTTTCATGGCTTGTCCAAACTGTCCTTTCTTCCTCATGGCCCCTGGAAGTTTAAACTGTTGTCAGGCAAAGGACAGAGTGATTTATCTGCACTGGCCATTTTTAAGGGATATCTTGGTACTCCAGCATCCAGGCCTTTTCAACCTTCCTCCTCTCTTCCCTAAAACTACTTCCCCTCCCCACAACCACGGATCCAAGAAAATTTAATGTCTCAAAAAGAGGTAGACTGAAGACAGCCAAAGAGGTCTCCAGAAATAAACTTACAGGGTGGCTAACCTCTTTGGGACCCAGCAGTATTCTAGGATGAACTAATTCAATCTCTGTAATATAGAAATTATAAAGTAACTGGTGGGTGAGATTGTAATCTTCCAGACAGCTGGATGTGCATTTGTTTAACAGTCTGGCAGTACCCATATAGCATGAAGAGCAGAAAAGTTATTTTTAAGAAAAAATTTTTATGTAATGTATCAGAAGGGTGCATTAAAAATTCCACAGAAATGTCACTGCACTACCACAGTTAGTGGGAAAGCACTTTTTAAGTGACTATACTGGAGATGTTGCAAATAACTAAACAGTATATCATTGATACTTTGTCCATCTGAAGAGTTTGCACTGACCCCGGGTGGAAAATTTGGTTTGTATTTAAAATAAGTTGACTACAATGAGATACCTCTAGATGCTGCAGGTATAATAGGCTGGCCCATCACAACTGTTAGCAACAACCCATTTCAACCTAGGAATTAATTATTATTTCTCGCTTTCTCAGGAATATGTATGCCTTCTGATCATAGTCATTTTCATAGAGGGGATATTGAGGAAACCATCATTGAAAGCTTTGGTAATGATCACAGCACCTTGGATGGGTACTCCAGAAGAACCACCCTGTCTTCAAAAATATATCACACCAAAGGTACACTGAAGGACTTTAATGTTCATTCTTTGTTAGCACATCAGAAGTGTCTTTTGAATTGTCTTAGTGAAATGATGCAAGCTTAGCTTAAGCAAGCTTAACTATTTTTTCTACTGTCTCCTCCTTCCTAGGACAAGAAGGTTCTGTCTGTCTCCGATCATCAGACTGTGCCACAGGTTTGTGTTGTGCTAGACACTTCTGGTCCAAGATCTGTAAACCTGTCCTCAAAGAAGGTCAAGTATGCACCAAGCACAGGAGAAAAGGCTCCCATGGGCTGGAGATATTCCAGCGCTGTTACTGTGGAGAAGGTCTGACTTGCCGGATACAGAAAGATCACCATCAAGCCAGTAATTCTTCTAGGCTTCACACCTGTCAGAGACACTAAACCAGCTGTCCCAACACAGTGGACTCCTTTTATATAATATATGCTATGAAAATCTTTTATGACTTTTGTCAGCTCAATCCTAAGGATGAACAAATTGTGTGGTTATAGTTAAGCATTCCGATAATACCTTCTGAAAATCTGGAGTGTAAGAGCTTTGTTTCTTTATGGAACTCCCCTGTGTTTGCAGTAAATTACTGTATTGTAAATTCTCAGTGTGGCACTTCCTGTAAATGCAAGAAAACATTTAATTATTTTTCTAAAGGTGCTGCATTGCATTGTCTGTTGTTTCTCTTGTTATGTAAATTTTTGTACACATTCATTGTTATCTTGACTCTGATAAATAATCTATATTGAAATGAAATAAATAACTTCAGTTTATAGCTCCTAAATGCACACCCTTTCCCCCTTTTAATTCTAGAGTCTAAACTTCAAGGAACTTTTTAAATATGAAAATGCTAGTTTATTCTCTGAAATGTACTGTCTCAATGCATAGATTAAATTTCTTTCTAGGCTGTGATAGTCCTTGAAATAAAATTTAACATTTAATATGAAATATTACAAGCATAGATAAATTTGGGGACTATGATCTTAGAGGAGAGAGAAAGAGGGAAAGAGAAAGTGTGTGTGTGTGTGTGTGTGTATGCACTTAAAGAAGAGAAATGTGATGTGTTTAAAGAAGATCAAAGAAAGTATATTGTCTACATGTTAAGACAATATTAGTATCTTTAAAGAAATGTGTTCTCTACTGATAAGCTCAAATGAATACGGTTGATTGAGGTTGAATGTTACATTAGTACTTTCAAAAACAATTCCCAACAAATTAGTAGTATTTTCCTTAAATGGACAATACTTTTGGGTCAAAGAAAAAATTGTTCACAAAATATACCAAAGTATATGGTGGTTGGCAGGAAGAGGATGTGTATATGGAAAGATAGCCTGCAGATATATGCCAATTTTGTGCTGAATAAATTAATGTGAAGTATCTTAAATACTCCTACATGCAAGGAAGAATTGTTCTAATTACTTGAATTAAAAAATAATTATTAAATAACAATCACAAATCTTCTGATATTCCATTCCCTTGCTAGGTGAATTGAATATTTCACTTTGGGCTTAAAAAACAATCTATCAATTGGAATGAGGAGAAGGATGTATTGTTTAAAGATAACCCATGCCATAAAATCTGCATTTTTTCTTTGCCAAAATTGATATTTATACAGGGGAAAGGGAAGACGAACCTCCCAATTAATAGTTATTATGGAGTATTTCTGAAAGTCTGCATCAAAACCACAAAATGCTGGGTTCAAGGCATTCAAAGGATGGTAGCAACTGATCAATTATCCAAAAAAAGTTTCCTTAAATAGTGCAGCTGTCCTAGAATGTTTGTTGTTTTTGTGTTCCCGGAAGTGGTTGGTTTTAAAGGAGCTCAGTCCATAGTACACAAGCTGGGATTGGCTCTTCAGTGAGAGGGAACTGGCAGGGTGTCTGCTGCTATATTCCTTCTGTCTGAAGTCTCTGCTTCCTGGCCCAGGAGAAACTTTCTTTTTCTATATGTGCTTGTTTTCTGAAGTGCCAGGAAGGCCAGTTCTAAGGACTGCCTTCTTCAATAAAACACAATAGAGGAAAGGAAACAGGAAACCCTTTCATCAAAAAGAAGAAAGAAGGGCCTTCTGTTTTAGAGGGGAAAGGAGCAAATGTTTAAAGGGCCCTGGTTATTGGATCCCTTCCTTTCGGAGGAACCCACTGTGGACACAGACTGTCCACCTCTATACATCTCAGTCCATTATTCTATCCCTTCCTATTTCCCATCTCAGAATGGGGTGGGAGAGTGAGAAATCTACCAAGGAGGATACTTTTTCCTACCCCCTGGGAACTTAGAAATGAGATTCCCAAGAAAAAGAAATCTGCACATTTATGAAGTTGGAAAAAGTTATCAAAACTGTAGATGCTTTATTGGCTAGAAGGCAGAAGAGAAAGTCAGACAATACATACCTAAAAGAGGATCATTAAAGAAATCAAGAACTTTTACATAATGGCTGCTTAAAATATTTTGCATTGTTTAACTTTTAAATGATTTATTTTAATGGAAAATGTGTGCCTGTGGGAATATTTCACAAGGCATTTTATTTTGTGCTACTCTACACACTGCCCTACACCTCAATCTCTTTACTTGAGTGTTTTGCACAACATTCTGTGTCATATGGAAAGAGGTGACTCATCCTTTAACAGTTGCATCAAGTTTGTACTATGTTGCAATGGCTCTCCTCTATTTTATTCCACCAGTCATTACTGGTAGACAATCAAATTGTTTCCACAGTTTGTGCTCTAACAAATACTGTGTCATAGATACAAGATTTTTGTATTCCTGTCCTGGTGTACTTGTAGGATAATGATTAAGGGTTTTTGTTTTTCAATTCTAATTTTTTTACTTAGAGAAATTTTGTTGAGTAGTTTAAACAATGAGAATATTTTGATTCCACCTTTTTAATATTAGTATTTTGACTGTCTGTTCAGAGTAGAGAATGCTTTTGTCACTGTAAATTCAATTCTAAGGCTAAAAGACATGCCCGTTACATTTGACGGGTCTGCTTATCACTAACCTAGTAATTATACACTCTTGCTAAATTTTATCAAAAGAGAAATAGGAAAATAAAGGCTGATCTTAACATTTTCACAGTAAACAGTAATCTCTGGCACATAGTCAAAGGCAAAGTTGCTTTAATTACTTTCATTTTAAAATAGTTAATTAAATAAAACCACAAATCCCTCTCTGCCTTTTCCTATTTGTTAGTGGGTTGAATGTTTCAACCTTTGTTTAATCTATTGATAGAAACGAGGATAACTTATGTTGCTTAAAAGAAAAACTATAAATATGCAGCCCATATGTGATAATTAATATTTTAGCAGATCATGACACTTTATTTATTTCCCCTCTATGGTAAATGAATTTTTACTAATTCACTCATGGCCTTAGTAACATAATTATGCAGTTATAAATTCTATCAGTGTTTCTAATTGCATAGTCCAATTAGCACTCACTGCCACTTGTGGAAATTATACATGAAATCATTAAAATTTCTTTCATTTTTAAATTTGGCTATATTATTTAACTATTGTGCTACTAATTTTCTTTTATAGTCTCAGATAAATATTGACAATGCTACCATTAGGCTTATAAATGTCTTTCACTGAATTCTTTAATTACAATTTTCGTACTTTCTAGAAATACTACTCCGAGTTTAATATCAAAGCATAAAAATACATTTTTATTTCTATACTACTAATAATACAGAAACTAATCCCCATAATTTGAACATCTGATGTTTGTATAACCATGTGTCCATATGTGGGTCTTTTTTATGTTTGGTATCAAAACCAATTTAAGAAATAGTCAATTGCATCAATAATCTAGGACCATAATCTACATAATGTTGGCAGTTTTTATTTCAATATACATTTATTGAGGCTTATCTGATCCGTGGACATTATACTGGCATTTAAAAAGTTATATACAATATTGATTTCTAAATTTGAGGAGCTATAAGGGAGACAACAATCAAACATTTGTGCTAGGAGTTGGTTTAGTATAGTATTTAGAAGCACGGCTCTGAAATGAGATAGATTTGTGGCAGACTCCTAACTCCTGCAGTTTCTAGCTGCATCATGGGCATAAATATAACCTCATTGATACTATGGAGAGAATATATAGACTTTAGAATGTAGGTTAGATAAAAATGTATGCATTATAATACCATTGCACCTGTCTCAGGCATTGATTTAGTAAATTGAACAATAAAACACATATTTTGTTAGATAATTTGCATTAGTATCTGACAAGGCATTAACAATTAAATTAGCCTATAGCTACTCAGAAAAGCTTCAGAAAATATTTGAACTATCATCTTCTCAAGACCTTTTTATATCAAGGAAAAGAAAACATTTAGACATATATCCTTATCTTCATTTCAATCCATAGAATTCAGATTAAGCAAAAACTGAAATATTCAACTCACCTAGGAAGAGAAGAAAAAAGTGGAATGAGTGATAATTTGTGATTTTCACTTAGCCATTATTGTAAAGTCAAAGTAATTAAAACAAATTTTCTTTGTATGTAGTAATATATAAGATACAAAAAGAAGACATGAGTCAGATTGACAGTTCTTGTGAAAATCAGTATGTGAGTTATTGTGCACACTGGCTTCATTAACTTGCTTATAATTGCTGCTCCATTGTAATTTAACATCGCGCCATATGTTTTTTTATGGTGGCATAAATTCTTTCTCTGGTATAAATACCCTTCCAGCTCAGTTCTGCTCAGCAAATTGCATAGCCTCTCAGACTTTACCTCAAATACCTGGAGAAGGATTCCTACTGGCTTAGCTTTTATCGAGGGTTTACCTTGGGTCTAGTTTTCTGGCTTGGCTACCCAAGCAACTGGACTATATCCAGTTCACCTTCAATAAGAACTATGGCATTTCTACAAAGATTGCATAAAGACAAGTACCACTGGTCATATGTTCCACAAATTAGTCTTTGAAGAATGAGACATAGTTCACAAGATAGAAAATAAAGGAATGGCCATTGGAGACAGAGGAAACTAAGCAAAATTATGTCGTTGTAAAAATAAAATAATACATACTAAATTAAGAAAATAGGAATATTATTCCACTGTGATTAGAGTATAGGGTTTCTTTTGAAGGGAAGACTTTTCTTTTTCTTTCAATATATATATATATTGTTGTTGTTCATATGTTCATAAGGAATAGATAAAAACTCTTCTCAACAACAGTTATGGTATTAGGTGGCAAGACAGTTGAAGGAAAGATTGAGACATATTTGTTTAAAGAAAGATTATGAGAGATTGTGAGAGCACTTTCATACACATACAATTTGTTTGATCAAAAGGGTTATAAAGTAAGAACAATATTACTTGAATTTCTGCAAGAGTTGTCAAATTAAGTAGAGTTGAAATTAAGTTTGAGACAATTCTGGTTTTGACTAATGTAATCAATACAAGGTTTTACAAATCATAGTGAATTTATTTTTCCAAAAAGTTATGAATTAAAATAGTATGATGTAGTTTCTAAATATTATTAAATATAAAATTATTATTTTTTTCACACAGGGATAAAACCCAGGACCTGTTCATGCTCATTTAGCCATTATTGTAAAGTCAAAATATGCTTGACGGCTAAACTATTCCTCTGGTCACTAGATGTAAAATTATCTTTGGAGGGCAATGTAACCAACTCCTTGCCTTTATAAACTATTAAACAAATGCTATAGAAAAGTAAAGTTGGCAGAAGGCACAAGACATGGCTGAGCCTAACTCTATTTTACATTTTACAATATTTCACAACTTTCTCCTCATTAGCAAAAATTACTTTTAGAAAGAGCTCTATATTGAAACCTTTCACATATCCGTGTCACTCTGAAGTTCAAATTAAAAGCAGATGAGAGAAGCCGTTAGGATTGTGAGGGGTTTTGTTGTTTTTGGAAGAATCTTCAAGGAGTTACTATGTCAGCCAACACAGATGTTTCTTTTTCTTCATATGATGAAGATCAAGAGATCCAAACTCATCCAAAAAGCTAAAGAGGCACCAGTTGTCCCCATTGGAATGGCAGGTTTTGGAGCAATTGTTGCAAATGGATTATAGAAATTGAAGAACAGGGGAAATACCAAATTGTCCACTCACCTGATCCACATGTGCGCAGCAGCCCAAGGCTTTATTGTGGGAACAACTAGTCTTGCTTTGGGCTATTCCATATCAAGAAATTCTGGGTAAGACCTGAATCCTAGAAGAGCACATGCTGTCTTGGTCCTATTAGAAGTGCTTTTTCCCCTCATACTGAGGTTACATATTTATGTCAAAGATAAATCATTTGAGTAGGTTCAATGATAGCACAGTATTTTGAACATTGAGTTTCTTTCTTGTGGGCTTGATATACTTGGTGACCAAATTGTTAGTGTGACTAGTTGACTAACTAGCTCATTTAGACAATTTGTCATATGTTTAAAATGTTAAGTGCAGTAACTAACTAACTTTCTTTCTCTTTCTTTTCTTCTTTTCTGTTTTTTCTTCCTGGTACTGGAGATTGAACCCAGAGCTGCTCTACCACTAAGCCACACCAGCTCCGGTTTCATTTTTTAATTTGGAGACAGGTCTCGCTAAGTTACCCAGGCTGACCTCAAATCTGTAACCCTCCTGCCTCAGCCTCCTGAGTTTCTGGGATTATAGGCATGCACCATTAAAATATTCTACAATCACTGAAATGATAACCAAGAAACATTCAACATTCTCCATATTTGAATGTTTGAAAAATGCATATCATGTAACATGCATGGTATGATTTGAATTACTTACAAGAATATCAAATATCTGATTCTAGATGGCTTCTCTGGAATGTGGGTAACAGTTTAATCTTTTTTCATTGTTTTCCATTTTTTTCTACAATAATCAGGCAAGATTCTACTATTAAATCTTAAGGTAGGACTAACTTGGATTTGCCTCATAAACTCCTTTACATTAAGCAGATATCTTTACAGGTTTCATTCTGATTAGGAAAATCACTATTAGTGCTAAGTTATTTCTTCCGGAATTTTCCCAAAACTGCAGACAAAGAAACCATCCTTCACTTCCTGACCAAATTATTTTCCATGCAAGAAGAACTGACAGGGAGAACTACAGCTAAGAAGTGGTGCCACAAGTATTTGTTGAATGAAGAAAAAATAATGAATGAGAATCACTGTGTCAATTTCAGTAAAATTACAAGAAAACAGAACATACTGAAACAAATGATTTAAAATATTCAAAAGAAAGAACAGGTAGGAGGCAAAAGAAAAGTCACAATCTGTTAGAATAGTCATTTTTTCTATGATCCTATTTCCATATTTACTTTGTCAACAATTATATATTGTGATCAACTGAGTGACAGGGTACATAAGTCACACAAATACTTGAACCACTTTAGCAGGACATGACTTTAAATTTAGACATTTTTATTTGTAAGAAAAATCTTACTCCTTTCTTCCTGATCACACAGTTAGCTCTTTAATTAATAAGTCTTCAGTTCTGTGAAAATTTCAAGGACATTGATACAGATGAATTAAAATATATTGTCATTTATAACCTAGAAGTTATATATCCCCACACACATAGATCTGAAATACATACATAGTTTTTCAAATGCTCTAATCTTTCACTTACTACATTTCTCAAAAGAACTCTAAAAACATCATATTTGTTTCAAAGATAACATAAGTAACATATATGTTGCTCAATTTTAAGATTTTCCTAAGTGTTCCACATCTGGGAAAGATGGGACCTAATGGCTGTTTAAAGCTCTCAGATACCTTGACTTATAATCTTGCTGGCAGGGAGATTGGATTTCATAGATAATATAAACAGAAAGCTAGTGATGAGAAGAGGATAGAAATGATTTATTCTGGGAGCTCTGCATATTTCACAGTTTTATCTCCGGTCTTGATTATCTCTTTGATCAAATAGTACCAGGTTCTGTCATGTCCTGACACTTGGATGGGCTATTATAGAAAACATTTAAAACAAACAAGCCAGGATTTTCAATTTGTTAAGGCTAGGGTCCATTTCCACAAAATTCAGCAACAGGCAATTGTTTTCCTCATGTTAACACTTCATTCAACAATTTTCTCCTTGATTTTGACACCCTCTCTCCCTTTTCCTTATTTTGTTGATAGATTTCATCTATCCCTTCTCATTTCCTCAGGCTTTGCATAGGCTTTCAATGGTTTAATTTCCTGGATTTTATCCTAGCTACCTAGACTTTTGCAGCAGCATTCTCTGAGATCTGTCCTTATGGTTGAACACCTAATGGCAGAGCTGTTAGCTAATCACCAGGCCAGTTGTCCCGCCTCCTGGAAACATTTCCCAGCCTCCCCTTGCAGTTAGGTGTGGCCACATGACTAAGCTTGACCAATGGGAGGTGACCTGGAGATGCTGTTGCAGGCACCTCCTGGGTGCCCATCATCTGGAGGTATTAAGGGAGATAATGACAGCCCTGCTATAAGTGGCAGAGCCTCCCTCAGCCTGGGTTTCTAAATAGTATGAGCACATTTCCTCTGCCCTCATTTCCACTTGAGTAATCAAGAAATAAACTTTAATTGCTAAAAGCCATCTAGATATAGTTTTTAACATTTTACTTTAACTAACATAAGCCTCAAATTTTACCTTTCTCCTTTCCTTCATTCTCTCCCCAAATCTAGCTCTCAGCATGACTATGTCAGAGATCTACCATCAGTAAATGTAGGTAGTCTAATGAACAATGGGCATAATGGGCATAAAATTGTGGGGTGCAATTGAATTCACATTGTTAAAACTTATATAAAATGTGAAAGCACACCCCCCCATTGTGTTTGATATACAGTTGGAACTTAATGAATATTTTTACTTTCTCTTCATGTTTTGGAACTCAGCCAAATAAAACCTCCTCTCAATTAAGTGATACAATCGACAGGAAATAGTAATGATAACTATAGCCTTTTTGAAAGCAGAGACCATCTTAAGTGTTTGACACATATTTACTTGCTTCATTCTCACAATAATTGTATAAGGTATATAAGTCTATTATTCCCATTCTATAGATGAGAAAACCCAGGCCAAAAAGTAGTTCAAAGTGTTTCCCACAGTCATGTAGCTACTGTAATAAAACCAGAATTTAGAACAAACCATATTTTCATCTCCATAGTCCAGGCTCTTAATTAATGACTATGAATGGAACTCAGTAGGTATCTGAAGCTTCTGTACTCCTTAAATTACTTAAAAGTTGCATTAAAAATAGTCTAAAATATTTACCAACTTGAAATATGTAGCTTCTCAAGTTCCTGAATAGGAAAACTTCTTTCATTAAATTCCATTAAATATATCATTGAAAATGAAATGGCCTATGCCCCTTATTGTGGATTTAATGAAAAAAATATGGGGAGAGGGTGATAAAAGATTAGATACCTCACACTGAAAGTAAACTGTTTTTATGTTAAAAATAGAATAATTTCAGGGCTGTAGTTGTAGCTCAGTGGTAGAGCACTTGCCTAGCGCATGTGAGGCACTGGGTTCCATCCTCAGCACCACATAAAAATAAATAAATAAAATAAAGGTATTGTGTCCATCTACAACTAAAAATATTTTTTTAAAAATTGAATAATTTTCTTGACTAAACCAAGAAAGTTTATAAAATAACCCTAATGTTAGATGGTTATGTTATATGTCTCTTTAAAAGGATTCTTTTTACACAGTAATATTACATTACAAGTTACATTATGACAAAAAAAACATAAACAAAAAAATTTGCATTTAAAGACAGTAACCAAGTCACCTATACACAACATGTGCTATGTTTCATGAAGGTTGTTTTTGTGTTCTGATTATAGTTGCACTTCCTTCGAGTTCATCCTTCAAATTATACCTTGTATGGTGGCAACTGCATTTATGGTTACCATTTGCTATTTATTAACAAATGATGGCTGAGTGGTTTTAACTTCCAGAAGAAAAAAATCTGGTATAATTATATCATAGATTCATCCTAAAGTACTAAAAATATCTGAGACTTACACAAGAAAAATATCTAAATTCATGTTTCTTATGTGATTGTTTTTCTTGGAGTGCAAAATTGATGAGCACTGACAGCTTTGAGGTAGAACTTAGAAACAGGTTTGAACTTTTGCACAGCTGTAGGGCTTAGGATAGTGTCTAAAAAGAAGAGAGGGCTTGTTTAATAAGTGCCCCTTCCACTACAGCTCTGTATTGACTCCAATGTGCATGAGCTTTCAGTGTGCCCTTGTGTGAGCACTATTTTGGTTACTTGTTAATTCAAATGCTATAATTACATCACTGTGGTGATGTGTCTGGTATCATCAGGAAGGGATTTTACATGTCAGTTTAGGATCAGGTAAAAGCAAGGTGTTCCTGTAGATGTTCCTAATCCCATTAAAATTCCATTAATTCCATCAAAATATTTTCTAGACGTTTCAGACAAGAATCAGAACTTAGAAAAAAATTTAATATTATAGATTCCAGGGATTTCCAAGACCTACCAAATCAGAATGTCTTGACATTGGACCTACAAATCTGTATTTTTAAGGCCCTTCCACTGGTTAATACTGTATGATCAAATTTTGGAACCCATTGCTAAATAACCTTTAATCAAAATACTTTACTCCCAAGAATATGACCATATAGGGACTAAATCCTTAACTTATTGGTTAAGGATTTAACAGTACTTGAAGTTGGGTAAATATATAAATTCATGTGATTCTTGTAATAATTCTAGCATGTATGTATAAATGTTCACTCTATCAACAAAGCAATGAGACAAGGAGGTACTAAGGGATAAATTGATGTCATTAATGCCACACAGCTAAAAACTAGCACAATGATGACTGCAATCTGGATGTTTATGGTCCCAAAGGCCATAGTGAGAATATGGTAACTACTTTTTAGGGGTATTAGAGGTTACTCTCTATGTTTGCAGATAGTTTTTTTGAGAAACTCATCTTAATAAATTTCAAATGTGGAATGAGAGAAATTGAAACAGAAACAAACTTAGCCACATAACCAGAGTCATTCCAAATTTCTTCTGATGTCCATTTCATCTCATGAAGACTTGCCTAATCTTTCAAAGGGAACTCTTCTCTGAACCACTATTTTATCACAGGTTAAATCAAGGCTTTATGTGTTACTATACATTTCTTTTTATAGCTTACTCCAATGATAATAAACTATATTTATTTGTTAAATAGTTGTCATCCTCATCCAACTGTAATCTTCATGAGCATAAGGATCTAGTTCATTCTTCTATCCATAGCATTCAGTTCTGGTCTTGTTTTTATAGTAGTTGATCAATAAAGATTTGTGAATGAATATATGAACTCACATGTTCTTTACCCTGAATGGATTTGCCTCTGTAGTATTCATCATATTCATAACACACCAAAAAGCTAAGGGCCTCATTTGTTTTTTTGCAGCAGAACTATTTAACTGCATTAAAATTTTTTAAAAATCATAGTTTTACAATTTGTATTTTTATTAATTAACTGTATATGCAAAATTACATGATCATAATTTAATAAAATTTTGATAAAATATGTATTGATATTTTTCATTGATAGGTTTACATAATTATATAAATGAAATGTTAAATCAAAAATTAGTCATAGAGAATTGAAAAAAATTTTAGGTACTCCCTATATAATATACTCCCATGTATTTTACTATTTTCTTATATAATGATTAGATGGCTTTGCAAAATGTTAATGAATGGCTTGTCTTATTTGGTTTCCACAAAAAAAGGAATTTTACTTTTGATAGTAATTCAGTGAACTGAGATAAAGTGACCACATACTTCTGTCAGGCTCATTTGTTTCTGAAGGTTGATCATACTACAGATCCTCTCATTTTTAGTTAATCTGTCTTTTCTAAAGGGAGATGGAATATTTTCAATCTCTGAATTCAAACCCAGAAATAACCCCAGCTGAATAAAAACAGTCTGTAGATGCTATTAGGCACCTAGTAGTTTCCCAGTATTGGGGTCACTTGGACAGCTTCAAAAATTTCAGATGGCTGACTTGCCCCCAAAATTGTGATTGATTGATGTGTATGGCCTAGACTTTAAAATTTCTGGAAGTCTTATAGGTTATTCTAATAAGGCAAGTTTGGGAACCACTGTCATTATTTTGTCCCTTTGAAATAGCAGAAGAATTGATGTTTGTACCTTAATCTTGGAAAGGATTTGTGGAATGTAGACCTTGATTTTCCTGAACTTGACTGCAAAGCATTGCAGCTAGAAATGGGAATACCTGGAATGTATCTTAATCTGGGAATGTCTCATAACCTGTGTGCCAAGGCCCAAGACTGGGAAGGTTTGGGTAGGAAATTTACCAGTGAATGAGAAAGGGAAAAGGAGTAAGAATAATTATTTTTAAATCTTTCATTCTCCTACCCCTTATGATTTGAACAGGATAAATCAAAAGTCTGTATTGCTTAGAAGGTAAGGTTTAAAATAAGTTTCATATATGACTGATTAGCTGAAGAGATCCATCATAGCAAGTTCTAGTGAACACCTGTTAAATGATCATGAATCAGAGAAATTTATAATTCAAGAGGGCATGCACATATTAACATCATCATTAATATTACTGTGTGCTGACTTCACAAATTCTCCAAACCATAGAATGAAATTCAAAACCAGTGGTTTCTTGTGACTAAATGAACACTGAAAAGCTGTTGAATTTCTAAAAAGTTTGTGGTCTTAAAAATGGCTGAAATTGGTGAAATGGCATATACTTAAAACATCTACTGTCGCTATAAAGCCTTTCATGTTTTGTTTGTTTTTGAATGAAAGAGCAGATATATTCTATCACCAGGAAAGCCTTGTGCAGTGACTGCCAGGTGACAGGGCCTGTTGTAGAAGGCACAGAGAGTTTGTGGAAAGTTAAGTACCAAGCAAAGAAAAACAGTAAACCACCTGCTTAAGCTGATCTCTAGTGTCTAATTCCTTGAACTCTTGGTCTCTACATAATTGAAGCTTGATCTGGTTTGAGGTGGGGAAAATACACACAGGTGGCCTAACTTCTAATTATTTCATGCCCAGTGAAAGGCACAGGTGTCAAAGACTTAAGGATTCTAGTCCTTCGCTTAAAGTATTTTTTTTCTTTTAAACTAAACACCAACTGTCCTGTTAACCCACAGTGATGTCTGTGGCTTTCACCTAGCACCTTCACTGTTTTGATCTGCTGAGGTGGCTGGCTGCTCTTTAAAAACTTTGAATGCTTTCTAGGATCCCATTTTCCAAACTTTGTTGCTTGTTGGATCACTCTGGGCTGCTCTAAAATTACTGATGTTCCACCCACAGAGATTCTGATGTAACTGGTATGGAGCTCAGCCAGGTCATTGGAAATTTTAAAAAATCCCCAGAGAAATCCAAAAAGCTGCAAAGTTTGAGGACCACTATTCTCTGAAGTGAAATCTGGGGCTGGTTTCCTTGCTCAGTCCTAATCATTTCCACCTTTGACCTAGCATTCCTTAATATCAGGTAGATTTTGATTTTCAATGAGGTTAGATAGTAAGAGGGAATTGTCAACTTAGTCAACCTGTTGGTATTTCTATCAATTTATTTAACTTTTCAGTATAGACTGATTTGGGGGCTCATGTAATAGAAATATTGCAGGATACATATTTACCATAAAGTATAGGAAATGTCAGAATGCACTCTATAAGCAGTTTGCCTAACTGTATAAGCAGACAACTGTATAAGCAACAAGTTATGCAATGAGTTAAAATACATGAATCAGTAAGCATACCCAGAGAGAGCTATATTTATGTCTAATCCTGAATCTAAAGAGAATGTGAACCATGACTAATATATAAGAATACAAGTTTGCCTCTAGAATAAGAACAAGTGATAATTTACAATCAAATATTGAATTAGGAATAGTGATACAAGTTATAGTGAAACTACATTAATCTATTAACTTACTGATTCAGATTCTGTAATTCTCAAGTGGCACTTATATTTCTTAGGACATTTGAAGTTATTTTTTCTTTTAATCTGTGGAATTTGTGAAAGCAAGAAGAATTCAAAGTAAAATCACCATTTTCTAACAGTTTTAATGAAATGAGAACTACTCTTCTTCAGTACTTCTGTATAAAAAACATTATGTCGATAGATGCCAAAGCAAAAGATATAAAAGTTAATAGGTGACCATAAAACTCACACAAAGTAGAGTACTTTCAAAGTAGAAGGATCTTTGCTATCCTTGTTATGTAAGGCAGATATTTTACCAATAATTCCTGTAGGCAGAAATTCTTTCTCATACTGATACATTGTTATGTAGGTTTTCAATATATTAAATTTTTATTGATATTGCCTATTTTATAGCACAGATGTTGCTGGGTTATTAATTATTTTCTTTAGTTGTCCATATATGTCTAATTTTGCATTCTTCCAAATATAGTGCTGAACATTCTCATATATTACTTTGTGTATCTATGCAAGATTTTACTTACACAGGTTTTTCACTTCCACATGTGCTATATATTGCTAATTGCCTTCCAATAGTAGCATCTGCTATGTTATTTTCCTACTATCAGTGTTGGAGAGGGGACTCAATTCCTTGCATCTGTCCTAACGGTAGACATTAATTGTTAATCTTTAACAATTAAATGGATAAAAATTGTTCACATATTTTAATTTGCTATTGATTGCTTATTGATGAATTTATTTTTATTGAATGTGTTTATTACCTCTTCATATCCCTTTGTCTTTTCTCTTGAAATGAATTCCCTGATCTTGCTTATGGTTAGTGGTCTCAGCACCGGCACTCAATTGAGAAAATTTCCTTGGCAGGATTTTCAGTTTCTACCAGGAAGCAATGCAAAATAGTTCACTACTGCATTAGCTGTTGGATGATGTATTTCTCAAAGTGGGCCCCCAGTATCACAATCAGACAGATACTTATGTAAAATGTAAACTACAGAATCTCTGGGTGAATCACAGTACCTGGTTGTGAGTAGAAAAAATTGTGCATTTTAAATCTTTCTCAAAGAAACTTGTGTGTGCAGTAAGTTCATGAGGAGTTAACTAATCATGCTTTGGACTTTCACATATTTTTTTTTTCTGTAAAGCTAAGTAAAAAATCTGTCATATTTTAAAAAGACTTACATTCATTTTTTAAATGTTTATTTTTTAGTTATACACAATACCTTTACTTTATTTATTTTTATGTGGTGCTGAGGATCAAACCCAGGGCCTCACACATGCCAGATGAGTATGCTTCCACTGAGCCACAACCCCAGCCCCCCCAAAAGTTGTACATTCTTAAATATGCACTGGGGAAACAGAAACAATGCTGACACAGAAATTAAATAAGATTCATAAGATCTCTCCAAGTGGCAAGCAAGATGGACACTTAAAAATGTACATTCTGAAAATGTTATAATAGCTTGCTTCCTGTGAGAGCTGCTCAAGTAATTTCTATCTGTTTCCATAATTAATAGTAAGAACCTAATCTCACAGATGATCTTTCTTTTTTAAACATTGTCTGTGGTGTGGCATGCTAATTGCTAACAGAATTTCCATTTATGGAAAAGAGGTCCTGGGAATGAAGGCAGAGCTCTGAGACCTGAATCCAGGCTGTCAGGAAACTCCGTGCTCTGTCAGACAGGAAGAAGGACCAGGGACATCTGCTGAGCAGAGACCTCTCAGACACAAGAGCTGGAGGGAGAGGACAGGGAGAGTGAAGCAAGAGACTAAGAAAACACTATTGCAAAAACAAACAAGCAAACAGACTGGGAACTGGGGGGAAAGTGGTGAGGAAAACACATGAAGATCACAGCAGTTTGTTTAATTAACAGGAAATAGTTTTCAGGCCAATCAATTTATAATTATGAATTCTTCACTAGAACTGATTTCTGTGATTTTTAACTAACATATCAGTAACATCTGATATTCATTTGTATTTCTTTTCCATTTATTGGGTGACAGTTTTTTTTTGTAAAATATCATTAAGTTGTTTTTATTATTACTGATATTTTCACTTTATTATCTTAGAAATTCAACTCTAAAAATTTAACAAGTGGGAGGGAGCCGTGGAAAGAAGGGGTCAATGCTAGCATAATCTTACAGTTGTCTTCATTTCCAGACTCTTATAACTCTAATAGGGATTTTCCAATGACCCAGTTTTAAGATAAATACCAGGAATATTTTCATGGAGAAACAATGCTAATTGTATTAAATGAATGTCAAAGCACCAATTTTAAGGCACCACAAGAATTGTGATTTTGATTGCTATAATCAGTATTTTTAAATATTTTATATATATGCTGATTCATGTACCCATTTTATCTTTAAGCTTCTCTCTCCTAGAGAAGATGAAATGGCAGCTCTAGCATATGACATAGAATACTAAGTAGGTAGTATGACAGAATATTGACCAAAAAAAGGAGGAAATAAAAGAGCTTACAATTTCTTATTTTTTTTTGAGGAAAATCACAATGAGAAACTCAGTAAAAGGATCTTGTTGGTCAGCCCACAATCAAGGAAGTCTGCTGATTCAAAATATGTATTTCTTTCATTACAGCTGAGGACTTCTCCAAAACATTTACTGATTTTGCTGCCATATTTTGAATTTCAGTGGTTCAACTATGTTTAGTGATAACCTTGAATATTTTTAGTTATTGGCTCTAATGTTGATAGGTATTTAGCCTTCATTATTTAAGTTTATTCAGTAAGTGCTGCAAAATTGCCTTCGAGTGCTTCTATGTTAAAAACATTATAATTGATGCTATATATTCTTGTATTTAAAGCGTAAACTAGAACGATTTACTGTAAAAAGAATTGTTAATTCTCACTATAATTTTTACTTTATAAAATCTCATATTAATTCCTATGTTATTGAAAATATTCTATTCAACTAAAACCAAAGAGGGTTTTTTGTTTCTTTGTTTGGCTAATGTTTAATGTTTTGCTTTTACTGGTGCATTACAATTGTACATAATAGTTGGGTTCATTTCAACATAATTATGTATGCATGGAATTTAATTTATTCCATTTCAGTACCCAGTGGGTCCCTCCTCTCTCTCTCAGAGAGAGGGCTTTTGGATAACACTTTGTAATGTACAAAAGGGAAAATGATATGAAGATGTATAACTGTAATTAACTACTCTTTCCTTTATTTATTCTTTTCTTTTTGAACTGGGGACTGCACATAGGGGTGCTTTACCACAATGCTGCATTCCCAGTCTTTTTTATTTTTATTTTTTAAATTTTAAGACAGGGTCTCACTAAGTTGCTTTGGGCCTGGCTAAATTGCTGAAGCCCGTCTCAAACTTGCAATTCTCCTCCTTTAGCCTCCTAAACCACTAGGATTATAAGTGTGCACCATCATGACTAGCTTTTGGTTTATGCTTTTAATAAATCAAAAAATAAAAATTAGACACTAATGGAATATGCTAGGATAATATACTTGGAAAATCTCTCTGTGTTGTGTAGCAGAAACAGTATGGGCTCTGGTGTTACAGAGGCTCACATTTGAATCTTGGCTCCACTTGTTACCCTTTCCATCATTTTAGTAACTATAAAAAAGGAGTTGGGTAGGGAGGAACCTCATACAGTTGCATGACTGCTGCATGGAATACGTAACACATGTGAAAACTGTGATCCTTGCTAATGGCTAATGTTTATCAAGATTTTAGTACATGCTAGGAACCATATTAAGAAATCTTGTTGGATTTAGCTCTTCAAAATAATCTACAGTGTACATATAGAAATTATTATGCCCATTTTTATGTAACTTCCCCCAAATTAGACAGCTAGTCAAAGGTATATAGAAGAAGCCTCTCTCCAGAATTCATGATCTGGTCCTTAGCTAGCCTTTCTCATGTGATAGAATCAAGTAGACAAAAAATTTTAGGCTCTGGACTAATACTGTTTTATGAATCCCATTTTATAACAGACTAGTTTTAAACTTTAGATTAGTTACTTAAGTTATCTAAAGTTCATTTTTTTCATCCACATATTCAGAATAATAGTATTTATGACATAGGCATGTTGGGAAAATTAGGTAAACTATAGCAAAACCCTATTTATGAAGACTTGTAATTTTGGAACATGGTAAGTTTTTAATAAATTAAAATTTTTTATAAAAAGGTAAAAATGGAGTAAATGAAATTCTGTGCATATACAATTATGTCAAAATGAACAATTACACTTATCTCTGTGAGATAAGTTTTTGAATCAATTTCAAAATGTTGCTATGCTTATAAATTTTCCTTATTTGAAAACATTAACCATGACACTCTATGCTTTCTCTGTAACTATTTTCAAAACGCTAAAAGAATGTGAACATCTTTTATATAGATTCATAACTGTAAAAATCTTACCACATTCAATTTTTCTCTGTCCTAAATATAATTTGTTGAAACCTTTTAAACTAAGTTGCAGATACCAATGCCATTTTTCCCTCAAATACTTTTACAGATATTTCCTAAGAATGACAACATTTTTCTCTATAGCCACAGTAGCACATAAAATACAATAAATTTATCTTAGGTAAATAATAGTACCTAATATGAAGTCTGTGTTCAAATTTCCCTAGCTGTTCATCACAACTCTTAATTCTGGACCTAAAACAAATTTATACCTTGTATTTCATTATCAAGTATTTTTAGTCTCTGGGGGAAAAGTTGGTCAGACTTAAAATTCATGACACTGATGCTTAAGAGGAATCTAAGCAAGTTGTCGAAGATATAACAATTTGTATTAATCTGATTTGATGATTTCTGATTAAACAATTTTAGCAAGTATTATATAGTTAGTGTGACTTTGCATTATATTAGGAGGCCCACAACTTAACTATGTTCCATTGCTGATGATGTGAAGTTTGATTATTTGGTTAATGTAATATCAACTAGATCTTTGTAAGCTTAATCTTTTCCCTTTTTGAATGAATAAATAACTTATGGGGTAAGAAGTTGTGACCATGTGAATATCATATTATCAGATTTTTCAAACAACATAAGTTAAGATCTATTGATATTTGCCAGAGACATCTGTATGGATTTCTCTCTCTCTCTCTCTCTCTCTCTCTCTCTCTCTCTCTCTCTCTCTCTCTCTCTCTCTCACACACACACACACACAAACACACACACAGAGTTTTTCTCTAATTCTTTCTACTGAAAGAATCTGAAGACTGTGATGCTCCAGTAGAAACAAACACACCTGGTGTAAAGATCTTCATTTCTAAATATCATTTATCAAGTAGAAAAGCATGAGGAGAGAGGGAAGATCTTTAAAGAATTTCTGATTCCAGGTCTGTTATGTGCTAAGGAGAAGGTGAGCCTAAAACACCTTGCTATGCCAAAAATCAAGGAGGTGCTCCAAGACTCATGGGGACATGTCAAAAGGACACAGAAGTCACTGCAAAGACGCTCCCACTGGCCAAATTTGAAACAACTTGAATACCAGAAGAAAAATCCTCATAGCATTCAATAATAGCACAATGTATAGAAAAGAGAACATAATAAAAAGGGGAAGTAAGGTTTTTAATGGGACCTTCACGATTCCTGTCTTTTTGAAATTTGGCCTGTTGTTTTGATGGTTGACTGAAGGGGAGAGGTTACAGAGTAATTTCTGATTTTTCTTATTTCTACCTCTAGGTTGAGGGGATATGAGACATTAGTTTCATTGTTAACATTCACTTTTAATACTTCCAAATTGATTAATAGAGAAGAAATATTTCAAATTCTGAGGTGAGGTAGTTGGAGATCTCTTTTTTACCTGGGATTAATCATCTGAGCTAAGAGAAGAAATTTTGAGGACTCTGGATATTAAAATATGCAGCAAGTTGCAACTAAAGGCAAGTCACATGTTGAAAGTAAGAAGTGAAGAATTGAAACCATCTGTTTCAGAGGAGGTGCCAGTGGGAAACAGAATTTCATTCAGATGAGTTTCACTGGAGAAAAATTAAGGAAGGAGATAATCATGAATGCGTGGTCAGAATTAAGAGAATAACTGAGGGAGGTTGAGATGGATCCCTCAACAGGAAAAATGGCAAGAAGTCACAGTGATTGTGCAGCTTGAAGGGGTGTTAGACCACAGTGACAGCCAGGGGCATAGGGTGGGGGATGCACAACAGAAGCACAGAAACAGGGAGGGAAGAACAGGGAACAAATACTATGGGCACGTGTGCATGCGTGCGTGCCTGCATATGTGTGTTAGAAAACAATAGTAAAGAAGAAAATGCTTTGCTGACAAGGAATGTACTATCTAGCGAAGGTGAAGAGCTGATAAACAGAGACAATTCCAGGTGATAAATACTATAATGGAGGAGTATGGGAAGAATGGCGTAGGTGTTTTTTATACTGCCCAATGGATAAGGAAATAATATAACACAAAGAGGCCATAAAGTCTGGAGCATAGCTTACTTCATTAAGTATTGAAATTGCACAACTCTAATACAAAAATCTGAAATCCAAAATGCTCCAAAATCTGAAAGTTGTTGAGCGCTGACATGATGCCTGCCACAAAAGGAAAGTTCCACACCTCTCTTCATGAACACATTGCAGACCACACTCAGACCCACTAGTCATTGTATAAAATTACCTTCAGTCTCTGTGTATATAGTGTATATGAAACATAAATGAATCTCATACTCAGACTTGAGAGCCATCTCTTATCTTATTACATATATATACAAGTATTCCAAAATATGAAAAAAATTCCAAATTTGAAACATTTATGTTCCCAAACATTTTGAAAAAGATATACTCAAAATGTATCATCTATTCACTTGTTTTTCCGGACTGTAGCAATCCTGTTGATTCCAGCAAATCCAACCAGCTACTACTTGGGAAAATATAGGTGATGATAATGGATACTATTGGAAATATCATGAAATGTCAGGTTACCAAACTCACTGTATGTCTAGAATCTAGATTGCTCCACCCCTGCAAAGGTGAGTTTTCAGGTTTCCATTTCATCCTTAACTTCTATGTAATCCAGATATTTTCATTTATTAAAAAGAATACGTAAAATAATCATATTATTTTCCCTAGGCTTCGTTCTAAAGGTACATCTGGGTCAGTCACAAAGTCAACTGATTTTATCCCAGTTTTTCCCTTAAGTAATTTTTGGGATTCAAATGTTTTAGTTTCAGGTGTCTTCATAACTGTTCAGGTGGCTTAAGGCCCCAAAGCCTTTGCTGAGCATTTTGCACCCACTGAATAAGCCTTGCTGCCTCTTCCAGGGCCTGTTGCAGTCTCCCCTGAACACTTGGAGCCCTCAGCCTAAATACTAATACTGCCATTAAGCTCCCAGGGTACCAGAGCTGCAGGCATTCTGGGGTATGATTTGGGAGAATTCATTAGAACACTGTGGTAGCAGGTAGCTTCTTTTGCCCTACTTTTACAGAAATTTTGTCAAAGCAGTTTTTCAGAGTTATGGAGTTACAGAGAAGGGCTGGGTCATGGTTAAGAATCACCAGTGTAAAGCCAGTAACTTCCTTTGGAAACTATCCTATTGCTGATTCAGTATTAACTGAGCCTTATTTTCCTAAATGTCTCATTTGTTTTCATCAACAAATTACAGCAGAACCTCTGTTTTAACTTGGATATTAAATTTGTATTTAGGAAATTGTTTTTCCCCACTTCCAAAGCATGTGAAACATCAAAGAAAAACACTATTATGATTTTATTTATGTAAGGTGGTATATCTTATTGATAATGTGTATTAGATTCAAAAATAGTGGAAAAGTTCAGTGAGCACTTTTTAATATCAGCCCAGTTCACAATGACTGCTTCTTCCTGTGGATCCTGCCCCTTGGCCTATGGGTGAGACTCTTCCTTCTTTGCCCGGTCAGGGAGTCTGACGCATACCTGGTCTGCTGAATGCTATTTCTGAAGATCTCAAGTTGGATCCCACCAAAAGCAAATGAATCTCTTCATTTCATTGTAACCATGTACTGTATCAGTGGAGACTGTTAATTCAGTGACATAAAAGCTGATATGAATATACAGAGGGAGACCTTGCAATTTTCCAAATCTTGGTTCTAGTCCCTTTTTAAGAACTGTAACACATGCCCAAAAACCTATGGTAAAATCTTCTTTTCCTTTAAATTTAATTTGGCTTCTTTTACTTGAAGCAAAAGTTCTAATTAATGCCAAGAGTTATACAAAATATTTCTTCTGAGCCCCTACTTTGGAATCAGGAAACTAAAAATATTCTGAATAACACCATCTTCAATCTCCTTTCTCCAAATTTGTAGAAATAGAAAAATATTTAAATAACTTTATAGACTTAGCTCTTAAAAATTATTTTCCCAAGAGAAGCTCCATTCCCTCAAAAAAGTACTGCAAAGGACAGAAAATTGTATGTACTAAGACAGACCTGGAATAATTTCTTAGAAATGTATTTGCCTTCTCAAAGAAATGGTAGAATTTTGGATGCACATAGATGAGGCCTAGGGCAGGGCATCCAACGAGAGGCAGTCCCGAAATGTGGAAGCACAAGACTGTTGGTCCTATTCAGGGAACACCAAAGTGGTTGCATTTGACTGTATATTAAATGCTGAGTACAGGAGTGCTCAGAATATAAATCTTGTAATTAGTGCAATGATGATGCTGATAGTAATGATAGCCACTAGTCGTTAAAGATTTCCTAGGAATATGGCACTGTGCAGTAGTGGCTAAATTGCTATGTAGCTAGGCTTATATCGTATTCATACAGCTGTCCTACAAAGGAAGGTACACTTATTAGCTTTATTTTGTAGATGAGAGAATTGGAGCTCAGAGATATCAAGAAACAAGTTTCAAAGCACATATGTGGTAGAATCAGAATTCAGTAACAAATGTTGTGAGTTCAGAGTCTGTGGTTGTAAGAGTTAAGCTCCTCTACCTCCCTTTGTTATTGTAAAGGTCACAAATTCATATCTAACACAGAGACTAAGGGAGACCTTTCTTGACAAACTTCCAAGGGTACTTCTGTAGCAGTGTGCAGGATGAATGTATAAGAGTGAAAATTACTCAAGAGGTGAAAGATCTTTTAGGCTGTCATTGTAAAGGCTAAGAGTGGTGTGCTTAGGCCAGGGTATGCAATGATACTAGAGAATCTTAACTGGGATACGTGCTAATAGTTGAGTGGTAGAATATGGCCATGGAATTGGAGCAGATGGATATTTATGTCTATTGGATATTTTTACCCATCAGTATACTACACATTGCAGAATGCAAGGAGAGAGAATGTAAAGAGAGGGGAGGAATGGAGAAAAAACCCACAGGTTTAGTTCAAAAGTTTCCTGTTTTTCACAGGGCTTAAGGGGAAGAGACTAGAGCATGTGAAATGATTGGAGAACAATCAGAGATCAGTGGGAATTGTGGAAAGCAAATTCCTAGTGCAATAGACCCTGGCGAAAAGAGAAAACAAAGGAATGGACAGTAGGGTGGGAAGCCTGGAAATCATGGAATGCAAACACTAGAAGCCCTCAAAGATCCCTAGTTTAACAGAGAATGGCTGAGATTGAATACAAACCCAAAGCTGGCTTTCAAAGTCTCTGCATTCCTCATCCCCCACATCTTCATCTCTTCCCTAGGGCTTTCTGATGTACCATAATCTGCTCACAAAAACAAATTAATTTTATTATGATTTGAAGAATCTCTGGGTAAGCAAGCTTATTGTTTTGATTCAGCTGAGTTGTATTTATAGGGGCCACTTCAGTACTTCCTAGATGTGCTCCTCCATGTTGGCTGAACATCATAGATGAGTCTCTTGGAATCACCTAGGAACTTGGCCAGTGTGTGAATTCTTTGCCCTAGATGTAGTTAAAGCACTAGTGTATAGCTGGACTGCCAGGATTCAAACCCTACGGCTATCTTTTTGCTGGCTCTGGGTTAGGTTGTTTCCTTATTGAAAACATAAATAGTAATGGTTACTAATTTAATTTGAAATCTAAAATGCTTCAATATCCAAAACTTTTTGAATACCAGCAGGGCACAAGTAGAAAATTCCATACCTGATCATGTGATGGGTCACAGTCTAAATACTGATGCACTAAAACTACTGTATAAAATTACCTATAGGCTATGTGTATAAGGTGTATATGAAAAAAAAAACTCTCAAATTGAAAGCATCTCTGGTGCCAAGCATTACAGATATGAGATATTCAACATGTCACACCTATCTTTACTGGGTTTAGGTTGATAATAAAATGAGACATTATCCAAATGCAAGGGATTTAGCCTAATGTTTGGTACATAGTTAAGGGTCACTAATTATTATACTTAATTCCTAAGGTATCAAGGATATTATGAATGTCATATCTCATTATGGGAAATTTCTAATGTGACCATTGTGTGGGGTGAGAACTGCTGTCATAATGCTTCTTTCCACCATCCCAGATCGTGTTCATGGCACCTAGGTTTGGCTCAGCCTGAGCTTGTTCATTCTCCTCTCCTGACCATGATCCTCCTCCTTCTCCTGAGTTGCCTGGGTTCTGAGCCCAGAAGTCTCCATTTTTTATAAGCCATCTAAATAAGTCTGATGCAAATGAACACAGACTTGTAACACCTCACCATGTTTTAAGGGATTAGTGAGGGAGAAACAATCTTGCATCCAAAATCTTTCAGGGATGTGAGGCAGATGAGATCAGGAAAACAACCTCTGTATAAAAACTACCTGTGTATAATCTCTGGAACTGGGAAATTTTGCCACTTACCCATTAAGATATGAGGAACCACATGGGACACACCAAAATAGCCCTGCAACTATTCTGTATTTGCCATCTTCTGTACTGAAATATATTCAGGGATGTCATTCCTCTAGGTCAGACAGAAATCCAACATATTTTAATTCTTCTTTCACTACTTGGACTTAGGTACCTCTCAAGTCAGGTCTGGTTTCCAAAACCCTCCTAAGCTGATGTTTCTTCCTCTAAGTTTTCCCCTTTCTAAGGAACCTGCCTCAGTGCCTTAGTGTCTACAGTTATTATTCACTAACCCTTTGATGAGATATTCAATGATATAATATTTAAAATTATTTTGTTACTTTTTTACTATAAAACAAAATAAACAGTTAAATCCATTGCCTGTCATTCCAGAGGTCCACAGCTCTTTCTACCTTATTACAAGCTTGACCATGTCAATAGCACCTTGCATGATAATAGTCTCATTTCTTTTTTTTATTGGTTTTATTTTTTAAATACATGACAGTGGAATGCATCACAATTCTTATCACACATATAGCACAATTTTTCATACCTCTGTTTGTATATAAAGTATGTTCACACCAATTCATGTCTTCATACATGTACTTTGGATAATGATGTCTATCACATTCCATCATCCTTGCTAATCCCCTGCCCCTCCCTTCCCCTCCCACTCCTCTGCCCTATCTAGAATTCATCTATTCCTCCCATGATCCCCCTCCCTACCTCACTATGAGTCAGCCTCCTTATATCAGAGAAAACATTTGGCATTTGTTTTGGGGGGATTAGCTAACTTCACTTATCTTCTCCAACGCCATCCATTTACCTGCAAATGCCATGATTTTATTCTCTTTTATTGCTGAGTAAAATTCAATTATGTATATATGCCACATTTTTTTTATTCATCCATCCATTAAGGGCATTTAGGTTGGCTCCACAGTTTAGTTATTGTGAATTGTTCTGCTATAAACATTGATATGTCTGTGTCCCTGTAGCATGCTGTTTTTAAGTCCTCTGGGTATAGTCCAGGGAGAGGACTGGGAATGGTGGTTCCATTCCCAGATTTCCAAGGAATCTCCGTACTGCTTTCCATATTGGTTGCACCAATTTGCAGTCCCACCAGCCTTTTTCCCCATGTCCTCACCAACACTTATTGTTGTTTTTCTTTATAATAGCTACCATTCTGACTGGAGTGAGATGGTATCTTAGAGTAGTTTTGATTTGCATTTCTCTAATTGCTAGAGATGATGAACATTTTTTTCACATATTTGTATATTAACTGAATATCTTCTTCTGATAACAGTCTCATTTCTGACCACCCACCACCTCTACTATATTTAGCTTAGTTTCTATTTAGCAGTTTCCCAAATATCATCTTTCAAATGTTCTTATTTCTTTAAATATCCACCGTTTGTCTACTCAAATTGTAAAGGAACATTTGTTTGATATCTTCCACTAGAACACTATTGATTACACAGTATTTCTTGAACCAAATTCAGTTATGGCATGAGATTACATTTTGAAGTATATAATGAAAGTAACAGCAACACAAAATTATAGGCTAATTGATAACTTTCTGGGCTCCAAGCAGAATGTTAAATCCTTAATTATACTTTATTTTACTTAATTCTCACAACAACCCAGAAAGAAAGTATTCATAGTTTCCCCATTTGAAATGATGAGAAATAGGATGTGATTTGAATAAGATAACATTTCTTGCTGGTAAGAGCTTAACTCCTGAGGTGGAGCAATTAACTCTTCCTCTACCCTGCTTCCATTTACGAAAGCTACCGGCAATGAAGAATTTTTATTTCCGAGGTTTTTTTTTTTTTTTTAGAAAAATGATATTTTGATTTTCTTTACGTTAATCACATGAAGAGTAGTTAAGAATATATATAGAATATAAGTACTGGTTTTAAAACAGTGTTTGGCCATTTAACAACTAGTATATTTTAGTCACTTAAAATACAATGCATTTACTGATTTAAAAAAAAAAAAGATTTATTATTACCTAGCACTTATGGTTGTTTTGACCATTAAGGATGATAATCTGTATGAAGGTTGTAAATCAGAGGCTAGCCCACAGAAGGTCATTAAGTTTGCTAATAGAGTGATGTGTTAGATTGGCATCATTGTGACAAAATACCTGAGATAACATCTTGAAGGTATAAAAATGTATTTTGACTCAGGGTTTCAGAGGTTTCAGCCTACTATCAATTATCTTGTTTTCTATGGTTTGTATGTGAGGTGTCCCCAAAAGCTCACGTGTCAGACAGTGCAAGAAGGTTAAGAGAAGAAATGACTGGGTCATGAGTGTTAACCCAATCAGTGATTTAATCCCCTATAGGGATTAACTGAGTGGTAACTAAAGTGGTGGTATGGCTGGAGGAGGTGGGAATTGGGGCGTGGCTCTTCTCTGGGTATATATTTGTACCTGGTGGGTGGAATTTTTCTTGGTTCCGGATCTGAAGTAAGCTGTTTCCCTTCATCACACTCCCCAGCCATGAGGTTCAGCCTCATCTCCAGCCCTAAGGAAGGGAGCTGGCCTTCTGTGGACTAAGACCTCTGAAACCGTGAGCCTCCTCAATAATTGTGCTGGTTAGATCCTTCTAGTCAAAACAGTGGGAAAAGCTGACTAAAACACTGTTGTTTCTAGGCTGCAGCGTGGGAGAACATCACAGGCTGGGAATGGAGGGGTGAGGGAGGCAAGGCTGCTCATCTCAGGATGGTTGAGAAGCAAAAAGACAGAAAAGAGCTGGGCTCCCAGTGTGCCCTTCAAGAGACCCCCTTGACTTCAATTACATTAGACCCCAGTCCTGAAGGTTCTACCACCTTCCAGTGGGGCCTCCCAGGTTGGCCACACATGAGCCTGAAGGGGCACTCCAGATTCCAACTAGAGCCAGTGAGGACAAGAAGGAGGCCGCTTGCCAGGTCTTCCTTATTAACACCAAGAGCTCTAGATCATAGCCCTCACTCTCTGGGAAACAACATAGCATAAAGCCTTTATTTCATAAGTGTTTTACCTGAGTATTTTGGAAAACAGAGCTGGGGACACAGTGATTCTCTGTAATGACAAGTACAACCAAACTTAGCATCTCTAGAACTTTATGGGTTCTAACTTCTGGAAAAAGAAGTTTGGATGAGTTCTTAAATCAAGATAGATGGACATGTATGTGACACTATACAAACGCAACCAATCTGACAAGGAGTCTTACAACCCAGCTGAAATGGTTGTGCAGTGAATTGGAGGAAACCCTAGAACTGGAAAGTATCTTAAACCTACCACCCATCTTCCTATTTTCTTCTGTTCCGTATAGCAGTTCTGGTAGCTTTTTATTTTCTCACTGAGGACTGTACTACTCTTAAATAAACATGATTATAGCCTAGAAGAGCTACAGACTCTTTTCAGGTGCTAAAAATAAAATAGTTAAAATGGAGAGACTTCAATTAGATGCGGGCTGCTCAACAATTTAACTTCTAATTGCCCTGTGGTTATTCCACAACTAGAAATTGACCATATTCCGTTTAAAGGAGATTGAAGGTCTCAGAAAAAAAATAAGAAATGAGGTGTAACATTTGCTCCCAAATCCTGATCTTTAGAAAAATTTGCAAAAAATAATCATATTTCTATTCTAATATAAAAATACGGAATCTTAAGCCATGTTGTAATTTTCTCTTTAAAATGCTCTAGTAGTCTCCCCAGTTATGGAAATTGAAGCCAAGAAGTTACTTATTAGTAAGACATTTCAACCAAAACAATCACATTGTTTTTAAGAAGGATAGAAGCAAATAGTTCTTAATAAAATAGTTTATTTCTAGTTCTATCTTAGGCTCCATCTCGTTTGTGAAAAACTTCTGAATGTCATATGTATTAATCTGATCATTTTCTAAGTTGATTTTTATACCTTTAGAAACATGACAGTGCTTTGTTAAACAAATTTGACCATTTGTGTTTTATTTGGCTTGTGATGAATTGAAAATAAGCAATGAATCACTTGATAATACAATGTGAAGGCAGACAACTTTTTATATTTTGATGGTTAAAAGGCTATTTTAAAAGCATTTATGTTAACAGCACAGAATAAATATACACAGATATGAGAAAATATTATTATATATATTTTTAAAAAGTCTTGCCACCCTTAGACCTGAGTTATTTTGATTTGTATAACATTTAGATATTATTAGCCCAATCCTAAGTACACTGAAAAAAGTCTAGATTTTTTTTTTAAAAGTCTTTAGAGTTTTAAGTAACAGAAGTGAAAAATCTAGTTTTCAACATTGCCTTTAAGATATATTTTGTGGACTGGATCTTCTCAGTTTCTGTACAGGAATTTGTTTCTGTCCTTACATGTTAATAATGCTTCAGGCTTGACTTTTCTATCTTTTCAATTATTACTTTACCAGCTTTATTTGGGCTATTTCTTTCTTTGGGGGGGTCATGGTTCCAGAGATTGAACTCAGGGGCACTTGATCACTGAACCACATCCCCAGCCCTATTTTGTATTTTATTTAGAGACAGGGTCTCACTGAATTGCTTAGCACCTCGCTGTTGCTGAGACTGGCTTTGAACTCAGGATCCTCCTGCCTCAGCCTCCTAAATTTCTGGTTTATCGGCATGTGCAACTGTGCCGGGCTGGGCTATTTCATCTTTGCACTTTGTTTTAATCATCACTTCCACACAATTCCTATATCTCTGTGCAGGTGTGTGTATTCAATATACAGACAGGTATATACCTAAATCCATGTATAAATATATGTGTTATGTGGGGTTTTTTTTTTTTTGTGTGTGTGTGTGTAGAAAAAGAGTGTTTTAACATTACCCTTAAGCTGTAGATTCTTTTTGTCCAGTAAATGTTCAGAGTTTACATATCTAAACTGAACTTGAATATTCCAAATGGCTAATCTTCCTATTATTCCAGGCATCTGTTCTGTCACCAAATCCAAAAACTGATATTTAATTAATGCTCTTTCTTAATCTTTCATTCTTCATCCATCCAATCAATTCCTTAAATAGTTGGGATTTTAAGCTGACTTTTTATCTTTATTTCTACCTCCATATTTTAGGACCTTGGAATAATGAAATGCTTTTATCTGGTATTCTCAATTCCAAATTTTCTGTCCTGGATCCAGAATCATTTTCAACTAAAGTTTTTGTTTTTTCTTAAATTCTTATGGGCATCCCCCTTTCCTATTGAAAAACATCTAGCTTCAAGAGATTAACATATGAATTTGGGGAGAGGCAGGAAGATGGACACCACTTTTCTCTAGTCCAATGTCCAACCTCTCATTTATCCCTGCCTTTCATTTATTTTCTAAAATATTGAGATCCAATACACCAAACACATTTCTCTGTCTCTTCTCATCTTGTTCCATTAGATATTTATTATGTAGTTAGCTCCCTATTTACCATCAACACCACACTCAGGTGTCACCCCATTTGAGGAGACTTCATTGAGTTATATGGAATTAATCACTCCATTTGTTCTGATTTTACATTACTGTGCTTCAACTACCCCCAAAACTCAGTTACTTAAAGCATTCTATTCTATGATTTTGTGGATCAGGAACTTGGGCAGGGCTCAATTGTCTGTCTTCATCCTACATGTGGATGTTTGGTGATATTCAGATGGAGATTAGGCAGTGTTATAGGTAAAACTTTAGCTTTAGTTAAAGTAAATTTAACAAAGTTTATTTGAGAAAAGAATCAGTTATGAGTCAGGCAGCAGTCAGAATCAGAATAGATTCTGAGAGCTCCACCCAGCAGTGTGAGCAGTGAGCTTTTATAGGATGAACATAGAATAAAAGTAAAGAAATCCTCCAATTGGCTACAGCTATTAATTTATCAATTGGCTGCCTATGATTGGCTGAAACTCTGCTGTTTGTTACCAAAACAAAAACAAACAAAAAAACCCTCTCAGGCTAATTTTTTATTTATTTACTTAACTAAATTTGGTAGTGGTTTATTACATAAAACTTAAAGTACAGAGACAGGCTCAGGCAAATAGCCGCCTGCTTATTTAATTTAATGACAGTTTTAGGAATCCAAAATTTCATTTCCAAAGCTGAGTGCATTGATGAAGGAAGGTGAAGGGCAGGGCTCAGATGAACTCCTCTTTCTCTATATAATCTCAAGGTCTTTCCTCATGATCTCTCTGGCTTGGAAATAGGGTTTCTTATATGACAGCATATGGCTCCAAAGGACCAAGGAAGGAGGCCCACCATACCTCTTAAAACTAGACTCAAAATGACATGTGAAGCTTTATTTACTCTAAATGGTCACAGTTTAGCCCAGATTTAAGGGGAAGAAAATATCAATGGGAGGCATGTCAAAGAATTTATGGTCATTTTAAATCTACCACCACATTCTAAATTTTACATAAACACCATGTATGCACTTATGTTATTACTGTATAATAACATGTTTTTTTTTACATGTCAGACTGTGGACTCTTTGAAGGCTGAGAGCTTTTGCCATCTTTGTATTCCCAGAACCAGAACTGTGCACATAGTGTTGCATTGACCACGTTGCTATTCCTCACTGTTAGGAGGCAGGGCTGGCTGCTCAAGAGACTTTAGCACACCCACAGGGCTGGTTCATGTTTGTGAAAACACTTCTACTGGTTTCCACCAATTCTGCATGTGTGAGAAATTTTCATTTTAGTTCTATGATATTATTTTTCTTTAAGTCTTTCTTTTAGGGATCAGTTGCATTATCCCTTACCTTCCTTTCAGTGGCTGGTTGGAAATAATGTTAGAAAGCAAGGTCAGAAAGTTAGAAATTCTCTAACTTCTGGTAGTTATAAGCAAAACATAGTCTGGAAGCACCAGGGAAAACTAATTTTTTAAGAACAGTGAGTAAGGAGCTAGCTTTAGAAGAAACTAACTTCAGCTATTAAACAATATATATTTTGAAAGAAACATTGGTTATCACTCAGAAATTGCTACAGATTGATGGATGTCCCTTTATTTCATATACTTAATTTCTTTGGGTTAATTTTTGCTGTTTGTTGCTGTGTGTTTCAAGAAATATTATTTATAAATATTTATTTTTCCTTACCTTTTAATACTTATATATGTGCATATCTTATATGATCTTACTACTCAAACTTTACCTTGCCCAAATTCAGGCCCCACATTCAGACAAGTAGGACTTTTAAGATGCCTTTTGCAGCAAACTATGGAATTTTTTTTAACTTTTTTTGTTCTAATTAGTTATACCTGACAGTAGAATACATTTTGACACATCATACATAAATGGAGTATAACTTCTCATTCTTTTGGTTGTACATGATGTAGAATCACACTGGTTGTGTAATCATATATGTAAGTAAGGTAATGTTTGATTCATTCTACTATCCTTCCTACCCTCCCCTCCCTTCACTACCCTCTGTCTAATCCAAAATACCTCTATTCCTCCCTAGCTTCCCCATCCTCTCTTACCATGAATTAGCATCCACATATCAGAGAAAATATTCGATCTAGGTTTCTTTGGGATTGGCTCATATACTTAATTTTAACCTTGCTCAGAGCAATTCTTTTGTTTCCCAACCCATAAACAAGGAGGCCAAATATAATCTAAAAGGTAATTAAAGTTTTTTAAAATATATATTTCCACGGGCAATTATAGAAAAATACTCTCTTGTCTTAGGAAAACATTTCCAAAATAGCCAAGAATGCCATTGACTGTGGATTAAATGACTTTTTCTCCATCCTGCTCCTCTTTATTTATGACAAAAGATACCTTTTCAATTTGAAGTTGGACAGAAATTTTTCCTGTGAGGGCTTTCTCATTTCCCAAAAAGTATTGATGATAAACTTTACCTTTTTTTTAGTCAGTCTTTTTTGTTGCTGTGACCAAAAGTCATGACAAGAACAACTTTAGAGGAAGAAAAATTTATTGGGGCTCAGAGTTTCAGATGTATCAATTCATAGGCAACAGACTCCCTTGCTGTGGTCCTAAGATAAGGCAGAACATCATGGCAGAAGAGTTGGTGAAGGAAAGCAGCTGAGTACATGGCACCAGGAAGCCAAGGGGGAGAGAGACTACTGCACTCAACAAGGACAAAATATAAATCCCAAAGATATGCCAATGGTGGCCCAACTCCTCCAGCCACACCTTACCTGCAGTTGCCACCCAGTTAATCTATTCAACTGGATTAATGTGCTGATTAGGTCAAGGGTCTCATTACTCAATCATTTCACCTCTGAACATTCATTCCTGCATTGTCTCATACATGAGCTTTTGAGGAACAGTTCATATCTAAACTATTATATAAAAATGTGAATTCACAAGGAAATCTCCAGATGGAAGAACTTGAGAATTACCCAAGGACGATTCTTATAACCAAGCAAATATGAAACACTGTCATAACCCACGACCCTGAACTAATCTAAGAACATTTCTAAATCTTTAAATTAAAGAGAAAATTTAAATTATTAAATTTAGAAAGTAAAGAATTATAATTAAAATAAAATTATTAAAATTCACAAGAAGAATCAGACTTAGTTTTAGAATTTATCAAATTAATTTCTTTCTTACGAGGACACACCATATATATAGAAAAGAGCTGAAGAGGTCATCTCCATCTCCCATGGTATGAATTTGTTGGTTGTGTATCAATTCATATACTGCAATCTTACCCCCCCAATGGAATGGTATTTGGGAGGTGATCAGGTTTAGATGAAGTTGTGAGGATGAGACC
This sequence comes from Marmota monax, assembly GCF_021218885.2. Taxonomy (NCBI): domain Eukaryota; kingdom Metazoa; phylum Chordata; class Mammalia; order Rodentia; family Sciuridae; genus Marmota; species Marmota monax. The sequence goes on from NW_026693344.1 coordinate 3,455,454, forward strand.
CTTAGGATGACATTAGTGTCCTTATAAGGAAAATAAAGACCTCCAGGCAGGGCATGAGCTAGCACTGTCATGTGCTCTTGCTCTCTCACACATACACTCTCTTCCCAATCCCCTCTCCCACGTAAGGACACCAGAAAAAGATGTCTTCAAGCTAGGAAGTCTGTCCTTATCATGAAACAAATCTGCTAGTTTCTTCACCTTGGACTTCCTAACCTCCAGAATTGTGAGAAATACATGTCTGATGATTAAGCACCCAATCTATACTGTTTTATTACAGCAATCTAAGCTAAGAAATTCCATTTTTAGATAATAAAACTAAAGTCCACTGGGCACAGTGGTGCATGCCTGTAATCCCAGTGGCTCTGAAGGCTGAGGCAGTAGGATCATGAGTTCAAAGCCAGCCTCAGCAATTTAGGGCTAAGGATGTGACTCAGTGATTAAGCTCCCCTGGGTTCAATCCTAGTACCAAAAAACAGAACAAAAACAAATAAACACACACACACACACCACCCACCCTAAGGCCCAGTTTTTTTTTTTTAATTGAGAATTTTTAAAATACTCAGCTTCAAGGGGATGTCATTACTAACCCACCCTCTTCCCTATTTTGTATAGGTTTCTTATATCGACTTAAATTATCACAGCATCATAATTTGTACTTTAGTCCCAATTTCTCTGGAATTAAGATTCAGTGTACATTAAGAAATACATAGACTCTTAGGAAGAATAGGTGTGCTGGTTAACAATGAATAGTTATGGGTTAATATTGTTATTGGAGTTGGACTTGAAAAAAGGAGTGAGTGTATCTAATTCAGTTAAGTGTATTTTTTTATTAGTTGCTCAAGACAGTACAATGATCTTGACATATCATACATTTGATTCAAATGGGGTATGAATTCTTATTTTTCCACGTGTACAGATTGCAGGATCACATTGGTTATACAGCTACAGTTATACATACAGCAATACTAGTGTCTGTTGTGTTCTGCTGCCCTTCCTATCCCCCCTCCCCTCCCCTCCCCTCCCCTCCCCTCATCCCTTTCTACCCCATCTACTGTAAGCTACTCATACTATTATGTTAAACTAATAAGTCCTTTTATTGCATATCTACTTATAATGTCTAAAAAATCATTCTTTCAATGTTTCTAAGCAAAGAGTAGCTACAGTTTTATTTCCCTAAATTTCCTTTAGTATCCCATAAAAATATCTTTATATAATTCATAATAGAATCCTTTCTGGAAAAATAGAAAGGGAAGTTTCTCATTTTACTTTCTCCATTATATCTTTTGTCACCAAATGAAAGTCATTTCTTCAAGGCAATAAAATCAGTGCTATATTCAGAAAAATGTGGTAATGGGAGGAAATAGCCAATAATAAAATATTAGTCAAAAACAATGCTTTATAGCCCAAGCCACATTAGCTAAAATAGTTATGGCCATTATATAGCTTACGTGCTATGTGTTACATAGGAGGCTTTGGGCTCAGGAGTACTTGGATTTTAAATCCTTCTCTAGTCACTTGTTATGAGGACCTAAGTATGTTATTTCATCCTCCTGAGTCTCATACTTGTCATATATAAAATGGACCTGATAAAAATTGTACCCATCTCATGAGATTACTATGATAATTAAATTATAATTAAATAATTAGGCAGTGTTTTAAACTGCACCTGGCATGTAGTATGTGCTCAAGATATATTAATGACTATGATTATTGAAAGAATGGATATAGCCCACTCTATTTTAGCTTTTTGTACTATGGAGAGTCATCTGAACTTTGTGGTCTAGTTTTCAAACACTGTTAATGTATTTGATTCTAATATAAAAAGTCAACTGCACACAGAATACAAATGGAGTATTCCTGCAAATTTCTTAGCAATTAGCCGTGCAAGACCTACTAAAGTTCAAGAATGGTTCCTTTCATTTTGCTCAGGGTGATGCCCACATGCCTAGTCAAAGATTAATGTTTAACATATTAGGTTTAATTTTTAAAGGATGGTATCAGTGAGGGGTAGAAACTCAGAACAGAGTTGAGCACAGTGGTCTGAAGCAGGAGATCTAAGCACCTGGATGATCATGGTTAACCCGCTTATCCCTTCCATTCATTCAGGATGTCCACAGCACATCATTTTGAACTGCCAGTCATAACTTCTGTATTCCTTAACTTAATTATTAGTACTTTCATTCCCCAACATCTAGACTTTAAAATCTCATAGCTATACCTTATCAACTTCTGAATAAAGACATTTAAAAAAATTCTTCATACACATTCTTATTGTTCATTCCCTGTTGATTCTTGTCATTATCACCAAAGACCCATTATCTTTGGTGTGCAGTTTTGTTGCAAAAATCCTTATAACCATTTGAACTATTTCTAGTTTTTTTCCTACTCTAATACTTTCTACACCTGCAATTTATTCTGTCTCCTTGAAGCAGTGCTATATGGCTTCAATCAGACTTTTTAATCTTCACCCAGTATTCTCAAATGTTCGTTGCCATTTTAGTCTAACACATTTGGCCATACGCTGTTATTCAGGAATATTTTGAGTATTTCCCTTCTATTGCCTTTTAAAAAATATCTAAGACATGTTTCATGTAATTCCATATTTATAAATGTTACTGAATACAGTCTTCCATAATTCCAGGCCAATTTCCCATAATCAAAATGATCTCTCCTTACTTTGACTGAACATAATACTGCATTTACACTCTCCCTTTCCCCTTTTTCTCTAATGTAAAGAACTCATGCTTTTGGACCAAATAAACTCCATCCACTGACTAGGTGACCTTAAGCGAGTATCCTAACTTCAGAGAGTCATAGACATGCCTGGATAATGGAGGCAGGAGGTAGGGAGGTCAGAACTATATTTTCCTTGAAGAATTATTGTGAGGGTGAGATGCAACAAAATTTATAAAGAGACTAGCCCAGAAGTGGTACAAGAATCAGCAACTATTATTATTCCTCACATTAAATCAAATATGACTTTAAAATGTTAAATAAGGCATTCCTCATATATTACAGAGGCTCAATAATTGTTGACTTAGATTTAAAGACTAGAAAAATCTTCACTTGAAAATTTTTTCTTTCACCAATAGGTAGGTCACTTACTACTGCCCTAAGAATGACTACATTGTACAGTCTTAGAGGTTTTTCCTGCACAAATAAACAAGAAATGTCTATTACTATGAATTTACCATTGTAACAAACATATTTAAAAATTAGAGCAGGAAATAAGTAAACAAGGCTTGCCAACTTCTAGCAAAATTCTAACCGGCTTGAATATTTTTTTGGTGTCTGTTTTAAAAACATGAGGGCTAAAGTACTGCAATTTGTAATCCAAAACTAAACATAGAAAAAACACAAATAATAGTGTAAGTGTTTGGGTTGTATAACTTGTCCTACTTTGGTTGGTGGAACTTGGGGAAGCACTAATGTCCATGACTGCTTGATCATTGATACATCCTGGATTATGCAAGTATGGCATTTGGCAGTATAAAGGGCAGCCCTCATTAGGGAAGTTAGTCCTGTCTGCCATTCATTGTAGAATTTGATGTTTACAATGCAAAAGAAATGGAGTTCAGGACCATAGTCCTTTACCTGAATACATTACCAACAAAGCAATTTCTGAGATCACTACCCTTCAAAACGGCCTACAGTCAACACATCAAACCCTAGGAAGTCAATAAGTAGAAAAGGAAGTTTGTGAACAAGCAAATGGAAGAGGAATACATTTGATTTCACAATAAGTCTAACTTTAAGAAGAACTAGGAAGAATCCAATCATGAATTTACCTGGTAGCTTGGCCTTTGTGTTTGCCCCTAACACTTTCATCTTCAGTTTCTGAGTTGAATTGTTTCTTCTGTAACTTGTTCTATCCATTTTCTTTTCTCCCTGTGTCCTTAGCTCAGGATAAAGACTAAGCTCTTTCTATAACAAGCATTGATTTATTGGTAATTTTCAATTGCCAAGGTAGGTTTGGGTTACACTATATTTTAGTAAACACTTCATTGTAGCATATTTGATGTATTATAATTAGAAATCTTTTATAGAAAAAGCATATAAGGTCTAATAAAACTGAATACTACTCTTTCCCCTTCTTCCCTGTATTTTAGATGTCTTCCTCAAGGGAATGGGAATGCTGTTCAGTGGTCAGGCTCTTGTCCAACATGCATGAGGTTCTGGGTCCCATCCCCAGCATTGCAAAACAAAGCAAAACTATATATATATGTGTGTACATATATGTATTTTCTTAGCCATAAAATGGATATAATAGTAAACTCCTTTGAGAATATTTTAGAGGAATAAATAAGAAATTCATGAGCAATACCTGAAACCTCATAATCACTATAATATGAAGTTATTAATAATTATGGATTTTAATAATTATCATTATTATTTTTAAGACACAGAATCTCTAGTTACATGCCAGCAAATATTTATTGAATATTTATTTTGCACTAGGCCTAGAGATAAAAGAACTATAATTACTGCCTTTAGGATGCTCTCAGGCTAGAAGGAGTAACATGGTTACTTATAAAACAAAACCAAACTCATGAGACACTATAATACCTTTCAGGGGAGTCACCTAACTCCATAATAGATGAAGGAAAAAGATGTAGGGGAAGGCTGTCCAGAGGATGTAACACAGGAGGGAAGTCTTGAAGAATTGGTAAATAAAGGGGAGAATCAGCAGATGGCAGAGGAAAACATTGAAAAGACCCAGAGATCAAGGACATCTGCAAGACTATTTAGAATTTGTGGAGGTTGGGAAGAAATGAAAATGTGATGTGATGTGCTGATGTGCCTGGGTCCTGATGGTCAAGAGCTTCCTATCATGGTCAGGAGGTGGAATATCACCTGAAAAAAAATTGAGGGATGCAGAAATTTTAAGGGAGAGATGAGGAATTGCAGGGTTATACAAAAAAGGAGGACTTCATAGGGAGCCATTACACCAGTTCATGCTAAAAAGTGAGTTAGGCAGGGAGAGTCAAAAGAAAAGTTGGGGTTGTGTTGTGGAAAAATATCTCTCTCTCTCTCTCCCTCCCTCCCTCTCTCTCCCTCTCCCTCTCCTGAATCAACATGATCTTATTTTTAGGTTCAAGTTCCTGTATTTAGAAAATTTGTCAATTTTGTTCAATGAGGTCCCAGATTGTTTTTGTTGTTGTTGTTGCTGAGGTCACAGATTTCTAAAATGTGGTCTTTTACTTAGGACTTCCTATTATCATATTCCTTTCAGTGAGAACCTACAGAAGAATGTGAATGAATAGAAAAACTATTCAGGAAGTTAGATAAAAATTAAAAAAAAATAGAGAAAGCAAACATAATTCTAAAAACATACAACCTGACAGTTTCTGCCCTGCCCCCCCATTTCAATGCCTCAAAGGAGGGCAATAGAGCCTGTCCCTGAGAAAGGTCCAGGATTTGCCCAAGGCTACTCACCTAATTAGAATTGGAGCTGGGCCACCAGTCCTGCTGTATCTCTGGAGGTTTTTAAGAGGATCACATCAGTAGGAATGTGGTCATTTGCCTTGATGCGGGGATAGCTTGAATTCTTCAAGAAAAGAATAGGAATGGTGATTAACTTCCAGGGACATAATAGAATATCTCTCAGTTCCAGGAAATAGACACACTCAGGCATGCACACATACACACACACACACACCTTTCATTAGAGCTGAGATGAAAAATCTTTACAATAGAATAGAGAGATAAAGACAATGAATTCATTTCCTATCACACATAGAGTGGAATCTGTCTCACACTCAGGATCACTGTCTTAAATCAAGTATGAGCATTTTCATACTTTGCATTATTATCTCTAATTGTTTCTAGGAAAATAATTAGTGGAATTAGTAGCAGAGTATGGGGAATTGGGCTAATGAATCCTTTGATATTGGGTTTTAACAGTAAGAGAAATCTGAAAAGAGATTCTAGTAGAAAGACCACACTAAGAAAAATGAGGTGATAAGGATAAGGGGGGTAATTTGAACAAAACAGAAGAAGAACTGTAATAAATTCCATGTAAGGCCAGAGTTTATCTTGGGCTTTTACAGGTAAGGGATGTTAAAACTGCTTCTTACATCTCTCTATCCAACTCTGTTTTCCAAAAGTATACTGTGCTATGCTTGATGAAAGAGTTAAACTCTTCTGTTTTCAGTCTTTACACTGCTCTTGATGTACTCTTGATAACCTTTGCTGGAAGGTTAGATAGTATGTTTAGTGCCCACATTTCTGAGATTTGATCCTTGTTTGCTGTTTTCCCAGCATGCCTTATTTTTCATTTGTCAAAGGAGTCTAGCAATATACTAGACATTTATTTCCCAATAATCATTTGTTAATGGATTAAGATAATAATTTTATCCTGCCAAGCACAGAAGCACTGTCATCACTCTGGACTTTGAACCAATTCTTCAAGACTTATTCATTTTTATCTATTTTTTTCCTAGTTACCCTGTGAGATATAAGGACAAGTCTAATCAGGATAAGAAGACACATATAAATATAAGTTAAATAACTTGCCAATCAATAAATATAGTACTATGCCCTTTAGAACTGCATACCTATACTCTGCTAGCAGGACAAGGAAATTCACAATTAATAAATATGAGTGGGGTGTAAGGTAGTGAAATTAAACACTTGCAATTACAAAAACAAAACTGTTGCCAAGTTTCTAATGTTAGTAGGGTAGTAAATAGTGAGGTTTTTATTTTTATTTTTTGTTTTTTTAGTTGTAGATGGACAGCATACCTTTATTTATTTTTATATGGTGCTGAAGATCGAACCCAGGACCTCACACATGCTAGGCAAGCACTCTGCCACTGAGCTCCAGCTCCAGCCCAAATAGTGAGATCTTAATTGATTTTTATGTTACCTTTCATAAAGATTGAAGACTGCATAAAAATGTATGTGCTAATATCCCTTATTAGATCCTCTGCTTCTGTTTAGCTAGTTACACTGCTTTTTCTTTGGGGATGATTTTGTTATTTAGATGGGAAATAAATTGGTATGAATGTATTGATGGTATCTTTAATATCTATAATTCCATTATTTTATAGAAATGAATAAAAATGTTTAAGGCTTTGTTTTGGCTATTGAGAGAAAATTAGTTCATACTGAATTTTTTTCTTATGCTATTCTTTATCATTGAAAATAGACATAATCCGTAGCTAAATTGAGATTATATAAAATTTTCAAGTATAAAACATTTCAGATTAAAAAACTAAGCATGGAACTCTAGAAGTCAATCCTTGCCTTCATATACCAGAAATTCCTCCTGTATTGTGGCTCCTCTAAGACAGCATTAATAATTACTGAAGAGCTAAAGGTAATAATATCTGTTTTTAAGAAAAAGAATTAGCATAGTATGGTAATTAGACAAATTAATCCATATTGAGCTGAAGCTTACATAACTGCTAAGAATGGGCCAAATTTGAATACTTGCAAACTATAATTTTTTTTCTGTCAATCACATGCAAGTAATAATTTTTTCTCCTCTCCTAACATTCATGATCTGCTTTTTTTGAGGAGGGTCAAGATACATTGAATAAATACAAAGTTGGCTTGGTGTAATCAAACTTAATGTCATTCTGAAGAAGTCATTGCTCACTCAGCTTCTCTGTCCTGACTGAAGACTTTGTTATCACTCCTATCTTTTAAACACACAGCATCCCTTTCTTCCTCCTTATCCAGGCTGTCACCAAATCCTTTTACATCTTGCCCAACAGTCTCTTAACCCTATCTCTTATTTGGTCTCTTTTGCCAAAGTCTGTATTCTGATTAGGCATTCTCTTAATGTTCTCTTTTGTTTCTTTTAAACTTCTTGATTCTTTTTTCCCTGATTGCCACCTCACTGCTAACATTGTCTGTGGTTGCTGGAATTTACACTAAAGCATTTTTTTTATTAGTTGCTCATGACAATACAATGATCTTGACATATCATACATTTGAATCAAATGGGGTATAATTTCTCATTTTTCCAAGTGTACAGGTTGCAGAATCACATTGGTTATACAGACACGTATATACATACAGCAATACTAGTGTCTATTTTATTCTGCTGCCCTTCCTATCCCCCCTTCCCCTCCCCTCCCCTCCCATCACCTCTCTCTACCCAATCTAATGTGACACATTTCTTTTCTTAAAATTTTTCCTTCTAAATGAAGTTTAAAATGTCTACCTAATGTCCTCCCAGGAGGCAGGAATAGAGTCATACACTTGGCCTACCTATCTTCTTATTAATTCACCAAGAAGGCTGTTTATGTATTTCAAAAAGGTGAAATAGAATCTAAAATATACAGTATTACTTTTGCTTATATTCAGTGATTCTCTACTATATGCCAATCACTTTATATACATAATGTTATTTTTCTACAGCAACTGTTCTTGGAAAAACCCTTAGTCCGCATTTCAACTTAAGGAGCTGCCTGAAGATCACTTAAGCACTAAACCTCTTTGTACAGGATTCAGTGTTTCTCCAAGATTTCCTAAGGAAAATGAGCTGACCAAGAATATGTTCTTAGCTCAACAATGATTTTTTAGATCCTCTGCAGCAAAGCTCTAGGCTTGGATTATGAGAAGTTACAGTTGTTTTACTTCTCTGCCAGACATTAGAAGTGGGTTTTTTCCCCCCATCTCTGTTAGGTCACATGAATTGTTCCCTTAAATGCTGAGACAGGGAGTAAAATGTAAAATAGAAATTTCTGAAAGGAGGCTGTGAAAAACTTGTGATGTTTGAAAAGGCAGATCCAGAGAGTGCCCCAGACAAGAAGGGAGTAGGTCCCCTCAAAATAGAGGAGGTTCAAGAATGGCAAAGTCTTAGCAATTCTGAGAATTCTTACTTCTCCAGATCTCCAAAAATTACTCCTTTTTTTTTTTTTTGATTCATTGTCAGATGGATTTAAGCATTTATTGAGCCAGTAATATGATTTAGTTTTCAGTTAATCCTTACATCAATTACATGAGTTTGGTGCTTTTATTTTATGTTTAGTATATGTAATAAATAAGTCCTTCAGAGGTTACATGATTTGCTTAAGATTACTTATTAGCAGTATGTAAAGTGGGAGAATTTGTCTCTGACCAAATGTTGGACTCTTAACTATTATTCACATTAATTTTTTCCTGAAGATTTCTGTATATCTACTATGTACCACTGAGGATAAGAGTATGAATTAGCAAGTAATTTCTGACTAAGAAAGTGAGTGGACAAGAGAAATAAAATTATGATGTATGTTATGGAGAAATAAGCTCAGTGCTCTAACTCTAGTGTATAATTATAAAAGCTTATTTTTTTTTGGTCTTGTACCCTGTCCCCTAACTCCATCCCCCACTTTTTTCTCTAAAAAAGTATCTGGGAATAATTTACTTCCCAACACATAATGTAAAGTGGCAAAGCTAGATGTAGAGACAGATAAAATTATATTAAATAATCTTTATTTTAAAAACAGTGAATTAGGATTATAAAGAACTTCATAATATATTAGGCCTAAAAAAGCCATTTCTAAAATAATCTGTTTTGAACTCTTTTCTTTTTATAAAATAAGTAAATAAGCTCTCTAAGGCATGAATGCCTGTTTTTGTGTGTCTGTGGACTGAGAAACACTGTTTACCACAGGAGCCATGACTGGAAGTGGGGAGGAGGTGGAAGATTAGTGTTGTGTGTATGCATCTCTGAATTTTACTATTTCACAACATGTATCAGTCTTTTTGTAATATGGAAGTCATCAAAAAGGAAAAGAGTGAGAATTATTTTATCAGAGTGTTATCAGATTGTAAGACTGTGGTTAACTCTGTTAACCTTATGTTATCAGATTGTAAGTCTGTGGTTTAAGAATCAAATATTGAGTAATAAAAAGACTTGGACATTCATTTATAGGGACAATTTAGACTACCATTGGGATTATTTTTAGAAAAATTAGAAAATGAGAACTATTATCTATACCTATCTCTTTATTGTTCCTTAAGGAGAACCTAGACATGAAAGGGAGGACATAATGTTTTTCAAGTATATTATATTTATTGTTAGGCCTTGTGTCCAAAACTTTACTAAATGATCTCATGCATTCAACACTATCAAAACCCTTCTAAGGTAGGCATTACTGTCTCCATTTTACAAGACAACAAGATCAGAGATGCCCATATCTTGCTCAAGGTGGTATAATCAGTGGCAGAGCTAGGAGTCAAATTTAAGCCTCTGAAACATTAAAGTTCATGGTTTTTCTTTGTACCACCATGGATGGAGGTTCACTATATACATTTATTAAATTAAAACATTGAAATTATAAAGTTTTTGAAGAAGATTATAAAAACATATAATATTTTCTTATAGAGGTATATACCCACAGTCCATGTACCTTCTCTACAGAGTGGGGAACCTCAAGTATAGTGAAATTAGTGCTGATATTGCCACTTGAAATGAGGCTTTGTTTCCTATTAGAGAAAGGTGTAGAAATATAGAATAATGTAGACAGAACCAGGTGACTTCAACTTTACTAATTAAGGAATTTATGTCAGGGCATGATTTAGGTCTTTAGTCCAAAGGAGAACTATAATAACAATAGATATTTATTAGCTATTCCCTATGAGCCCAATATATTAATTATGCTCGGTCCTTATCATAATTCGTCAGTAAAGGTGTTATCAACCCCTATTTGTGAAAGAGAAGACAGAGGTTCTGAGAATGAATCATGTTAAAAGTGGTAGATCCAATACTACATCATGAGCAGATATGACTTTAGAATCTGCCCTATAGGATTGTGAAGCAAAAACAAAAAGAGTGAACTTTTCTTTCCTTTTAAAATTTCTTTTCTAATAAAGTTCATCAGATCATCTGAAGGGGTATGTATATATTTTTTTAGAAAACATGTATGTTTAAATGGCCAACAAGCCAGGTGTGGTGGCACATGCCTATAATCCCAGCGATTTGGGGGGGGGGGTGCTGATGCAGGAGGATCCCAAGTTCAAAGCCAGCTTCAGCAATTTGGTGAGACCCTGTCTCTAAATAAAATATAAAAAGGGTTGGGGGTGTGCTCAGTGGTTAAGCACCCTTGGATTCAATCCCTGGTACCAATAAATAAATAAATAGATGGTCAACCAATTGTTATGGGCCTTTATTCCAAGCTGTCAGATTACTAAAAGGAAAGGAACATTTGATTTAGGAGACAGTAATGTAGAATCGAGTTATGATTCTGGCTTAACCAAAACAACAGCAAAAGTTCATTTTCAAAGTATTTCTCACCCTTTAGAAGGTTGTCATCAACTCAGAATATTTTTCCTTAAGCAATCTTAGTTTCATGCTAGTGATATTGAGTTTTCATATTTTTGTCTGCAGCATTTCCATTAACAGAGACAATCCATTTTCAGAATGACTTTCCAAAGAGAAAATACCCCTTTCAAAAGTTAAGTGAATGTTTCTACTTCATTGCAAAGCTGAATTCTCAATTATGGAATTGTAAACCCTGCTGGTCTCTAATAATATCCTGTTCTTCCATGACATAGTGCTTCAATCAAATTCTATTAGAGGCTACAACTCTGTAGCATATCTAGCTAGATGCAGACAGGATACCAGGGCATGATCCATAGCTTTTGTCAGTACTGAGTGGATATTAGTTTAGTATCTGTTATCTCTCAGAAGGCATGGATGTTTCCTGTGTTGTTCTCTGCTGCCTTCCTGGTCTTCAAAACAGTGCCTGGCACTTGCCAGACACTCAATAAATGTTTGCCAAATAAATGAATAAGGCCACTCACCCAGACAGGGCAGAGTGCAGGAGACAAATGGAGGGAATATTGGAAAGAACAAATGGGTGAGGTCTGGACAAACAGGAGGGATGGTGGTAATAGGAGGAGGAAAAATGACCGGAAGAACTCTGATCTGGACATTGCTCTGCAGTTAGATGCTAAACATGCAGCCTCTCACTGCAGTTAGATGCTAAACAGTTTGTGGTTTATTTTGGAGACTAAAATGGTCATTTTGTGCTTTCTTTGGTAATGACAGAAAATATAAAAAAGAGGCAAAGTCCAATATATGTTTAATATACATTTGGAAAATAACCTGGGGCAGGGGGAGTGAAATAGTTTACTTTCAAACCCTGGAAAAACCACCACACTACTTTTGTCTAAATTGAGTGACTAGTTGGGCACCGTGGTGCATATACATACAATTTTTTTCTGTTTCTTCCAAACAGCTCAGGAGGCTGAGGCAAGAAGATAACAAGTTCAAAGCTGACATCGGCAATTAATGGAGACCCTATCTCAAATTTTTAAAAAAATTAAAATGGGCTGGGGATGTGGCTTATTAGTTAAGCATCCCTGGTACCAAAAATAAATAAATAAATACACAAATATATAAATAAATTGACTGACAGTGAGCCCATCTTAAAATGGCTATTCTGAGAAGTTAGCTGTTCCTAATATAATGAGAGTGTGAATCTTCTCATGGCAGGGGGGACAATTACCTATTTGGATTTGTTGCATTATTTCTTCACCCATGTTGCTTTGCAAGGAGTGAAGAACCCATGACAGATGTTGAATGTGTCAAGACCGACACAGTCCTGTGTGTCTAGGGTGCATTATTGATGCAGAAGTCTGGGTTATTCATCTGTGGTTTTTAGTCTTTCTCAACATCTCTCTGCATCACAATTACATTACTAACATCTTGATAACAATTTTGCCATCTGCTTTTGCTTCTATATTTAATGAATTTTGATAGCAAAAGGGTTATCATGTCCTAAAATGTATTTTCATAATTTTAGGTCATTTCAGTGTCTATTCATGAAATTCCCTTCCTACATCATCTACTGCCTTTTGTATGGCTTATGCTTCTTTCTCCATATTACCCTGTATGGAAAGAAAACAGAAAAAAATGTAGCTAATACTGATCTTGTTTGTCTTGGTTGAGATCTTGAACACAACACTTTTCAGGAGCACATAACCCCTATCTTTTCAATGGTACCATTCAGCATATGAGATGATAGGCACAAACACTTCCTTTTATCATATCATATTCCTTTTATCATATTCACTCTAGCCACAAATGTGAGACAGAAATATAAATTGTAACATAATTTTATAAGAAAAAACTGTACCCCTTTTATAGGATTAATTCTAACTCTTTATGATATTTATGACTGGGTATTTATTGTCTATATATGAATTCTTTGGTCTTAAATGTTGTCTACTATGAGCCATAGTCTAGGTGTTGCCCATAAGGGCCTCCAAAGAATAATTTTCAATTAAAAAACTTTCAATTAAAAACATTTCAATTAAAAACCCAGGTGTGGTGGCACAGTCCTGTAATCCCAGCTGCTCAGAAGGCTGAGGCAGGAGGACTGCAAGTTCAAAGCCAGCCTTAGCAAGGCCCTAAGCAACTTATTGAGACTCTGTCTCAACATAAAATAGAATAAATAAATAAATAGGGCTGAAGATGTGGTTCAGTGGCTAAGCGCCCCTGGGTTTAATCCCTGGTTCCAAAAAAAAAGAGATTAATTTCATAATTGTCATTTGGTTTATGCATCATACATACACTACTCTATAAATGACCCAATAACTAGAACATTCCAAACTAGTGGAAGTGACCAGAGGCACAGATGGGATTCTGACCCACTGAGAAAGGACTATGTCTTTTTAATAATGATAAAGTTTTTTCCACAAATCAAAGTTCTACAAGCATGCTGTTTTGGCAGTCTTTCAAAGAAGACAATGTTTCGCCCTAATGAAGAGAAAAAGTAAACATCACTCAATAGAGATTGTGAAGATACTTAAGGGTTTCTTTAGCATGTACAAGATTATTCTTTTCTTGCTACATAATAGTAGGTAAAAACAAAATTATTAAAAATAATTATTAACTATAAAATAGTCCATATTTGTTAAACCTAAATTATCACCTTTTGCATCTCCCAGAGAGTAATAATTTGCTGGATATCTGGCTCAAGAAAAATTTTATTTGGAAGGAAGATTAGATATTGTAAGAGAAATATAAAGCAAGCTAGATTAAAAAAACCAGTTATTATTAAGCTAGCTGCTTTTTCAGAGAGGATGCTTGTAAAACACTACATTACTAATGGCATACAATTTTTTCTGTTTCTTCCTTTCCCCTGGAGTGGATTATTCCAAATTATTTCATTTTAAAATTGCAAATTCATCTTGGGCCACTTTCCTCCTCAGACCCTAACCACCTCCAACTGGTTTTGCTGTCTTTCAATTCTACTTGGGGAACAATTCTCTGCATTCCCAGTGCAGACTTCATCATTGTTATTTCTACAGCAATGAGAGCTTACTCAAAGGGCTTTCTCTAAGCCTCTGCTTACTACTCCCGTCAATGCTACATAATTGTATCCAGATTAATTTCCCTACAACACAGTCCTCTTTGTTATCTATTTTTCTAATACATCTTTTAAAATAATTTTATTGAAGTATATTTTGTATGCCGTAAATTCACCTGCTTCAAGTGTATAATTCATTGATATTTAGTAATTTACAGAGTTCCTTAATCATCACCAATTCCAGTTTTAGAACATTCTACCATTTAAAAGATTTCTCATGCATATTTTTATCTTGTCCTTGCTCCTTCCCACAGCCTTTGGCAAAACTAATCTGCGTGCTGCTTCTATGTATTTACCTTTTCTGTACATTTTCTCTCTAAAGTGGAATCATACAATATATAGTCATTTCAATCTGTTCTCTTTCATTATAATATTTTGGGATTTATTCTTTTAGAATTCATCAGTAGTTTATAGTATTCCATTCTATGGATATACCACATTTTGATTGTCCATCCAAGAGTTGATAGATATTTGAGTTGTTCTCAGTTTAGGTCTATTATTAATCATTGTGCTATGAAAATAATATTTACAAGGCTTTTTGTAGACATATGATTTACAATTCTTGGATGCATAGCTAGAAGTGGAATTGCAGGAACACATTATAACTTTAAATTTAACCATTTGAAACACCACGGGACTGTTCTCCAAAGTGGCTGCCCCTTATGTTTACACTTATACCAGCAATGTACAAGTTTCACCTCTGTACATCCTTATTCCATATGTTGCCACTGGCCTACCTTTCTTTCTTTCCTTCCTTCTCTCTCTCTCTCTCTCTCTCTCTCCCCTTTCTCTTTCTCTCTTTCCCAGGGATTGAACCCAGGGAATTCTAACCACTGAGCCACATCCCCAGTCCTTTTTATTTTGAGACAGGATCTCCTTGCTGAGTTGCTTGGGGGCCTTATTTTAAGTTGCTGAGCCTGGCTTTGAGCTTGTGATCCTTCTTCCTCAGCCACTCAAGCTACTCAGAGCCACTAACTTTTGATTACAGCTATTCTAGTATGAATTTGTATCTCATTGTGGTTTTAATTTGCTTGTTCCTCATGACTAATGAAGTAAAGTGTCTCTTGTGCTTGTTATGTAAAATGTCTATTCAAATCATCTCTCTCCTTTTTTATAAAATGGATTATTTGTCTTACTACTGAATTGCAAAAGCACATTATTTATTCGGGATACAAGTCGTTTGTTGGATTTATGATTTGGAAATATTCTCTCACAGTCCATGTTTTGTATTTTCATTTTCCCTTTAATATTTTTAGTGTGGCAAAATTTTAATTTTGATCACGTCCAATTAATTGATTTAAAGCAATTTGGGTATTATACATTTTGTGTCATATCTAATAATTCTTTGCCTAATGCAAGGTCATAAAAATTTTCTTAGGAAAACTTTATAGACTTATTCTTTACAAATAGATTTCATCCATTTTGAGTAACTTTTTACATGTGTGTGGAGTGAAATAAATTCATCTTTTTACATGTGGATATCTAATTGTCCCAATATCATGTGTAGAAAAAACAATCCTTACCTTGTTTGTTAAAAATTGGTTGAAAATTCATGGATTATCATAAGCTTTTGATGGCTCCATACTGACTGCTAAATCTATTTAAACTCCAACATTAAGACTTACCCACTCACTCAGGGATCCATCAAGACTTATTCTCACATAGTGCTATTTTTTACTATCAACTGCCATTACTCTGGACCAATTAACCTACATTGCTTAATTTCAAGTATGTGTTTTGCTTTCCAGTTAAAGCTAGTTATTTAGTTTAAATCATTATTCTTCATTCCTAGATGTTTAAATCCTACCCATTCATTAAAAATCCCACTCTAATTCCAGACCTTTCTGTCTATTGTATGTCACCTTCCCCCCTCTGTATGTCCATGACTCCCCATCCATCCCTGTTAGGATATACGCTGTTTTCTACTGTGCATTATAATTTTTTTCTGACAATGACTTGTATCCTTTATGGAGTTAAGTATTGCTTGAAGAGAGAGTTTGTTTTGATCCTCAATTCCTATTTTTTGAATAAATAATATTACAATTAACTATTCTTACAGGTTTAATGGTAAGCTATTTGCTGATAGTCAGACACACTGCATTATCTGAACCCAAATCCCAGAAACCTCGGCTTGTTTAAGTCACACAAAGATTCCGTAATTCTTCAGGAGGACGTTCAACTACCTTTTATCGAGACAGTTACTGAGAATGATTAAAATGTGTTTCTTTTTATCAGAAGGGTAAGACTCTTATCTGCTGTTTCCCAAGGACTTGGTGGCTGTTTTTGAACTTAAGGATCAAAGGGTTTTGCTTCCCCGCAAAACCAATTGTAATATATCCTGGAAAGTTAAATGTGAGGAATATTGTATTTGAACGTGAACTCTTTGCGAATCCTGAACATTATTCACAGTTACTCATTTGACATTTTTGAAACCATGGCAAGACAAATGTCTTAGATTTACAGGTAATTGTGAATGTTTCCATTGCCCAGCCAATATATTTTTCCTTTCATAGCAACATTTGAAGGTGGGCACTCTGATCTTTTCATTAGAATCTGTGTTTATAAATATGTATCTATATCTATATCTATATTTATATCTATATCTATCTATCTATCTATCTATCTATCTATATATATATATATATATATATATATATATTTTTTTTTTTTTAGAAACATCCTGATCAAGTTTCCAAAGAGCCAAGATATTTTTTTCTTTGCTCTTGGAAACGCTTGATGCTTCAGAGGAGAAGATGATGATCAAACCCATTGCATTCTGACTTTAGGAATTTGCCAGCATGGGAGCATCTTTTCAAAAGTGAGGTGGAAAGTTAGGATAAAACAGGGAGATTTAAAAGAGGGTGTTCTGGAGAATGACAAAAAGATCAGAGTAGGGTGGGGAGGATTATGGAAGAAAAAAGAAAAGATGAGATGGGGTGAAGAAGAGGGTAAAGTCTTACCATAGATTTAAATAAGCTTTAGGCAATTATCTGAACTTTCAAGGGAATTATCTGAACTACACATCTAAATTTGTTGAGATTCCCCCATTGTAGCTAGTATCTGGTTAAGGTTTGCACGGTAAACTTGCTTTCTGGTGCCATGCGTGGCTTACAAGTCTAAAAGATTCAATGAAATCTTCAAAGTAAATCTGTATTCGCCAAAGAAATTCTGCATCCTGTTTACATTTCCATCTGTCTCCTAGACTGTCTCTGAGGATGCAGACTTTGGACATTACATCTGTTGTTTAAACATGAAGCTTAGTTTGTCAAAAGGACCAAGAGTGCACTCTGGTCCACAGTTTTAATGAATACCTTGGTAAGGATTTCAGAGTCTTCCTTAGAAGATAAAATTTAACTAAGTAATTGTGGATATAGCTGGCTTTGACAGTTTTAATAATTAAAGTGATCTGTAAAGATAATTCTCAGTTGCCAGAAAACTCATTAAAAGTGTACTAAATGACTTTGTTTTCTATATCACAGTGTGACTTAGAATCTTAAAATATTCAGACAAAATATAAAATTAAAGCACTGTGATAATCAGATTGTAACTTGAAGCCAACAATGAGAAAGGAAAAAAGATGAGGGGAAGCAGATTCATAAATTCAAAAGTGTAATGCCAATTTCTAAGTGCTTTTCTTTATGCTTGGTATAATAAGTGTTTGAGTTCAGGTATTACCAGTAGTAGTTTGTTTGTGGTAAGGTGTCAGAATTGAGCATAGGGTTTGCTTGTTTTTTTTTTTTAAGTTTATTTTTTAATTTTTAAAAAATATCATTATTTTGTTTATTTTTATGTGGTGCTGAGGATTAAACCCAGTGCCTCACATTCTGGGCACTCTGCCACCAAGCACACAACCCCAGCCCTAGCCTAGGGATTTTTAGATATGCTTTGTTACTTTCAAACAAACCTTTCTCATTCCACAGTCAGATATTTTAGAACACACATACACACACACACACACACACACACACACACACACACACCCAGAGCAAGAGTTACTGGGAGGAAACTACTTTGTAGTTACTTGATGAAGTAATAGAAATCACACAACTTTCATTGAACTGCTGGGGGCAAAGTGGATTGCTGCCCTTTTATCTTTTATCTCCGAAATGGGACCTCAGCAATAACTTTGTTAAATCTGACACATCTTGAATTTGCCTTTTTTAAATTGCAAATTTAGCAGCTAGTGGTTTTATCTTTTCAGCACCTAAATTTCCACATTTAGAAGAGATTTTAATGAGCCTATTGTCAAGTGCTTTAAAACATGTGGCATTCAGTTTTTTAGCAGGTTCAGTTGGATATCCCCTCCCACCCCATGCACCCAACACGGAAAATGTATTTATAAATCAGACAAAAAATTAAAGTTGAGAACAATAAATATGTGATCTTTCTGATGTACGGAGGCACATTTTTAAAAGATTGCATTGAGAACAAGGAAGGAAAGTTTATTGAAAGTAAACTCTCTGTCTCATATGGAGATATATACATATATATGCATATATATCTCCATATATCTTTACTTTTCTAGTTATTAATTATACTTGAGAGAGACAATAAACAGTCACACAATACACACAGGTGCTTTCTAAAGAGGCCCCCCACTTTTGATTTAGCTTTTTTCTATGAGGCTGACTGAAAAATTGTTATAATTTCCTTTTGACATTTTTAATTGTTTTATTTTAGAAGATAAATTGTCAGATTCAATCACCTTTAGAAATAGGTTGTTTTTGCAGAAGCTAATTGAACTTCCAGGTCTTCGCTGTATTTCCTTCCTCATTTACTAATTACTGAAGATTAATGTTTCAAACCAGGCCTTTTCTCCATGTAATCCATCTCCCCTTCCTGCTTCCATCCCACAGGAAGCCTGCTGAAGGAGGGCATAATCCTTTTGTTTGCAACATTATAGTCAATGACACTGGAGATGTTTAGTATGTAAGGAAAGCAGTAACAATCTTGGTGAACAAGTAGCAAGTTTAGATCTTTCAAGAAATTAAGGGAAGTTTCTCTGGTGGATGAATGAATGATGATAGGTTTTTTTCAGGGGGCTACAGTTCTGGTTTCCAGTGGAATCTGGAAAGAGATTTGAAACTAGCTGAAATGATTATACAGCAGCACTCTACAAAGTTATGTAAACTCTATCAAAGTGAGGTTTTTTACTACCTACTTCTTATCTCTAAATCACACCAGTTGTGTTAAATAGGACTGACAGAGGCATATTCTTGGGGCCACCGTGGAATTACCTGCATTATGGGCATCTAGGTCTTGATCAGTTACCTTTATTTTTATGTATGTAAGTCTGTATGTATTAATGTATTATTTTGGTATTGGGGATTGTACCCAGGTACACTTAACCACTGAGCCACAACCAGAGCCCTTGTTTGTATTTCATTTAGAGACAGGGTATTGCTGAGTTGCTTAGGACCTTGATAATTTGCTGAGTCTTACTTTGTACTCACAATGCTCCTGCCTCAGCCACCTGAGCAGCTGGGATTATAGGACTGTGCCACCCTGCCTGGCCCAGTTACCTTTATTTTATGCATGTTCATGATTTTATGAGTTTTTTTTTTGTCCTGAAGACACTTATTATATGACTCATAATTTAATGACAACTTGCACTTTTCATTTAAAATTCATTGCCATGACCATTACAAACAGGAGGAGACACAGGAAAGAGAGGTGGAAGCCTATCACAGCCACATACCCCAAGACTCCAGACTCTATTTAAAAGGGTTGGCAGGTAAGCTCCTAACAGGATGTATGGTAATACAGTTTCCAAAGTGTAATTGGTGACAAGGATATCAGTTTAAAAACACCCAAATTTTAGGCCACACTTTCAACATATACTGAATTACAAACACTCTTAAGGTAGGTATTTGAATATGTGTTTTTAACAGCTGACCTAAATGATTCTTACCAGGCAAGAAATGGAAATGCTGCTGAATGCAAAGGTATCAGAATGTTTTTAAAAGTATTTAAGGATGCTATGGACGAATTCAAGAGACAAGTGGGTTTGAATTTGTTTATTATGGTTCAATTTTGAGCAAAAAATTAAATGGACAGAAATACATGACTGTAAAATCTCTTGTCCACATTTCTAAAACTCACAAATCTTATCACTGATTTTATGGCACAACTCAATCTATCACAGATCTTGATGAGAGTATTTTGTAATAATATTACATTCAGGATGTGTAACTGATGTGATTCTGCAATCTGTATATGGGGTAAAAATGGGAGTTCATAACCCACTTGAATCAAAATGTGAAATATGATATATCAAGAAATTTGTAATGTTTTGAACAACCAACAATAAAAAATTAAAAAAATAATAATATTACATTCACTATATTGCTCTAACACTGAATTAAAATAATTCTGACCTTAAAATTTTAGATGAGATTATGCTTCTATAATTTTGCTAATAAGAACAGCTAATATTTGTTAACATTAACCATGGTGTTGGTCATTATGGGAAGTGCATTAAATTCATTATCACATTTAGTACTTGGCACCAATCTTGTGGGGAGATTTTGCATTAATATTTTTCATTTATAGAAAAAGGAAAGTGAAGCTTCAGGAATTTAAATAACTTAAATGTTCAAGGTCACTCAGCTTGTTAAATGACAGAGGAAGGATTCAATTCTAGGCAATCTGACTCCACAGTAACACATGTTAAACATGCCATTATTCAAAATAAGACCCTGAAAAAATATAAAACTGTTCACTATCCTGTAAACCCAGTTATTTAGAGAGAGATAATAAATATGGTTTGCATTTTGTCCTGCACTTGAGAGAGTGGAATGAACCATAGGGCTCTTTTTTCCTGCATTCCTTCTAAGTGAGAAAACAGGATGTTAGGGAGCCAGAGCCATCATTATCTGTAGAATGCTTTTCAGGGCATCCTCAAGCAGCATAGAAGAGGAGAAATGGCTCAAAAGAGGCAGATTCTGATTTTTATGGGCCCTTCAGAGTAGCAAATCACTTCTGCAAGCAACTGTAACTAACTCAGTGTTTGGATTGGGTTTTTAATTTCTTCTGGAGGGCTGATCTGTGCCTTTTCTATTCTTGAAAAATTGAGCATGATAACTGAAACATTCAGCTTGGGAGTTTACCAATAGGACTCACCAATGGAGAAGCACCTGCATATTGACAAATAAGATATTTTAAGAACAACATCTGTTATAACCCCTGAATGCTCATCTAACTCATATGCGCTCATGTAGGTGAGTACAAGTACATTATGCCCACACAGACACATACAACACACAAGTTCAGATGATAGGGTGGGGAAAAAAAAAAACTTCCATACAAAAAGTTCAGTCCACTAACACAGATAAACAAACAAATGTGTTCACTTAGTAAAGAACTAGAAGGAGTGAGATAAATACACAGTATTTGGGATTCAGTCTGTAGGATTCTCAAATTGAAATTCCACATAATGCTTATGGTTGCGTACAATAGGCTTTGCAAAATTCCAAGAGCACCCTTCAGGATGTGGACACTCTAGATTTCTACAGTTAGTCTATTTTCCTTTAACGGGCAGGAGAATCATCAAGGAAAGCACACCTTTCCTCAGTCTTTGAGACAGGGGACAGAGAGGATTCCCACACATGGCTTATTAGCCCTGCTTCCCTCCCCTCCACTTGTGCCTAGAGAGTATGAAAACAGGACCAGAACATCAGGCACTCTGGTTCTTCATGCATTATGCATCTTCAGAATTTCATAGAAACAATGTTAGGCTCTAATCACTGTCTTTATGAAAGCAAGATTCACTATATTGACACCATTTCCTTAATATATGATCTAATGATCTTAATAAACTTTAAAGAATTAAAAAAACACTGCTGGATTGAAGTTGTAGCTCAGTGACAGAGCACTTGCCTAGCATGTGCAAGGCACTGGGTTCAGTTCTCAGCACGGCATATAAATAAATAAAATAAAGGTCTATCAACAATTAAAAATGTATTAAAAAGTCACTGCTTTAAATGATACGTATTTTGTGAACCCATACTATTTCTAGTGGATTCTGACAAGTCATCAATTTGATTAGCTATTTCAGAAATTTTTTTTTTCCTGGAAATTGTGTGAATTTATTATTTGGCAGATTCAAAAATGCATTAGAATTTTAGCATCAGCCTTCTGAACGTCCTCAGTTTTACCTTATTTCTAAAAGCTCTTTATATCTTGGAGATTCACCTGGGTTCACACAATTAAACTTGCTTTATGGGGCTCCATGTTTTCTTTACATCTCAAATTTCAATGCCTTACTCCGTCTTCCAGAAATAAATATGTCTTTTCTGCCATGTATATACAAGCAAACAAGTCCATTTTTTGAATGGTATTTTAGTTAGATCCTGTATAAGTTAATTGACATTATCTTTTAAAGTCAGAGTTTAACATTTTTATCCTTGTCTGACACATCTTTGGGATTGTAGACATTTCTAGAGAGCTACTTCATCTTTTCCTGCTCTTTAAATTCTCAAAAAATGCCCATAATTGTGTAATGAAAAGCAGTATAATTTATGGTCAATATAAAGTCAATAAATGTTTAATAATTATATGAAACGTTTACTTTGAAGTAAAAAATGCAAGTATTTAGATAACTGACATAACGGATTAGATAACTGACATAATAAAGTTAGTAAATATGCTTAGTCCTAGTATCATATTTAACAAAAAATATTTATTGTGTACTCAGTAGAGACTTACTTAGAAAGATAAGAATGTCAAGTATTTCCTTATTAAAAATGCTGAAATGAAGAGTTTTTAGTATGCACTTTTGATTTAGTTTTAATTTATGTGGCTTAGTTTTTTATTCATGTCCTTGTCCAAGGGTATTCTCTGCAGAAAAAATACCTGGGATCTAATCCTACCTCTATTGTATACCAGCCATGTGAACTTGAGTAAATTGCTTGGCTACTTAGTCTCAGTTTTCTCCACTGTAATTTAGAAAAAAAAAAGTCTTTCTCAAAAGTGAGATGTAAGGATTAACATATAACTTACAAAGGGTTTCTGGTAAGGCCAATTCCTGATAGCTACTCCATGAACAGAGAATTTGCATTCATGTTTACATTAATGCTTTGGCTCTTTATCTGGGCCATCTCCATAAGGTAGTTTTGTTCCATCCCATTAAACAACCCTCCCTTTGTTGATTGTGAGAGATTCCAAGGATATTCTGACCATCTTGTTTTCTCCTCAGATGGCAGAACAACTTTTGAAATTAACTTTGATTCTGTTTTAGAAAAGGCAGATATTGAAAGGAAAGTAGGAATACAATCCCTCTATTTCATTTACCTGAATTATAAAAATATTTTATGACTGCATTTTCTGTTTTCCCAGAGTATTTTGTTTCAATTAAAAATTAGAACAATTAGCCAGGTGCGGTGGTGCATGCCTGTAATCCCAGCTGCTTGGGAAGCTGAGGCAGAAGAACTGCCAAGTTCAAAGCCACCCTTAGCAATGGCCTGGCGCTAAGCAACTCAGTGAGACCCTGTCTCTAAATAAAATACAAAATAAGGCTGGCAATGTGGCTCAGTGGCTGAGTACCCCTGAGTTCAATCCCCTGTACCCCCCGCCACCACAAAAAATAACAATTAAAAAACTTATTCCAGCTAAACAGGAACTCCTTAATAAACTCCCATTAGGAAGATGGCATGTGGCATAAAGAACTATTATTAAGCATTTAAATGCTACTTTGTACTCACAAAAGTTTAAAATTATTTTTATAAGTAATTTACAATTCACAAAGACTTTCTGAGCAAAATGAGCATCATCTACATCTTATAAACATGAAATTTGCCCAAGGCTCCAAAAGGAACTACTCCAGAAACCTCACTTGGTTTCTGGAAAACCAACACCTTACTTGGGGCTATCACAGTTACATTTCAGTGTCACCTCCTTGGGAGTTCACTTCTTTAGGATGACCATATCATATTTGAGATCTGTTTTGTATGCTAGATATTTGAAGGCTCTGCCTGGCTCATTTATCTGCATCAGAAACATCTTTCACAAGAGCTCAAGGGAAACGGGGAAGTTTCTTTCCAAAAACAAACCTTTTCATCATACATCCCACCCCTTACCACTCTGCAATTAGTACTGTGTTCCCTGTAAGCAGTAGTTTAAGGGGTGCGGTAAGGAGCAATGGACTTCCTGTGGAAGTCTAGAGGTCCCCGAATGGCTCTAAGAGGGAGCAGCATGCCCCCTCCTCTACCTCTCACAAATTAGTCTTTCCTGCTTCAAAAAGACTGGTGGGTAAGGCAGTTTCTTTCCTTAAAAGTCAACACTTAATTATCTTTGAACAAAGTCTCCCCTGTTAGTAAACTTTATTCTCTTCATGCTATTCAAACTGATCCTCCAGTTCCCCAAAATGCTGCCCAAAGTTGTTTTGAGTCAAGTGCATAACCTACTTTTAAATACTTTAGTGAGATAATTAAATAATTAAATATATTTCAGAAAATAAAAATGTTTACTTAATCCTCACCACAATTGTTTGTTTTTACATTACATATTTACTAATATATTTACATAAATAATATGATTCAGTAAAAACTACTATATTACTTCTTTAGATATTCATACATTTAATGTATATAAAACATAAATCTATTAAGCAAAATAAATATTAATATACTCTTTGTATAATATGCATACTTTTTACATGTTACATAAATATTTTCTGTTAACATATAAACATTATATGTTAATAACATAAACATGTGATTTACAGTAAATATACATACCAATAAAATATATATATGGACTTATAAAATCTAAACATAATAAGCCTTTTCCCTAAGCTATATGCTTTTTATATAAATGCATTAGTTTTAGATACATCAGAAAAATTTTTACTATTATTGAAACTAATTGGAAGTAAGTTTTGACCATCATCACTCTTGATGCTTAAACATGGTGTACATCTAAGGATAAAGACATTTCTTTATGTAATTATATTATAATTGTCACACCTGGAAAACATAGAAATTATTCCTAATATGATCCAAATCCAGTTTATACTGAAATTATCCCAGCAGTCACAAGAATTTCTTTTGATAGCACTGTTAATTTTGTCTTGAACTAAGAATCACAGTTTAGCTACTACTTTTTTGTTTCCTAACTTATTTTATCACCTAACTCTCCCCTCCTCCATAATTTTATCATTCAGGTGAGTGAGTGGCTTGCATATATGTGGGGAAGCAAAGATACGCACATAGCATAGTGTGTGAAGAATGCCAGTTCAGCACATATTTGGCACAGAATATAAGTTAAATAAAAATTATTAAACAATAAGTTGGGAGAGTTGAAATAAGGTCAGTCAAGAAGGCATGCCAAAGCCATTGCTCATCAGACAGGATGCAGCATTGGGAAGGGAGAGTAAGTACCATGAGGCACTACAAGTTGAGGTGATGTCACTAGACATACATTTTCTCTTCTTTATAATTTGTCCTTCTAGATTCATGCCTTAGTTAGATAATATAGTCAGTTTCATTAGCTCAAACAGATATCTACAGGCACACACACCTGCTTTCATACAAACACAGAGTTGGGAGGAAAGAAAAAGAAAAATAAGGAAGGAGAGGAAGGAAGAATGAAGGGAGGGAGGGGAATGAGACCATTATTACTTTTTTAACCCAATGTTTCTCATCCCCAGTTGGTCCTTGGGACATCAGCAAAGGATGAGACCTTGTCAAAAATCTCAATGTAAGTGTTTTTCTCTTCTGTGATAGAAACTCATAAGCAAACTCTTTCCTCCTTGAAGCGTAAAAGGCAAATCAAGGAATTAAGAAAAGACATTTTGATATTGAGACTTTTGATCAGATTTTTCTCTCTATCCCAGCCAAGTAGGTTTAGAACAAATCTGTTTCATCCTTCTCAGGGCCAGAGTTTTGGCACGATAAGTTGAAGAGACTATGGCTGCAGCCACAGGGGTTAGGAAGTTCCTTTTATAACACTATGATTCAGTAGTTGTGTATTGAGCACTTCACATATACCTAGCAAATAATCCCTCTGGATATTTGTTGGGCTGTCTGTAAGTTGGGATGTTATTTATCACCAGCACTTAGTAAAACAGGGCCTGAAAGTATGTAGCCCAGGGTCTAGGGTCTAGCACAGTACTGAGTGCTTATTAAGTGACAGACGCTATTATTAATGTCATTTCCTCCTGAGTTACATCTCAGGCTCAGAGTGCAGTGCATGAGAAACAGGCCAGGTTTTTATTTGATTAGGTAGTAGAATACAAAGAAATTACATGGATGTGCATGTCTCCTCTGACTTGGGATTTGCTCATCATAAGAAGTGGTAGGGATTGTTTTTAATGTCAAAATGGGTTTTATCCCACCAAATTTCACTTTAATTTTGAAATTTTAGGCAACTCTTAACAAAATTGAAGTATTCTTCAGAACTACTTTACATACTCTCCCTTGTCATCATTCTTCAAGGGCAAAAGAGTCACAATATAACTGCTATGATGTACCTCCAGGAAGCCTGGACATTTGGTAAATATTGCTGCATGCTAAATGGTAGTTGAGCACCTTAATTTAGCTCATATTTAAAACAAATAAACAGTTGTTCCCAGTGTTGTAATTAAAAAAAAAACTTATTAAACAAAACCAGTAACACTGATGAATTTGAAAACATGTCTTCAAGACAGAAATTCTTCATGGATTTGGTCTTAAATTCTATCTATCCAACCACTTTACGGAAAACATTTATATATTAACCGAATTTTTATCCTGAATTAGCAGCTTCATTCCAAACCAATGGGGCAACCTTTTGTTGCCCTTATCTGTTTAATTTTATTGTTTTATTTAAACTAATTTTTTTGAAGTTCTGGAGCTCAAACCTGCTAGGTAAGCACTGTGTCACTGAGATCATCCCCAACTTCTAATTAAACATTTTTAAATAATATATTTCTCAACTGCAACATCAGTCTCTTTTTTCACCCATATGCTAAAACTGTATTTACTACTTCCAAAAATATGCCCCTCTCTCTAAAATAACCCTACCAACAATGAAGCCAGGCATCTCATTCAAGTATTATTTTTAAGGAAAGCAAATAGCAATGTGATGGCTATAAAACACAATTAAGAAAAATTGGAAATGCCTTTGGAAAGATAATTTTGAAATTCTAATTGTGAGACCCTTAGTAAACTAAATTATTTTTGGTAAAGTTTATTTCTTTCATTCTATAATGCATATTGTCACTTTGGAGAAATTTTTTAAAATATGGACAAGTAGAAAGAAAAAGCAATGAGCAGATGAGCTACTTAATTGTGATCATTATCCTATCCAAGTATAATCTAAAGTGAAAGTTATTTTTATATTTTGTAGACTGTGGAATTCAGGGTGAGGAGATACAAAAGAAAGAAAGAGGAACAGAAGGTTATGGAATTTTAGTGTGATAAAATGACACGCTTAAGAATGAAAGCTTTGCCATTGTATGTTGTTCTTTACTCGAAATACTTTTGCTATTCAAGATCTGGGCCTTGTTTGGCCATCATCTGCCATTCTTGCCAAGTGTGTGTGGTATTTTGGGGATGTGGACAAATCTCCACAGGAACTTGGCTGAGACCTCCAGATGTATTTTTACCTCCAACGGCAAACAACCTGGGCATTAACTTGCTTTGCCACTTAGCACTTACCATTGGAACCACAGCAGGCCAGTTTAGTGTGTTCCTTCATGAACTGAATTTAAAGTGCTATCATTTGCCTTCTAAGGCTTTGATTTTTTTTTCCAAGATTTATGAGAAAGGAGATAACAGAATTTGAAACTGGATAGATCTGCCAAGAGATAAGTCCTTTGTTTAACAAAAGAGGAAAACCTGATTTAGGAGAAAGCAGAGGATAGAAAACCTAAGATTCCACTAGTCAGGAAGTTCTGGGCAAACCATGAGAGCGAGTCTATTCATCTGAAAACTGATGTAAGTGACCATATTGAATTCCAAGTGTCACTTGTCATCTCATACTCCAAGATCCAACAATATATGATTTTTATGATTCTATGAACATGAAAATTTTAAGTAGTTTTTGCTATAATTCTTTATGTTGAACTATGAGATTTGGATGTTCTTTCTTTTTCCTTTGGTTGAGGCTTAAAGATGTAGACTGCCTTAGAAGAGGCTATTTTGTATTAGAGAGAAAGTCTCTAAGATTAGCCACTTGCCAGTCTGATCTGATGAACTATGGATACAGACTAGTATGCAAAACAATAGGATGATTTAAAATATGCTAAAATATACTCTCATTTTCTCTTTCAAAAAAAATTGGAGGATGGGGTATCAATGGATCAGAGCAAATATACACCTTAGAACAACATGTTCATAAAGAATAGGAATGGTATAAAAATATAGGCATATATTAGAGAACTTCCTTTGGCAATTGTCTGGAGAGTAACTATTGAAATCTCAAGTTCATAAATAAAAGAGAGGAAGAAGGAAGAGCATATGTTATTTTATTTATTATACATAATTTTGAGAGGCCTATAGTATTAAGTCCATTCTTAGACATAATAAGATTGCAATTCTCAGCTGCTAAAATAAGTGACTTGTTTTGCTATAGTTAACAGTACAATAAAATGAAATTTCAGAACCCAAACTAGTCCTGCCAAACTATTTAGCTTAATTACTTCCTAGAGTATCTGCTTGGCAATGCCAATCTTTTCCCAAATCCTTAGTTACTTTGACTAACCAGGTCCAGAACTTTCTGCTCAGGCATTTCCATCTTTAAAACTTTGCACATAGTTCCTACTGTCTGGAATAAACTTGACTCAACCTATTTAAGAAGTTTCTCTAAATTATCCAGCTCTCAAAGGTCCTCTCCCCTTTTAAATAGCACATATTAATTTTTGTCTTGTAGGTTCTTTTCTCAGTAATAGGCTTCTTACCTGTCCAGACACATTGTGAGTCCTTGAGAGGGAAGACTCTTCATATTTAGATGAGATGGGACTAAGCTTGCTGCAGGTCCATTTCACCCTTAGCACCTGAGATTAAAAGGTCTTGTGTTCCACATTGCCTTGGGTTTGGGATGGGTGACAATGTGCCTGGATCTTCCCTTCCATCATCATCTCATTCTCCCTCAAAAGGAATCCACATTTTAAAAGTAAAAATAAGCACTATATTTGCAGTCCCCAGTTTATACTTTGATGCTTAACTCTCCTAAATAAAATCTTGGTTGAAAATTAGAAGGCCCTTCTTTTCCTTCCATTTTTTGAAAAAAGAGCAGTGGAAAAAGATTCAAGTCATATGTATTCACCTAATCTAGTCAATGATTTAAATGTAAACACTTAACAAGGAGCCAAAAATGAGGGAACGCATTGATTAGTGAACCTTGTACATCCTGTTCAGAGATCAAAGGGGCCAATGAACAGGGATCAAAGTTGGGGGAGAAATACAGAATGTAGCACCCTTGCAAAGTGGCATTTCTCACGATGTGGAATGGTTTCCTCAGAACCTCTGCTCAGGAGCTACAAAGAGGAGGAAAATAACTCTAAAAATTATTAATTAGGTAAACCCATGTGGTGCACGGCTCTCACAACACAGAGCCATTTCAGCAGCTTGTGCTACCTTTCAGGGGAGAGGTGTTTTGGAAAAAGACCAACATTTGTTGCAGGTAGGTTCCTTTTAGCAACAAGTACAAAAGCATTTTGTCGCAGCAGCCATAGGACCACAACTATTTTGATTCAGGTTGGCAGAACTCACACTTCACATTGTGGGGCTTTCTTATACCACAGGAGGAAGCTTCTGAGTTACTTCATTTACGGAAGGCTAACAACAAATCCCTAAAAGCAATAGATACCCAAATCAGAAATTGACAAAGATGAAAGTAATAATGCTTGACATCTTTGTAATATTTTATAGTTTTCAATGAGTTTCAGACGTGCTTTCATTTGCTAATCACAAACTTTCTTAAGTTTAAGTATATTACCGTCAGGACACAAAGTTGGTTTTTAGCAGAATAAGAACTTGTAGCCTGGTCAGTCTGTTGAGTGCAATGAAACTTCTGTTTATACTGAAGCATTTCAGAAAAACTAAGGTTGGCAATGTTCATAAATGCAAGCAGCAGAGTTTGGAAATGAATGATGAAATCTAATGTAGAATGCTTGGATCTGAGCAAGGCCTTTTAATAGGATAATGGGAGGTATTACACCACATGGTATCTAAATCCATACATTTTAGGCTCTATGCTAACCAACCATCTCCTTCTGTTAATGAATTCTTTTCTCCAGAGTGCACATAGTTGATTAGGTGTAAGCGTTTCTTACTCACAATCACATTCCATATTTTCTTTCCTAAACCACATTCAAGTCAGTAATTCCATTTGCAGATCATCACTTAGGGTGGTTTCTTCTTGAAAATGAATAATCTCCTTCATTATTCTGCATTGCTTTTACTTTACTTATTTATTCATTGGTTTGGATTGAACCCAGGGGTGCTTAACCACTAAGCAACACACTAGCCCCCTTCCCTTAATATTTTACTTAGAAACAGGGTATCACTAAGTTGCTGAGGCTGGCTTTGAACTTGAGATGCTCTTGCCTCAGCCTCCCAAGCTATCTCATGCATGCTGGGTTATGAACTTATTTTGTGAGATTGTGTTTCCTTTGGCACCTCTGGTTACTTCCTCTTGCAGATAATTTAGAATTGCATTGTAAAGATTCTAAACTCTACTCAAGTTGTCTTTCTTTTCAGGTATAGAGTTAAGCTGATTTTTTCCTTCAAAATTTTTGTGATCCAATCTACCTTCATTCTCCCCATTCTGGTCATGCTTCCATCTAGCATGTCACTTCCTCACCAGTTTAAAAACATGTTCCATTTTGTGCAGAATCATCATTTTTAATTCATTTGCCTTCTTTGGGAAGGAAGTGAAAACATTAAAAGAACCTGTCGAGTACACTAGTTACAGCTTAGATCTTGAGTTGGAGTTCTCCATCTCTGCTGGAACTTTCCTTCATACTAATTGTGAGCTCTATACCTACTACAGTACAGCAAAGGTAGCCTCTATTCTTCATGGGGTCAGAGTATGTATCATTTCTATTGTTTCTTTATATTTAATGATCTCCTGGATGCTTCATCTTCCCTGATCATGAATGTTTAGTTTGTTTTAATTGTTTGGGGATCTGGGACATGCTGTTACAGTCATCGTGATGGTGCAGTGGTAGTGGTGGCTCAACTGTCCTGTTTAGGCATGAAAGCTTAGGAATTAAGAACACCCCTGCCTTCTGCAATGATTCTAGGATGATAAAGTCACAGGAGATATGGCAAATGGGATGTGAGACTTTGTGCTCAAATATAGAGTTGGAGAGCATAAGGATAACACATGGATCTTTCCTGCATTGCTCCCTACCATGGAAGAATGCATGCCAGCTGCCTCAGATGGAAACTATCAGTCCAGGAAGCTTGATTGTCCCTGGAAACTCCTTGTGGACCCACATGACTTGTCTGTGCCTAGATATTTTTTTCCTGTCCTGTATTAAATTTTTAGTTTCAATTAGCCTATATTTTTAAATTTATTTTACTTTCTTCTTTATGATTTATTATATCACAATATGTATGTCTGAAAGTGCCATTTTCTCTTTACTATCCAGTTGCTTTGACTTTCAATGTTTTGTCACTTTTGTCAAATTTTCTCATTTAGCAAATTTGAAACTACTGAATTTCATTTGTCTATTTTTCTTTAGCTGGTTCTTCTATTTATTTTGAAATTTCACTTGTTTTATTCTTTTTCTCTAACTTTTTTTTTTCAGAACTAGAGATTGAACCCAGGGTGAGCCACTTTACTGAGCCATGTCCCCAGCCCTTTTTTGGTTTTACTTTGAGACAGAGTCTCACTATTTGCCAAGGCAGTCCTCCAATTTATCCTCCTTCTGCCTCAGCCTCTTGAGTTGCTGGGATTATGCCACCATGCCCAACTCATCTTTTACTTATTTAGCAAATATTAATTATTTAATTACTTATTTAGCAAATATTAATTATTCACCTACTGTGTTCAGCATAATTTATTTCACATATTTTAAGATGATAAGATAGATCATAGACATTTTGTACTGATCAACTTCTTTCTCTTTCTTTCTCCCAAATTCTGTCCCTATTCAATAATGTATATATATTATATAAATTTTAAGTTTTATCCTAAGGACTTAGTCTGCATTTTTACCCTATTTTTTGAATCTAAAATTCACTTTATTCTTCCATGCTCAGTGTATTGATACACGGGGATCTGATATTATAAATATATATTTTTCTGATTCTTTCCCAAATGTATTACTTCTTATGAGTATGACTGGATACTTTAAACTACTTCTCAGATTTTTATCCCTAACTTCTTCTGGTAGTATCAGTTCAATCAAGAGTGGGCAGTGGTTTCTGTGGGTTATTACATCCTGAACATGTGCTTCAGAAATACCACACACCTAGGTATTAGTTGTTTATGGCAGTGTCAATCACCTTCAGCATATTTATTCTTCCCAAATTTCTTTTACATATTTGAGATATCTAGATGAGTATTTCTTAAATTATATCTTCAATCTAAGATTCTATAGCCATGGCTTTGATGACTATAATTTGCATAACAACACCCTGCTAGCTCCTCTTTTTAATTTTTTTATTTGTTCTTTTTAGATACACATGACAGTAGAGTGTATTTTGACATTCATACACGGAGTAAAACTTACTCTAATTAAGATCCCATTCTTGTGGTTGTATGTGATGTGGAGTATTTTTGGTCATTTATTCATATATGAACACAGAAAAGTTATGTCTGATTCATTACACTGTCTTTCCTATTCCTATCTCCCCTCCCTTCCCTTCAGTCTCCTTTGTCTAATCCACTAAATTTCTATTCTTCCCCTCCCTGCCTCTCCTTATGTGTTAGCATCCACATATTGGAACATTCAGCTTTTGGTTTCTGGATAATTATTTTACTCTTGGCAGTGCTGACATCAAGTAATCTCAGCATCCCAGTGAGAGCATTTGAGGAAAACAAAATGTCTAATCTCTTCCTACTTTGTTACCAATCTTCTTAAATTTTACATCAGGAATTCTTACTTTTGGTTTTTGGGGATTGGCTTTGAATACCAGGGATCTTAGAATTTAGGAATTATTCCTCTTTGTTCATCTAATAACTCATTCATTCATTCAGCAAATGTTTCCCAGGTGACTTGTTTGTGACTTCTATAAGAGAGATGTCAGACTTATTCCTTATGGATGTTCTTTTTATACCAGTAACTCTCCAGTGGGGTCACTTCATTGTTCTCTCCCACTGGGATGCATGCCTACAGAGTTGCCCCAGGAAAACTGGGTCTCTCTTTCTCCTGTTATTCCATATCACATTCTTTTACCAATGACCTCCTGTAGTTATTTAGAGTCTTGTCTGAGTAATCAGATACATGGTTTTCTTTCAGAATTATTACCTCCATTCTTCTTAGGAACTCATCCTCTCTGATAAACCAAAATGTTGAGAGCCGTGTCTCATCAAGTGGTGTGGCCACGTAGCTGGTACTTGCTTCAGAAGGAAGACAAATGTGACACATTCCCTTAAACTGTTTGGAAATAGGCCCCTTCTTGGTTTCTATATTTTCTCTTGGTTAGTACTGAATCTCAAATGGAATTAGCAACCTTTGTAACTCCCCTTGATAGTTCTCCCATAGATGACCCTCTAAGTGAACCATTCTCACCTGTTTGGTTTGGGCTTTGATCTTCTAGGGTTATAAGAGTTTTCTTTTATATATGAGCCACTCCCTTCTCCCACTATCCTGAAACATTTCCCTCCACAGGGCAATGCACAGTTGGTTGGCAACTGCCAGCAAATAACACCAATTACACCAAACTTCTAGCTTCTTGGAGCGGCCACCAGATTGAAAGAAAATCGCTCACCTTTTCCAACCCTCTAGCTTCTGCTATAAGCACCATCTACATTAGCTTATTACTTGGTTCATTACTTTGAAAGTGTCAGCCCATTCTACAAAAGGAGGTTGATTCTAGGCTCTTGGCAGTGCTGACATCAAGTAATCTCAACATTCCAGAGACAGCATTTGAGGAAAATAAAATGTCTTCTATCTTCCTACTTCATTACCAATCTTCTTAAATTTTACATAGGGAATTTTTACTTTTCTAAAAATAATTCCCATTAAAAACTACTTCACTTTCAGTAAGAGGTGACTAACAACTTGTTGAAGGTTTTTTTGGAAGGAAAATCAACAAGCAAGTTAAAAAATATTAAATTCAACACAATTTTGAAAATTCAATTGCAACAGAATAATTAACATAAACTAATAACTCAGAAACGTCAATTCAACCAGTAATTAATACTGACAAAATAATAGGAATTTAATTATAGTTTTAATTATTGTTTATTGTTTTATTAACATTGATATGGATGTCAGTTTTAAAGAAGCATCTTGTTTAAGTTGACCATGTCAGATTATCATGGACTGTTTCAAAGTTGAATCAGTTTACTTCTGTCACTGTTTCTGGATAATTATTTTACTTTAGAAAGATATTATCTGCTTTTAGGGATCTTTTAGTTAAAGCTCAGCCCTAATTATTTTACATGATCAGTGTAAAAGAATTGTGACAACTATTTATATATCTACATGAATCCTGTTGGATATTTTGTGAAAAAGAGTTATGTGCTTAGTTTGGAAATTCAGTTGACCCTTGAACAATGCAAGGATTAGGGGTGCTCAAGTTCATGCAGTCAAAAATCTGCATATTTTGATTCCCTTAATACTTAAAAACTAGTAGCCTGCTATTGACGGAAGCCTTCCTGATAAACACAGATTCGTATGTATTTGTACATATGTATTATATACAGTGAAAAATATGAGAGAAGTGTAAGAGATGTTTTTTACTGTGGCAAAAAGTTCATTGCTCAACAGGACGTAATTCATATCATACAGTGCTTTAAACAGAAACTTTCAACACCCGAGTCAGAAAAATAGCAGCAGTAGATGACTACAAAATTATTTCAGTGGGACAATATACACTACAGTTAATTTTATGGAATTATGATTTAATACAGCTTTTTATTTTTATATTTCATCTTTATGTGGTACTGTGTATGGTTTGTCTTTTTGTGTAAATTTAGATAAATGTTAACTTTTAATAATAGATTTATATATATTTTATTGTAGTATATGATAAAATAAACTGCCATCCACATATATTTTCTGCATCATGACATACCAAACTGTTAATTTTTTTTCACTGTATCTAAGCTATATAGTTTGTGGGTTTTATCAAACTGTCACAAATCTCTAAAATCTAAACCTAAATGTGTGTAAGTGCATCCATGCAGTTCAAACCCATGTCATTCAAAGATCAACTATATATGTATTTTTATCTTGAAGAGACATTTAATTTAACCTGCCACATCAATATCAGAACTAAATTTAAATATGTATACTGACAGTTTTAGTAATTATTCACATTCATTCATTCTTTCTTTTTTTTTAACTATTAAGTACTCCATATGGGACAGAAACTAATTCACCTTTTGTTTCAAGCAGTATGTAGTAAAAAGACCAAATAAATATACCTGTGCATAAATACTTGTTTAGAAATTTGCATTTCTATTTGTGTCCTTTGTTATAATAAAATTTCCTATGAGGTGTTGATTTAATCCAATAAATATTGAATCATTTTCTACTCACTAGCAAGATTTACTCTCTGAACTTCAATATTGAATTATTCTGATTTAATATATGAAAATTATTTTTTAAATCTAATATTAAAATTCAGAACAAATACTATCACAAAGGGTGAAAAAACTTCATTAGGAATCAGGAGTTATGTTCTAGTCCTAGCCATTCTAAACTAGTGACCTTGAGTACATAACTTCCTGAAACATCACTTTCTTCATTCTTTCCTCTAAAATCATGTATTACATTTTAATATAATATGGGGTGTGACTGTGTTAATCAGCTTTCCAGTACTATGATAAAATAATCAGTAATAAGGGGGAAAGGTTGATTTTAGCTTGAGGATAGAAATTCTTGGTCTTTTGGCCCTCTTGCCTTTGAGCCTCTAGTGGCACAGTGTATCATAAGAGAAGTATGTGACAGAGAAGTTGCTTACTTCATAGCAGCAGGGAAGCAAAGAAAGAAGAGGAGGGCCCAGCATTCTAATATCCCCTTCAATAGTACATCTCCAGTGTCTTAGCTGCATTTTGATAAGCCACACCTACTAAACATTTCACCACCTTCAAAAAGTGCCCTGGGCTGGGGACTGAGTTTCAAGACATGGGCCCTTAGGAGACATTCAAGGTCCAAATTTATAACAGTGAGGATTGTCCCATTCTTTCACTAAATAAAATTTAATTAGTTTTAATACCCTTCCCATTAAGTAGGCAGGAAATTAAGTTACCACCATTATAGAGGATCCCCACTTCCTCATCCTTCCACATTGTTCAAAAACCTAGACAATCCAGGACTTCAGTGAGGAGCTTCTGTCTTTGCCCATAGCGGTGATGAAATGTTCACTGTCC
This sequence comes from Marmota monax, assembly GCF_021218885.2. Lineage (NCBI taxonomy): Eukaryota > Metazoa > Chordata > Mammalia > Rodentia > Sciuridae > Marmota > Marmota monax. Next base: position 3,492,242 of record NW_026693344.1, read on the forward strand.
AATCTGGTTGATCCCTTGACTATATTCCAAGCAGATGATCCCCTCCCCACTCTGCTTCTTTAAGGCTGGAAGTCAGCACAGGAGTATGGCTCTGGCTGGGAGCCCTGGAGCATAAGATCTGGCTGCCCCCATTCTTGACACTGTCATGCTCCTTGAGGGCCATTTGCTCAGAAGGCATGGTGTTCAAAGGATTCCATGGATACAATGGCACTAAACTCTCTATGCCAAACAGATGCAACTGGGATATTACCATCATCTGGATGTAACTATGAGGAAGGATGTGGACAGTTCCCCACCACTCAAGAAATTCACAGAGCTTTAACCTCATTGTCTAGAAATTCTATCCATATTTCAGTTTCTCTTGCTTTTCATCTGCTCATCAGCAAGTCTTTTCCTCCTCATCCTGTCTCTTTATTGACTTCTTCTTTAAATTGTTCCCCCTAGAAGACCTTTAAGGAATGCTGGCCTTCCCTGTTCATGATGGGCTTAGGGAGGATGAGATTGTAAAAATTCATGAATATTTTAAGGATAAAATCCTTTAAAAAGTTTTTTTTTTCCTCTTTCCCATATGAGCTCAAACAGTTAAATGTTACATTTATTAGTGTCAAACCAGTCATGTATCTGAAATAAGATAGCTTTCCTTGCCTGGAAAAGTCAGACATGTTAGATCATCTTCTAGGTGTGATTGCCTTTCTTAGGCTATATAAATGGTTCCCAATTGTATCTTATACTCAGTGTCTGATAGATGAGTCTATTTAGTGCCTATTGGAACCCATATTAATGTATCCTCTGTAATGTTAGAGAAAGTAGGGAGACCAGGATACATTAGAAAAGAGCTCTACTCTCTTCCATATCAATAAACAAAGGTTTTAGATAAGATTCACATTTGTGACGAGAATAGTTTGAGGATTCAACTGCAATATATACAGTATGCAACTATAAAGACAATGATAGATTTTGATTTGACATTTGAGATATAATTACTCTGCAGAAGTGATTTAGTAAAAAATAACAGTTTTCTTGTTCTACACATTGTTTGTGTGTGTGTATGTGTGTATGTGTGTGTGTGTGTTATTTTGTGTTCATGTTGTTCATATGTGTGAGACTCCCAAGGTATATGGTAGACATTGTAAAGTGCAGATTTCAACTTTGTAATAAGAAAATATGTTTTGTTAATTGGGTTTCCTGAAAAAAGTAGTAGCTGAATCCTGAATTAGTGAGCTTTCTATCTCTGAAGATATTAAGTAGGTTTACTGCATTCATGGCCAATGTACAGTATGGCAGTGATTTTCTATCATATCCATAGTTATCTACCAGGTCCCCCCTTCACACACAAACACACACATACACACACACACAAACACACTCATACACACACATACACACACACACACACTCTGCATCTACTTGTTTCTTCCCTATTCCCCTCATTCTAAGATGTTTTAATAGTATTAGGCCCATAGATGCTTAATTATTAGATTATAAATAAGCATGAGTTCTTTTTATAAACAAAGAACTAGACAAGTGTAAAATATTAGTACCTATGTCATTTTGATGTAAATGTGATCTAGGAACTATTTCCTTCTTTGTTCCAACTCTGTAGGATCTATTTTAAAAATACCCTTGATCTTCTCCCATAAACTTGAGGTCAGTTCCACACAGACACTACATTGAATTAGTGCTTAAGTCTACTTCTGTGCTGACATCCTAATAGATATCCTGATATATATCCTCTACCAGTTTCAGGATTTCAGTTTACAAGAAAATACAAATGACTGGATGTCCTGATACGTGCCATTGATTTTTGTTTCTTTTTTAGGAGGGTGGGGAAAGACTCACAGAGGCCCAGGTTTTGTTTCCCACCTCACATCTCAGTCTAGGTGTTTTTTAAAAAATTTTCTTACGCTTTTTTCTTATGTTGCTTTAACCATTTTTCCTAACTGCTTTCCTCTGTCAGCAAAACTAGAGGGAAGGAAAGAAAATGTCTGCATCATAGGGTGACTTCTAGGTGGTACTCCTCATGGTACCCTTACCACTCCCCATGCAGTGACCTGAAACACAAAAAATGACAGCTAAAATCTGTAGTTCAGGATAAGTGCTTTTCTGGATTTCTCTGCCTTTTAATTTGATATTTAATTGTTTGTTGTATTCAACTGAAGTAGTCCTTGCAGGTAAATAAAGCTGGGACAAAACTCAGGTCAATTAAAACCATAATAAATTTAGTTTTCATTTACTTTTACAAAGTATCTAGAGATATTTCTTTAGTATTCATCAAATACCTTTCAGAAGGCAGAAGTGGGTTACAGGAACATATAATTTCATCTCACATCTCTCAGCATTTGTTAGCAGAAGGCAAAGGGGTGAACAGCTATGTGAGGACTCAATAAGAAGACCCTCACCAAATGCCAGCATGTTGATCTTGGATTTAGCAGCCTCCATAACTGTGAGAGATAATTATGTTCTTCAAAAGTACACAATTTCAGGTATTCTATAATAGCAGGCCAAACTATATAAAAGAAGTATAGTGGAGTTTATAAAATAAGGTCGATATGGGGTTAAGTTGATTAGTTCAGGTGAAAGACCTAGAGCTTATATTGTACATGAAGAGAATAGCACTCAATAAGAATACTTAACACAGAAGTTTGACTTTGATGTAGGTCTGGAAAGTCTTTCCTGAAGAAGTAAGAAGGGAAGCTGAGGTCTGAGGCACAGGCCCCTTGTTGAAGTTCATCAAGGATGAAAGTCAACAATTCTCACTTCTTGGGGATTACATTTTTAATCTGTAGATAACTAACAACAGGGGAGGAGAGAAAAACTATTACCAATAGAACACATGAATTAGAAAACACATTTTGGAATCATCTTATGTTATAAGCCAATGCCATTATTGCTCTAGCAGGCATGGCTAAGATAATAGAATAAATTATTGTTTTGATAGAATGCATATAAATACAAGGGACAGACAAGATAATGCAAACAATATGGCCTGACACAAATTGGAAGTGCAGAGAAAGGAAATCTTCATAGATAGCTTGAGTCAGCTGCCAAAAGCTGTCATCACAGCTGGTTATCTTGAATTCACTGTGTTCTGTGTTCTAGTTTAGTAAAAGGTGCCGTAATAATGTTGTTACATACCAAACTTGCTGCTCTTATTTGTGGCTGCTGAGTCCTGGTAGTGAACTCCTGAGAAATTAACTATATCCAGAAAGATTAAGGAAGTTTTAATTTTTTTCCCAGAAGAAAAACATATTTTATTTAAAAGTTTTCAGAATAAATGTGTTTGACTAATTTTTAAGAATAGCTTTGTTGTGATAACCTATAATAATTGTCACACAAGCATCTGACTGGTCTTATTACTTGTTTTATAATTGGTTCTTTTTATTTTTAATTAATTAAAAAAGAACCAATTATAAAACCGAGTTTGATTCATTGTACACAATTACAGCACAACTTTTAATTTCTCTGGTTGTACACAATATAGCATCGCAGCATATGTGTGGTAATACATATACCTATGGTAATGATGCCCATATCATTGCACCATCTTTCCTTCCCCCATACCCACTCCCCTTTCTCCCTTTTGCCCAATCAAATTTCCTCCATTTTTCCCATGGCTCCTCCCCATTATGGATCAGCATCCACTTATCAGAGAGAACATTCAGCCTTTGATTTTTTGGAATGTCTTTCTTTGCTTAGCATGATATTCCCCAACTCCATCCATTTACCTGCAAATGCCATAATTTTGTTTTCTTTTAATGCTGAGTAATATTCCATTGTTTATATATACCACAGTTTCTTTATTCATTCGTCTATTAAAGGGCATCTAAGTTGCTTAAACATCTTAGCTATTGTGAATTGAACTGCTATAAACATTGTTGTGGCTGTGTTCCTACAGTATGCTGTTTTTAAGTCCTTTGGTATAGGCCAAGGAGTGGGATAGCTGGGTCAAATGGTGATTTCATTCCAAGTTTTCTAAGGAATCTCCATATTGCTTTCCAGATTGGTTGCACCAATTTTCAGTCCTACCAGCAATGTATGAGTGTGCCTTTCCCCCCATATCCTCACCAGCACTTATACTAAACCCCTATCTCTCACCATGCACAAAACTAAAAGTGGATCAAGAACCTAGGAATTAGACCAGAGACCCTGCGCCTAATAGAGAAAAAAGTAGGCCCAAATTTTCATCAAGTTGGATTAGGCCCCGACTTCCTTAACAAGACTCCTAAAGCACAAGAAATAAAATCAAGAATTGATAAATGAGATGGACTCAAACTAAAAAGCTTCTTCTCAGCAAAAGAAAGAAACAATGAGGTGATGAGAGAGCCTACATTTTGGGAACAAATTTTTGCCACATGCATGTCAGATAAAGCACTAATCTCCAGGATATATAAAGAACTAAAAAAACTTAATGTCAAGAAAAGAACTCAGTCAATAAATGGGCTAAGGAGTTGAACAGAAACTTCTCAGAATAAGATATACATTCAATTAACAAATATTTGAAAAAATTTCAACATCTCTAGTAATTAGAGAAATGCAAATCAAAATTAAGATTTCATCTCATGCCAGTCAGGATATCAGTTATCCATAATAAGGAAGTTTTTTCCTTAGACATCCCAAGTAAATACATTCTACAGTTTTTTTCTTATGGAACAGAAGCTACCTGTATAGCAAGGTACAATAAATAGTACCGTAGAAAATTTCCCTCCACATTACTAGTGCCAAAGAACATGAAGGCAGTAGATATAACCCCAAACCTGGGGCCTTTGCAACATACAAGGAAATAAATATTTGGAGATACACTTGGAGTGCCCATCACACTGACATTCTTGCTAATAATATAAATAAAAGATGAGTAAAATTTAGGAACAAAAGCCTTGAATTTTCTCAAAATTATGTTTAAGGAAACATTTTAGTTAATTTAGATATTTGGTAAGTGGAATATCTTACTTTCTATCAATACCTCATTTATATTTCTCATTACTCATAGCTAAGCTTTAAGTTGAGACATTCCTGAGAATATTCTTTCCAAAAACCAAAAGATAGGAATTTCCTGAAATGATATCTGATGCAGTAAGGCAGTGAGAACAATAATCTCTTGTGTCTTATCTAATTCTTCCTGTAAATAGCATGACAGGAATATAATATATGTGTGTGTGTATAATATATATTATACACACACAATATATATATAAATAGTACATTATAGATATAGTATATTATATATAAACATGAAAATTGCTACTTTTGGCATGACCTTGACTTTATAGCACATGATGATATTTGGCTATATTGAATTAGAATAGCTGCCAAACATAAATAAAGTTGGGAAAAACTAAGTATAATAGATATGGGAGATTATATATAGGTTCAAAAGCAAATATAGGTTAGTCATGAATTCTTTAGACCTTTTAAAATAGATTTACAGGACAGGGTACATTATTTTTACTGTGTAGTCCCAAGCTGTTGTTCCCTTATCCCAGAATTTAGAGCCACTGTAGAAAGGCAGGAGGACGTGGTAGTCAGGAAGTTATTTTAAAAATACAGGATGGTGACTCTGCCTCATTAAGTCTCTTAGGAACTGATTACAACATCTAGACTGATGCTTTTGATCATCACCATTATTCCTACTAAATTCCTTTGACATTCAGCGTACCCATAAAAATGCCTTAGAAAAAGAACCATAGAGAAGTATGCTAGAGTGCAAAAGATCGGAGAAGGTTCATTTGGGAAAGCCATTCTTGTTGAATCTACAGAGGATGGCAGACAATACATTATCAAGGAAATTAACATCTCAAAAATGTCCAGTAAAGAAAGGGAAGAATCAAGGAGAGAAATTGCTGTCTTGGCAAACATGAAGCATCCAAATATTGTCCAGTATAGAAAATCATTTAAAGAAAATGGCTCTCTCTACATAGTGATGGATTACTGTGAAAGAGGAGATCTGTTTAAGCGGATAAATGCCGATAAAGGCATTTTGTTTCAAGAGGATCAGATTTTGGACTGGTTTGTACAGATATGTTTGGCTCTGAAACATGTACATGATAGAAAAATTCTTCATCGAGACATAAAATCACAGAACATATTTCTAATCAAAGATGTGACAGTACAACTTGGGGATTTTAGAATTGCTAGAGTTCTCAATAGGTAACAGATCAATTTTAAACTTTGTTTTGATATATTCTTCAGTGAAACTTCAATCAATGATGATGGATAAATGGAAATTTATTGTGTCTTTTAATATCTTAAGTTTTTCGAATGATTTTTGTTGTTGTTCTAGTACTGTAGAGCTGGCTCGAACTTGCATAGCAACCCCATACTGTCACCTGAAATCTGTGAAAACAATTCTTATAATAATAAAAGGTATTTTAAAATGAAAATAAATAAATAAATAAAATAGATTTATAGTTAACTGTAAATTTGGCAGGAAGATATGCAATAGGAGTAAAATGTTATACATAAAATAGGATTATTTAGGAGAGAATAAAGCTAGCAAGAGAGAAAAATATGTTAGGGTGATGGAGGATCAATTCAGAAGCAAATTTACAATAGCTGTAAGTGTCTCTTTGGTGGCCAGCATTCCAGAGATGCTGCACAAAAACGCATTCATTTTCAATGTTAAACAGTTCCAGAGTTATTTTAAAAAAATATTTTCTCAACACATGAAGAAGTTTAAAGTTACAGCATTATGAAAATATCCATTCATAGATTCATGTGTTTATCATTGACTTTAGGGCTATTTGTGCCTACGATTTTCTCTTTGTGAGCTGTTTTTAGGTGGTCCCAACTGAGCATTCCACAACTATGAGAAATTTTAATCTGCTGAGAAAAACTTTTACAAACATGGACGTGAGCCCAATCTTGCCATTTCTGTTTTGTCCTTAATTGAGCTGTTGTGGGAATGAGTAGTTGGGTTTATTTCTATTGTAATAAATGGCATAACATAATCATAACTAAAATGTAGCTCCAACTTATGAAATTTTGTCTTAAAATATTTACATTCTTAGAAATGTAGGCTTTCCCCCTTATTCTCTTATTCTGTTAACATGTATATTACAAGTATCTTTTAGCTGTATCATTTTATTTAATTTCAAACTTACCTAAGAGCTTTAAGAATTCTGAGAGCAATTACAGTTATGATGTCCTTTCACATCTAAAAACTCAGTGTGTATGTCACCAAGTCAAGAACACTCTTCAATGTAGCACAACACAGCTCTGCAAATCAAGAAATCACATTGATAAACCATCACTGTCTAATTTATCGATGTCTTTCAAATTTTGCTAACTGTTCCAATTACATTTCTTCTCTGTTAGTATGCATGATCCAGTCCAGAAACAAATACTGCACTTAGTTGTCATATCCCTTTAATGCTCTTCAATTTAGAATGTGTTTTCTACGTTTCTCAGTTTTTTGTGACTCTGATAATTTTCAAAAGTACAAGTCTTTTATTCTGTTTGATGCTTTAGTGTGGTGCATCCAATTATTCTTTATCACTAGACTTGGGCTTGTTTTTTTTTTTTGACAGAAATACCCCAGAAATATTTCTGCTTTCCTTAGTGGATACAAGAGGAAGTGTACAATGCCCACTTCTGAGCCACTAGTGACATTAACCTTCATTTGAAAGTCCAGTTGATGTCTGCTATGTTTGTCTACCAAAGACTTTTGATTAATTTTCTTTGTAATTTAAAATTATTTCATGGAGAGATGCTCTGAAATTATGATGTCCAGGATCACATCACAATCTGCCTTCTAGTCTTGGCAGTCTTTGATGATACCTGCCTGAATTAAACACAACTATCATGCATGTCCAACAATAATTTTCTATTTCTATTGTTTCTTATATATTTAATTATTCAGCATTCTTCCATAAAAAAGAGTTTTTCTTATTTATTTATTTATTTATATGAATATTAACTCCTGGATTTTTCATTGATTCAAGGGTAATCTATTACCATCATTATTTATTTTAATGTTCAAATAGTACCCGATGTGGTCAAAGAACTCCTGAGTCTTTGTGATATATGCCTATCATTCTTTGAGCATTTAATTTCTGGCAGCAGGAATTTTAGGCTCATTTGTCTTTTTCCTACTCAAGCTTTTGTATCAGTCATTTGTCTAAGGTATTTAGCAATTAAGGTCTGGCAAAATTTCTGTTGATTGCTACTGAGTTGTCCTTCCTTTTAGGCTTTTCAGTGGATAGATCAAATAAAAATATGCATGTACACATATACTCACAAACATAAATATACCCACATTTATTTCTGTTCATATCTATGCCATGTATATTGAAAAAAATCATGAGTTCATAAGGATACCTCAAATTCCAACAGTGGATCTTAGGGTCACTTCTACTCTTCCCCCTTCCATATTTGTAAACCCTTTATAAGAAAGTTGGCTCCTTATATGATAGTTGATTTATTCATATGCCCATTGGTAGCCATTCTCTATAATCTGGCACACTTTTCTTGCTTTTTTTTGCCCTTGCACATTCTCATTTAATGTCCTCATCACACCTGATGCCTCTATAGTTCTATGAATTTTAAAATTCATATGATTTGATGTATACAATTTAAAAGTGGAATATTGGATGAAAATCACTAGTTTTTTTTTTTTTTTTCCTTCTTGGTGGTGCCGGGGATTGCTTTACTATAGATTCTTCCTCTTTTCTTCTTCTTCTTTTTTAGTTGTAGATAGACACAATACCTTTATTTTATTTATTTTTGTGTGGTACTGAGGATTGAACCCAGTGCCTCACATGTGCTATGCAAGTACTCTACCACTGAGCTACCATACCAACCCCCTAATCACTATAGATTCTTCAAGAGCAGTAAGGCCATGTTCATTGAGTCACTAGCTAAGTGATAAAAAAACCAAAAAACAAACAAAAAAAAACCTGTTTGTTGATATTGTTTTTAAAGACCACAGACTTTTCCAATTTCCTTAGTAGAGTTACTCTTACAAGCCAGAAAAATCTTCCACATTACTAACTAAATATTTGAATTGCAATTTAAGCCTCATTTCTCTACAAAACCCCCATTTCTCTCTCTCTCTCTTTGACTTTCTTTCTTATGTCAAATAAATACCAGTTTCTACCATATTTACTCATGAAAAGAATTCTTTGTCTCTCAAGTTGTTTTAGAGATTGTAGGAGCAAGAAGAAGAAAATTTAGAAATCATTTGGTCCACACTATTAAAAAAAATATATATATATAATATGTATTAAAATATATATATATATATATATTACACACACACATACACACACATATCTATATATGTATCTATATAATAAATTCTAGAAACTCTGGCTAGTTGCTAAAAATATAGTAACAAGACAGGCACAGATTTTGAGGCCACAAAATTTAATTCTGTATTTCATTGAAGCTAGCATCAAACCTGGCCTGAATTTCTCTAAACACTTCTTGAACTGTTCATTGTACTACTTTATGCTTTTCTTGGATTCCCTGTAATTTTTTAAGCAGAAAATATAAAATGGTACCTTTGTGATCAGATTTAGTCTATAGATTTGGCCTAGACATACTCAAAATCATTTTGGGAATCAGTTATTGAAATTTGGAAATTTTACATAAAACTCAGAATGAAGTCAAGCATGGTCCTGCATTCCTGTGTGGTAATTGGCAGTTGGAATCAACAACTGCTGATCACATTCAGATAAATTACAGAACCTTCATTTACTGCAGAATCCACCACTATCTGTTACTTTAACCAATCTGCTTTACTAATCAACTTCCTCCTGCCTGGCCCTTTGAGGCATTAATTTGTAACTTCTGCTTTATGTTCTTTAATTGAAGTAAACTATTGCATATATTCCTTTTATGTGCAATACAACTTGTAGGAAATCCATGAACTAGTTTGTAATAATTTTTTAAGTTTGAATCTTCTATAATATATAATACAGTGATGGCAAAAAATTGGATGGTAATATTTGTAATAGTAAATTACATTATTACTAGGAAGATGGGTCTAATTCACAATTTTGTCCCTAAACATTCCATATTTTGACTTATGTGGAATACATGTTGTTCTCATGTTTTCATATGATTTGATTTTACCAGATAAATTGCATATTATTTAATGCATTTTTATTCCATCCTTGTTTTTAGTGAGTTAAAACTAAAAATGTTGTTCTCATAGTTTCTACAGACAATTGAATTTCCCTTCTCATTGTTGTATTTTGCACTTCAAATAAATTTTTTGTAGTTATTTACCATTCAGTCACTGTAATTATTATTATTATTATTATTATTATTATTATTATTATTATTTGGTAAGGGTCTTATAGTCTTTTCAAAACTAGCTTTTTATTTCTCAGACATTCTGGTTATGAATAAATAAGTTTAGAAAGTAACTGCCGGATAATGTGTAGGATAACCTTAGATTAATATTAATAATGCTACTTGCATTCATGTGTAAGTGTAACACTCAGATACATTCAAGTAATGACATGAGGCATTGAAGAGCCCACTCTGGAGGAACTGTATATATTGTTCCCATACACATTATCCAACTTTTTTCCAAGCATAAGAAATTTTGGTAGATGATGTCATTTCTTTTTTGTTTTAATTATTTTTTGTAGTTGTAGATGGACAACATGCCATTATTTTATTTGTTTCATTTTTTGTGGTGCTAAGGATTGAACCCAGTGTCTCTCACATGCTAGGCAAGTGCTCTGCCACTGAGCTACAACCCCAGCCCTAGATGATGTCATTTCTTGGATTTTCATTAAGGTTTAGAGACAGTATCATTGTCTCCTTCAATCTGAATGACATTATTCTTCATCTCAGGACAATTGCCTACTTACGTTTTTCCTTTAGAAGCAGCCCAGATTTAGTTCAGATTTTTTTAGAACTTGGAACCAAAGTAGAAAGTGTATATTTTCTCTGGATAACATGAATAGTATTAAATAAATATAGGAGACAATTTCAGCAAAGTGAAAATTAAAATCTGCCTGGTATTTCACATACCATATGATAGTATTAAAATAGTTTTGGGGGCTGGGAGTATAGTTCAGTGGAACACTTGCCTTACATACATGAGGTCCTGAGTTCAATCCCTAGCACAAGAAAGAGAGAAAGTGAAAAAGAAAGAAAGAAAAAAATTCAAAGATAAAGGCAAAGTCATGGCTTTCATACAGATAAAACAATGAACATTGTTAAGTGTTTGATTTGACTAACAAGGAAGCTGGTGAGGTGTTACAACCAGTTCAAAAGAAAATCTAAAGAGCAGATACAGGTCCTGACCTATAGGTCATGAGTATGAACATGGGACAAAACTGGATTTTCCAAAAAGGAGTTTGTACCTCCACTGGACAGAATTAATGACATGTTCACAAACAAGAATCAGGTTTACATTACTATAAGTTTTCTACAACTTTTACAGAGTTCTAAAGTAGCTCCCATAGACAAATGAAACACATTTTCCCCTCTAATATTTACATTGACCAAATAATATCTGGATTTCCCTCTGCAGTTTCTTCACTTTATTTCTTAAAATATTCAGAAAATAACATTACCTTAATCAGCATTATTTCCAATCCTTACTAAAAAATGTAACTTTTAAGACGACAATAATACATGTCGATATAGACATTTCAATTTTGAAATGTAGTATTTCATCTATTTTTACTTCATGAAGTTTTATTTGAAATTAAGATTTTTAAAAATTAAATTAAAAACCTAGAAGCAATTAAAACTTAAAAAGTATTTACCTATGAGAAATATTTATTTGAGTGTGAAAAATGCCAATGAAAAAAGAAAAAGAAAAATATATTTGCTCACTAGAGATTCTAAATAAAAGAGAACTAACAGCTATAACACAGTTGAAACAATGCAGAAAAAAACTCCTTCTGCCAAACATGCTTGGCTCTTAAAAGTGGGGAATGCCTGCATATTTGTATAATATTTAAAAATTCCCTTTGGGCTTTGTCTATGATAAAATGTTATTGTCTGTTCATTGTGTTCCTCTATCTGTTAGATTCTTCTGTTTCCAAACCAAAAGGGCATGTCTATAAGGGTCTGGCCTGTTTCCTGAATGAATAACATATTTGTCATAAAACATTCTTTGTTGGAGGGTAGGATTATTTCACAATAAACACATAGTCATTAGGATGGTAATACTTTTTGGGTTTTTGGTGAATAGAAACTTCCAGTGATTTTTAAAATGTCTATGTAAATGTGCCATTGAATTCAATCAGGACAGTGGGTTAAAAAAAAAAACAAGTGGTGATATTGGCTGAAATTACCTTCAAAACTTGCAACTTCTGTGGCCTCCCATCCTTTAAAGCATTCCTTTCCATCATGTATTCTTCCTTCAAGAGCTTTTCATATATGAGCTCTGTCACCAGAATTTCCTGTTCCAGGTCCCTCCAGTTTCCATATCTCCCAGGGCTTCTGTTGACTTTAGGACCCATCTAAATAGGCACCACAATTTTCCACTTCAAACTTTTATGTCTTCAGAGCCAGATTCTTTGATTATCCCCTTCAATTGTCTCAAATAAATAAACCTTCCTTACTCTTGTTACTGCTAAGATTAGTAGTGTTGTCCAGTTTAAATATACAGCTCATTGTGTTAAATTCTATGTGTGCTACTTACACCTCCACCCTTCTCTATTTTGAACATCACTGAAAACAAGAGAAACTGTTAATAAAACCAAACCATATTAATATACTGTGAAGAAAGGACTATTTTCCTCATTTCACAAATGAATAGAAATATACAATATATATATGTGTGTGTATGTATATATAGGTATATTTTTATGGTTTAGATATAAGATATATAGATATATGATGTCCTCCAAAACTCATGTGAGAAAATGCAAGAAGGTTTAGAGGTGAAATGATTGGGTTATGAGAGCTATAAGCTGTAAGCTAATCCTCTGATAGGGATTAACATGGTAGTAACTGTAGGCAGGTAGGCTGTAGCTGCAGGAAGTGAGTCTGGATATGTGCCTTTGAGGTTTATATTTTGTGCTTGTTGAAAAGAGTTCTCTTTCTGCTTCTGGTGTAGTGTCTTGAGCTTCTTCCCTCCGCCACAGTCTTCCACTATTATTTTCTGCCTCATTACAAGCCCTAAAGAATGGGTCTATGAACTGAGATCTCTGAAAACCCTGAGCACCAAAATAAACTTACTTCTCCTTCTCTAAAATCGTTCTTGTCAGGTCTTTTAGTCACAGCAATGAAAAAGCTGATATATATGCTAAATTTTTTTTTGTGTGTATATGTGTGTGTGTGTGTGTGTGCGTGCGTGTGTGTATATATATATATATATGTGTATATATATATATATATATATATACACACATATATATATATATATATCTGTATCTCGCTTTCTGTGTGTGTGTGTGTGTGTGTATCAAAGCAGTTCTTTGTTTCAAGTTTTATCTCATTGACTCATTTATCTCATGTATTAAAGTAAATAATTATATAGTTGCTGTGAATTGTTAAAAAATCATATTGCTCTAAAGTTGTAATTTCTAAGCTCGAAGAAAATTATGTTCCATAACCATTTTCTCAGAATTAAGTAACAATTTTTCCCCTTGTATTGTACTGGTATTGAGATTTTAAGATTGTTCATGAAACTGGTCTAAATTACCCAGAGACTCTGGAAAGATGCTTAGTGGTTTTCACCAATGCCCTGAACCTTACTTGGCCTCCAGGACCAAGGCATTACACAGAAAAGCACCTGGTAGTTTTTAGACAATTAGTCACTCTTAATTGCATGAGGAATATTAAACCTTACTTATACCTTTTAAATGATGTATTTTAGAAACAAATGGCTTCCTTATGATGATCACTAGTATTGGAATTTTTATTTATTATATTTCTATAATGATTTATCTCCAAATTCCTTTACATGTCACATCACCAAAATTCTTTAACACAATTAAATATATGTCATACTGTGCCTTCCTGAGATAAGGGAAAGTACATATTTCAACTATCCTGTTCTCTTATGGCTGCCTTTCAGCTTCAAATTTATGTTAACATGACAAATATTTTTTTTAAAAAAACTAACAGTCTGGGTACAACTTTATGTTTTGGTAATCAGATTTTTATATATTTATACATTTCAAATAAAAGGAAGAAAAAACTTTAAATCTTCTGATGGCCTTTCCAGTGACAGCTTTTAATTTTGAGCTTCAAAATATTTTAAAGAAAACTTTCACAGTTCTAACAAAAGCCCTTCAAGTGAATATCTAATACAAGAAAAAGAAAAGCTTATTTCTTGAAAAACTTCATTCAAGAGAGGTGCTTTATTTCTAAGTTCTTTTCTGTTTACCGTGAACCTAAAAGAAAAATTGGCAGATTGAAGTGTAAGCAAGCAAACACCTAGGGTATATAAAATTAAGTTCTACACAAAATTAAGTTCTATACATTGATACAGATAACATCATTAAATGCAAAAGACCCCTATTATTCAATATATGCAGTGTTTATTTAATATATGCTTCAGAATTATTACCTTGAAATTTCTATGAAAAGTAAGTAAAGAGCTGAAAAAAATAATAATCTCAATGAGGGTAAATAAATTCCCAAGTGGGTGCAGCAATAATTATTTCATTAAACATTCTTTCCATTTTTAATAAGTTTTTGTGACATTGTGCCAAAGACCATTTTAATACTTCACTCATCTGTATGATTAATTCAAAATTTCATATTCTTATGATTGAAATGTGTTGTATTAGTTTGTTTCAGTTTCACAACACTAAAATACATGATGTTACACTTTTAGAAAAATCAAAATAGCAACAGAAAACCGTGGATGTGAAACTGTTGAGCAGTTTCATATGCTAGAACACTTAACTGTACTTGATTTTATTTGCTTTTATTCCATACCAAACAGCAAGTACCCACGGAGTGATTTGGGAACTAGAACCATTTGATTGTACTTTATGTGCATTTTATAAAAATTTTATTGTTGCTTATGCTATCATAGATCCTTTCTGGAACTAAAATAACAGATCCCAGTGGAAGTGTAAAAAATAATTCAAAGGCCTTACCATACAGTGTGAAGTCCAGTTCTAGTAAATCAAGATTTCCCTGTGCAAGCCTGTATCACTCTATCAGACATGGAGCCCTACAAGTGACAACAGCAGAGGCTCCCTGCAGATGAATGAAGGCTGTTAAATGATCATTTAACAAGTGAAAATAACATGCCAAAAGGTAGCATTGCCAAAATTATTTGAGTCAGGTTTTTATCAGGCCAAATAAGTTGCTTCAAATGAATTTTTATATCATTGTAAAGAAGTCAGGGATAGAAAAAAAATAAATGTGGCTATTATAATATATTTCTAACTAAATATTATCACATTGGAGGTGCGCTAGAGAGAAGGGGGTGACCAATCTTTTCTTTGTTTCTTAATGTACTCTGGATAAATATGTCTAACTTCAATAGCAATATGTCCAGAATTTCTTAATGCTGGCATTGGGCATGATACTTCTTTGTTGCAAGATGCTGCCCTGTTCATCAGAATGCCTGGTTAGCAGCATCCCTGGCCTCTGCATGCTAGATGCCAGTAAAACACCCTTGCTCACCCTCCCCCATAATGTTTTGGATTCTGGCCAGATGTTTCCTGGGGAGCAAAGTATCTTGGACTGTGTCTTTATTTGCTTCCAACATACGAAGACAGTTTGTAGATGAGTCAATCCACCCATCCTGGGTGGTTTTGGGGGAAAATTTTTGGTAGAGGGAAGTCACAAACTTTTTCCCTTATGTGATCAGCATGATTTAACGCTGCTGTGATTACATTAATAAGCGCAAGAAAAAGAATATATTGCCTATGTTTGATAGTTTCAAATGAGGTAGGAAATTATTGCAATGGGAATTGTCTTGCCCCCTCAAATAAAATGTTATCAGGGTTTGGAAGTTCATACTTAAGGAATGGTACCAATCTTTTCCTAGTAGTACTAAAACTTTGTGGAATTATTGCATCTTTTTGATGAATTTACACCAGGAGAAAATGGAGGTAAAGAAGGGAGTGGGAAAGCTCAATGAATAGCTGATAAATCTAGCTAGTGTTTTTTCAGGCTTAGAATATGCCAGGCACTGTGCTAAGAATGTAACATATGTTACTGCATCCATCAGGAAGGTATTATTATTATTATGCCTATTAGATGAGGAAACTAATGTTTAGGGAGGTTAAATAATGTCCCTCCCCCATTTCACATCCAGAAAGAATAAAACTACATTAGAATCATGAAGACTTATCTCCTAGACTGTTGCAACGTGGTGGAATGATGGTTCATTTTGAATTATTGCACTATTCATGAAAAATATTTATCTCTCAATCATTTTAAGATAAGCAGTGACTCCTTGATTTCACTGATCTAAATTCAGTATGTAGAAACTTTTATTATTGTTAATTAATCCAACCATCTTTGGTCAGTTAAAGTGATGTATATCTATGAATGTGTTTAGGGGAAGCATCATAAGACATTCCAAAGAAAAATACAAATAACTGTTTTAATGATCACTATTTCAGATCTTTTTATGTCATGTTTCTCATTGTTGTACAAAATTGGGCATAAAGAAAATTTAAACCTTCAGGAAATGAAGACATACCGGCATTCTGTGTTGATAATCCCCAATGCGTATGTATAAAACCTCAATGTGTATGTATATATAAGTAAACTGTATCTCATTTTATGAATTTGGTAAAGTTCAGGAAATTTAAGCCTATTAAATTTAAGGAGGTTGTAGGGTATAATGATTTTGGTGTCAGAAATCTTTTAGTTCAAATTAAATTTTCACCACTTGTGCAGAGGATTTAGTTTCTTTAAATCTCTAAATTTTTCTTTTTTGTAAAATGGAAATAAAAATAGTATTCATCTAATAATTTTCTTGTGAGTATTAAACCATCAACTATAATGTTTGTGAAGTAATTACTATTTTCCTCTTGTGGTAAAATCTCAACGGTTGCTTTATCTGTGCGCTTGGACCCAGTGATATTTTTCTTTTTCTAATGAGGAAAGGTTAAGTTCAATCCCTTCTAGAGGAGGCTTTATTCTACTAGCTATATTAACCTTACTAGAAAGCACCGAAGAATGCTTTCTCTCATGGTCATAGGTTGATCACTGGCTCTTTATCAATGAAAGCTATGGCCACTATCTGTTAGCTGGGGATGCAGATGAGGAAGAGCTGAGCTGATGAATCTATGTAGCTCCTGATGGTGGTGCTGATGGCCTCATTAGTAGCTGTGACATTTTCAAGTAAAGTGGGGTTGGGGGGTTACCAGCCTTCCAGCAGAGATTATAGCATAAAGATGCCTGCTTTATACCTTTAATCATAGCTTCTTTTTATCTTTTAATTAAGACCCTTATGGAAAGGGGTCTCTAGGGAGACATCTTTCATCCCCTCTCCCTGGCCCCAACCCCTCTCAGACTTGTTTGCAACTGTGAGGCACACACTGTTATTGCCTATTTGGGCTCCATTTTTCCTTCTTTAAATAACACAATCCCGATTTTCTTTGGAAGCCACCCTTTCCATTCTTAGTCATGTGGTTTTGGTGGCCTTGATCCCTTTCCTAACCCAAGGGCTAAGCCCTGATCAGTTTAAGCTGAATTTCTGAACTTCTGGTCATGGTTTGGGATCGGCACTCAAGACCATGGTAGTCAGATGATACGATGAAAACTTGCTGTCTATCCATGAAACAGAATCTTCTTTCCTAGATCGCAGGGTAAGCATATGTGAGCTGTGGGACATTTATAGCCATGTTGCTACCATAAGGCAAGATCATGGGGTTCAGGGAAGCCACTTGGAAAGACATTTTAGTTGCCTGATGAAGCCTAGCTCAAAACTAGTCTATATTTGGATTTTATGGTTAAGGAAGACAGTAAAGAATTGGTTTTTGCCAGCTTGAATTGGGTTTTCATTTACAACTAAAGATCTGATCCAGCCACATTTTATTTCCATAACATCTTAATCTTTATTATCAGTCTTATATCCTGTCTTACATTATAGTTATATAATGTAAGTTTATATACTTGACTGTATCCTGCACTAGGTCTGGGGATTTGGAATTGGGAAGGAAGGATTTTCTGGGTGATTTTCTTGTTTTTCTTCCCCTGGGATACAGCAGTACTTTTGCATGCAGTCAGTCCTCAAGAGAGATAATTGTTGAATGAATAAATGACTGAATGAAAATACAGCTGTTATTTATTACAGTGTATGTGATCT
This sequence comes from Marmota monax, assembly GCF_021218885.2. Lineage (NCBI taxonomy): Eukaryota > Metazoa > Chordata > Mammalia > Rodentia > Sciuridae > Marmota > Marmota monax. The sequence goes on from NW_026693344.1 coordinate 3,510,441, forward strand.
ATCTATCTATCTATCTATCTATCTATCTATCTATAGTGATAAATCTTTTTCAGGATTGTCAAGGTGGTCATTGGCAATTACTTTTCAAATTTCTAAACAAGAAAAAATTTAGTTTTCTTTAGTTATTTAATTATTTAGTATTTAATTATTCTCATTTAAAAAGACATGAATGAGAGAAAAAGTGTTTTGATACATTGCTTTAATCCTTTGTAACAAAATTGTATGGACACAGAGTGAAACTGGGAACTAACCCATCTATTATATTTAAGTAATTCTTTTCTTCCTAAGAAAATAGTGTCTGGTGAGGTTACAAATGGCAGTGGATGGTGGCTTCATCTGTAGAGACACAGATAACAGGTGTTCTGATTTGTTTAAACACAGATTTGTTTAATGTATTGGAAAGGCAAGAGTAATAGCTCCAACACCTTGGAATGTCTGGCCAGTGGTTGTCCTGAACCCTATGGGAACAGAGAACTCTGGTTGATCCTGTAGGTATTCATGACCCTCTGCTATTTTCCTATCATTTCAGTTTATTTATTTTTTCATGTGAATAACATCTGTATAAAAATCCAGAGGAATTGTGCTGCTAGAATAGTAAGTCCTTTTCTGAAAGAGTCAGTTTGATCAATATCAAGCTACAGTTGATATGGTATCTTATCATTTCAGAAGTGGTACAATTATGGATTTGGCCCTAACAACACCAGTCTTATATAGTAAGTGCACAAGGTGACTCTATGTCGAGGCCTGTTTGTGGGTATGAGTACAGTGCAAGTACGTACACGTAAGTTATGTTTAGGGTACACCTGGTTAAAAGAAAACCATAACTCGGCAAAGCAACCCTGACTGGTGTTAGGTTGAGGTCAAATATTTCATTTGTAAAAGGAAAATCTCTGATCACAGTCTGCTGTGGCTGCATCAGAGCTCATGTGCTGACTGGGACTGGCTGCTGTTTTGTGACAACTGCTAAAGTATCTCACCACCAGGCAACACAGTTTTCCCTTGGTTGCAAAAACTGGTGCTTCCTTGTTTTTTAATTATGGTCTTCATTTGATAATTATTTAGTATCTTCAAACTGATTGGTTCCATTTCCAATATTAAAAGATACAAAATCTGTTCTAAGGAAAGGATTTAATTTCCTAACAAAATGTGTACCACCTTTAAAAATAGATTGCAGCTACAGTCGTTCGGCCATTCATGATGTCACTGACATACAGTACAGAAAACAGTTCTACTTTCAAGCTGCTTGATTGTGAGGTTGATCTTGCCACTTAGTAGCTCTATCACCTTGAGCAAGTTAGTTATAGTCTCCAAGTCTTCAATTTCTTCATCTGAATAATGAGATAAAAATAGAACAGCTTCTATAATGCAGAACAGATTAAGAGATCTGCCTGTGACATATTTAGCACCATACTTTACTGTCATGTAGCATGTGCACAGAAAATGTTAGCTATTATATTGTAAAAAACCTTTTGTTCACCACATTCGATTTAAAAGAACAGAAATAAGAAAAGAATAAATTGGTGCTCGTTATTCATGGGGAGAAGGTCCTTTACAATGATACTGAATTGCAGACTTCATCCATCAGCTCACCTAGCACTACGGGGCTTCAAAACAAAAATCGTCAACAGAGCCACATCATCAAAATCTGAGCTATGAGATTGGCAAGTATGTTTCTACCCTGAAATAATAATATCAGAAGCTGCTGAGTTGCCTGTGCCCCACTTCAGTCCTTTAAAGATACAGCTGAAGTAGAATCCCCTGTGTGCTCTTATGTGACCTAAGTTACTGTTTGGGGGGCTGTTACATTTTCTCCTAACCTTTCTTACTCTGTTACTTTCCAGAGCAAAACTTTTTTTTTTTTAATTTAAAAAGTCTGAGGTCAGTTAGAAATGTCCTGTGACTCTCTTGTGTGGTATAAAATAGACCCTCTGTGTAAATGAATCATGCTGATTGCTGTCTCCTCAGCTAGCTCATACTTGTGAATACAATAAAAATACCAACTAAGTTATCTTCTACACCTTTCTTTCTTTCCTGCCACTGGATCTCCACATCGTTGTCAAAACATGACCCTTGTTCAGTTTTAGCCTTCTGTACCAGTTTATCTGAGGGAGATGGATTGTGCCTGTGTCCTTCACATTTCATCCCCAGGGACTAGTACAGGGTATGATAATCTTATGCTCATTAAACTTTTAGTGCATTAATAAATGAATAGCTGAAGTTTAGCTAGAAAAAGAAAGCATGTTGAATACCAACATTAATTGACTTTTAAAAAAGAGTGTTCCAGCTATTGCTACAGAGTCATACAGAAGAATGTATTTGTATTTGTGGTTTGTTTAAATGCGTGTTGACTGATGAATGAAATTTGATGAATAATATTTTTAAGTATAAAATTAAATTTCTTTTTCACTACAATTCACACAAAACTAGAATTGGAATAGTGTATGCACTTAAAATATCACTCCATCAAAATAATGGTTCATGTAAATGGAAGTGGATAGTTGTGTTATTTCAAGTTAATCATAGCCTTATCTTGTTCTTCGTTTTGTAGTGGATAACATTTTTTCTTAGTAGATATGCAACATATTCCAGTTCATTGTGAAATATTTAAAAATTAAAAATCCTTGGACTGGGGATGTGGCTCAAGCGGTAGCGCGCTCGCCTGGCATGCGTGTGGCCCGGGTTCGATCCTCAGCACCACATACAAACAAAGATGTTGAGTCCGCCGAAAAACTAAAAAATAAATAAAAAATTCTCTCTCTCCCTCTCTCTCTCTCTCTCTCCTCTCTTTTTAAAAAAAGAATAGAATATTTAAAAAAATTATAAATCCTCTCCAAAAAGTAAAGAAATGTATTTTATTTATTTTTACCCAGATAAAACTTAGATTAATAATTGAAAATATATATTCCTAACCATATATATTTTCCTAAATTAATTTTACAAAAATTTTAGACATAATATCTATGTTAAAATTAAAATGATATGAAATATTAAGAAAGCAAATGAAATAGTTATGTTTCTCATGCCCTAGAACCATTGTACACAAAATTTGGTCCAGAAAACTTGGAAACCACCATTTGACCCGGCTATCCCACTTCTCGGTTTATACCCAAAGGACTTAAAAACAGCATATTACAGTGATGCAGCCACATCAATGGTTATAGCAGCACAGTTCATAATAGCTAAATTGTGGAACCAACCTAGATGCCCTTCAATAGAGGAATGGATAAAGAAACTGTGGTATATATATACAATGTAATATCACTCAGCATTAAAAGAGAATAAGATCATGGCATTTGCAGGTAAATGGATGGAGTTGGAGAATAATATGCTAAGTGAAGTAAGCCAATCCCCAAAAACCAAAGGCCAAATGTTCTCTTTGATAAGTGGATGCTGATCCATAATGGGGATGGTGGGGAACATGGGAGGAATGGAGGAACTTTGGATAGGGCAAAGCAGAGGGAGTGCAAGAGAAGGGGGCATGGGGTAGGAAAGATAGTGGAGTGAGAGGGATATCATTACCTTAGGTACATGTATGAAGACACAAATGGTATGTCATTACTTTGTGTACAACCAGAGAAATGAAAAATTGTGCTGCATATGTGTAATATGAATTGTAATGCATTCTGCTGTCATGTCTAACAAGTTGAACAAATTAATTAATTAATCAATTAAAAATTTGGTTCAGAGACCTGTGGTGGCCTGCTTCTGGTCCTCTGCAAGGACATAAGAGAAATGAACATTAGAAAATTTAATAACAAATTTGTATTTTAATTGTATTATTTACCACCAAAGCATTAGAAATATAACTCAAAAAAACTGGTTCCTTACCACAGATAGTTAAGAAGCACTAAAGAGTATATAGTGATATTAGTTTAATTCATTTCAATACACATTACTTTATCTCTATGCTTCTATCTATCTATCCATCCACCTATCCATGCATACCTACCTACCTACACACACACACACACACACACACACACATATTTTCACAGTACATGGCTATTAATATAGATACACAAAGAAATATGGGTATATTTAATAATTTTAACATTAATGAAATTTTAATAACAAAACATATGGAGTATATATGTTTGCTTTTTAATCATAAAAATAAAAAAGGAAAAAAAATAAAAGAAAATTTTTACACAAGAAAATCTCAAGATAAAAGGCCAACAAATTCCAAAAGTTGGGTCCAACTTTACAAAACTTTCTTCTTTAAGATTCTTTAAAAATTGGAGAGACCTTAGTTCAATCATGTGCACTGAAAATATTCAAACTGGTTATTGGACTGAAAAAGAGGAGAAATCCAGAAGACATATCCTTGTCCAATATTTCACTTCTTGAAAGGCCTTAAATGGCTTCACCTTTTCCCTTCGGTGTGTACCTGGAAAAATTTACAGTTCGTGGATGTGTTTTGGAAACTATTAAGGCTATTAGCATTTTGGAAATGTTGAAAAGTTTTATTATTCTGTTTTGGCTTTTTATTATTTTCCCAAATAAAACTTTTAATTGAAAAAGTGAAAAAAAATAGTAGCAGGAGTTTGCTGAAATAACTATTTTATGAACAGATGTCTTTTCTATAAGTTCATTAGCTGGGGGTAAGATGCACAATGAAATTTCAATTTGAAATAGGCATTTAGAACATGAAAAGACATTTTAAAAAAATCTCAGAATCAGGGCTGAAAATCCATAGAGAGTATACTCAAAAAATTAACAAAATCTCACTGCCTTGTTTGATAGGTGAGGATGCTGAGATTTATGATAAATTATGTGTAAGAAGACACTATGTCAACTTGACAACTTGTGTGTTGATACTGTTAGACCCATGACTGCATCACTAGTCTCCAGCATTTCAGACTAGCACCTTTCTTCTATTGAACTAAGAAACTGATCATGGAATATCTGTTAATTGTAGATATTTTCCCTGACTCCTCCTCTTGATAACAGTAGGTGTTGTTTCCAAAGATGGAAATCAGAGAGAGTCAAGGGTAGGTCATCCTTAGGGACAGTCACAGGTTACAGATGATCATCATATTGACTATCATACTTTGACCAGACACACTCAATAAAAATTTCCAAGAAATTCTCAGGAAACCTGAGCTAAATCCACATAGCCAAACAGACAATGCAGATATATTTTTTAAAACTCTGCCAATAATTTGACATTTTCTTTTGTTTTATATGAGCACAGTATTCTGCATTAGAGCAAACAGCTAGATATGGTTTCACCTACTGTAGCTTATTTTATAGAGGAAAAAGTTTTGCCTGTAAAAAACAGACTTGTGTTCTTTCCAGCCTTTTCAGAAGTTTTAAATTCACAAAAAATCATCATTTTTTTCTCTATTTTTTCCTCCTCTGAAAGGAAACCTAATGTCTGCTATATATATTAGGTAACAATTTGGTGGAGAAATATGACATATATTTCTACCAAAAGAGTCACTTATTTTAAGCCTGCAATAAGAACTCAAATAATCAGTCAAGTAACTTCTTTCTTTCTTTTATTGCTATATGAGAAAATGATTCATATTGATGAGGCAAAGCAAATTTATGAGGTGCTTTGTATTAGCCATACCTATACCAGGCAGTGGCCATCTGACATGCTTCATGTTGAGTCTGCCTACAATAGCATCAGCCATCTGATATAGATCATTAATCTTACACTTCAAAAGAAGTAAGAATTTCTATGAGAAGCTTTCACATCTGGTTTTCTACTTGCTGATTTTCGCAACCTAAATCCTGATAATTGATTACCAAATCACTATCATCACATACAAGGCCCACCACAAAGAAAATAAAAGTATTTTTAAAGTCACTTTGGATTTACAATGATATATAGTGCTGATCCTTTTTTAAAACAATATATAACTATTTATGTAAAAAGTCAAAATATGAATAAATTAAATTACAATTGAAAGCTGTTTGTAAGATTACTAGAACTTTTTTCCTGTTTTGATTAGTACTTAAAAATTTTGTACAGTAACTGATTATTTAATTAAAAGTTTTTAAGAAGTAGAATATTATACATAATTTGAGTTAAATAATAAAAAATAATACCAAGATTATAGATATTTGTTATTTAAGAAGAAAATAACTGTGCCTAATAATTGTTAAACATATCATAATTTTAACAGAGAAGGGATAAAATATATTTGAGCATTTTATCCAACAAACCTAGATTTAAAAATATGTATTAGTAGGGTTAACAGGTAAAATACAGGATATCAAGTTAAATTTGAATTTTATATCCCTTTGGATAATTTTTTAATATAAAAATTTTGGTGCATTCTAATTAAAAATTACTAGTTGTATGTCTGAAATTGGGATTTAACTGAAAGTCATCCACTTTTATTTGGAAGATTTGGCTACCATATTACTTGAATAGTTTCAAGAATCTTAGTTTTATCATTTTCAAATGATAAGAGTATTATACATAATATTGGTTGCTCTGTGGGTTACAGGAGAAAGCATCAGATAGATTTTCTGTGAAGTTAATGAAGTTGCACTTCACTCTACCTGCCAAGGCTTCTTGCATAACACTCTACCTAATTTTATATTTATATTTTCTTAAAGTTTGCCCTGCCCTCATTTATATAAGCTTCTTGGTTCTCAAAACTTCTATCTGCCTTTGGAAAAGATATTAGTGTTCATCTAGTAGTTTTTATACAGCAAACACTTAATAAGGATATGTTCCTTTTTCTAATAGGTGAGTCATGAAATGGAGTCCTGTATTTCAAATGGGACAGGTGACAGCCAAATGACTGTATTGATATCTGTTTGTTTATCTCTGAGTTCCAAAGTGCCAGCCTAATGAATGTAGCCCAAGTCCTCTCTCTACACCTGGATCATGACCCTTTCTTCATATTTTGAGGATAGGGAAGCATGCAAATTTAAGAAATCTTAGTTTGGAGGTCCTATTTAATGAAAGCTCTGGAGAGTTAGTGAATAGTGAGACTGATCATTTGCCAAACAGGGGGTTGTACTTGACAAATTTGCAATAAAGCTTGTTCAGAGACTTAGGCAGCAAGGTACACTCCCATGAATTCACCTTTTAAACAAACTGCCAAGCTCCAGCCTTCTTGGAATCAAGTGTACATTGTCAGATAAACAGGCCTCTCAAACTCATTGGATGCTTGCATTAACTATGATAAAGACAAAGCATTCAGTCCCTCAAACCCTGCAGTACTGTCATTGTTTCTTTCACTTTAGTCCCAGAGGTCTTTATTCCTTTCAACACACTCAGTGTCCATCTTGTAAGGAACCATGAGGAAAATTCCTCATGTGTTGGCAAAACAGGCACAAATGTGCATTCTCTCAACATGGTATGATTTTGGCTGGCAATGTAGCTGATCTCATGCATTACTGTGATTTTGAACTATATTTGCTTGGCTTATAAAAATAATCTATTTCAAAATTGTGCACCCCCCACTGCATGTAGGAACCTAGCAGCACCCATGGACCAGCATTGTGACACCTTTCTCTGCTTTAAAGTGTAGGGTTTTTCTCCAGCCTATCTTTCTCATTGCCTCAGTTTCCACAGATTGTTCTATGTTTCTTCCATTGGTGGTATATGGGTTTCTGGAAAAAAAAAACAAACCTCAAGTTCTCTTTTCAAAAGAGAGGTCTGTAAAATACATAAATATTTATTTAGCAGCACTGAGGGAACATTATGGTTAAGCTTTTGGTCAAGACTTACTTGAATCAAGAGCATTGGTGTTCCGACTTTCCTATTTTTTTTTTTTTTTTTTTTTTGAAATTCTCTAGAATCCTCTGGGGATGCAAATGGTAGATGACATGTTATTTGCTAAAATTTTAATATAAGAATTCTATTTCCAAATATATAGGAGGTAAACCAGAAGGTAAAATTAGACTAGATTCCATGTGGCCCTTATAAACATGAAGGTATTTGAGTGTTATTTGAAGGAATAAATATGATTTATGAGGTACTGAAGTAGGTAAAAAAATGTTTTTTCACTTCTTACCACCCGCAGGCAGAGGCCAGCCTAGAAGTGGGATGCACAAGGACAGAGCTGATGGCTCCTTATAAGTGTCCACAGGAATATAATTATATGGATTCCAAGAAACTAGTAATCCCCCTTTGTTGGCAGCCAGGGAAGTCAACAGAAACTTAGGAGAGAGTCCACTCTTGGTGTGGGAAATAACGTAGACCAAGAAATGAATCACAGTAAAGAAGAGACTGGATAGAGGGATGTTTACCTTCTGCTCATTAAGAAGAATGAGTTTTTAGTGCCCTACAGGAAAAAAAAAAAAAAACAAAAAAAAACAGGATCCTCTACAGTCATCCATGTGTTTCTCCTCTCCCTTTCTCCAAATGTTAACTCTGGATGTCTTTATGAAAGAATATTATAAAGTATACTTGCTGTAAATTTTTTCTAATAATAACCAGTCAGTAACTATAAGAAACACATTTCCTGCTTATTTTACTATAAAATTAATTTTCATTTTAAAATTTTAAATTTCAAAAAATGTAAAATAATACATTTTAGAATTACTTTTTTCCCCAACATATTAAAGAATGACACAATTTTTAATGCTTTCTATACTATATTGACAGTACCAAAATCTGTAATAAGAAAGTTAATAAATCTTCATTATTTGCAAAATAAGCAACTGAATATGAGACTTACAGAAAAAGAAAAAAAAATAACATCTTGGACTTGAGATGTAACAACTCTGAGTATTGTATTCTTTTACTCTATGAAAAGGATCATTTTTAATGGATGAGTTTTCTGAAACTATGTTGGGAGGAAAGGAAGTTCAAAAGAAAACATTCTTAAAAATAAACCATAGAACTATGAATTTGCAAAGAATATTTGCTCAGAAAAGTGACAAAATCAACATGAGTTTTGTTGCCAAGACTAAGACTGTCTCCAGGCCTTTCACAACAGGTGCTTTCAGGGCTTCTGCAGACTTTGACACAGGCACCAGGCTGGCAGCTGTGGTTTCAGGTGCTTATATAAGCACTGCTTTCATGCAAGAGTGTCCCAAGTTGCTCATTTATGGAAATGCATCAAAAGTTTTACCTTACCTCTTCCACATTATTCAGAAAAGAGAAATGAACATTGTCACAAACCAAAATTTACATATCACTGGATTTTTCTTTGCAGAGACCAAAAGGGAATATAACAGGAAAACACGGTAATTTACATTTTCTTAGTAGTCTTAAGAAAAAAGGAAGTGGACATGTCTACTTCATTTGGTTTATTAAACTCGCAGACATTATTATTAAATTGAGGCTGAGGATTAAGGGTCTGAGTTTATGTTGGTTGTCATCTAACTGCATGAAATTTGAATGGGAAAGTAATTTCAAAATTTAACTTTGAGACACTCACTGGAACTTTCAGTTTGTGTCTTTGAACCCCTATTCTCCAAGTTACAGACCAGAAAGGAGGTTTGGGAATTGCTGGCAGAGCCTCATAATCTTTATTTCAGGGAAAGTGAAAATGGCTGTTAATATGAAAGGAGATCATTTCCCTTCCTGCTCAATAACTTTGTTCTTCATGTGGATCAACAAGTAGTCTTGGGCTGAGGATATAGCTCAGTTGGTAGAGTGCTTGCCTAACATGTACAAGGTTCAATACCCAGTACCACACACACACACACACACACACACACAAAACAACAACAACAACAAAAAAAAAAACCTCTTCTATTTTGATTATTACAGAATCATTAGCATAATTTAGCTGCTAGCAGCAGATCTTCTTTAGACTTTATCAAAATGAAATGACACCCTCTATGACAAAAGTTCTAACAACAGACAAACATACAAATGTTTCATTGCTCCAAAACTTCACAGGTAACTATACTGCAGAAGGATATAGATTGTTATTTTAATTACGTATGAGGAAATTGAGGCTCTATTATTTAAATGACTTGTCTCAGTTATGTAGATTGATAGCAGCACAGTGGGGACTCAAGCCCTGACAGATGTTTCATCAAACATTATGCTTGCTGCACACTTGAAAACCCAGCTGCTAGGGAGGCTGAGGCAGCAGGATCACAAGTTTAAAGCCAGCTTCAGCAATTTTGCAAGGCCCTAAGCAATTTAGCAAGACCCTGTCTCAAAATAAAATATAAAAAGGGTTGGGGATGTGGCTCAGTTGTTAAGCACCCCTGGGTTCAATTCTTGGTACCAAAGCAAAACAAAGCACTATGTTCTTCCTGGCAGCAGTGGCATACACCTGTACTCCCAGTGACTCAGGAGGCTAAGGTAGAAGGATCTCAAGTTGGAGCATAACATGGGCAATTTAGTGGAGATCCTAACTCAAAGCTACTTAGATGTAGCTCAGTGATAGAGCACCCCTATTTTCAGTAATGCAAAAGTAAAACAAGTATTATCTGTCATCTGCACTGTGCAAATTTTCTTCATTAAAAGCTAAAACTGTCAAAATAGTTATTTTGCTGGTTGCTGTTTTGGCTACAAGTTGACATTTCTTGAGCAACTAAACAAAAGTTTGGGTGACATTTGTTGAAAAATGTTCATTCTGGACATATACCCCTTGTACAGTTACTCTGGCATGTAATTAACCTACACCAGTTTAAATTTTCTACACTTTCCTCATGTTTTATTTTAATATCAGAAGCACACAAAGAAAAGGGGATACATGCAATAAACTATTAGAACATTTTCAAGGACTCCTGAAGAAGCCACCTTGTCTCAAGATATCTTTCAGAGACCTACTGGACTTCTCTCCATGTTGGTGGGTTGGATATTATCAGCATTCCTGACACTTGGACATTATATAGCATCCTGGGAGAGGGACTGGTCCCAAGGATTCTAGAAGTGATTTCCACAGGAAATAGCTATAAGAAAATGGGACAAATGATATTGAAGTTTGCATTAATTCAAATTTATTTTTATAAATTATTTGGCATAAGGAGTATATTTAATGCATTTTTATAAACCATGGTGTGAATAAGTAAAATTAAATGCATTTGAAAAAAGGATGTCCCAACTTTGTTATTCCAGTTAATTTCTTTTCATGTCAATTTTCACTTCTTTCAGTCACTCACGCAGTCAGGACTTTGAGTAAGGCAAAATTAGTCATTGTACCACTAGAACTTAGACGAAGTTTTGTTGTGTTTTGTTGCATTTACCTAAAAGATAAAGCCTGCCACCAAGAAAGAACCTTGTCTTTCTTATAAATAAGCCAATGTCATTCCCAGTCATAAGGTTTGACCATGTGATTTTTTATTTCTAGTTTGTATGGTTAACATGAAAAGCAAGATTACTTAATTGGGTGAAGTCAATTATATTTAGCATATAACTTCTATCCTCTCATGGTTTAATATCTTCAAATAAAACAATGTCATCTTTAACATTCCAGCTAAGGAGCTGAAATGTGCTTTAAGGCTTTAGCGAACAGTGGTGAAAGGATCCCTCATGCCAGCCTTTTTAAATTTAGAGTGACTAGTGTCCTTTCTAACTAAGATACATAAAAAATGGAATTAGAAAAATGTGGTAGCCTAAATTTTTACTCATTCAGAAAATACTAATTTTTCTTATACCTTCTGTTTGAGCCTGTAGGTACCATGGTGCTAGTGATTAAAGTCATTTTATGTCTGTTAACTGAGGTTTAATTTGCTCTCAGAAGACTGGTTGTGAAGGATGAACATGGCTCTTTCTATTGATTTTCCACATAAGAATTACAATGAGGATAGAATAGTAGATTAATTTTAAAAAACAAAACTGAAGGATCCTCTTGCTCTTATACAGCAAAATAAAGGAAAATCTTTCATTCTCCACCATTCCTTCCTGAAACAGTGTATAATTCCACCATTTGTTCTCCTCAAAAGGAAGATTTGAGCTGGAAGGAGACAGCTTAAACTAGTCTCATTTGCTTGCTCAGCTCTCCAAGTAGGTAATTGCAGAAAGAAAAGACAATTCTTTGATCTCAGTGAGGTGCTAATTTGTAAGATTTTTGAGCTGCTTGGGCCTTAGGAAGCAGGATCAGTACATAAACAATGGCATTCATCTGGCAGCCTATTACTGACACATTACTATCTCAGTACTTATTCATTTACACTGGTGTTTGAAGACAGGACTATGTGTCAATAAAGGAATTAGACCAGACACCTCAGTCCATCAGGTTTATCTCAGTTTGCTGACAGGAACAGTAGGTGACATTAAGCAACAGAAAACACTTCAAAGTTTCCTAGCCTTGGTTTTGCAAGAAGACAAACAGCGTTTACTGCTTTAGCAGCAACAAACAATGAGCATAAGACTGTAGAGGGAAGATGAAAGAGCACACCAAATTACCAAACGCAAAGCCTGCTTGGACTCCATTTCTAGCCATTCCCCGATTTCATCAGGGAGATTTAAGAAAAAAGCAGATTCCAATGATAAGCAGTGTTCATTTGGACTCTTAAAAGGAAACACTCTTGAGCAGGGTGGTAATGAGTGGATGAGTAAAACTTATGTGACTATTTGGTAGCTACTCTTTGGATTTTAATATTCATGTATTTTAACATTTTTTCAATAAACAATCAAGGCGTGTCTACTCTTCATTAGACCTGTATTAAAATGATACTATTACTTTTACAGATTACTTTTACTGGAAATTTGAAAAGTGATTTGAAGCTTCAGTATGGCACAACTCCTTGGCGTATGGAAATATGAAGATGGACTACATCTTGAATGGATTATAAGAGTTGTTTATATTTTTAAGCATCATGTAAATTTGAAAACTTCTTTCCAACATTGTCAAATGAAAATACATCTCATTTCTCCTACTGTATATCTCAATTTGGAGTTTATTTACCTATATTTGTTTTTTAGCAATTATATTAGCTGTTTTGAATATGGATTAGCTATTCAGTAAATATTTATTGAGTATTTACAAAATCTGACCTTGTTTTAGTATGGATCAGAGTTGAGAAAAAGACCTTGCTCTTATGTCAGAGGCAAATAGTAATCTCATGATTTTGTAGTATCAAAATTACATAAATAGAACAAAGTGGTGGGGTAGAGACTGTATGGAAGGAAAATATAGAGTTAATATTGGTGAAATTAGTATTTTTAAAGTGGTGATCATGAAAAGAAATAGTAATGATCAAAACTAATCATGAAGCAAAAAAAAAGCATTCTAGGCAGCAGGAAAAAATATTGACAAATATTGATATGCTGAAACTATAGAAAGTTGATACAGGGAAGCATGGTGGATGTGGGATAAAGTGAGATAGGAGATAAAAGTTGGAGAGGCAGATAGGACCAGGTCATATTGAGGAAGGAAGTGACTAACTGGTGGTGAAGTCAAGGAGATCAGTTTGTATAGATGATTTCATGTCCTGGTAAGAAGAACTTTGAACTCTACTCAAAAGGTATTCTAATGTTATTCAACCCACATGTACATTTGACCTTGATAATTTCTTCTTCCTCCTGAAACCCTCCTTTATTTGCTCTCAGGTACCACACTCTCCTGTTGTAACTCCACCTTCATTGGTTGATCCTTCTTAGTCTGGTCCTTCCTCATCTTCCAGAATATATTAGAATGTCTTGGTCTTCTGGTTTCTTTTCTATGTACTTCACTTCTTCATGACTTTGCTGAGTCTCCTAGTTTCCAATAACACATGTACCTGAATGACTATAGAATTCTATCTCTAGCATCTTCTTCTCCTTTGAGCCCCAACATGTAACATCCAACCACCTACTTTGCATCTTTGCATGAATATCTAGTATGCATTCTAAATGCAACCCATCCAAACCCAAGTTTCTCATGTTTTCCCCCAAGCCTCTTCTTCCCTCAGACTTTCCCACTGTAGGTAAGGACAACCCTAGCCTATTAGTTGATCAAACTAAAAGCCTTAGAATTCACTCTTGATTCTATTCTGCCCCACCACACAGAAGCTGAGAATGTTTTTGGCTCACCTCATTCCACCATCTCACCTATAATATTGCATTATAGTTCTAACTGGTCTCCTCACCTTGGCCCTTGTTCTACTTCAGATCACAGTAACTCATGTTCCTGGCATCTTGCCATGACTCAACATCACATTCAGAGACTAGAAGGCCTGTATAATTAGCTCCTGTCACCTCTCATTTAATCTCTGATTCTCTCTCCCTCACTCACTTTGCTTCTTACTGATTGATCCTTTGCCCTTGTTCTTCTTCCTAGAAGTCTGTCCCTCCCAAGCTCCTCCTGCTTGCTGCCTCACCTCCTTCCACCTTTACTCAAAGGGCAGCTTCACAGTGAAGGTATGCTTCCTGGCTGTGCTTCAAGTTGACCATTCTGCCCACTGCAGACAATGGATTGGAAGGATGGAGCTGGAGTTGAAAAGGGAAACAAAAATACCAGTTAGAAGTCAAGAGCAGTAGCCCCTGTGAGATGATAATGGTTGAGCTAAGATGACATTAGTATTTAAGGAAGTATTCAGGATTTTTGGGGGGAGAGAGCTTTACTTGATAATATTTACAATTATAACCAGAACATTTCTATATAGGTCAGCTTTATCGCTTTTCAATTCTGGGCATTTAAACAAATGCTGATGGATTGAATGGTTTGGGAGAGGGCTCAGGAAATGATCTAGGATGGCTCCTAGATAGTTGGCTTGAATGACTGAGTGGGTGGAGGAGGCATTTATTAAAAAGAGAAGATCAGGGCAAAGGACAATTTTAGGAATTCTTTCATTTGCAATAACTCTTAGCTATCAAAAGGTAAATGTTAAAAGGACACTTTGTTAAATAAATGTGTCCTAGAGTGGAGAGGTCAACTATAGAGATAAAACTTTGGAAGTCATGTGTATTTAGTTTTTAAAATCAGGAGTCTCGATAGGCTAATGCAAGAAAATCTAGTTAGAAGGGACATGAGTTCCCTGTGATTCACCAACACTTAGAAATTGGACTGTGAAGTCTAGCAAAAGAAGCTATATTTTATTAATTAATTTATTCATTTATTTTTACTGATACATTATAATTTTACACAATTGTAGGATTCATTGCTACATATTTGTACATGTACACATTAGACCAATTTAATTTGGTCAATTTTGCTACCTAGCATCTCCTGTGAATGAAGTTAGTTTTAAAATTTAAAATGATCTAGAGCCTGGAGCAGGTGTGCACAATCTACAGCCCATGGAGTAAATCTGGACCAATGCTGGCTTTTGTTTGGTCCATTTGTTAAAATTAGTTTTATCAATAAACATTTGCAATTAATTTGGTGGTAAGAAATTCTAACTTTGAGCTCTAGTAAAATATTTCTCAAAAAAGGCAATTCCATTTTTATTATCAAAACTGCATTACAAAAAACAATTATACTCCATTATGAATTTCATTAGATAAAATTTTTTTTTTGAGATTTACCCTCTCATAATATCCTTGATTTTGCCTGTTTTTATATGAAGCTTAAAGACTCTAAAATGTCTGCTATTAGGTTTTTATAGAAAAAGCTTGCTGATGCCTGTCTTGGATCTAATTCTTTTATAATGCTGTAAAATTACTGATGCCGATAGATTTTAAGTTATATTTCCAGAGTTACCCTGGAGGAGAGCTAAGACCCAAAGCCAGTCCTGAATTCTGAATTTCTGGTTGCATTTCTAATCCTCTATCATACATAAAACAAGCTAGAAGTACTAATATCATAAAATAGGAAAGAATCTTATCACTAAAAAATTGTATCAACATAAAACTAAATGCAACAAAAAGGCTTCGTCATGCTCACAACAGGTAACACTTGGCTTAATGTTGATCATTAAGGAAATGATTCTACTTCTTTAAAAATTCAAGTAAGGGAAAACTACCTAAATGACTGATGTTTTTTAAAATTTTTGAAAATAGTGTGAAGGATTATGGCAAGTACCCACATAAGTTGCGTCAGGTAATATTGTACAGTACTACATGTGGAGGTATTATTTTTCTTGTTTGTCCCCAAACCAGAAAATTAAGAATATGTGCCAGGGGCAAGGTGGGGGATTATTTGGGGCTTGGGAATTAGTAGTTGTTTTTTCTGTTGTTCTTCATTCTCCAAATGTCTTGTTCCTCAAACACTGAAACATTAGATATTCACCAAAACTACATTTCTCATACATTTACCATTTTTTATTGTAGTAAAATACACATAACAAAATTTACTGTCTTGACCATGTTAATTGTATAACTCAGTAGTGTTGTGTATCACCAGAACACTTCTGTGTTGCAAAACTAAACTCTATATCATTTAAAAAACAACTTTCCACTTTCTCCTCCATTTATCCCTGTCAACTACAATTCTATTTTCTGTTTTTATGAATTTGACTTTTCTAGATACCTAATATAGCTAGAATCAGACAGTATTTGTCTTTGTGTGATTGGCTTATTTCATGAGAAAAATGTTCTCAAGATTTATTCATATATGTCAGAAATTCTTTCAGTTTTAAGGCTAACATTCCATTCCATGCATGTCCATTGAGAGAGTCCTGGGTTGTACTGCCTCTTGGCTGTTGTGCATAGTGCCACCACGGACATAGTTGCACAGCCATAGTGCCACCACGGACATAGTTGTACAGCCTACTGAGTTGTAGGTCCTCAATTCTGACTGCATTTCTCCTTTTACGGGTATTTTAAAACTCTTTTTTTATGATATCGATGTCTCATGAGAGGGAGAGGCATCTTTCCATGAAGAGCATGAAGCAAGTCTCAGAATCGCCCAGCAAATGTACCCTTTCACCTCTTTCACTAAGATTGGGGTGCTCAGACAAGACCTATCATTCTGAGATGAGAACATTATTGAAGAAAGCGAGGAAAGAGTAAAGGGTCCCAGAGTTAAGAATTCCATGTTTAGGCTAACTGGCAGATTTATGCTCAAGTCCCCAGGAGGCTATAGTAGGAAGACCCTTCCAAGAATGATCTCCTATTCATGATAGTAAGCTATAGACAGGGAATGAGGGAGGAGAGTGAAAAGTTGGACTAAAGTGCTCACAGGAGAAAAATTTTAAATCATTTTAAGTGCTATATAATTTATAATAAAAACTTATAAAACTTTGTATGCCTACATCTATGAGCCAATCCCAAGTAAAGCATCTTTGTGGTGAGAAAAATGTAAATTTACATCTTGGCTCTGCTGCTTACTAAGACACAGAATTTCTGACAAACCACTGGGCTTATATGGAGACTCCATTTCCTTGCCTATAAAATAGGAATAAAGATATCTACTTTGAAGGCTTATTTTGAGCTTTAAAATAGTGATCTTTTCATTACCCACTCAGCAAATGGTAGGCATTTTTCTGTTTTAATATTTGTGATTGTTAATGATAGAAGCTGAAGGCAAGACTAAGTGAATTCTTTTATACATGGGAAACACAAAATTATCAATGTGAAAGATAAATATTAGTATTTACAACTAAATATTATTAGTAGTAAAATTCTTAACATATCTATGTGTGTGTGTATATGTGTATATAAAATCACAGATGTAAAAAATGCATCCATTTTAAATATCCTTCTTATAAAACCTTAGATGCTAAACATAGGTATTCCTGAAAAAATATGCATATTTCAGGTTTATGAGTAATTCAGTATTTATAAAGCTGGTATTTAGACTTTAATACCATTTGGAGAAATCATACTTTCATTCTGTCTGTTCCTGGATTTATGTTACACATCAGAGTCTAAGAATCCCCTAAATAAATACCATATGCCTCTGAATGTTGACTTTCTGATTCTGTAGCCAATCCTTTTAATGAATTGCAATGCGCAATCCAGAGTCAGTGTCCTATTTCCTTAAAGGCACATAGTGTAGTTGTGGACAAAGAGTTTCCTCAAAGCATTGAGAGTCCTAGTTATGTATATACACAGCCTATAACTACTAATTTCTTTTGCTTAGAAATGCATATTATTTGAAGCTGTGTGTGTGTGTGTGTGTGTGTGTGTTTTACTATTGGGAATCCAATAGTCAGGTCCTTGCATATGCTAGGCAAATTATCAACTATTGAGCTACATCACCATTCATTTTTGCTAAGTTGCCCAGGCTGGTCTCAAATGTGCTATCATCCTACCTCAGCCTCAACTGGGATTACAGACCTGTGCTACTCTGTGCAGTTTATTCAGAGTATTTTAAAATGTTTTTCGGTATTGGGGATTAAACTCAGAGGGACTCAACCACTAAGCCACATCCCCACCCCTATTTTATACTCTCACCAAACTGCTTAGCACCATGCTTTTGCTGAAGCTGGCTTTGTACTCACAATCTTCCTGTCTCAGCCTTCTGAGCCACCAGTATTACAGGTGTGTGTCACCTCACCTGGCTTACTCAGAGTACTTTTAAGGGAAAGACACATATGTCTGTGAGATGAGATTCTCCTGCACCCACTCCTAAGTCTCCTCTACTATGTCACCAACGTTTCTCTTAAATTTTATAGAAACAGAATGAGCAAGGTTAACCCCCCTACTCCATGCTTTTCAAGAATGGCCAGTATTCTTATAAAGACCATTGTATCAGACACTGCAAGTCCCATAGTCATCCCATATACAAGAAAGGGAAAAGGGATAGCTACCAAGATCTTCAGTAGATTACAGTTCTTTATAGCAGTCTGATATTATCTAAGACATGGGAGGGCACATAATGGGACTTCATAAACACATGCATTTATTTACAAATATGTGTTGAATACGTGAATGTGTTCTATCACCACAGTGAGACAAAATGATGAGTAGCCTGAACTTCCATTCCAGGGTTTTAATGTATTGAGAAAAGGTATAGTTATAATGTCTAATACTTATTGTATACTTACTAAGGACATTTATATATGTGTGTATATATATTAACTCATACTCTTTAAAACAACCATGTGAGGTTGGTACTATTGAACTTTTCTTCCCCATCATGAAGCTTCAAGAATTAGTCCTTGCTTGGGATCACATAAATAAGCAGGAATTAGCCCTCAGGCAGTTTGATCCTTTAGAATGTAGTGATTTTCTTGTATACCCTCAAAAAGGATTGAAGCAAAGTATAACGGATATCAGAACATAGGAAGGTATATCGAAATGGAAGTTCAGAGAAGTTATTCAGAAGACTGAATTAATATGAGGCTTTGAAAATTAGGTAAGATTTGGTTGAGGAATGAAGCAGTTGGGGAACTGAGGAAGGCTCATGGGCTGTATGGATGTCAGTATTACTCTGTTCTATTGGAGGATAGTGTGCATGAGAGATTGTTGGTAAAGAAGGGACAAGTCCAGATAATAAGCCTATTAAATGCAAGATTGAATACTTATTTTATTTGGTAGGCAAAGAGTAGCCAATGAGAAATTCTCAATAGACAATTAACATATTACTAGGGGGTCTTAGGAAGATTAAGTTGTAATTGTTTGCAAATGTGATTGATGGAGAGACAGAATGAATGCAGAGAAAAGCTAAGATGCTGTTGCTGTAATCTCAGTGAAATGGAATAAATGCTTTGGATAGGACACTATTATTGGAGGCAGATAAAAAAGCTGTATGGTAGAAAATCAGATACAGAATCAACAGGACTGAGCAAAGAAGCAAATTTCATAAGACAGAATTTCTTAAAGGGTTTTGAAATGAGCTTTGAAAGATGCACTTGGTTTTTATTAGGTAGAAAGGAGGGAGGCAAACATTCTTAGTGGATGGAACAAGCAAATATTTGGTTTCTGTCTTTCTCCAGCTAACCTAAGAATCCTACTCTGGCACTGACAGGGTATTGCTGCCACGTCAGGCTCAAGTTTCCCCAAGAGATAATGGGATATACAGTGGGCACCCATTATATACTTGATAATTTTCCAAACGAGGAGGACTAAATCATTGGAAATTGTACACTCATGTCTCTTACACAATGAAATGATTTCCAATGCTGAATCAGTGTTCATTTTGTTCTATTTTCTTATTATTTTTTATTTAAATCAGAATTCTTTCAGAATAACACTGATTCATAAACTTTAAGTGATGAATTATTTTTTCTCTCAGATTAACACTGTTCTGTTAGAAGTTTTAAAAATCAAGTAAGTAATTATGGATAACATTTATCCTGTACCACCTGCTGTAATAAAAGCATCTTTATACATATAAAATGGTCTTATATACACAAAACTGGGCAAACATTTACATGGTAGGCTCCTGGTTCAAGTCCAGAATATACGTGCATATAAAAGCCATTTGATGAATTCCACATTTTTAATAGCATCTCTTGCTTGTGGTTAGTGATTTTTCATTGCTTTTAATTTGTGGACACTTTCTAACCACCACTTGTGGGTCTTCAGGGAGCAAACCCCTTCACAGAAACATTTAATTGCCACCATGTAGACTGTGAGCATAGAGACACAATTCAATATTTATTCTGTGCTTCACAGTATCCTTTGAGTGCTGCAGCAATGCTTTCCAAATGGAAAACCCAAAAATTAAGAAAGAAATTCCTCCAAATCCAGAAGCTTCCCTAGAGCTCTGTGGATAACGGAACAAATAGGGCCACTGCTAACCCATGAGGTCTGGAAGATACTTCACAGATTGTTCGACAAATAATAGCATGGACAAAATGTGACCCAAGGAAAATCAGGCACTAAAGTAAACCTAAAGACTATTGGGTGACTTCTTAGGAAATTTGGAGTTATTCACCTGATCTTCTGTGCCTCAGCAGTGCAAAGTCGTGGACAAGGCTGACAAAGCCAGTCCCTCCATTTCCTGAGTACAGGACACAGGCAGACCCTCCAATTTTCTGAATTCGACATTTTCCACAAATAAACTGAAGAAAATGACACCTGGTTGATTTTATATCACAGGGTGCTGTGCAGGTCAGAACCAAAGTGAAATAATGTGAAATACCTTATAAACTGGGACCCATTATACACAGATAAGATGTCATTACCTTGCAATGAAAGAGGGATATTCTTTCCATTTTGTATGGATGTTGAAAAGACAGATAAGGCAACAGATACCAAGAACCGATGGCTTGGAAAAAAATTTGTGTGAAAGGCATTATTATTTCTTATTATCTTTTCATCAACTATATGAACAAAATAATTCAGAGAACATGTCTAAGCTCTGAATGGTAGGAGAAAAAAAAATTCCAAGAGCTGAATTGATATTCTTTTGGCTCAAATGGAAGACTAAAATCAAGAAAAATAGTACTTTACCAAGTTGAGGGTCAACCTTAATTATGGCTTAGGGCATATCTATAAAAAGGGGTATTTAATTGTATAGTCCTTGAGTATCTTCCTGTCTTGAAAATCTGAAGGTGTCTTTTTTTTCTTTAAATGGTAGACCAGGACTCAGACTTTCATCCCTGAACTTGGTAAAGACATGCTGCTTTGAACTGTAGTGCCTTGTTGAATTTGAGAAATACTCAAATATTAATAATGGAGGCAGAGTTTGCTACTATGGCTTTTCCTTTAAAGCCCTCTATCCTCTTCATTGCAAACAGAAATAGGTTCAATGCCAAGTGTGAGATTCACAACAGCACAACTTGAAATCAAGGGAAGAAATAATTACATTTTTATATATTTATTTGTTCATTCTTCAGTTGAAGGAAAATAACTGGATTATGTGCTGTCAAATTTAGCAGCTCAATAAATTTCCAGATCAAAGCAAAGAACACCATTTCAGTCAAAAATATTGTTTGCTTCTCTCTTATGCTTTGAGTTGAATCACCTTAAAAATTATTGGCATAATGAGGGTATTCAAGTCCTCTTCAAAAAATAAAATATGCTCAAAACAAAGATAATGCACCTAATTCTAACATAAAGGGGTCACACAAATAACTCTGTAATGCAAATTGAACAGTGACTACAAGAAGAGGCACAGGAACTTAGTCATACAGGTGCCACTAAAACATTTAGTGAAAAAAGCATTCTTTACTGTATCTTTTATTTCTAAAGATTTTCTAATTTAATAAAATTGCCAATCAAATAAATAAACTATTGGACATCTTATTGCAATATCACCAATTTTGTACAAGAATAACAAGTTAAAAGTGGGATAGTATTTTAATCCTGTCATCCACTATTCCAGCAAAGATAAGATTGTTAGAATTTCACAGAAGAATTGATAGTTTTAAATTTTTAAATTTAAAAATTCCTAATTTTTAAATTTAAAAGCCTTGCTACAGTCATAAGATAGAAGACTAGGAGGAATACCAAAGAAGTAAGTAGAAGCTCATATCCTCTGCCCCCTAATTCCTCCATAATCCTTATAACTTGAGTTTGGGAAGTGAAGAATCAGACAGCAATCAAGGTCGCTTCAAAGGGCACCAGTACTTTCCCTCTGTCTCACAGTTTAAGACCAAGGGAAGGTGACAACAGAAGCATTTGGGAAACCTGAGAAGAAAGCTGTGTCCTCCCTCTCTCCTGAGAGGGACTAGAGGTGACAATATGCAGCATTTAGGAAGAAGGCCTGAGCTGCCACACACAGTCCCCCAATGTCTGGGTGTGGGGTGGGGATAATGGAATAGTTCCATTGATCCAAGAATTGGTGGAGGAATTGGTGAAGGGTTTAGAGGCAGCCTCTGCCATGTATCTGTACCCTTAGAGTGAAAGGCAAATAGCAAAAAACAAACAACCAAAACAAACCCTCCAGTTTCTATGAATGCTGAGAGTCGGAATGGCCCCTGGCATTTTGCCAACAATATTGGTTGACAGGCAAGGCATTAGTATCCGCCTCAGCCGCTACTTTGGAGTTCTCGTGGGGATTCCCAGGGATTCCCCGAGAGTTCCCATTGGTTGGAGAAGTGCAGGAGGAGGGATTTCCGGAGGAGATATTTCCGGTGGCTGGTTCCTGTTGAAGCCCTGTGAGTTCAGGAGAATTCCCCGGGAGCATGTGTGAAGTGTTTTGGTGGAGTTCAAAAATAAAGTTTGTTCCTGTTTCAGTGGCTCGTGATTTGTGCCCAGCCAGACTGCGGCATATGAGATTGGCACTAAATGCATCCAGAGAGCTGATGGACTTGAATAGGCCTTTCTATTAAAAATAGGATAGGATACTGCCTGCTCTCAGAATTCTTTGGTGCTATGGAAGTCCATCTCTAGAAACAACATGGTAGAAGGGGGCAAAAACTCACAGAAATCCAAGTCTCTTGGGCTGGGGATGTGGCTCAAGCAGTAGCTCGCTCGCCTGGCATGCGTGCGGCCCGGGTTCCATCCTCAGCACCACATACAAACAATGATGTTGTGTCTGCCAAAAACTGAAAAATAAATATTAAAATTCTCTCTCTCTCTAAAAAAAAAAAAAGAAAAAAGAAATCCAAGTCTCCATCATTTGTTAGTATGAGAGCTTACAATGTTTACAAAGAGAAAATTAAAGAGAATTCTCACAGTGAATAGGCCCTGAGCCTTTCTGGAGCCTTTCTCTCCCAACCCCTTCCCCGATTCTTAATTCTTTTTGAATTTGGGTTCTCTGTAACTTGCTGTCAAATCACCTTTTTAAAATACTGTTACCCAGAAGTCTGTCTGGCCTAAGCAACAGCATACTCCACAGAATATCTAGGTCACGTACAGTGTTTCCTGGAGCTATTAAATTATACTAGCTAGCCTAAAGTGACCTCCCCAGTTTTTAAGTGGTTGATTTAAACCACACCCTTTAAAAGGGGCCATACCCTGTAAGTTGTCTGAACTTTGAGAGTGGTGTCTATAATTGGAATGCTGTATATAATTGTACTGAGATGGTTTGCTGGAATGTTGTCATCTGTGCATACTAAACACATTTCCATAAAATTATTTCATTTAATTCTCCTGCAGGGTCCACCATGGGGGGTCTAAAATTCACTACTCTTTTACTTCTTTCCACTACCACTGAACCTCTGTGAGTACAAGCACATTGTTGAACTCTTCTGAGATACATGAGTGATCTTCTCATAACTGTTTCCTCTGTGTGTGTGTGTTTGTGTGTGTGTGTAGGGACTGGGTAGATGAAAATTTCAAAAACATAGTAAGAATAAAGGACCTCCAAGTAGTATTCTAAACATCAATGCTGAGTTCCAGATATAGCTCTTCCTCAATGTGGTATAATCTATAATCAAGAAGCCTGGAACTTTTAAACATGCAGGTCAGGAAAAAAAAAATCTGTGTCCTTATTTTTTAAATTTCCCACCCGCTACTATATCCTTGCCCTGCTCCCATTGGTCACTGCTTTAGCATAGGGGCCAGATAGTAAATATTTCAGGCTTTGGGGGCCATGAAGTCTGAGCTACAATTACTCAACTCTGCATTTGTAGCTTGGAACCAGTCAGAGTCCATGTGCAAGCAAGTGGGTGTGGCAGTATTCCAATAAAACTTTATTTGTGGGTATCGAAATTTGAATTTTATAGCATTTCCATGTGCACAAAATATTCTTTTGATTCTTTTCAACTATCAAAAACTGAAGGCACCATTCTGAGCTTTCAGGGTGAATGAAACCAGCAGGCAAACTGTGTTTGCCATACTGTGCAGATCCCTCATTTAGCACCACCCAAATACAGAGAATCATAGTCACTTTCTTGGCTCTGGAAAAAAACAACTGTTGAATAATTTCAACTTGACTACTCCCTCTGGCCGCAGCCAAACAGCATGTATGAGGAGGAGTTTTCATTCATCCTTCAAATGCTTCCATATCTTAAGCCAGCAGTTTCTCTGATGCAGCAGGAAAAGTTCTGGGCTACTTACAGCCTGTGCTTGTATTCTTGGGTGTCCCAGACACCAGATCTGATTACTACCACACGGCTCCAAGTCATTCATGCAGGCCAATTTGCTTTGGCCATCTAAAAAAAGCTGCCTCTGTCTGTCTCTGTGGGTAAATTCAGTAGTGGAAATAAGCAGGCCTTTGCTCTCAGGAGACAGGCCCAGAGGGCACTTTGGGCATTGGGACTCTTACAGAGAGTGCCAAACCACAGCTGTGAAGGGTGTGTGGAGGGAGGAGTCTGCAGCAGCCCAGGAAATTGCTCAGATGGAGAGGGATGTTGGGAAGAAAGGCAGCTATGAGTAGGCCAGGCCCCAGAGGAGCGTGAGCAGCTGGCGCCAGTATCCTCTCTAATGTGCTAGCATTGTCTGAGGCTGCATGGCTCTGTCACTGCCTCTGAACTCACTTCCCTTCCTCTGGAATCCACTCAACTGTTTGCTGTTCTAACCAGAGGGATGGAGGCCTCCTGGTTCTAGATGTTACTTCCTCTCTTTGATCTAGGACAAGGGAGCTTTTATCTTCTGAAGAAAAGGAGGAAACTTTTACTCCAATATCAATATGCCTAAACATCATTTCATGCCAGAAATCTTCCCTTGTTATTTCTCTGATCTTCTTCTTAGCTCCTCTTCTCTACTTTTAGAAAATTACATATATCTAAGTATGTATTCAGCTTTTGCTTCACTCTGATGTGTAATATAATTTTGGTTTTCAGGTCTGTTCTAGACTTTTAAAGGCCATGGGGCAAGAATAGATATTTATAATCTTTGGATTACATATCGCCTTTAGCATAGCATCTGCACCTAGTGGGCCTTTTGTGAGTGCATTTCATTTAGATATGTAGGGGGAGCCTTTCAGAAGATGTCTATGCTGAATGCTTTGACTCACACATTTACCTTTCCTCAAGTAATCCCTGATAATCTTCTCTCCTTTCAAACCATCCCCCTAGTGCATTCTGCTATCAGATGTGGGAATGATACAGATGTAACAATTGTGCCCCCTCTCATATGTAGCAGCAACTTGATGAATTTAGATGCTAGGATTTCTTACCTATTTTTTCCCCTTCATTGTCTCTACCAACTAAATATTATACATAGACATATACATATGCATATATATGCAGACATATATATTCTATTGATAAAAATCACCTATTTCCATTTTAAGACCATAAATAAAATTATTCATAATTACATTACAAAATGATCACTACTAATATTTTAAACACCAAATTCTTTATCTTGAGGCAGTCTTTATTTTATTTATTTTTGTGGTGCTGGGGATCCAATCCAGGGCCTCACATATGCTGGACAATTACTCTACTACAGCCCCACAGCCTTTATTTTTAATTTTCTTCACAAAATAATTACTAATACACCATTTGAAACAAAATAATAGATTCACATTCATATACCAAATAAGCTAGTCCAGAATTTGCACAGTTGCTATGTGAAATAATTTTAGGTTGTTTATGGATTATTTTTTTTTCTTGTAATTGTATTTTACTTATTACAAAGAACACTGATGTTCCTTTTCTATTGATTATATGAACTTTTCTTGCTAAACATATTATGTAAAAGGAGTAAATTGTCTTAGGTGAACATGGCAAAAGTTATTGAGGATTATAATGTGGACAACTGAGGTGAGAACCCACTAAGTTCATTCCTGATGTGTGCACTGCTCAAAACACCACCTAGACACTGTGGGAGAGTCAAAGGTAAGAAAAACATGGATCCATCCCCCCCAAAAGTTCATAATGTTATTAGGATGCTGCAAAACAGGTGGATAATATTTTCATCTCTACCATGAAATAGCAAAATAAAAACTGGAGGTTATAATAATGATCAATGTTGTAACTTGGACAGGTCTCTGAAGCTAGTCTTGTTTCCTGATTAACAAAGATCCAGTGTGGTCCTGGTGACTCTGTCATGAAATTTTGAGGGTGTGATTTAGGCAGAGGTCCAGATCCTATGGTTCTAACAAGTCCTGCATCATTTATGAAATTGTGGCTTACTAAGGTAAGAGGAAATAGACTACAGATTGGGTTTGATTTAGAAGACAGCTAGTATAATTAGCAGTCACATGGTTAAGAACTACCTGAACCTACTAGGTACTTGGTCTATGGGGCTTTTGAAGAAAGTAAAGAAAAGGTAGAAAAACTGAATCCATTAATTGGCTTTAAAGTCTATTTCTTGTAAAATGGTGCAGCCACTGTAGAAAACAGTATGAAAATTTCTCGGAAATAAAATAAAATACAATTGCCATATGGTCCAAGAATTCCACTTCAAGTATATGTGTGTGTATGTGTGTGTGTGTGTGTGTGTGTATACACAATCCAGGCTTTATATAAATATGGAAGAAAAGCAGGGACTTGGATAGATAGTCATATAACCAAGCTCATGGCACCGTAGTTCACAATAGATACGAGGTGAAAGAAATCCAAGTGTCCATCAACTGAAATAGATGAGCAAAATTTAGAGTATATCTATTATGGAATATTATTTAACCTTAAAAAGGAAGAAAATTGTGACATCTGCTATAATCTAGATAAATTTGAAGAGATTATAATGAGTTAAATAAACCAATCTCAAAAGGACAAATACTGTATGAGTCCACTTGCCTGAGGTACTCAGAGAGGTAAAATGTAGTAGAATGTTGGTTGTCAGGGCCTGGGGAAGGAAAGCATGGGGACTGCTTTTTTTTTTCCTTTTAATATTTTATTAGTTGTTGATGGACCTTTATTTATTTATATGTGGTGCTGAGACTTGAACCCAGTGTCTCACACATGCTAGGCAAGTGCTCTACTACTGAGCCACAACCACAGCCCCAGGACTGTTTTTTTAAACTTTAATGGGTTTCAGTTTGGAATAATGGAAACTTCTGGAGATTAACAGTGGCTACACAACACATGAATGTATTTATTGCCACTGAATTATAATACTTCAAAATGGCTAAGATGATAAATTTTATGTTAAGTATATTTCAGTGCAATTTGCAAAAGGAAAAAAATGAAAAATTCTATTTTTGTCTTCCTTATTAGTATTCTGAGAGTAGCTCCGTCCTGTTTTTCATGTGTGAACACAGCCTCTGCCAGTGGCCCACATTATGCAGCCATCCAGATGCAATGCACGTGTACAAGGGAAGGGTCACGTTCCAGAGTGTGTCTTTGTTTTTCTTTTGTACAGTAACCCCATAACAAGCCCTTTGCCTCCATCCAGGGTTACTCGTGCTGGAATCTACTTCCTTGAAATGGAAAGTTCCACCACAGCACAAGTAGTACGTTTTGCATTTGCTCCCTGAAATGCTGTAAGCCACAATTTAACCAGTGAACAATTGTGGAAGCCAAAGGAATTATCCCTGGACAAAGGGACTGCTGAGTAATGTATTAACTTTTGCCTCTAGTGTTTGCTATGAGCCTCAGTTTTCTTTTCTATGTAATGGGCCCCAAATTCATTAATTACCCTGCAATATGTGCAAATTGGCCCTAATTATCAGAGACTTTATAGACACGTCAACCCCTTGAAGAATTATGGTACACTCTTTACTCCTTATTGACTCTTTTCTCTAAACGTGGATTAACTAGCACTAAGGAGAAAAATCCTCTCCTATTGGGGTAACTGACCAGGACAAGTCAGCACACTACTTGATGTGGTGGTCAGACACACAGACTCTGAAGTCAGTTTACTGTGTACTCAAATTATCAGTAGCTGTATGATAGTGGGCCAAGTCTGTTACCTCCATTTCCTTATGTGTAAAATGTGGTGGTAATAATGGTATCTACCCCATAAGGTTGCTGTGCCAATGAACTGAGTTAATATTTATAAAGCGCTTAGAACAGAGCTGGGCATCTATTTGGACTGCCTGACTGAGTATTCATTATTATCACTAGCTATGAATTGATATGATCTTCCGGGGCTGATTTAAAAGTACGATGGCATTCTCAGTAGTCCCAGGTTGACATTATGAAAAATGTATTTGTAAGGGTGAAATAACTTGTATACCAGTTCATGTTCATCAACTTATGAACAGTGTGACCTTGGACAAGTCACAAGTGTTTGAACTCTAGTATCTTTATTGTTAGAATTAGCAATATAGGAAACAAACTGCCTTTTTTAATCTTGTGTAACATGCAATTATATGCGTGCATGTAAGTTGTAAAAGTTAATATTCCTGTTAGAATTATTATTATAGCTTCCAGTTTTGCTTCCTTTGCCTCCAAGTAAGGCAAAAAGGAAATTTTTGTATTTTAAAAATAATGGTCATTTTGAATGATAAAAGCGAAACATGCTTAAAGTAGAAAATATGGAAAATGAAGTATTTAAAAATCCATCAATTTACCCCTGAGAAAAAAACATTACTGATATTATGCTCTTTGTTAGTTACTGTAAAGTCTCTCAATGCTTAGGGTTTCTTTTCTTTTTCTTTTGCAATGCTGGGGATTGAACCCAGGGTCCTGCATGTGCTAGACAAATGGTCTACCATTGAGCTATAGGCTCAGGCCTTATGGTGTCTGCATAGCATTTTTTGCCTTCTCTGGGGGCAAGAAACCAGTTGAGAAGGCTTATGTATGAAAAGGTTAAATGAACTTGATCTTTTGATGCTGAATTTTGTATAAGAAAATTGAAGATATTTTATGTTCAGATTTTATTTCCATAGAATATTATAATAATCTTGTTAGTTTACAATATCATTTAAGAAGATTTTTCAAATATGTATAATTCCTTAATACACCACAAAATTAAAAATGGCTTTTAATTTATATTTCACTAACGCTATGCAAATTGAGGCAAAGAAAATTATGAATTATGAACTCTTGTGGGGTTTGCATGAATTCCATTGTGTACAACATAGGAGCTTTTCCAAAATTAGACTGTTTTCCTACATGGGAGCAATCAATCAAAATCAATTTTGGTTAGTTTGGCTAGTTTGGAGAACTAATCAGTTTGTGTTAGGAACAAATTCACTACAGCTAGTAATGACAATGACATGGTTGAATTTCTCTATTCCCTATTTAAATTGCCACTGAGTGAGAAGGCATTAGGAAAAAGCTGGAGGACTTGGAAGATTCTAGGTGACTTCCTGTCTATTTCCAGGGGCAGATTGCTTTTCTTGGAAAAATTGGCAACTCATGTTCTTTGCCATTTGTTGTCTCTCAACCTCCAGTCATCTTTTCTTCCTTTCTTCCCTATTCCCCACTCCCTATATTTTGAAGTATCACAGAAGTTTCACATTATGAATCATGATTTCCTATAATAAATAGAAGTATTATGCATTTTCATGAAAGTCACTAATTGTTGGTATTATTTTTATTAAAAATTGAAAACATCCCTGATAATTGAAAATCATGATTTGATTCCTAGTAAGAGGTAATGCATCTGATCCTTCCTGCAAGATGGCTCTGCTGGTGGTGGTAAATGAAAGGGTCCTCTTGGCCCCTCCCCTATCTTTAGAAGTGGAATGGCAGGCAGCATTTCCACAAGTAGAAGAGAGGGTAGAGATTAAGCAGTGGAGGAACCTATTTAAAACCATAGATAGAATTAGCAGTAAATATTTTTACCCAAACCTCTAACTTTCTGATCAGCCACAGCTCTGGGGATATGAAATGGATGCTATTTTTAACTTGAATACTAAATGTTTAATTGATGCAGGGGTTGGTTGACATGTATCTCTGTGAATCTTTCCAAAAGCACATGGGAAACAAAGAAACCTGCTTTTCTTGTCCCAAGCCATCTCCTGGAAGCTCTTGCTCAGTTTAGTTGGAGCCCTTAGGTCAAACAAACTCAAAATTAAGAAAACAACATTCAAAGAACTAGTGGGTGGCAGGCCAGTTGGAAAGATTGGAAAGGGCTCAATATTTGCTTTATTTCCTCTGAGCTCATTACTTACTCTGAGTAGGTTAGCCAGGGAAGGAAGATAAACACTATTTAGTTAATAAGTCCCATAAGAACCGGCAGAATGTCTTTTCTGATTTACCATTGTTAGTTGGAAAAAGCACAATATCCTCTTTGCTCATACCCTTTCCCAACTAACTTTGAAACTGATGGATAGTTTACAGTGTGAATGAATGGTGTGAGCTTCCTTTTCACATCGTTCTCTGATTTAAAAATGTGAAATGTGTGTGAGACACATTATAGGAAATGGAAACATTATTTGGGCCTCATCTCTCAATGCATTTTTTAGATCAAATGGAAAATTTTCCTGGCTCAATCTAAAACTGATTCTTCAAATTTCCAATTGGGGGAGTTAAAAAGCAGGAAGGAAAGTGGCTATATTTTCTGGTACCATGGTGACCCAAATTGACCCTCATGATTCATTTACCAGCTTTGGTTTCTACCAAACAAATAAAACCCCTTTAAGAGCTGGTTAAATACAGTACTTGGATTAACTGACTTCTCTTCACGTGTCTGAGCAGTGGGATATCCTTGGTTTATGTTCCTTAGGACCAAATGTAAATGTTCTGATTCAAACAATGGACAGGGTAGGATACAAAGAACAAGAGAAAAAGAAAATGAGGACGAAAAGGATACTGGTGGGGTTTTCATTTAAAATGTATAAAATAGTTTAAAAACAATTTATGCCATAAATATAAGTGATATCCTATAAGTAGTGAGTAATAAGCTTCATTTTATCTGTTGAAAAAGGGATTGTTCTATAGATTATCTGTAAGGCCTTATAATAAGCACCTTGCTGGCTTTCCTGGGTTGTCTGCATCCCTGTTCTCCTGAGTGGTTAACCACATACAACTGTAAAAAGGATGGTTAAGTGTCAGAGTCTATCAGTGAGTTTATCTTGTATGAAACTGTCTTGTCCATATTAAGCCTCTTTTACTGTAAATGTGCTGAAAACAAGTTAAAAAAAAAAAGAAGGTGAACCTTAGCTTAGTGTTTTATGCTCTGAACTACAGAGGAGAATTTAGTGATTTTTTATATTTATTTTTTAATTGTACACAATACCTTTATTTTGTTTATTTATTTTATGTGGTGTTGAGGATTGAACACAGGGCCTCACGCATGCTAGGTGAGCACTCTACCCTTGAGCCAAACCTCAGCCCCCAAATTTAGTGATTTTTAAATACATTTATAGTTTATAAGTTTGCTATTTCCATCATAGAATAATGTCACTGGTACTTTCAGCTAACTCTAAAAGAATCTTTACATGTCTGTAAATTTTTAGTGAGCATCTATTTTGCTAAGTAGATAGTTGGTATTAAAACTCTGACCTCTGAAAATTAATGAACTTTGGGTACTAGCAAAAGTCTAGAAAAATGGGAAAAAAATTATAGTGTACTGTTCAATTACATAAAACTAATAGTTGCATGATATTGTGGCAGATATTATGTTGAAGGAACAAGAGATCCACAACGAGGGAAGAGAACTGTCAATAATGATTGATCATTTTGCTGTTTATTTTGGGCATACAATGTTTTTGAAAGTTTTATTGATATTAATTGTAAGTATCATGTTGTCTATGTTTTGCCTAGTAGTATACTCTCTTGAAGTAAGATTCCATTCAGATAGTAGAAGCAAAATCAATTTGACAACAAGAACCCTTATGTCAGAGAGCAAAGCTATAGAACCCAAAGAAGCAGATGAAAATAATTCTTGGAGCATCAAATAATTAACAGAAGGCTTTCCTTGGAAACATGGTGGCCAAAGCTTTGGTACTTAAGAAGAACTCATAGCTATTATAAATACAGTGAAAATTTGTAAATAATATTAGGGCCTAATAAAGTGAGTTGCAGTACAGCCAGGGTGGAGAGATAGTAGTGGGCAGAAGGCAGGTCCAGAGAGGACTATAAAAAGGAAAGGAAAGCTATTTCCGAGCAGACACCTTCCTTTTGGTCTTATTGGAGTAGTTTTTAACTGTCTTAGAAGGATAGAATTAGAAATTCATATCAAAACATAATACAGTGGGCTAGGGATGTGGCTCAAGCGGTAAAGTGCTCGCCTGGCATGCGCGGGGCGCTGGGTTCGATCCTCAGCACCACATACAAATAAAATAAAGATGTTGTGTCCACGAAAACTGAAAAATAAATATTAAAAAATTCTCTCTCTCGCTCTCTCTCTCTCTCTTAAAAAAACAACATAATACAAATTATATTTTTCCATATAGACACATCAGGTTATTTCAATCAGTGTGTTAACAGCATATCATTAACATGCATATAGAATCTGTACCAAAACATCAAGAATGTCCACAATTTTAAGAGAAAAATGTCTGTACCTTTCCTGCCTCTTTCCTGAATGCTATTAGTTAAAGAGTAATATACACTTTTGCTACAGGAAAATTGCATTTTAAATTTGATTGTAGATTTTCTTTCACTATTTTATGCTTAGAGTTTTTGTGAACTGAAGAATGAATAATAAGTTATGAAGCTATCCAGAGGGACAGGTGCAGGGCACTTTACCAAGTCTTTGTACTGTTTTGCTGATTATGCTGTTGCAAATAATCCCCCGGAAAAATCAAATGACCCTGTCACAAAACTCGTGCTGCCCTTGGAGAATAGAATATCTCAAAGTTCAACTTCAAAATGTCAAAGATTACTCACAGTTTTCATGACAGGGTGAGGTAAGTTCTCAAAAAATGAGTGTGTGTGGTTTTTTTTTAATAAAATTCTGATTTCAGTACCTTAGATTTTATTGCCTCTAGATGGAAATTTGATAAAGTCTCCAAAGTAAAAAATTTTCATATTATTGAACTTAAAAACTTATCTTCATGGTTATTCCCAGATTCAACTCCAAGTATGTTTGTGATATTATTGAAAGTAGTATGGAAAAGATAGAGAAAAATATCCTAAATATCACCTATGATCAAAAAATTAATGCTCTCTTTGCTGAATGGAATTTTTCACTTATTTTCATAAATTAAATTTTAACAAAAATTACTTAGCCTTCAGCATATTCATAATATGGTTATCTTTGATAATTATGCTTTTGTAACTTTTCAGATTATCAACAATAAACATATATTACTGTGTAACAAAAGGATATAAAATTAAACATTAAAAGATGAAAATTCTAGTTTTTCAGGGTAGGTAGACCAGTGGGGTGCTATCTGCCATAGAATGTTTCCTTAATATGGCTGATTCTACATGTGACATGCTATACTAGTAAATCCCACAGTGAGAAATGAGCATCAACTGCTGAAAAGCCACCTGGTCATATTCTAAAGGCCAGGGAAAATAATAAAAGAAGTTACATTCCATACCTCTGAAAAGCTCAAACCAGTTGGTTCTGACTCAAAATTAGAGGTTTTGTAAGTACAGATTCTCAGGTTTACCAAGACAGAAACTCTGCAAGTAGGGTGTGGTCTACACACCAGCATTTAGAAACCAGTAGAATCAGTTTAGGAAAACAGATTATGCAAAACAAATACACATCCAATGACATAGGATTGTTAGGTTGAAGAAAGTACTAGGTGAAATAAATTATAAGTGATTTGAGGAGAGGGAACGTCAACATAACATCAATCAATACATATGACACACCTCGCTAACACAAGAGAAAAAAATCATACAACTATCTCAAAAGGTGCAGAAAAAGAAGTTGACAAATTCAATATTCTTTCATGACTTAACAGGTAAGGTGTAGAAAGAATATGCCTCAACACACACACACACACCCACACACACACACACACACACCACCATGTAAAACAAACGCACAGCTAACATTATACTCCACTGTAAAAAGTTGAATGCTTTTTTTCCTTTCCCTCTAAGATCAGGAATAAGACAAGAATTCCCACTTTCACCACTGCTTTTCAATAAAGAACTTGAACAGACATTTCTTAAAAGAAGATATCTAATGGACAACAGGTATTTGAAAAGGTGCTCAACATTTCTAATCATCAGAGAAATGCAAATTAAAACCAAAGGGAGCTGGGTGTGGTGGTGCACACCTGTAATCCCAGCAGCTTGTGAGGATGGGGCAGGAGGATCACAGATTCAAAGCCAGCATCAGCAACTTAGCAAGGCTAGAAGCAGCCTGGTGAGATCCTGTCTCAGAATAAAAAATAAAAAGGGATAGGGATGTGGCTCAGTGGTTAAGCACCCTTGGGTTCAATTTTTGGTACCAAATAAATAAATAAATACCAGTGAGATGTCACCTCACATCTGTTATAATATTACCTAAAGGATAAAAGACAACATGATTTGGTGAGGACTGGAAACAAGGAGACTCCTTGCTCATTGTTGATAGGAATGTAAATTAGTGTGGCCATTCTGGAAAACAGTATGGAGGTTTATTAAAAAAATTAAAAATAGAACTACCATATGACCCAGCAATTACACTACTAGTGACCATTTTAGAATGTGGAATGACACACAGTGAGCATTTTACCATATGAATATTGATGTTTTTAAACCTGTTGACAATGCTAGGAAGATCAATATGGTAATTTCTTATGGGCAACGGAGGCAGAGATGTTTTCTAAGGCATTTTCAACTAAATGGGAGGGATGGAATTTGAATCCATGCAATCTGGCTGCCATGTCCATAATTTTAGACTTATTTTTATTGGCTTTTCACACTATTGCACCCTTGATTTTTTCAAGTTAAAGTGAAGTCACCAAATCATCAGAATAGGCAAGGATATTCCATTGTAGCTGATAACCTCAAGAATCTCAGCGGCTTGCAACTTCAAAAGTTTATTTCATACTTCTGGTACACTGCAGGGTGGCTGCCACCATGCTCCATGTTTTCTTCACACTGGGACCAAAGTGGACAAAATGGTTTCTATATGGAGCATTGACAATCATCATGGCAGAAGGAAAAGAGATAAAATACCAAAATTCGGCATTTGAAAGCTCTCCTGTGAAATAATGTATGATACTTTCTCTCACATTCCAATTGGCCCAAAATGTCACATGGAAGATTGTCAACCATTTGTGAGCAGTTTACTAAAGTCTCAATACTTATTATAACTTATTAAAATTTGGTAATATATTTGTTTTAATTTGTCTTCCATGTTAAACTTTAAGCCCATCGTGTTGAAGGCCTCATATTTGACACCTTGTAGACACACCACATATTTGCTGAACCAATGAAACAGTGGACATACTTGTTGACAGCCAGTGTTGGTGTTGGTTAAGGAACAAGTTTTGTATCACACAAACATCAAACTCCAGTCCCAATTCTGTCCTTAGTTACTATGGAATCTGGCAAGTTAACATTAATGTACCTCAGTTTTCTCATTTCTAATATAGTGATAATAACAATGTTTACGTCATGGGAAGTTACAATGATTAAGTGAGAAAATATCGCCAACAGTGATTATGCTACCTAGTATTTATTTACCACATGTTATCCAATGTCATATTCATAAAATGAAAGGTGCATTATTATTTTATGACAAAAAAAATGATGAGAAGCTTCTATGTAAATAATTATATAGTACTTTTAAGGTGGATTCAACTTCAGAGATGTTAAAATGTCAAAAATGTACATTTTTGGATTTGATGACATTTATGTATTAGAAAATCAGAAATTTATTCACATGCTTTGGTTTTAATGAAGGTAGGGATTAATGAATGGTCAGATTATATTAGAGACAGGATTTATCTCTATCTCTAGTGCAGCAGGCAGTTTGAATTGCTGGTGCAATAATAGTTTCTATATCCCTGACTACTCCTTTCTGGAATAATCCTGATTATGCTCTGGTGTTTATCTTTTACCCAGGGAAAGAGATACATTCAACTTTCTAGCCCCAGGGAGATAATTAAAATTGTAGTGATCTCTTTACTATTGATTTATTTAAAAATTTAAAAATTTATTTACATGAACTAATTTTAGCCAGCTGGACATGAAGAAAAGTCTCCCTTTTACTTTCTGAGAAGGTTTTTCTTTTTAATTAGAAAATACATGTGAGTACACCTCTCGTTTTTTTCCTGGAGATTATATGTATATAATATATATTATAAATGGTATATATATATAAATATACATATACACGCATACACATATATATATACACACCACCATTATACATACGTATACACATATATGTATACACACCACCATTATATATATATATGTATATTATATATATGTATTTTATTTATATACACACATATATACGTATGTGTGTGTGTGTGTGTGTATATATATATATATATATATATATATATATATATATATATATATATATATATATAAAATGATGCCTGGATCTGGTTAAGTCGTGTTGCAGAAAAGTATGGAGAAGTGTTGGGACTTGAAGGTGAAGGACTCCAACTAAAAAAAAAATAGTTATTTGTTTTAAAAAATGTAAAATGTGACTTCATAATTCTGAAGCTGCTTCTTATTCAGCAAAGCAACATAATCCTTTGGATTTTCCCTCATATTTGTTTTCTTTTATTCTCTCTTTGGCTCATTCTTTTAGTTCATTTTTTAGTTCATTTTAAAATAGAAATTTGGCTATATGAGAGAATTTTTTTTTAAGAGTATCTGTTTCAGTGGATGTTCAAGTTCCTTTAACCCCATGATACCATGACTTGGAAATCTGAATGGTGTTGGTAAATATTGGTGAGATGTTAAAAATTTTACAGGTTTAACATTTTAGTCTTGCTACCGATTGGGGACATCCTGAACTAGGATGAATGAAGATGTAAAAACCCCTAACTTAAACATTTCTTATGCTACATACCTTAACACAAAAATAACTAATATTTTAATGAGCTCTTTCTATGTCAGGCATTTCATACAGATTTTTTCTACATTTTAAAAGTATTTCATTTTGAATAGTTTTTAAACAGAAAATCTGCAAGAAGTGTACAAAAAATTCTCATATGCCATTTGCTCAGAAAGCCCATTCACATTTTGTCAATTAAGCCCAATCTTAACAAGGAATTCAATCCAGGAATTATGCTTCAAGTCCTGTTGTCTTGTCTCTCTCCTCTCTTTCAGCCTAGAACAGTTCCTTGTCTTTTACTTTCATGATCCTGATGTTCCGGAAGACTGTAATTCAGTGGTGCAGAATGTTCTTCTAGTTAGGTTTCTGCAATGTTCCCTTCTGGTTAGATCCAAGTGCTGAGGAACATGTTGAGTGGTGCTTGCATGACCCCATTGGAAGCCTTAACTGGGATTACTTGACTAGGATGATGTCTGCCAGGTTTTCAACTGTGGAGTCACTTTCCTTCTTTTTATTAATAAATATTTTAATTAATAAATATTATTTATTATATATTATTATATATAATATAATAATAATAATATATATTATTATTTTTAAATTAATAAATATTATTTAATTTCCACTTTTTTAATTAATAAATATTTTGAGGGTGGACACTTACAAACCATGTAAAATCCCATTCCTTCCTCCTTGTTTATGTATTACTTACTTCTTTCTGAATTATTATTTTGGTGGTTAACAAGTGATAATTTCTACTATTAGTATTTCTTCCATTTTTATTATTAGTTGGCTTCCTGTAACAAGGAAGAAAATTTTTTCTTCTTTACTTATTTCCCTGCAGACTCATGGGTTCCTTTTCTATTATCATGATTTATTTTGATGCTCAAATTGAGCCCTTTCAGGCTAGCTTCTTTTGGTAATTTTCCATCTTTCTTTTAATAGTTTCTAAATTTCTGGTATAACAAAATGTTCTAGGATCATCCTGTTCTTTTCCTAACCTAGCCCTGACCATTTGTCTAAGGAGCCTGGGTTTCCTTTCAGTGGAGAGCTATATTTGGCAACCAAGATCTAGATAGTAAGTGTGTTCAATGCTATGGTGATATCATTGCTCTCAGGCTCCTTCAAGACACAGAGCTAGGGGAGATATATATACACATACACACACATATATATATGTATATTTATTTCTATATCTCATCTACAAAATGCTGAGCTTCTGCTGATATCTTTATCCAGTCCAACACTACAGAATTTGTGCAAGTTTGCTCCCTTCTTATTCATACCTCCCTTCTCCAACAATGGACGACCTGACTCTATTACCTCAAACTCCTAAGAGCAGCCAATTTGCTGACACCACCTAGTTACTGCTCTCCGTACACTGGCCTCAGTCACTGGTGAGGTCTTTCAACCCTGGGCCATGTACTTCAGTTAGCCTTTCCTAATGACTTTTTGATAAAGAAAAAAAAAATGGCAATAAATATTTAAAGACGTTAAGAGAAAGAAATAAGAAAGCAAAAGGAAGAAAGTAAAGTTTTATGTACGTTGTTATATTTAGCTTTACTGTAGTCTTATGAAAAATGAACAGTGATTATCTTCAGTTCACTGAGGTTAAGGACTTGCTCAAGTTCACACAGCTCATAATTTACAGAGTTGACCTATAGCTGCAGACTTAGACTTGACAGTCTACAGCCTTTTATCTGCCTGCCCTTAACACTATCTACACCCTGAATTCAATATCTTCCTTCATTTGTCTGTATGCCTACCCAGTTGAAATTGCTTAGCACCTAACTAAAAGAGTTTACTCTGAGTGCTAGAACTAATGTAAACAGGGAATTACATTATTACAGCTCCATGTGGTGCTATAATTACATCAGAATGCAGCTCAGTCACTGGTGCATCCTATGCGCCACAGTGTCGCCATATTTGCAGATGTTCAGTCTTACTTTTATTAAGCATGACAATGCCCAGCAGGATCCATTTTGTCTGATTATCCTCAAATGGAGAAGAATATTAAAAGGCAGGATAATTAAAAATATATGCCCAAACAAAGGATGTGTCTACAATTCCTTTTCTAGTGCTTTGAAATAGTTCAAATTTCTCAGCTGGCTCTCGTGCACAGAACACTAAAAGGATGTCTTAAATTTAGACATATGTCTTCATTCTGTTTAATGTGCCAGAACAAAAACATAGCTTGAGACCACCACGAATTGATGTCTAAGTGCTGGAACACTAGAGAACACTCGTATTTCCACAGGGCTAAATGTCATGATAGAGTTTGTGACTACACTTTCCCCTATGAGAACACAGCCTTCTATTTTTAAGATTTGGCCCTTGCAATCCTATGCTGATATTACTCCTTGAATTCACATAATGGTTTTCTTTAATGTGATGCAACTCCAGATAATTCAAATCATACTTCCATTAGCAGTGATAGCTTTATTAAGAGCAAGGGGGAAGAAATCATCAATTCCATACAAGGTGACTGGTCTAAAAACATTTCTTAAAGGTTAAAAATGTTAGGTAAATATACTAGGTATTTTCAGATTTTAGTATATTTTAAAAAATCTTAAGAAAAGTAAACATACAGACAAAGATGAGATTTCTAATATATGACATGCCATGTATTTCTAGTGGATTAGTGACTAGAATATTGATGAAAATGACATGGTAAAAAAACAATTGGAAAGGAGATCCCCCTAACTTTGAGTTGTACCAACCATCTGGTCCCTAGATGCTATATCCTGAAAGTCTCAAATCTTAGGAAGGTTTCTTAAAAGTGTAATCAAACTGAGAAGAAAACTTCAGTGGAGAAGAAAACTTAAAAATCATGTAATGTAACTGTTGAGGCAATTCGCTGAATATACCTACTTGGAAATAGAAAAAAATTAACTGAGCACATGATATTCATTTTTACATATAATAAAGGTCGTGTAAGAGAAAGTTACATTTTGGGGTAGTTCAAGAATGTGGAATTATAGACTTCATGATGGAGTTTGTGGAGATAGAAAATTAATTTCTATGTATAGATGGTCTTTATTGTTATGGAAACTGCCTAGGGTCTGAACAGATATTACTGTATATCAATCTCATTGAAGAATAGTGATTCTCAAAATTATATATGGATTGATAGCTTTATTAAGAGCAAGGAGGAAGATATGTATCTTACCTGGAGTTTGTTAAAATTCGGGTTCTGCTCCCAGGTGATGCATATATTGTTAGATCACAGAGCACTCCGATTAGCAAGGTCCTAGAGAAAATTTAAAAAGTAAATAACACTTTCCACTATAGAATGGTACACAAAGTTGATTTGATATGAATAAAGAAATGTAAAATGAAATGAAGAAAATCTCAAAATCCTCTTAATACAGGTGAAATTCCAGAGAATAACAGGGCAGTGAAAAAAGAAACATACTAGTAGGATTGAAAGAGGCCCAAGGAAAGTTAGAAAGCATTCTAAAAATTATGTAGCTTCCTTAAATTCTCATTTTTTGCAAAGAAGCAACATATTGACATATTTGGCGCAATCTTTCTTTTGATGACTAGATTAAAATTGATAGCACTGTTGGCTATTTGACTTCTTTGATTTAAAACAGTGAAACTGTCAACTAATGCTGGATTATATTTTAAAATCATATTCTTTTGGTGAGAGTCATAGAAAGTGAGTGCACTGAGAACATAACTTAGAAAGAGCTCCTACAAGGCCCACATATCCATTAATTTTCCATAAAGGCAAGTAAGATAGTGTTCACTGAAGAAGGTAATGAAGTAAAGGAGTGAAGTTCAAATGTAGGCTTCTCCAGACAAGTTTCTAGAGATGGAATAGAGATAGGTTAAATCCTGAAAAATCCAGCAAGGGGCTGGAAAGATCCTGGCCACAAGTAGATATATTCTCATCATTACTGTCTGCCTGATAGCAATTGCTGGTGGATTGAGAGGAAAAGGTATTCTAACTAAAATGTCTTCACTCTGAGACTAAATGCAACTTTCTCAAACTATGGTTTTCCTCTTGAAAGGAAATCTCCTTTTCCTTACAGCAATGCTATAGAACTGAAAAGACTTAGGAACACATATGCCTTTTGTTAGATGAAAAGGTCTTCTACAGCTGTCAATTACCCAGTCTGCTAGTTTAACCATTTAGATGTGGTAATAACACATTCTTTCCAAACACTAAATTTTTTTCTAGAATTCAGCTCTTGTCCAAAGTGGTGATACCTGTAATCATACATGTATGTGCCTTTCTGGATTTATTATTCTGATTTCAAATTTTAATATGGATTTTCACAAAAATATGTGCTAACTTGGAAAGGAGAGTGAGCCACTCATTAGGTAAGGGGTTTTACAAATCCCTTGTGTCCCATTGAGGTTAGACTCAGTGGTCTGGTCTGTCCAGAATGGAGACACAGCCTCTTAATTCTAGCATGAGACTTCTGCACTTCTTTTAAAGCTAGCATTTCTAATTTAATTGTTCAAATTAAAATCTCTGAGCTTCTTGATTAAAGAAAGTGATGAAATGTCAAGAAAAATTACGTCGCTTCCTTAAATCCTCATTTTTGCAAAGAAGCAACATATTGGCAAATTTGGCACAATCTTTCTTTTGATGACTAGATTAAAATTGACAGCAATGTTGGCTATTTGACTTCTTTGATTTAAAACAGTGAAACTGTCAACTAATGCTGGATTATATTTCAAAATCATATTCAGCTGGTATAGATAGGTGTGTGTTAAATCTGGAGAGAGTTCAGAGAAAACCAGCAAAGCTGAGTAAGATGGAAAAATAGGACTGATGGTAAAGACTTAGGGAAGAGTCAACTTGGAGAAAGAGGATGAGAACAAATTCTAATATTTTGAAATATTTTATATATCAATATATGATTGTCATAGAAAGTTTGCAAGATCCGGAAAAGTATAAATATAAAAAAAAGAAACTCTCACAAGCCATCTAAATGAAAAAAGTTTGTGAACTTCATGTGTGTATAATGAGAATAAAGAACAACAAAAGTGTAATATTTAACAACTGTGATACAGATTAGATAGTAGGTAAAAAGCTTTTATGATGAAGCTTCTTTGTTTGCTAATTTGTTTTTTGATATTGAAGAATAAAATCTGGGAAATTATTTTTTTAGAGATAAGAAATAGGATGGGTTTTACCAAACTAAAAATTACAAAAAGAATTGAATGTTTTGAAAAACTTGTGCATTTTGTAATCCTCACTATTAACGATCTGTCTGTACTTTGATTACCCATATGTGTTCTCTCTACATTTATAGAAAAAGCAATAAGCCTGAGTTAGCTTGCATTTATTTATTTTATCTAATCTTGATATTTCAATCTAGCTCAAGGGGTTGATAAGCTTATAATTCTTTTTCTTTCATTTCATTTCATTTTTTTTTTTTCTTGAGGTGTGATCCAAAAATTCCTTGGCTTAAAGGCTTCTAGTAAAATTTCTGGAGCCTTCAGTTATGGAGATTTTCCTTCCTAACACTCTCCAACTGTTTTCACTTTAACATGTGACTCTATTAAATATAACACAGTGCTCTGGCCCTCAGCAGATCTGTTGATGCAAAGTAAAGAGGGCAGGAATGTGTTAATAATTAGGCTGGCAAATATATGCATTTTCTAGTGATCCCTTTTATAAGAATTTTTACTTTCAAATGTTATAATTTATACCTAAGTTCAAAGGTGTTACTATGCAACCTTTAAAATGCATAGTACATTTCATATAAGAAATGATTTTGTGATTCCTACACATTACCTACGATTATGGAACATATAGCAGTGTTAGACCTTTGTATCATCTTCAACATTGATTTAAAATGAGGGAGTACTGCAAGTCCATACATTAAAGCTACCCTAAAATGGGTCTGGATACCACTTAGATGTATGGTAAAACAAGCTGCTGACTTCCTTTAAATATTTTAGAGTCAGCAAACAGAAAGACAAATACAAAATGGTAGGTGGTTTAGTTGAAACAGTGGGCTAATTATAAAGACTTAAAGGCTATAAAATGTACATTCTCATTTATATAAAGTTAAACTATATATATATGGATCATCAAGTAAACAGCTTTCTTGAACAACATTTTTTGGAATGTAAATACAATTTAGAGTCCCATGATAGATATAAAGACAGAAGACAGATGCAGTTTGGGAATTTCAGGTGGTTTGTAATCTAGGCAGGGAGGGGCTCGCCAAAGCCAGTATGATTTGTAATACTAACTGGAGGGATGAAATGGAGATAGGAGTGATGAGTTCCAAGAACAAGGTAGGAGTAGTATGTCATATTTTAAGAGAGACATTGATTAGGGAAAATGTATATCTTATGTGTGGCATTGTAACCAGATATTAAAAGAAAAAAAATGAGGAAAATGTATATCTTGTGTGTGGCATTGTAACCAGATACTAAAAGAAAAAAAATTGAGGAATTAACAGAACCTATTTAATTCAGAGGAAAAGAAGTCAAATGGCTGAGGCAAACATTTGTAAGTTGCCTTCCCACTCACACCCCCTACCTGGGAAAATACTACACTCATTTTTTTTCCTGAAGTATAATCAGAGCTAGATAGTATGTTTCTATTATTTGACTCTCCTCCAGCCCCAGCAAAATTAGGCAATGGACATGCAGTTTCAATCCCATTAAGCTAGGGGAAGAAAAACATATTCCCCAGATTTAACTGCTGGTAAATAATTTCCCATTGCTAGAATCAAATTTGCTCCTCCATTTATCTTGAGTTGACTTCATTGATTAGCAGACCTAGGAGCTGGTAGCCTTGGATGAGCTTGTGCCCTTGTGTAGTTGTTTAGTTTTAGGATTCCCTACTTTCTTCCTGTTATTAGTCTAGTCTGTTAAACAGAGATTCTGTTTGTTTCCATTTATTCAGTGTTTACTATCTTCTAAATTAGTTGTTTTCAGACTTTAGTGTACACCAGAAAATCCTAGAAGACGTTGTAAAGCCCTGAATATTGGGCTTCACCTTCAGAGTTTCCGATTCAATAGTTTTGGGGTAGGGTGAAAGAAAAATTGTAGT
Source organism: Marmota monax (assembly GCF_021218885.2). Lineage (NCBI taxonomy): Eukaryota > Metazoa > Chordata > Mammalia > Rodentia > Sciuridae > Marmota > Marmota monax. Next base: position 3,554,684 of record NW_026693344.1, read on the forward strand.
TCCCAGTTGAGGTTGCTGCTGTTGATACAGGAAAACACACAGAGAATCACTGTGATTCACCCAGACTATCTTTTTTTTTTTTAAATTTTTTATTGTGGGTTGTTCAAAACATTACAAATTTCTTGACATATCATATTCCACACTTTGATTCAAGTGGGTTATGAACTCCCACCTTCACCCCATACACAGATTGCAGATTCACATCAGTTACACATCCATTGATTTACAAATTGCCATACTAGTGTCTGTTGTGCTCCGCTGCCTTTCCCATCCTCCACCCTCCCCCCTCCCCACCTCTCCCCTCCCCTCCCCTCCTCTCTCTCTACCCCCTCCACTGTATAACCCTGAGGGTCTCCTTCCATTACCGTGCAATTTCCCTTCTCTCTCCCTTTCCCTCCCACCTCTCATCCCTGTTAAATGTTAATCTTCTTCTCCTGCTCTTCGTCCCTACTCTGTTCTTAGTTACTCTCCTTATATCAAAGAAGACATTTGGCATTTGTTTTTTAGGGATTGGCTAGCTTCACTTAGCATAATCTGCTCTAATGCCATCCATTTCCCTGTAAATTCTATGATTTTGTCATTTTTTAATGCAGAGTAATACTCCATTGTGTATAAATGCCACATTTTTTTATCCATTCATCTATTGAAGGGCATCTAGGTTGGTTCCACAGTCTTGCTATTGTGAACTGTGCTGCTATGAACATCGATGTAGCAGTGTCCCTGTAGCATGCTCTTTTTAGGTCTTTAGGGAATAGACCAAGAAGGGGAATAGCTGGGTCAAATGGTGGCTCCATTCCCAGCTTTCCAAGAAATCTCCATACTGCTTTCCAAATTGGCTGCACCAATCGGCAGTCCCACCAGCAATGTACAAGTGTACCCTTTTCCCCACATCCTCGCCAGCACTTGTTGTTGTTTGACTTCCTAATGGCTGCCAATCTTACTGGAGTGAGATGGTATCTTAGGGTGGTTTTGATTTGCATTTCTCTGACTGCTAGAGATGTTGAGCATTTTTTCATGTACTTGTTGATTGACTGTATGTCCTCCTCTGAGAAGTGTCTGTTCAGGTCCTTGGCCCATTTGTTGATTGGGTTGTTTGTTCTCTTATTGTCTAATTTTTTGAGTTCTTTGTATACTCTGGATATTAGGGCTCTATCTGAAGTGTGAGGAGTAAAGATTTGTTCCCAGGGTGTAGGCTCCCTATTTACCTCTCTTATTGTTTCTTTTGCTGAGAAAAAACTTTTTAGTTTGAGTAAGTCCCATTTGTTGATTCTAGTTATTAACTTTTGTGCTATGGGTGTCCTATTGAGGAATTTGGAGCCCGACCCCACCGACTGTAGATCGTAGCCAACTTTTTCTTCTATCAGACGGCGCGTCTCTGATTTGATATCAAGCTCCTTGATCCATTTTGAATTCACTTTTGTGCATGGCGAGAGAAAGGGATTCAGTTTCATTTTGTTGCATATGGATTTCCAGTTTTCCCAGCACCATTTGTTGAAGATGCTATCCTTCCTCCATTGCATGCTTTTAGCCCCGTTATCAAATATAAGATAGTTGTAGTTTTGTGGATTGGTTTCTGTGTCCTCTATTCTGTACCATTGGTCCACCCGCCTGTTTTGGTACCAGTACCATGCTGTTTTTGTTACTATTGCTCTGTAGTATAGTTTGAAGTCTGGTATCGCTATACCGCCTGATTCACACTTCTTGCTTAGCATTGTTTTTGCTATTCTGGGTCTTTTATTTTTCCATATGAATTTCATGATTGCTTTCTCTATTTCTACAAGAAATGCCGTTGGGATTTTGATTGGCATTGCATTAAACCTATAGAGAACTTTTGGTAATATCGCCATTTTGATGATGTTAGTTCTGCCTATCCATGAACAGGGTATATTTTTCCATCTTCTAAGATCTTCTTCTATTTCTCTCTTTAGGGTTCTGTAGTTTTCATTGTATAAGTCTTTCACCTCTTTTGTTAGGTTGATTCCCAAGTATTTTATTTTTTTTGAAGATATTGTGAATGGAGTGGTTGTCCTCATTTCCATTTCAGAGGATTTGTCGCTGATATACAGGAATGCCTTTGATTTATGCGTGTTGATTTTAAATCCTGCCACTTTGCTGAATTCATTTATTAGCTCTAATAGTTTCTTTGTAGAGCCTTTTGGGTCTGCTAGGTATAGAATCATATCATCTGCAAATAGTGATAATTTAAGTTCTTCTTTTCCTATTTTTATGCCTTTAATTTCTTTCATCTGTCTAATTGCTCTGGCCAGTGTTTCGAGAACTATGTTGAACAGAAGTGGAGAGAGAGGGCATCCCTGTCTTGTTCCAGATTTTAGAGGGAATGCCTTCAGTTTTTCTCCATTCAGAATGATGCTAGCCTGAGGCTTAGCATAGATTGCTTTTACAATATTGAGGTATGTTCCTGTTATCCCTAGTTTTTCTAGAGTTTTGAACATAAAGGGATGCTGTACTTTGTCGAATGCTTTTTCCGCATCTATCAAGATGATCATATGGTTCTTATTTTTAAGTCTATTGATGTGGTGAATAACATTTATTGATTTCCGTATATTGAACCAGCCTTGCATCCCAGGGATGAATCCTACTTGATCATGGTGTACAATTTTTTTGATATGTTTTTGTATCCGATTCGCCAGAATTTTATTGAGGATTTTTGCATCTAGGTTCATTAGAGATATTGGTCTGTAGTTTTCTTTCTTTGAAGTGTCTTTGTCTGGTTTAGGTATCAGGGTGATGTTGGCCTCATAGAATGAATTTGGAAGTTCTCCCTCCTTTTCTATTTCCTGAAGTAGCTTGAAAAGTATTGGTATTAGTTCTTCTTTAAAGGTTTTGTAAAATTCTGCTGTATACCCATCCGGACCTGGGCTTTTCTTAGTTGGTAGTCTTTTTATGGTTTCTTCTATTTCCTCAACTGATATTGGTCTGTTTAGGTTTTCTATATCCTCCTGACTCAATCTGGGCAGATCATATGACTTAAGAAATTTATCTATGCCTTCACTATCTTCTAATTTATTGGAGTATAAGGATTCAAAATAGTTTTTGATTATCTTCTGTATTTCTGAAGTGTCAGTTGTGATATTGCCTTTTTCATCCCGTATGCTAGTAATTTGAGTTCTCTCTCTTCTTCTCTTCGCTAGCATGGCTAAGGGTCTGTCGATTTTGTTTATTTTTTCAAAGAACCAACTTTTAGTTTTGTCAATTTTTTCAATTGTTTCTTTTGTTTCGATTTCATTAATTTCAGCTCTGATTTTAATTATTTCTTGCCTTCTACTTCTTTTGCTGTTGTTTTGCTCTTCTTTTTCAAGGATTTTGAGATGAAGTATGAGATCATTTATTTGTTGGTTTTTTCTTTTTTTAAGGAATGAACTCCAAGCAATGAATTTTCCTCTTAGAACTGCTTTCAATGTGTCCCATAGATTCCGATATGTTGTGTCTGTGTTTTCATTTATCTCTAAGAATTTTTTAATTTCCTCCTTGATGTCTTCTGTAACCCATTGATCATTCAGTAACCTATTGTTCATTCTCCAATTGATGTATGCTTTTTCCTTCCTTCTTTTATTGTTGATTTTCAGTTTCATTCCATTATGATCAGATAAGATGCATGGTATTATCTCTACTCCTTTATATTGTCTAAGAGTTGCCCTGTGACATAATATATGATCTATTTTTGAGAAGGATCCATGTGCTGCTGAGAAAAAAGTGTAACTGCTTGATGTTGGGTGGTATACTCTATATATGTCAATTAGGTCTAGGTTATTAATAGTGTTATTGAGTTCTATAGTTTCCTTATTCAACTTTTGTTTGGAAGATCTGTCCAGTGGCGAGAGAGGTGTGTTGAAGCCTCCCATGATTATGGTGTGGTGGTCTATTAGACTCTTGAACTTGAGAAGAGTTTGTTTGACGAACATAGCTGCACCATTGTTTGGGGCATAAATATTTATGATTGTTATGTCTTGTTGGTGTATGGTTCCCTTAAGCAGTATGTAGTGTCCCTCTTTATCTCTTTTGATTAACTTTGGCTTGAAATCTATTTTATTTGATATGAGTATGGACACGCCTGCTTGTTTCCGAAGTCCATATGAGTGATATGATTTTTCCCAACCTTTCACCTTCAGCCTATGTATGTCTTTTCCTATCAAATGCGTCTCCTGTAGGCAGCATATTGTTGCGTCTTGTTTTGTGATCCATTCTACTAGCCTGTGTCTCTTAATTGGTGAGTTTAAGCCATTAACATTTAGGGTTATTATTGAGATATGGGTTGTTCTTCCAGCCATATTTGTTTATTTCTGTTACTAAACATGGTTTGTTTTCCTCTTTGATTATTTCCCTCCCCCTTTACTGTCCTACCTCCCACTGTTGGTTTTCATTGTTATTTTCCATTTCCTCTTCCTGTAATGCTTTGGCGAGGATGTTTTGAAGAGATGGTTTTCTAGCTGCGAATTCTTTAAACTTTTGTTTATCGTGGAAGGTTTTAATTTCATCCTCCATCCTGAAGCTTAATTTCGCTGGATACACAATTCTTGGTTGGAACCCATTTTCTTTCAGTGTTTGAAATATGTTATTCCAGGATCTTCTAGCTTTCAGAGTCTGTGTTGAAAGATCAGCTGTTATCCTGATTGGCTTACCCCTAAATGTAATCTGCTTCCTTTCTCTTGTAGCTTTTAAAATTCTCTCCTTATTCTGTATGTTGGGCATCTTCATTATAATGTGTCTAGGTGTGGATCTCTTATGATTTTGCACATTCGGCGTCCTGTAGGCTTCTAGGATTTGGGATTCTGTCTCATTCTTCAAGTCTGGGAAGTTTTCTTGTATTATTTCATTGAATAGACTGCTCATTCCTTTGATTTGGAGCTCTGTACCTTCCTGTATCCCAATGACTCTTAAGTTTGGTCTCTTAATGTTATCCCATATTTCTTGGATGTTCTGCTCATGGTTTCTTAACAGTCTTGCTGAGCTGTCTATGTTCTTTTCCAGTTGAAATACTTTGTCTTCATTGTCTGATGTTCTATCTTCTAAGTGTTCTACTCTGCTGGTAGTATTCTCCATTGAGTTTTTAAGTTGGTTTATTGCTTCCTGCATTTCTAGGATTTCTGATTGCTTGTTTTTTATAACCTCTATCTCCCTGTATAGTTGATCCTTTGCTTCCTGGATTTGTTTGCGTAATTCGTTGTCGAAGTGATCTTTCATTGTCTGATTTTGCTGTTTAATGTCTTCCTTGATACTCCAGATCATGTGAAGCATGTATATCCTGAATTCTTTATCTGACATTCCATCTGCTGCAGCTGTTACCTCTTCTAAAGTTGCGTTGACCTGCATTGCTTGTGGTCCTTTCTTTCCTTGTCTTTTCATACTGCTTGCGTATCTTTCCTGCAGGTGCAGGCGGCGGCTCTGCTCTCTCCTTATTCCAATTTGGGTGTCGTGGCTACCACGCCAGCAGGTCACTGGGCCTGTTCTGGGAGCTGGCGGCGGCTCTGTTCTGCCCCTACTCCAATTGGGGTGACGAGTGTACCACGCCGGCAGGCCACCGGGCCTGATCCGCCGGTCGGTTGCAGTTTTGCCTACCCTGCAGGCGCGGGCGGCAGCTCTACTCTGCCCCTACTCCAAATGGGGTGACGTGTCTGTCGTACCGGCAGGCCACTGGGCCTGTCCTGCTGGTCGGTCGCAGATCTGCCCACCTTTCGGGCACGGGTGGAGGCTCTGCTCTGCCCCTACTCCAATTGGGGTGTCGTGACTACCCCGCCTGCAGGACGCTGGGCCTGTTCCTGGCAAGGGAGGTGACTCTGCTCTGTCACTACTCCAATTAGGGTGGTGTTTGTACCACACCGGCAGGCTCCTGGGCCTGATCCGCCGGTCTGTTGTAGGTCTGCCTACCTTGAAGGCGCGGGCAGCGGATCTGCCCTGCCCCTCCTACCACGCCTACGGACCCCTGGGCCTGATCTGCAGGTTGATCACTGGTCTGCTCACCCTGCGGGCACGGGTGACGGTTCCGCTCCGCCCCCACTCCAATTGGGGTCACGTGACCACCACACCGGCAGGGCCTGATCCGGGCGTGGGAGAAGGATCTGCTCTGCCCCTATTCCAGTTGGGGTGACGTGTGTACCACACTGGCAGGCCACTGGGCCTGACCCGCCAGGCTGTCACAGGTCTGTTTACCTTGCAAGCGCGAAGGGCGGCTCTGCCCTGCCCCTCCTACCACGTCCATGTACTACTGGGTCGTGGGTCTGCCCACCTGGCGGGTGTGGGTGGCGGCTCCGCTCCGCCCCCTCTCCAATTGGGGTCACGCGGTCACCACGCTGGCAAGCCGCTGGGCCTGCTCCGGGGGCTGGCGGCAGCCCGGCTCCTCCCCTCTGGCTCGAGGACAAATTGAGGAGACTCGGGTGACTGAGCCTCACCCCCCTACCAGGAGACCAACTGCTTATGTCACCGCTGGTATTGATGAAGATCTCTCCTCCACCGCTTTCTGCTGACATCAGATCTCTGCCATGTTGGTATCCTATGCGAATGGCAGCATTTCGTTCCCCTTGCCGGGCAACCCAAGCAACGGGTGAGTCCTGACCGGCCCTCAGCAGGACCCGGACCGAGACGCAGTTTCCGCGGGCTCCTAGCCCCGGTCCAGGGAAGTTCCGGGAGCCGGAACTCGGCTGCTCCGTGCTTGGTGTAAGCTCCTATAAGTGTAAGCTCCAAGAAGCAGCCCCCGCGGGCTCAGTTCCGGGAGCCGGAATTCGGCTGCTTAGTGCTTGGTGTTTGCTCTGATAGTAGCAGGGTCCAAGAAGCAGCCTCCGCAGGCTCCGCAGCCCTGAGCCAGGGCGGTTCCGGGACGGTTCCGGGAGCCGGAACTCGGCCGCTCCGTGCTCGGTGTAAGCTCCTATAAGTGTAAGCTCGACTATCTTTTTTTTTAAATTCTCACAGGAGCCCTCAGAAATATGTATAATTATTTTATCCATTTTACAAATGGGGAAACAGATGCTTAGATGTTAAAGAAAATTTATTCCAAAATACACAGGTTGGGTCAAGAGTTTTGTAATGTTTTGAACAACCAATAAAAACACACACACACAAAATACACAGGTTGGAAGGGCAGAGTGAAAGTGAATTCCAGGTAATGTGACTGCAGAGCCAATGTCCCTCACACAGCACCAAGCTTATCCAGGTGCTTTGCCTGTGTTCTAGGCCCCCCTCTAGGATAAGGTGGTGCCTGGAAACAGCTGGCAGCCAGCACCCTTATATCTTACCTCACTCTTGCCTTTCTTTTCACTCATCTCAAAAATCCTCTTAAATTCTGATGCCTGAGCCATATTTGGTTCTGCTGCAGTCTTGGAACACTTGCTCACAACTTAGCTGCCATCACCAACACTACGTATCAGCCTGGATACTTCCCTTTGTCACCCACCTTTTCTTCTGGCCCTGCAGTTTCTCCTCTATCCTGGTTACTTGTTGAGGTCTCCTGCTATCCTGAGTCGGAACTTGCATGACATCATAATCTTGTGTCACCATTTTTTTAAATGAAATAAATTTTCATCCCCTTTAATTTATGATAGGTGAATCTGATGCTCATGAATAAACACAGAAAATGAAGTTTAAAATTTTAGTTTTTTTTTTTTTTTTAAACTTCATCCAGGAAAGAGGAGTTCATCTGACTGTTGGAGCCCATTTCAGGCCATAAAACCCTTTTAACAAAGAATAAATTTTCAGATTACCATGATTATATTGATACTACTACCACCAAAGATTATTTATTATCCTTTTTTACATTTCTAGAAACACAACAGGATTGATTTTAGAACTCAAGTTCACTAGTCCAGCTTCTAATATTTTTGTTGTTTCAAATGTATAAATGAATGAATGAGTGAATCACTATCTACTTGGAGAAGGTTTAATTGTCTAATACAATTGGTGTAGTTCACTTAAGAGATTCTCTCCTCAAAGTAAAGATTGCATTGATCTTCTAGCTTATAAATCACAATCATTTGATTTCATTGGCATACATCAGTTTTCTAGGTTCTATTTAGATTATCATCATAAAGCCACTGAGTTGAGGGCCAGACTTGGTTCCCGGTGATAATCCCATCTAAGACTCTTAAACTCCTTAACACTAGAGGAACATGAGAATTATTTAAGAAGTTTTATAAAAGAGTGAATGCCTCAGCCTAATTTCAAGAATTTCTAGCTCAGTTGATTTGTAATGGGGTTGGACACTGGCAAAGCTACCAGGTTATTATAAAGTGCATCTAGTGTTGAGAAACATACACATAGATCACTAGATCTATGTTGTAGTTGGTAGTTAAGCCTTGTGTTGGTACTGTAAAATCTGAGTTGGAAAAGACAAAAAAAAATTATGTTATTGGTTTTTTTATGAACAGAAGGAGTGATTACTGTTTGTTTTTCACAAAAACATAAACTCAATCTCTTTATGATAGCAGGTTTTTAAATTTTTAAAAATTCTTAACCCAAGGTGCCAAAAAAAAAAAAAAAAAAAATTGACAAGCAATGCTGACTCTCTGTCTCCACCTGGTGGCAGAAAATACCATGGTCTACAGAAAATACAGTTAAATAGGAAAAGGCAATTTTAAATTCCCAAAACCTCACAAAATATCAGTGTTGGCCACAAAACTGAAAAATGGTTACATGTGTCTTCTCTGGCTCAGGTTTATCAAAAATCTGCAAGTCAGGCAGAAAACTGAGCAGTCCCTTTTTAGGATATTGTTCCAAGACCTTAATTTTTATTTTACATTTGAACTTAAACTTATCAATTAAGTATGATGGAAAAATGGTCTTTTGTTCCCCATGGTACCTTTCTTTCTTCATGAAGGATTATTGAAGTTTGGCTAAAGTCACTGGGAAATGATATGAAACAATTAAGGTTAGGTACGAGTAACCATCTTTTTCAATTGTTAAAAGGTAAGAACAATTGGTGCTGGGGTGCAGCTCAGCGGAAGAGTACTTGCTTAGCAAGTGCAAGGAATGGGTTCAACCTGCAGCACTCAAAGTAAAAAAGAGAAAGAGAGACACCAACAAACAGGTTAGCTTCAAAGTTATGTTTCCAATGATCTGTTACGAGTTACCAAACACACTATAATAGTTGTTTTGTAATTATATGACCAGGGAGGTAGAGCTTGAAGGGTAGAAATAGCCATTCTTGAATGTTTACAAATCAGTTGTGCAACTATAATTGAACAACTCAAATTCTGAATAATTAAATTACTTAGTTTCTGAATCTCAGTTTCCTTGTTTAAGGGGAGAATACCCAAATGAATCCCATAGCTCAATACCTCCCTGGTGAAATGGCACAGGAGTTCAGTACTAGTAAGAGCCAAGGAAGTTGCCCATATTTCAAATATGAGTGCAACAAATAACATGAGCTTCTAAAAAATATGTTTTACTTGTATTTATTGTATTTTGCTTACTTAAGGTCATGGGCTCTGAAGCTAGAATTCTATGTTCAAATCCTGGCTACTATGCTAATAAGCCTGTGACTGTGGTTGCTTAAGTTCTCTGTACCTCAGTTTTTCATCTGTCAAAAGAGAATACTAACTATACTTACCTCTTTGTGTAAAATGAATGTTAAATATGTTGTTTTGTGTAAAATTGCTTAGAACAGGGCGTATACAAGGAACATTTTCAACATTTTAAATGTTGGTAGTTGTTGCAGTTGTTTTTACTATTTTTCTAAGAACTGTGTTCTGTTATTTACCAAATATTGCATTATTGTTTCTAATAATGAGTTGTATCATTTGCCAAGTAATATATTTACATTCTAAGACAATAACATTGTTTGAAAAAGTTACTTAGCCTATAAGCATAACAAAAGGGACTTTGTTGAAAACATTATACTTTAAATTATACTTTTTAATATACAAACAGAAATAAGCACATTTTAAAGCTGTGTTGTGAGATAACTTTTATTTTAACAAGATAGTCTAGGTAGTCTGTCAGTAGTTTACTGTCTCCTGTTTTTAGGTACAATGTAAGGATCTTAAATTGAAATCAGTTTGGAGTCTATATATCTTCCACCTTTTCTTTCTCTCTTCCTGCCCCTCACTACTTGCTGATAAATGTTTCAAGCACTGTGGAAAGATGTGCTGGATAGCATTCTTGGTGAAATACAGGCATATTTAAGTACTGAGTTGCCCATAATCATGTTTCATTAGTCTCTTCCTCCTTTTGAAAGTGAACCTTTAATCCATGCTGGTTAAGTCTGGAAAGATATGTGGCATTTAATTTGTTGGATATTTAATATTTAAATTTATTAAGATCAGCCTCAATACAGTAGTTGCTGTTTGTTATTGATATACCCTTATTTCTATGCCTTATGAGATCTATTTCAAATATATGACCTTTAAATTTGTATATTTATTTAATTGAAACAAAGTGTGCTTATAATTTTCTTTCTACTGATTCCAATTTAAAAATCTGGGCAGAGTGAACAGGGCAGGAATTTCATGTGAGATTGTTAGTACAACATTTTGTAATAATCTTCACATGTTCCAGGACACAGAAAAAACATAATCAAAGAATGAGTAACCAAGGAGGAAATGCTTTCATTTAATGCATGCCATTACCTTTAATGAAAATATCACTCAGAGTTTCCAGAATAAACTAACTCTTTCTACTGAGAATTTTTATGAATCATCATAGCAACTTGGCAAGATCAGGACCTTATGGGTTCAGTTACCACTCCAAAGAGTTCGTATATATCAACTGTTTTGGGTCTCAAATAATAACTACTCCTTTATTTTTGCACAGTTCAAGGAAAAAGGTATGTAGCTATTTGTGAATTAAAAAAAAGCTTCCAGTTTCATATCTTTGGCATAAAGATATAAAAATTTTTAAAAACTATATACTCCTATCATGAAATAAAGTCTCTAAATGGTATTTCTATACTCTATACTGCATGAGGAAGAAAACTGGGCATTAGATTCCATTATATTCTCCTTGTGCATTCATACACCTATACTTTTATCCTCACAAATATGTTACCAAAAAGGTATTTGGATTCAGCTGTGTACTTTTCCCCCATAAAGTACTCTGAGAACAATATGACAGTTGCATGGTAAGAAATTGTCCTATTGAGGCATCTAAAGAAGACATCAATTTATAATTTGTCAAAAATATTTTACAGATTATAGCTATTATGTTGGGCACTTATCTCTGGAAAAATGATTCTGGAATAAGTTGCTTACTTCTTAACACTCAATTACTTATAATATTTTCTTATGTCAGATATCATGCTTCTTATTTCATTCTGATGACCAGATACTCAGAGATAAATATGGTGCTCACAGTACTGATATTAGCCTAGATTAATTCTAGCTCATTTAAAATTTTAATATCTACTTAAAAAGTTTTACTCTATATGTGTCTTTAAAAAAGACCAATTCTTTCTGGTAGCAGAGGTACATAAAAAACAGAAGAATAAATTCTTAAAGATGTCAAAGTGGTAGTGCTTGTAGACTAACAAACATCTTGTGAAGGTTTACATGGTGTACATTGACAATGTGCAATAATCTCATGCCAAGTACTTGCCAAGTTTTGCTTTACAAAAACGTGTGTTTAAACCATCTTCCCTACTCCAACCAGGAAAATGAATTTGTGACCAATGAAAAGAGCTAAATTTTAAAAAAAAATGATCTTAAATCTAGAATATAGTATGAGACCTTGGTTATCTCCCTACAGAAATGAGTCACAGGTGAAGATTTTTTTTTTAATGCTTCATTTTCCATTTTACTATGTCATTTCTTTTTTTATTTCTTACATACAGGTGAAGAATTTAAAAATCATTTTCCTATGAATAAATGCATTGAGGCCTGGATAGAATTGTTAGCATAATCAAAAGAGTCCCACCCTTCTTGACTCTTTTGCATTAAATTCTAAAAGTAAACAAAAGATATTGATGAGTCATAGAAATATTCACATATATCTACCTAGTCCTTCTAAATTTTGGATTTATACTTTTTGAATATTTTTTTTAGTATAGATGGACACAATATCTTTGTTTTGTTTATTTATTTTTATGTGGTGCTGAAGATCGAACCCAGTACCTCACATGTGCGAGGCAAGCACTCTGCCACTGAGCCACAACCCAGCCCCGGATTTATACTTTATAGAGGGAGAAGTTTCAGAAATATTCTTGCTTGGTGTATGTTTAGAAGAGTGAGGTAACTTGCCCATAGTCCTTTAGATTGGTGAAGGAGTCGTTACTAAGGCACGGGTTTTGTGTTTTTGGTATACTGTGTATACCAAAGTAGTTGACAGTGGCTCCTGCAAAATGGGTGTGAAATGAAAACATAAACACTACATAATGGTTTATAGCCAAAGGACTTAAAATCAGCATATTACAGTGATGCAGCCACATCAATGTTTATAGCACCTCAACTCACGATAGCTAAACTATGGAATCAACCTAGGTGCACTTCAACAGATGAATGGATTTTATTTACACACACACACACACACACACACACACACACATATATATATATATATATATATATATATATATATCAGAAGAATGAGTAATTATACTCCATTTATATACAATGTATCAAAGTGCATGTATATATATATATGTGTGTGTATATATATATATATACATACATACATATATATATACATATATATATATACATACATATATATATACATATATATATATATATATGATGGAATATTACTAAGCTTTAAGAAGAATGAAATTACGGCATTTGCTCGTAAATGGATGGAGCTGGAGAATATCATGCTAAGTGAAATAAGCCAATCCCCAAAATCCAAAGGTTGAATGCTTTCTCTGATATGCAGATGCTAATTAACAATAAGGGGAGGTAGAGAAGAATAGAATTACATTAGATTAGGTAGAGGAAAGTGAAGGGAGGGGAGGGAGTATTTGTGGGAAAGATAGTAGATGAATCAGACATTATTACCCTATGTACATATATAACTATACAACTGGTGTGATTCTACACCATATACAACCAGAAGAATGAGTAATAATACTCCATTTATATACGGTGTATCAAAGTGCATTCTACTGTCATGTGTAACTAATTAGAACAAATTAAAAATTTAAAATATAAAATAAAACTACATAATGAAGTTATAAAGGTACATGACTATAAAATGTGTGACCTAAGAGCTGGAATGTGGTAAGGCACTACATAGCTGGACTATAGTTTCTGATAGTTTTAAAAACCTATTTTTGAAGTCTAGCATGGTGGGCCCTACCTATAATCCTAGCAACTCAGGAGGCTGAGGCAGGAGGATGACAAGTTCAAAGGCAGCTTCAGCAACTTAGCAAGATCCTGGCAACTTAATGAAAACTTGTCTCAAAAAATAAAAAGGACTGAGGATGTAGCTCAGTTGTTAAGCACCTCTAGTTTCAATCCCTGGTACAAAATTCCAAGTAAACAAACAAACAAAAAACCCTATTTTGGGGTTATAGTTAAAAAGACAAAAATAAATTGTATTGAGAATACAAAGAACTCTTGAACACTGTTATTGTGAATTAAATTAGTGCATCCATTTTGGAAAACAGTATGGAGGTTCCTCAAAAAATTTAAAATAGAATTACCTTATGATCCACCTATTCTACTATTGGGCCTATATTCATATATTTGATAAACTCATTCAGAAATAAGTATATAAAATATAAACCTTCATTCCCTTATTTACTGTGGTACTGTTCACAATAGCCAAGGTACAGAATCCATGTGGTACTCACCAACAGGTAACTGGATAAAGAAAACGTGGCACATATACACAACGGATTATTAGTAAGTCATCAAAAACAATGAAGTCCTGACATTTGTGACAACTTGGATGGAACTGAAGGATCTTATGTTAAATGAAATAAATATGAAACAGAAAGATAAATAATGCTTGCTCTCACTCTTGTGGAAGCTAAAAAAAAAGATGATTTCATAGAAGTAGAGAAGTAACAATATGGAGGTATTTATGTAGCAAGACTTACTCTCTTTATGTCCCAGTCACTGCACTTATGGTAGCAAAAGGAATATTCCTTTATGTTTATTCCTTTGATTATAAATAACTGGAGCTCCTAGAAATAGAAATGGAAAAGAAGCCAGTGGTGAAAAATATACTCAATTGAAATAAAACCATAGGAGACTTAGTGATATGTTGGATAGGTTGGGTACACTTACATCTGCCGTATGACTTTGGAAACCCCTTGGCAGAACTTTGAACTTTAGCATCACAGTTTGTTCACTTCAGAGAAGAGAGAAAAGAGCCAAAGTCTGAAGTAACTTAAAAAGTTAGGTAGGCCTTGCTCACTGTAAGCATAAATTTTAGTGCCTAGAACTTCCATCTTAATAAGTGATTCAATTTTACTCCATATATTATAGTTCTTTCCATTATTTTAAAATAAAGATATCTAGATAAGTTCTTGAGTTTTTCTTTAAAAACCTTTTTTAAAAACCAACTCCAATAAAATGTTTCCCCAAAACACTCCCCCCACTTTTTGAAGAGTAGTTGACATTTAACTGCACATATAGAGTATCAATTAATAAATTTTGACTTATACATATATTTATGAAACCATCACTGCAATCAAGATAATTAACTTATCCATCACTCTAAAAAATTATCCTTGTAGCCCTTTGTAATTCTGCCCTTCTACACTTCTCTGCTCCTCTCCCTCAGTCAACCATGGATTTGCTTTCTGTTAGTTTTATATCATTAGAATAAGAATGTGCTGATTCTTTTTTTCAGCTTAGCATGTGGCTTTGAGATTCATCCCTGCTATAACAGGTATAGTTCATTCCTTTTTATTGCTGAATATTATTCCATTGTATGGATATACCATATTTTGGGTATTCATTCATTTATTGATAGACATTTAGCTTGTAATTTTGAGATATTACAAATAAGGCTTCTGTGAGCACTCATATATAAGTCTTTGTACGGACATATGTTTCACATTTATACTGTGGATTTATAGCAACCGGAATACATATACCCTTGATTAGAGTGTGGTCTTAAGATACTTTCTAGCATATAACCATATGGAGTATAAGTCCTTGTTTATAGATTATGTTAAGCCAATATTTTTAGTAAATAATTTAATAAATTATTTTGAAAAATAAAATGTATATAATGTAATGAAAACAACATACAATTGAGTCAGGAAATCTTGACTTCAACTTCTAACTCACTAAATAGCATTGAGCAGATTACATAATTTCTTACACTTTAGCTCCCTTATCTGTAAAAAGGGGATCATCTAGGTATATGATTCTTTCCAACAATATTGAATTCATGAATTCATGAATTTGATTATGGGTTATACCTCTGATTCTATTAATATATTACATACTGTATATTTTATACATTTTATTATCCTACCAAAACTCCCCCAGTTTTAACATACATCTCCCTGTGGTAGGAATTATGAGCTCTCTCCTCACTTCTCAGCTACCTAAATTAGGATTATATTTGGTTGTGTTTAATAGAAAACACAAACAGAAAAGCATCAAATATGAAACTTCTTTCTCTCTCATGTTGAAGTCCAGATGTAGCAGTTCCCAGTTTTCAAGATTCCGCCTGATGTCGTGGCCCGTGGCTGCTTGTATCATCTGTCTCTGTCTTGTGTGATTTGTGATCCCAAGATCATGTCATAGGTGAGGTGGCTGCTGGAGCACCAGTCATTCCATTTACTTCTCAGCCACCAAGAAAGTGAAAGGGGAGGAAGACAGGTAGATCACTTCTATGGACATTTTCCAGAAACTGTACATACCACGTTAGTCACAACTTAGTCACCTGGACATGCTTGGCTCAGGTATGAAAATACCATCTTTATTTTAGACTGCTAAAATGGTAGGTCCTGTCAGGATGGAAGAAGAGAGCAGACACTGTAGTCTTTGCCCCACTGTTCTATTTTATTGAGTAGTTCTAGTATTAAAAAATAATAAACATGTGAGCAACTTGAAAGAATCAAAATTTCTACATAACTATAGGTTTAATAACAAGAAGGATCTTACAGAGGGTATTTTTGTATTTTTTTAAACAAACATTCTCTTAGGGTTTTGATGTATCCTTTTGGTGGTTTCTCAGCATATCATTGGGATATGTTGTAAATGGTGGGTAAATGCCAATTTCTACTATTCCTCAAAGACTTTCTTAATTATTTTTTTGTCTACCAGGAAATCTAGTGGTTTTTTTTTTTTTTTGAACATTTGGCACGTTTCCAGAAAGCCATAATACAAAGTTGAAACAGCTTTAACTTCAAACAGCTCTGTTCACTTTTTTTTCCCTGCATATTTTTCTACATCTTTGCTTAGGACTGTGAACCTGGTAACAGCTCTGTGGCTAATAAATCTTATTCTCACCTACTTGTGCAAATGTTAACATTATTTTTAAAATATTACTTATAGTTCTGCAGGAGGACTCTTTAATTTTTGCCACTAGGAGTTAAAACCAAAAAGGACAAAGGGCAATGTAACTTGGATAAGAATGAAAAAAAATTAAATTAAACTTTATTTAAATAATTTTGGGGATATATAGGTAAACAGTCTATGAATAATTTATATCTCTTCCCATGCAGTAAAGGACTGGAATTTTGTATCTCTGTCTGTGAATTGTTTAGTAAATTGGATTAGAAGACAAAAATTAAGATACCTAAGTTGTTGGAGTCAAGTCACATTATTCCAACTCAATCTTGCTTTAGAAAAGATAATTTCATATTTTATTCCCCATTAGTTCTTGTATCTGCTTCTCAACTGACTTAAAATTTGAAGGGGGAAAGGGATGATTTAGGCATCCATATTCCCAGCAATCCTCAAGAGATAATTGGATGATAAATGGAAGCATGGGTGGCTAAGGACTACGTATGTAGCCCAGAATGCTGGCAGATAATCTGTAGATATGTGTGAATGTGCATACTGTCTCAAAGGGTAATTCTTGAGCTATATAAAGGAAAAAGAAGGGCATTTTTGTTCCAGTGAGGAAAAAGTAAGAGTCAGGCTTTGGATCGATGTGAGAGGACTGAGTGCAGCATATCCATGATTCTCTTTTAGGAGAGGGTGGGCTGATGGCTGGTATTTGAGGAGAAACTCAATAATTCAATGAAAAAGGACTCCCAGGATTTTGACATCTCGAGGTATGGCCTCTCCCCATACTTATCAGTCCTCTTGGCTCCACAGTAAATCTGAATCTTGTTTTATAATAATGCTGGTAAGTGTTTATTTTGGTTTTAAACAATTAGGAGATAGAGACAATCTGGGGTTGATTCCAGACAATAAACATGCCATTAGCAAAGCCTAAACTGGGATCGATTCTGGATTGGTACTTGGAAGTATAATCCACCACGGGATTTTGTCCAAGGGCTATCAACAATGCTAGGACTCTGTTTTCAGTCACTCTTCTACCCGGTGTTCTATCACTCAGGATGAAATGAGCATTCTCCTAATGGATTTGTGGAATTCAGTCTTGGTGGCTCCACAATGTCCACACAGATGCTCTAGTTAAAAAAGAAGAAAGCCTTTGGGTTGGTGCCTTTATTTTATTCTATGTATTATTAGTTTCCATCCAATGAAAGGGAAATATAACATTTCATTTTTCCCTTTGGTTTTCATCATGAACAGACACATTCAGAACTTTTACCAAGGCCAGTCCCTGAGAGTATTGAGCTCCAGCTGGTTTTTATTCTTGCTCCTAGGTGGCCCTGCTGAAATACAGTTTTACTCTTTAGATGCACAGATATTTGGTTGGAAAGTGTAAGTAAATTGAGGGACTCCTAGTTTGTCTGAGTCAATCTGTATTAATTTAAAATGTTAGAAATTTACAAGTACTTTAGACCAAGCAAAGCAAATAAGCTTGTTGTACTTCACAGGTAGATTTTCTTTCCCTTAGAAACTTTAGAGGTAGTCTCAGTGAATGTGTTAATCTTACAATCAAGGATACCAGGGTGCAGAGATATTAAACTATATTATTTATAATAATATCATTTGTTACCCAGTATCTTTACCATAATTAGAATTTAGCTCTTCCAGAGTTTAGTCCAAGAGTCCTTTTGTGTGTTTGTGTGCACACAGGTGAGCCGTGGGAAAAATATTAAAAGTTATTTTTTAGAATTGTGATAATTTCATGGATGTCAACTGGCTGATTCAAATAAGCAAATTTGTTATGGCAAATGCCATTCCACTTGGTGTTGTTAGAGATAAAGGTATGATTTTTCCTCACATTATAACTCTTTGTGAGGTCCAAGAAATTTCCCCTCTTCCCTCCCCCCCCCCCCACACAAACAGACACACAAAATGATTAATACCCTTCCTATCCAGTGGGCTCCCAGGTTCTCTTCCAGTGAATCCTCCTTTTCTCTCTGGAAGAGATGATCATAAAGACGCTAGTAAAAATGAACATAGTTCGAGTTGCTGAATCCTTGTGAATCTTCTCTTATCATCAACAGCAACAATAAAGTTTGCCTTGCAGAGGGTCTCAAGGACCTAACTCATCTTCTCTGATCTCAGAACTGATACAAGCTCAAGTTGCTTGTGGAAACCTGTGTCCTTTTTTCCAAAGATAATAAGTAACAGACCCTCTGAGTGTCTGTTGAAAAGAAGAGAAAAGCGGCTGTCTGCCTTTGTATTCCCCAGGGAGTGAGAGCTATTGTGAGGAAGCAGACAGGCCTTGTGCTGCAGCCTAGCTCACAATGGCACATGCTAGTGACAAGAGACATAACATCGGGGCTGTGGCTCCTGCATGGCTGCAGCTATTGATACAAGTTGTGTTGACTTGTAGTTATTACGACTTCAATCCCTGACGCTGCATTCCAAACAGTAATCAGTACCATACAAACGGTTCCAATGTGCACTCCTCACCCTAATTAAACAAAATGTAAAGGCAATTAAAATACACATTTGAAAGCAAGTTGTCCTGCCTATGGAATAAATTATATTCTTTTTTAGGTTACTTTACCACTTGACCAGAGTCAACGGAAGGAAAGAGCAACATCTATTTTATTACTGATGGGAGGCAAGAATTTTCATATCCACAGATAAATTTAATGGGGACTGTCTTTCATGTCTTCAGTGAAGTCTATTATATAATCAAAGTGCCTTTCCATCCAGCATGTTTAAATTGTGTGTGTTTGCATATGAGTGAAACATAAGCCTCATGAATAGAATTTTAAAACTAGGGAGGGACATAACCCGAATTCAACAATTCCATTGTTTTTCAACAATTCCATCTTGTAATTTTAGAGAGTGAAACCTGTGCAGAACTAAGGATTTGTTCATTAGTTGCAGAATAATCAAAAAAAAAATTCAAATTTTCTTGATTTTTTTTTCAGACTGGTATGTTCTAGATTGCAAATCACCAGAAAATTTATGACATAAAAAAACAAAAGTCAAAGATAATGGAAAACCATATTAGTATCGATCAGAAATTGAATTATACTCTGCATTATATTTTTTGAATTAAAATACAATATTAATGTGAAATACATTTTGTGGTATTGGAATTTTATATTTTAAATACTTCTCTTGATTGATGAGAATTTGACCCAACCATACCACTCCACCAACTGAATGTTGCACTCACAGAGGACTCTAAAATTTAATCCCATTTTAACTCTATTTATACAGGTAAGTCAAAGTAGACAATTTCTATGATGTTTTATTAATCCAGTCATTTTTATTTTCATTTGTCGAAGATGAAACAAAGTTTATTTTTTCATTATCTAATAAGTCAAGAAATTTCTTGTCTCTTCCTTTTAGTGGTACTAATATACTTGGGTGGTATTGTTTTCTAGTAGAAGAAAAGTTTTCATGTTTTTAGCTAATCTACTTTTCAAAAAAATGAGTATTTCCAACAAAGACTGAAAAACAAAGTAGAGATGGAGAGTGTAAAAAAGTCTCTTGAAGAATGCTAATATAAGGGAACAGAATCATAGGTAGCATATAAAACTCAGGTTTTGATGAAAGGAAGCAACTTCAGATAAGTCTCCAAGTGTATTGAACATTATTGCCTAAGTGGTGACAACTAGTGGGAGGAAGTAGACTTAAATCCTCAGTTCTTAAACTTTAATGTAATATTGGGGCACTTGCTTAAAAGCAGATTCCTATGCTCCCCCTCTGAGTTAAGGCAAAGAAATCTACAGTTTTTTAAAAAAAAAATTATTGGTATTTTGTAATTGTATTGGTGCACTGTAATATGTAATCTACATAATAGTTGGATTCATTGTGATATGTTCATAATGCACATAGCATACATTGGTCTATTTCATTACTCTGTACCTCCTCTTCCCCTCTTTCTCTACTCTACTGATTACACTCCTGTAGAAATCTTCAGTTTTAACAAGGAACCACCAGAGATGGTTGATCTGGAGCCATACTTGAGAAACTTTGACTTAAGGCAAATATATATTACAAGGAACTTAGGCTACATAGAAGAAAACCAAAAATATCAATAAGCACCATAATAAACTCTTATTTAGAGAAATATTTTACAATACTCACAAGCTACTTCTCATAAAAGGCTCTCCTGTCCAAATAATCTTGGAAAATCTGTATAGTTTAATCAATATTCAAAATGCATAGCTATGTTAACTTTCAAAAAGGTGTTGCATTAAAGAACCCTTTAACTCTATATTTAAGCCAGTTTTCTAAATGTACATAATCACAGAATCTGCTTTTATTTAAGCAAAATTCTTATTTATATCCCATTGAATTTATTCCCAGAAAAAAACACTTATAGAAACAATAGACTAATAAGAAATAGAATAATAGCAAATGTCTGACTTTTTGGTGTTCTACAAGCACTTCCATTATCAAATGCCCCAAATACCTAATATTCAATCCTTTTGCCTGTGAAGAAAGATACTCAGGTCTTCTGGGTCTTATACAATAATCTTTTATTTTGTCTGACTGTAATTTGAAAGATTCTGCTATATAGTTAGGGATACCTATTTATATTTTCTTATCTTTTCCCTTTGTTAGATTAGAAGTCCTCTTAGCTATAGCAGCTGGTGTTGAGTTGCCCAATTTGACTATTTAATTTCTATTCATGTATCAAGCCACAGTCACTGAGTTATCACTTTTGGACAGTGACAAGAGTTTTCTGTCTGCAGAAGACAAAACTCTTCATGGAAAACAGTTTCTGAATGATTCCAAAAGAAATCTGAAATTTGTCTTTTAACTATGCTATATGATTAAATTCCAACCTTAAAAATGGTCAAACCATCCTCTGTTTCCATATGTAGTTATAAAGCATCTAAGGCCTGATGGAAGAATTTACAGATGTAGACCCAAGACCATCACCAATTCATGACTACTGACCTCAAAGAAGCCTTCAGCACTACCAGTTAAATTCTGCTTTGTATCTCATGCATTCATCAATAATAACTGCATTCTCTGCATCTATGTAATTTTATTTCTTTCCCTTATGTTGGTCTGAACCTCAACCTGCTTCAGAAGAAAAGAGAAGCCATAAGTTAGAAACATCCTAAGGCATAGAAATCTTCTTAGACCTTACTGTTATCTTTCCTTTTCATTGTGATAGAAGAGTTTTTCCATCACCTTTACAAAATGATCCTGCCAAGGGTGTTTGGATTTCTTCTCAATGACAGCTGTTAAGGAAGAAATCTTAAGAGATGTGTATTTTTCTCTCATTGAATATTTCTTGCCTACTATGAACCAGGTGGTATTATGGGTTCTCTGTGAACAGATTAAAGATTTATACCTTTCAAAAAGTTACACTTACTGGAATATGATTCTTTACATTATAAATTATCCCTTTATTCATTTACACATGGATTCTCTCTTCCCATCTGGATCTTTCCTGTTGGTTTTACTCATTCAGTAAAGTTAAACCAAACAACATTTCTCTCTCTCTCTCTCTCTCTCTCTCTCTCTCGCTCTCTCTTTCTTGTGTGTGTGTGTGTGTGTGTGTCCCTGTCTCATTCTGTCATATTATAGCCTCATTTCTTAAATGTTAACTTCTTGAAAGAACTGCTGTAACTGCTATTTCATTTTCTCTTACATTCATTCCTTGTTCACAATCTCACTTCTGCCTCCATAATTTCACACAAATAGCTCTTACTTTGGACAATAATGATCTACAATGTTGCAATATTGCAATATGCATTTTTTCAGTCTTTGTCCTTATACTTCTCATGAGCATTTGGCCCTGTCAGCTACTCTCTCAAACATTCATTTCCCATTTGTCTCTATAACTTTTTCTCCTGTTTCCCCACCTCCCAGTCTCATCTGTTTATACCCAGTCATTATCCTGGAGTTCTTCATGCTTCAGTCTAGCTACTCTCATTTCTCCTTTCACTGTCATTTCATTCAGATCATCAGTTTCAAAGACTTCGTATATAATAGCTATTCAAAATTGAAGTGAGATCAATAGAGTAGAGGAAAGGGGCCAGGAGAAGGGAGGAGGGCAGGGAGAGGGGAAATACTGGGGAGTGATGTTGGCTAAATCATATTTTTATATTGTGTGCATGTATGAATAAGTAACAATAAATCCCACTATCATGTACAATTATAACACTCCAATAAAAATATGGAAAATAGTTATTCGCAAATTTATATCTCTAATTTTCTCTGATGTTGATAGGTAGCAATTTGATTTCTCACCTTGAATGCCTCAAAAGTACACCAAACATAGTGTATTTAAATCAAAATGTATGACTCTCAAGACACTTAATTTTGTTCTCTGTCTTCTGAAAGTCAGAACCCTAGTGGCCCAGTTGGGTGGGGTGGTGCATGCCTATAATCTTAACTATCAGGAGTCTGAGACAGGAGGACCTCAAGTATGAGGCCAGACTTGGAAACTTGGTGAAATCCTGTCTTAAAAAGTAGAAAAGGAGATGTTGAACATTTTTACACATACTTTTGACCATTCATACTTCTTCTGTGAAGTGCCTGTTCAGTTCCTTAGGCCATTTATTCATTGGGTTATTATTATTATTTTAGTGTTCATTTTTTTGAGTTCTTTGTGTATCCTGGAGATTAATGTTCTATAGCAGCTCAATTCACAATAACCAAGCTATGGAATCAACCTAGGTGCTCTACAACAGATGAATGGATAAAGAAAATGTGGTGTATATACACAATGGAATATAAATCCGTCATAAAGAATAATGAAATTATGGTATTTGCTGGTAAATGGATGGAATTGAAGAATATCATGCTAAGTGAAATCAGCCAGTCCCACAAAAACAAAGGCAGAATATTTTCTTTGCTATGTGAATGCTAACCCAAAACACAGGAGAGGAAGATTGGAGGTTCATTGGACTACACAAGGGAGAATGAAGGGAATGAGGGAGGATGGGAAGAGAAAAGACAGTAGAATGAATTGGACATATTTTTCCTAGCCTTATATATGAATACATGACCAACGTAACTCCACATCATATACAACCACAATATTGGGATATTAATTGTAACAAGTTATACTTATCCTATGTATGCAAAAATATGTCAAAATACACCATACTATAATATATATATCTAGAAAAGAACAAATAAAAAACAAGTGAAAAAGGACTGGGGATATAATTTTCTATATATTAGCTCAATTTTCACTTCCTCATGAAAGCTTTCTCCCTTGCCTGAATAGGGTCTCTCTTTCTCTCTCCCCTCCCTTCCCTCCCTTCCATATATTTCTATTTCATTTACTTGTGATCATGTTTTTACTTACATGATTAAGTCATCTTCTCTTTTCACTAAGTCATAAGCTGTGTAAGGTTAAGAGCTATGAATGTTTTGTTCAGTGATGGTTAGCAGCAGCTAGTACGTACTTGGTTCTTTGTAGAGTATAGAAAATAATTTTCAATATTGTTACTCAAGATATTCTGGTAGAAAATGAGATTATTCCAGTGTTTTAGAAATTCAATATTAAGTGGCTTGGATTGCATTATTGTTTAAGCCAATAAAGCTTCTGTATCTGCAGGGTGATGAATCAGGACAATCTTTCAGCTTCCTATTCCCATTTTAAAAATTTCTATTTCCTATTCTTTTAATTAACTCTATAGCTTAGTATTCTAAAACACATTTTTATAGGTTATGGGTGACAAATATTTTTAAAACCTGAATCGTAGGGAAGTCCACGATATTCTCCAAGTAAGTATGAACTTGTAGGAGAAAAAGGTTCCAGGCAATGAAGGGTCCAGATGAAAAATAATTGCTTGGAGCATTTATTTTCTTTAGATTGTCATCATTTATTTCTTTCCTCCATGTCATTGAAATTAAAAATTTCTCATGAATAAAAGGGTTATCTTTTTTTAATAATTATTTTTTAGTTTTCTGTGGACACAACATCTTTATTTTATTTTTATGTGGTGCTGAGGATCGAACCCAGTGCCCCGCACATGCCAGGCGACTGCGCTACCGCTTGAGCCATATCCCCAGCCCCTAAAAGGGTTATCTTGATAAAGTTTGATACACTCCAGCATGATATATTTATAAATATATTATATAAATATATGAAATAAATATATTTATAGTTATATTTTATGTTTATATGAGCATTTTATATATAAATACAATTCCCAATATAAACATTATGTAATAATATATTATCATGATAATAAGATTATAATACATGCATCTCTATTTTTATATTATATATCATGATGACATATGCAATCACCCCTTAGTGTCCCCATAACCCCTGTGTGTACCAAAATTTGCAGATGCTTAAATCCCTTATGTAAGATGACATTATATTTACATATAACCTACACACATCATCTTATATACTTTAAATCTTATCTAAATTGCTTAGAATACTGAATAATAACTAATATAATGTAAATGCTTTATAGTTAATTATACTGTAATATTATGAAAATAATGATAAAGATCTATATGTGTTCAGTACATATATCAATTTTGTGAGTAATTTTCACCTGTAGTTTTGCTGAATCTATGGAGGAAGAACTCATGATTCTGAAGGGATGACTGTATTCATATATATATAAATATTCATATACTTAAATGATTATGTGAATGAATCAGTGATAATTAAGGGTTGATAAATGTGTGAGGTTAGCCAGGAACCAAGGAATCTTAAAATGTAATTTCTACCTGAAATTTGAGTATTCTGTTTGGACTCAGAGGTATGAGCATTAAGTATAAAGCATTCTTTATCTTTTCTAGT
Source organism: Marmota monax (assembly GCF_021218885.2). Lineage (NCBI taxonomy): Eukaryota > Metazoa > Chordata > Mammalia > Rodentia > Sciuridae > Marmota > Marmota monax. The sequence goes on from NW_026693344.1 coordinate 3,579,815, forward strand.
TTTTATAGTTAAACATAAACAAAGGTAATCATAAAGCAAGACATTTTACATGCCTTATTCTTGGCAATGGGATAAGGTACTACAAAGTGGGTTTTCAACTACCTGTCTGAGATTTAATAAAAGCAATGGAATGGATTTTAATATAGAATATTTTCCTACTTAAAAAAATACAACTTTTCTTGTCCTTGAACCAATAGGTTTTGTAGAAAAATGAACATTGTCAGGTAAAAACAACAGTACATGTTAAAAAATAAAAACAATCAGTGTTAACATTTTTATGTATGTATTTGGCAAAAGGGATAATATAGAACATGTTGTTTATAACTTGAAAGTATCATGTGAGATATTTTCTATGTCAATAGTTATTCTTTTATAACATACTCTTTAATGGTTATATTCCTAATCTGTTGTGGATAAATCATGATTTATTTAAACAATCATAGAATAATGGAGAATATTATGTTTTGAGTCTGGAATGTCCCCCAAATCTTAGTTCCTAGTGCAGCTATGTTAGAGGTGGGGCTTTGGGAAATGATTGGATGATGAGGGCTCTAGCCCATTCGTGTATTAATCCATTGATGGGTAAATGGATTAATGAGATTTAGTAGGGTCTGTAGGAAGTTTGACCTGGTTGAAGGGAGTAGATCCTTGTGGGTATGCCTTTTGGGATTATATTTTGTTCTGGGTCCGTTTCTTTCTTCCCCTTTTCTTCTCTCTCTCTCTCTCTCTCTCTCTCTCTCTCTCTCTCTCTCTCTCTCTCTCTCTTTTCCTGAGCTGCCATAAGCTGAATAGCTTTCCTCTACTACATCCTTCTGCCTTGATATTTCTTCCTTGGAGTTATCCAACCATGGACTAAAACCTCTGAAACTGTGAGACAAAATAAACCCTCTTCCTTGAAGTTATTTATTTCAGGTATTTTGGTCATAGTGATGAAAAGCAGACAAACACAAGCACTATTTTGTTATTATATACAATTTCTATGAAGAGCTAGATGATCAGAAACTTAGGGAGACACGTCAAGGGATGAAGGCAGGAATAATCAAGGGGTTATCTAGGCTCAGCTGTGAAATATAGATAACTGTATCTCAGGAAACTTTGCAAAGGTAAATGAACTCCCCCATGGCAGAGCAGAAGCTATGCAAATATTCCTCAGATTGGATTTAATATAAGGCAAATATTTTGCACTAATAGAACCCTAAAGTTAAAGAGGGGAGTACAGGAATAGTACAGTAATGTAGTGATTGATAATAGTAGCTGAAGACTCACAACTATGGATACAATTCCTAATTCTACTGCTTTCTATCTGGTGATTTGGAGCAAGTCGTTCCATTCTTTGGAGCCTTAGTTTCTTCAGATACAAAATGGGAATAAGTATGCCTAACTAATAAAGTTGTTATAAGGTCTGAGGTGATGTATAATAGATTGTCAGTAATGGTTCTTAGGATATAGTAAATGTCCAGCGAATATCTATTGTTATCATTATTTTAATACATTTTGAAAACATATAAACATTTTTTGAAATGCAAATTCTAAAATGGTACTAAACAGACAAATGGTACTCTATAAACTCCTAAGAACAGGGTGACATTTTTATGTTTGAACACTTAAGATGATTGATTTGTTTTCCTCATTAATGATGGTTTCTTTCCTCCAAGGGCTATTAAAGTCAACTCTGTTCTTGTTGCTTGTCTGCACATTCAGATACTAGGCAGGAACTCCACCCTCCATGTGCATTTAATAAAAATGAAAAAAAATAGCACTTGGCAGTCATTCCCTCTCTTTCAAAGACAAATTCAGAGATATTTGGTCAATAGTAGTGCTCTTGATTAGGGAACTAATTTTTTGAAATATTGTATATGAATAATATTGTTCTAGTTTTCTAAACTTAGCACAATAAAGGATAAGTGTACTCAAAGAGAAGAACAAGGGCATGAGTTCTTCAATGTTAAAGATATTCTTGCTCTGGTGAAAGGACACTCAAACATACACATACATATATGCATACAGAATCTCTCTCTCTCTCTCTCTCTCTTACACACACACACACACACACACACACATACAAACACACACATACACAATCCTGTGAACTAATTGTTGCAAAAGGAGTCTCTGAATGAAGTTGGAGTTCAGGGTAATTCCTATGTATAAGTCATAGTAGTCATCAGCATACCCTACTTTTTAGCTAAAAGAAAATACTGCTGGGGAAGTTGATAGAGAAACTAGGAGCCAGAAGCAGTATACTTTAACACAAAAGCAGTTATTGCTACTTCTATTATGCTGTATACTCAAACTTTCTCATCTTTAGAAAAGAAATAAGTGAATTTCGAGGCTGCTTTGAGAATAAAATTAGTAATTCATATTGAACCTCTAGAGTAGTTCCTAATATACCATACTTTCACCCATTTCTGCAGAATTATATTGATCAAACATAATTGTAGGGGTAGTATTGGAGCAGTAGTTTGCCTGCATCCTTTTTGAGGCATGTGGGTAAAGCTGAGCCAATAAGAAGAATGTATAACGGAAGAAGAGCCACTCTAAATATTTACTCTGGAGCTGGGAGGTCAGAGATCGTGAGGAATGGGTTTGACCATAATCATGTAAATAAATTTTGCCTGAAGAGGGAAAAGGAAAAGGCCATTGTACACAGAGAATCTGAGATGAGAAAAATCAAGAGGCCCATGACAGACTGCGAGGGGAAGGAGGTTTCTCACCTTCTAGTTCATACTCTAGATGCTAGTGGATCCATTCTGAATTCCCTGTGCTTGTGAGGTTCAGTCATGTGTTCATCTGTTTATTATTGTATCCCTAACACTCAGCAAAGAGAAATAAGTAAGACTATAGATAGAGTCTTTGCACAGCCTGCAGAAATACCTATGTTGTATTTCAATGCCATATCCCTTCTATTAATAACAGCTCATGTGTGTTTGGCATCTTGAAACCAAATGTATTAAAACCCTGGGAAAAGTTATAAACCAGGTGATATTATTCTCACAGAGGTGCTCCTATCTAGTGCTTAGTAAGTGCTACTCAATGCAGACCCTCAATAGCACATCGCCAGGAAGACTTTATGGATCTCTCTATACTTCCTTTCACTCTCTCTGTGGTGATCACATATATTTTATGAATACATTTTATTGATCCTCCCCTCCCCCCATTCTCTTTCGTGTTATACTCACTAGGATTAAAGTCGAAATAAAAATTCTTTATTTAACCCTGTTAGTCTCCCTGCATATATTCCTTTTTATTCAAGATGGGAAAGAAAAAACTGGATACTCAAAGAAAGGAATCAGGATTAAAAATTCACTGTGTACTCCAGTAGCCAGTAGTCAAATGTACTTGAATCGAAATTTAAATAAATACACATAAAAATTCAGTTCTTGAGTTGTACTAACCACTTTTCATATTCTCAAGAGTTATATATGGTCTATAGTTCCAAATAAGACAAACTAGATTATAGAATATTTCTGTTACTACAAAATACTCCATCAGACAGTGCTGAGATAGAGCATTAGCAAATATTATCCTTCATTTCCACCTGTGTTATGATTAATGTGAAGAATATTAAAACTCATTTAGGGGACTGGGGATGAAGCTCAGTTGGTAGAGTGCTCACATTTACAAGGACCTGGGTTCAATCCCCAGCAACACACACACACACACAATGAGAAATAAAATTGTTCTTTAAAAAAAGAACATTTAGGAAATGAAATATCAAAATATCATTATTATTATAAGTAATGATAAGATTGGAGGATGCAGCTTAAATTTGTGGGTAAATGTGCTTATCTATCCAGACTTATCCATACTGAGCTAGACTGGGACAGCATTCTCTCTATGGCATAAAGATAGCCTTTCTTGGGGAAATGGCTGGGACCTCATAGAAGGTTGTCCAGTGAAAAAGAAAATCAACTAATTTGTTCTATCTAAATTTGCCAGAGACTTCATTCCAGCTCCCCCAAAGCAGTATGTGCAGAGTAACAAAACCAAAGCATCACTAATTTCCTTTCCTGTCGGAAGACAGAGGTACATTGAAAGGGTGGAAAGGATGTCCCCAAACTTCCACTATCTACTACAAATTGTTAGGTCTCTGCAGCTAGAACTTCTCTAGCAGACTGTCTTAAATTAGTGATTCCATTATCACTTAGAGTTGAAGATGAGGAAGCCAAACTACTGGATGAGCATTACCTACTTCATAAAGGATTCTAGTTTGAAAAAAAAAAAAGGCACATCATGAAAATATTTTGTGTGCTACAAAGAGAGAAGCTGTGAAGTTATTACCTAATTTCATCTATTGAATCCAAGTGTCCTTTGTTTCTTTGTCTCTATGGGAACTTTTCCTTATGGCCTGTCTGTCTGCCTGCCTGTCTTCCTCCCTCCCTCCCTCCCTCCCTGTTTTCCATATCATCTCCATAGTACTTATTTCTTCTGTGCAGATAGTTTATACTTAAAGTTGATTTCTGAAAGTGGATCATTTTGAATTAACTTCTGAATTGTTTATCATAACATATGGTACTTTTAGATGTATCATCTTATGTTTTTGTCTCTGTTCTAAACTGTAACCATCTTACTTACACCTACATTTTCTCATCAATATGTACCCAGGATTATAACATCAAGTTTGATGAATGTAATTAGATGAGGAATTGAATTAAATAGAGTGGGTGGTTTTATACAATTTAAGACACCTTAGTAGTGATGTATTTTATGTCTAGTTAGGACTTCAATCTGGCCCTCTAGTTAAAAAATCACTTCTGGAGCTAGGCTAACCAAATTGAGTCTTGGTTTCCTTATCTACTAGATGGATGAGCCAAGACCACTTACTCATGCTCTCATTTTCCTCACACTAAATTAGAGGTAAAATTGTTTGCCTCATAGAATTATTAAATTTAATTGAGTCTTCCATGTAGACCATGATGAAGGGCATATCAGAAGTTCGGAAACAATGTACTATTTATCTCTGATTAAATTAAATGTGCTTATTTTAGTCATTTGAAGATTGTTCCATCCAAGGCACCGAAGCCTATAATCCCAGTGCTTAGGAGGCAAGAGGATTGTAAATTCAAAACCAGCCTCAGTAACTTAGTGAGACCCTGTCTCAAAAAAAATAAATAAATAAAATAAAAAGGACTGGGGATGTGGCTTAGTGGTTAGAGTTCCTGGTTCAATCCACAGTAAAAAAAAAAAAAGGAAAAAAATTGTTCCATTATCTCTAGATTTTGAGTATATATTCTTCTCCTTTCTTTGTGAATTAAATTTCTCTGTGACTGTTTTGGTTTAGATGTGAGGTGTCCCCCACAAGCTCATGTGTGAGACAATACAAGAAAGTTTAGAGGTGAAATAATTGGGTTATGAGAGTTTTAACATAATCAGTGAATTAATCCTCTGATAGGGATTAACTTGGTGGTCCCTGCAGGCATTTAGGGTGTGGCTGGAGAATCCTGGGAGTGTGCCTTTGGGGTATATATTTTGTCCTTGTTGATTGAAGACTCTCTCTTTGTGTCCTGGTGTCATGTCCTGAGCTGCTTTTATCTGCCACATGCTTCTACCATAATGTTCTGCCTCACTTTAGGCCCCAAAGAAGTGAATAGTATGTCTACAGACTGAGACCTCAAACTGTGAGCCCAAAATAAACGTTTTCTCCTCCGAAATAATTTTTTGTCAGGTATTTTGGTCAAAGCAGTGAAAAAGCTGAGTTAATCAGTCATAGGCTGTTTTCTAACTTTTTTTTTTTTTTTTTTAGCTCATCTTGTCTGGAAGAAGAAAGCCTCAGAGCTACAGAAGCTCTCCTGAGAGGTAGAGTTTTACAGCTGCTGCTACCTGGGGTCCATGACAGGCTAGCTCAGGGATTTCCTGCATCTCACCACTCACCCTTACTCAGGACAGGATACGTGTTGGATGCTATTCTTTGGTGGAGTTGAGGATGAAGATGAGTCTGTTTCTGATAATAGTTCCATGCAGGCCAGCTGCTTCTTCCTTCCCCTTTACACTAGAGGGATAGAGAATTTCTCGTCCTTATTCATGAATAGTGCATAGTTTTCCTCCCTTCCATGCATGTCACTTACAGCTCTCTAATCTTGGGTAGGTTAATTTATACTCTTCTACTCCAGAAATAATAGCAGTAAAAACTCAGAGGTATATGTAAGAATTAAGTAACTTTATTTACATAAGTTACTTAAGATGGTGTCTGCAATGTAATAATTGTTATGTAATTGTTACTTATTATTTCTTATGTGGGCATTAACCCTCAACCCCAATCATATTAAGAACATTTATGCTTATGGACCTCTTGGATGCATCATTATGGCAATTTCTACTTCTCATTAATTGAAATTTCCTTTCTTATTTTTGAGTTTATATATCTACTTCAAATTTTAAAAGAAAATTTCCAAACATTTATGCTTGAAGAGTGTGAATGAATGTTGAGGAAAAGCTGGGTCATAGGTAGAATCTTAGTCTACCACATTGACCAAAAGTCATAGCCTTTGATGCTCATGATTATTGCAGATTTATTATTATTATTGGACTTGTCCTATGTCTAAAGCTGCAAGGTGTCTTGCATTAATTAGGATTCTCTCTCTCTCTCTCTCTCTCTCTCTCTCACACACACACACACACACACACATACAAACACACCCCAAACCAAAAAAAAAAAAAAAAAAAAACAACTTGATCAAAAAGGGAATTTGTTAGTTCATGTAATAAAGTCCAAGGGAGGATTATAAGCTCAGCTTGATCTGGACTCAAAAGATATAGCAAGATTCAGATTTTCCTAATCTCTAAGCTTTGTCTGCTTCTGTATGTTAGTTTTTTGCCAACACACACTTTTTGCATATGGTGACAAGATGGTAATAGTAACCTCAGCCTACTCATGTGCACATTCAGCACAGTGGCTTCTCAGCCTCTCTCTCTCTCTCTCTTTCTCTCTCTATCTCTCTGTATATATATATATATATATATATATATATATATATATATATATATATATATATTCACACACACATTTATGAATGATAATTCATGAAAGGAGAAGGAGATTACACATTTGTCAAATGCTTTAATATTGGAAATTTCCCTGAGTATATGGGAGAACCTTTTTTTCTTAACTAAATATATGCATTATGAATATACATAATACATAACATATATTTATTTCAGAAATATATTCCAAGGAGGAGTTCTACATCATATAACCTGTATGGCACATTAGGCATCATTGTTCTCAAGTTTTGAGCAATTTATTTCCAAACTTAGAAGAAATGTATATGAGCTAAAATTCCATTCAAATTTTTTAATTTTGTTCTTGATCATCACCATCTTGCTTAGGCCACTATTCTTACTTGCTTTTCTTCTAGGTACTACCACATCCTCTCCACCAGCTGCCAAAAGGCCATAGAAAAACACTGCTTAATGCTTTCTGTGGTAAAACAAGCTAACTCCTTTTAGTTCATTTGGCTCCTATCTAGGTTATCAGTATCAAGAGAGACCAAAAATATGTAGTTTATTAACCATATATATGCTATCCAAAACAGTTTCTTTCTCTAAGAGGGATTCTGCCTTTCTCCTAATACATTGGTTCAAACTATAACCTCCTTTCCAGAAGAACAGTTCCCCTCACTTTATATGTTATCACTATTATTGCTTCAAATTAACCAAAAGCTAATAATGTTTAATATTTAATTTCCTTATAAAATATTTAATTAATCTATAAAATGGTTTTTTATTACCTCTATCTTACTATAAAAAAACAGATAATTTCCTAATAATTTTGTGGTAATTTACCCACAATTATGCAGCTAGTTAAGGGCAGTATTTAGTGACTGTAGAATCTGTATTTTTTTGGTACCTGGAATTGAACCCAGGGGTGCTTAACCACTGAGCCACATCCTCAACCCTTTTTAAAAATATTTTATTTAAAGAGAGAGTCTCAATGAGTTGCTTAAGGCCTTGCTAAGTTGCTGAGGCTTTTTGAACTCCTGATCCTCCTGTCCCAGCCTCCCAAGCCACTGGGGTTATAGATGTAAGCCAAGAATCTGTATTCTTGACCACTAATTTTAAGATTCTACCATGAGAATCTGTAGATTAGGAAGAAGCAAGTGGTATTTTCTGTACTTGAATCTTTTCTATCTTTATACACTTTAGCTGTTTTATAAATATTTGTTGTTCAATTATGAAAACCTACTAGTATTAAAAACATACTTGTGATTGAAAACAAATGATAAAAATGAAGAAGTAATTCTACTAATCAATAGGATAACTATACTTTAGCCAGATAATCAGAAGTTGAACACATGTTACCCAGACATGTGAAATCTATTTATAGTTCTTTATTTTCCAAGTCATTTTACAGAGTAACTTTAGGAAAAGAACATTCAAATTGAAATGGTCCACTTAGTTTTAGTTTACATTATGGAAAAATGAATTAGATGAAATCAACAATTGAGCAATTAGAAAGAGCCATTTGTTAAATTGAAAAAAATGGAGACGCTTATTAGAGGTGTTTTTTAAAAAATCTCAAACTCTGCTCATTTGATAATCAGATATATTTTCTACACCTTTTTTTCTTGGCATAGAATGGCAATACATTCTCTGATCAAGTTTCCAGTTGCCCCTATTATTCCATCCATATTATATTTGTTTTATGAATTTAAAATCATCATGCTTATTTTTCTAGAAAAAAAATATTACATTATGATCCTTAAAGGTATGTGCTAGATTAAAAAAGCAATTATTTTTTTTAATGTTACCCATAAAATAAGCATATTTTTCTGAGGTATATCATTTACAAGTCATGATTTATTTTGATAAGAAGTTTGGAAGATTTTCATAACATTTTTCTAATCCTGCTTATAGTTTTATACAAAGTGACTTTTAAGTATTATGGAGCTATGTATATACTTTTCCATTTATGGAGCCGATATTTATTAAATATCTTCCATTTGTCTCACACTGCGTGAAAGCATCGGGGACACAATGTTGAATAAGATAACAAAGTTCCACGCATGCAGAATTCACATTTAATGGGATTAAGCAGATAACAATAATAAGGAAAAACATGTATTCACATGTATTCTACTCTAGATAGAATGGCCTAATGATATCTTTCACAAGGTAAGACTTAAGTTGACAACTGAAATATAAGAGAACCCTCCTGACAATGAAGTGGGAGAATAATCCAGGCAGGGGGAAAAAAAGCAAGTGCAAAAATTCTTGAGATGGGAAAGACTTTGGAATGTTGCAGAAATGGATGAGACCCTGGTGTGGTTAGAAAATGATGACAGAGAAAAGTCAGAGTTCATGTTGAAAAGGTAGCCAGGAGCTAGGTAATGCACATCCTTGTAGGCCATGGTAAATGGTTTTGATTTGTTTTAGCCACTGAGATTTTTAAGTGAACAAGTGGTATACTATGCATACTGTACATTTGTATATTCACCCCATCAATCAGTCAATCAAATAGAAATATTAATTCCTTAGAAATATAGAAAATAGATGTTTCAAGGGACAAGGATGGCAGTTGGATGACTGTCATTGTCCCAACCTCAGATGGTGATGTCATAGACTAATGTGGAAGCAAGGAGTTGCAGACAACCAATAGATTTAAGAAATCTTTTTCAAGAACTGGCAGCATTTGCTAATAGATTGGATATGGAGGTGAAGGAAAAGCTGGAAATGGGTAAAACATTTTGGTTTAGGCAACTAGGTACATGACATTTACTGGAAAAGGAAGGAGAGAGAAGCCACATAGTTTTAGGTGTTTGAGGAATCTTTACATTTGTACTTTACAAAAAGGACAAGGGGAGAAATCTTGATTTTACCCTCTTCTGCCTCTAAAATAGCTCTTTGAGTGGAAAAACAATTTATTTGATCCTCAGTGTTCCTATCTATAAATTAAAATATGCTGCTGGATTGATTTTCACAAAACCTAAACTGAATAATTTTATTTTGTTTAAGAATCTTTTAGTGTTGTGCTTGTCCCCACAATAAAGGTAAAACTTCTTCTTATGTTTATGTGACTGAACATGTTCTAGTTTCTTCTTGCATCTTTTGCATCATCTCTTTCTAAGCCTTTTCTCAGCATTTTTGCCTTAGCCATCTTCCTTTGGCAACTTGTTCTTACCAGACTCCTCCCTGACAGGCCTTTTGCACGTTTTTCCCCCTTCTTTTTGGAAGGCTGAATTTTCTCTTGTTGGCCTAGTTAACTTTTGCTCATGGGAACACTACTTCCTTGGTGAGATCAAATGGGCCTTTTATGTGTTCTGATAGTTGTAAGCATTTTTCTGTCCCTAATGCTTTCACATTTTTTTGTGTGTTTTTTATTAACTGTATTTCCTCCACACAGACAATAGCTCTGCTGCTATTTTTTTTTTTTAAGATTTCTGTTTCTTTTTGCAGTGCTGGGAATTGAATCAAAGGCCTGATTCATGTGCTTTATCACTGAGCTACATTCCAAGCTCCTCTGCCTCTTCTAACTCAGTTTCCTATCTCCTGTACTTAGATAGGCATCTAATGTTTATTGTATGAATTAATTGTTGAAGGAAAGAATGAATGGGGAGACTAGATCATATTATTGGCTAACAATCTACTAAACCCTGACAACTCAAATTCTAAGCAAGAAATTGATTCTTTTAAATGTATTTTATTTTTGTTAATTTGAATATTTGATTCCTCTGGATTGGAATATGCTCTGATGGTAAAAGTTCTTCATCTCAGTCTACCACTTAGATGTCAAATATTGAGTAGGATTTATTTATCACTAGCGGCTCTTATTGACCTTCTCAGGGATTCTGGACTACGTCATTGTTATGTGTTGAACTGTATATTCAAAACATTGTATGTTGAAGTCTTAATCCCTAGTATTTGTGACTGGGACTTTATGAGGAAGTAATTAAATCTTTCAGATTTAACAAAGCTAAGATGAATTCATTAGGGCAGACTTTGATTCAATATGACCAGTGTCCTTATAAGATAATGGACATAGGGACAAAGACAACAAACACATGTGAGGTTGGAAGCAGAGATCAGAGTAATGGTACCAACAACCAAAGAGAGCAAGACCATCACCGGAAACTAGGAAAGAGGCAGACAGTAGAGTCTTTCACAGCCCACAGAGGGAACTGACCTTGCTGAACTGAGAGGATAAATTTGTGTTGTTATAAGACAATTTGGTATTTTTATGACACCCTGGAAAACAAATATAATCATCACTTAAACTACGTTTGGTTTCAACTTTCACTTCTCTTGGTAACCAGAATATTCATTTTTGACTTTCTTATGCAGTGTAGATATCTGCACAATATTGACATAAGAAATTCAAATTACTCAATATCTGATGCTAAATATAGTGAATGCAGTTTATATTTTTCTAAGGCTAAAATACTCTCCACTTTGAATTGCTTTTCTTCCAACATAGCAAGATCTGATTTTTATTTAAATGGAATAATTGATGTCTTGTTTAATTTGAAGTTTACAATGGGTTTGAGGTATTTAAGGAAATTAATAAGATGACCCAAGAAGTTAACAAACCATCAACACCTCTATTCTTCTAAGACGTTTAAAATAAAGGTCCAATTTTAAGACATAAAAGTTGGTCCAATGTGTCAAGTGTGGGGGCACACACCTGTAGTCCCAGTGATACGGGGGCTCTAAGGCAGAAAGAGTCCCAGTTCAAAGCCAGTCTCAGCAATTTAGTGAGGTCCTAAGCAACTTAGTGAAACCCTGTTTCAAAATAAAATATATAAATAAATAAAAAGGGTTGGGGGATGTCACTCAGTGGTTAAGTGCCCTAGGCTTGATTTCCATCCCCAATACCCACCCCCAATAAGTTTGTTCAATGTATGTAATGGTGATAATTGGAATGTGCTTAATTTTAGGTCCTATATTCCAAAGTTATTTTAAAATATTTTTAGAAGGTAAAAAATGTATACTTTCATTATTTTTTGTTTTACTTAAAGAAAATAAAAACAATACAAAAGGCTGGGAGTGTAGTTTAGTAGTAATAGCCTAGCATGTGTGAGGCCCTGGGTTAGATCCCCAGCAATATGAAAACAAAACAAAACAAAGAAGAAATCAACAACAGAATGAACACGAAAGACAATGATATTTTTTTCTAAAATTAACCCCAGTTACCATTTCTTTTCTTCAAATAAAAAAAAAATTTTTACAGTAAAAATCTTACAGATAGCATGACATTTGCTTCTGGAGTCTAACAAAGTTATATATATATATATATATATATATATATATATATATATATATATATATAAAATAAATGTGTATTTATCCATTTTCCTTAATGGCTTGTGCCTTTTGCATCTTGTTTCAGAAATTCTTTCCTATCTGATGGTTATATTTTCAATGTTTCTCCTAACTTCCTATAGTTACATTTTTTCTCTTCACTAAAGGGTTGCCACACATGTAGAAAAATTTAATTCTTTTCCTTGGTAGGTCTTACTACTTTTTCTCTGTTTTCTCTCAAAATTTTGCCTACACACTAAATGTATGAAGACATCTAGCTTATTTCCATCAAAAATGAATAATTATTCCCCACTTGAAAAGAGAAATTTCAAAACAATTCTATTTTCCCTAGTTCATTTTGTAATTCCTTCAAAAGACCTAAGAGATGAAAGTTTTTCACTCTATCTCTCTCTCTCTTTTTAAAATTTTATTGTATGTGTCTCACTATCCCCCTCCCCTTCTCATTCCCCACTATGGTATAGCATGCCATCCTGGTGATTCACCTCTATCTGGCCCTAGATACTGATGCTGCTTCACTATGAAGTCAGAATAACTTCCTTTGAGTGGTTAGCTTAAATCATTCCTGACTAATGTTAGGGGATGGATAGTTGTTTTATGAAGTCATATGTCAGAATAGCCAATACCAGGGTCTACTTTAGCTTATAACTATGGAGAAACATGGGGCGTTTACATGCCATTAACCAATGTTGATGAGGAACTCATCAAAGACTTTTAGAATTCATATACTTCTCTTTGCTGAACTTACCATTTTAACATACTAAAACAATTCCTATTTATGTAATAGCTATTTCTTCCTTTTCTCAATATTTCATATCCACTTTGCCTATACTTTTCTTTGCAAAGGCATTTGAAATACTTTTATAACAGTTTTATATAGCATTCCTCAAGCTGAAGTGCAATTGACTTTTCTATATCACAACATGTGCTAGTCTGGTTTTTGTTCCTGTGACCAAAACACCTGACAAGAATAACTTTGAGGAGGAAAAGTTTATTTTGGGCTCATGATTTCAGAGGGTCTGTCCATGTTCCAACGTCTCCTTTACTTTAGGCCTGGAGTAGGCATAACATCACAATGATGGTTGGGGTAGAGGAAAGCTGTTCAGCTCCTGGCAGCCAAGAGGCAGAGAGAGTGTGTGGCAGAAGCTAGGGACAGAATATAATTTCCCAGGGCATACCCCCAGTGACCTACTTCATCTAGCCTTTCTCTACCAGCCCACAGTTACCATTCAGTAATCCATTCAAATTATTAATCCATTAAATGAATCTATTAATCCACCAATTAGTTTGCAACTCTCATAATCTAATCATTTCACCCCTGAAAATTCCTATATTGCCACTTGAGATTTTGGGAGGACAGCTGACATCCGGATCATAACCCAACATAATTTATTTCAAAATCTTATTCTATAGGACAGTAATGTGATTATTTCTCAGTTCCAAAGGCTTTTGTGGCACTAAGATATTGGGATTCATCTGTCATTTGCATCATCTATCCAAGAGCCACTCCTCAGATAGAGATCCACTTTGGCCTATTTAGTCCTTAGCTGTACAAATCCTTTTTGAGACAGAGTTCTTATCCTCAGAGTTTCTACAAGTCTATTGGCGATGATGTCTAGTCTATATCAGAGGCAGGCTTACAGTATGAACACATTTATATAGCTTTTACTCCATAATGAGACAATGGAAACATTCCATGTTTTTCTAGAAACTCTACTTGTCTAGACCCATTCCACAGAAGTTCTTGACCTTCACTGATGATTAGTTCCCTTCCCACACTCTAAACATCCTGCTCTGGAATCATAGCACAGAGCCTCTCTCTCAAAGACCCTACAATTTTTCTTTCTCTTTACTTCCTTATCATATTTTCCTTCTCTTCTACACTCAAAGGTTCTTCTCTCTAGTCTGGATAACAGTGGGTATGCAATACCACGTTTCCATTTTGCTTTGCCTAAGAATTTTATTGTTAAATTTCTGCAAAGGAATTTAAGTTTTTTGGAGCACAAAAGGCAGAGTCTCTTAAGCCCCTTCTGCTTTGTGTCCCATCATATCCCTTTGCTGAAATGATAAATACTGAGCCAAGTATTTCCCTTCACAAGGCAACAGATAGGGGAAAAAATGCCTTGGAAAATATTTTTTAAAAAGGAAAACATCCCTTAACTTCTTTAAAATATTATCCTGCCATGCTTGCACATTGTAATTTTAGTCTTAATAGCTTTGACTTCTTTACTTTTAAATTACTATTATTATTTGGTATATTTATGATTGCCTCTGATGATTCAACTTAATAGGAGTAATACTAAAAGTTCTCATTTATTTTCAATCAGTTCAAGTTCTTGCTGTCTGCTGGCTGCCAGACCTGTGCCTATTAAAATCCACATTTATTAATGCTTATGGTTCATGGTCTGCTTTGAGCCTTTCTAATCACACTGTCCTTCCTGTCTTAGTTTTCTTTTAAATCAGACTTTAAAACATGTCTCCATTTCCTACCATCAATCATTAGTTAAGCCTTGATTTGTTGAAACCTCTGTCTAAAGCATTATGTTAGTAAAATGACTAGACTTCAGGTCCGTGTCTCTTATCATTAGCCAGAGTTTTTGCATCTGATCCCCACAGCGGTTCCAATGAAGAATTGTTTTCCATGAGCTGTCATGGAGAAGGAGGTCATTATGACAAAAGACTTCTGCCTCATTTATATTGAGAGACATGCTCGCTAATTCTGGCGTCAGAGCTCTGACCAGTTACCGATTGATTCCTATCAGGGTTGTGTGAGCTGATAAATTTTAATCTGAGCTTTTCAGTCTCTAATAGTCTGGCTTTCTTTTTATAATGGATTTCTCTCATTCATGCTTTCTCTAGTCTGCATTTTTATGACTGTGATGTGCTTTGATTTACTTCATTCAAAGTATGATGCTCTGGCTTCAATTATTCCATTTAGCTTTAAATAGACACGGCTACAAGTCTTACTGATACAAAGAACATCTGGTGTCAATAAATTGCAGCAGGAGGTGCCATGTGGGAAGGAACCCAAGAACTACACACATCTCTGGGCAGAGTCATCAGGACATGAGCATACACATGGTGGTGTTCTGCCACTTATCTTATTAAATGATATCAGAAGGGATCCTGAAGAACTTGGGTCAGCATGGCATCATTTGGACGTCCATTACAGTACAGTTTGACTCATTGACTGAACTCTAGACACAAAACATTCTGTTCGGTTGATAACATCTTTGAGGACAGCTCTTTCTAAACAGGAAAGGCACAGAGAACAAGGGGACGCTTTTTCCCCCCCTATGTCATTGTACAGAGGGTATAATGAAGGATGTTGTAAAGAAGTCAGAATAAAAAACTGTATTCCTCACACCCTCTCCCTGATAACACATACCGAGTCCCTCTTGCTGCAGTTACTATAGGGAAATACATTTATTCCCTGCCATCTCTGCATCCATTCCAACTCCAAATTGTAACAATTACTTAAGACTACCAAATCCAGATAGTAGAATGTACAGTTACTTAAATCAAAAGAAGTCATTGCCTGATTTTAAGTCTGGAAAAAATAAACTATCTTTAATTGCAAAAGTATGTATAATACAGAAATAATTTACCAAAGATGTAATTGACATTTAAATTCTATCCTGTATACAAAATCTCAGAAAGTTGTACACTGATAATCTCTTCCTGGTGAAGAAGGATGCTCCTAATCATAGACTGTATTTAAATGGTCTTAATTGAAGTTATTTATGGATCACATAGCTGGGAGGAAGACTTCTGTTTTGTTCGGTATCAAAGTATCCAACAGGAAGTCCTCTTACTTGGCTTGTTGTCTCTGCTGCTTACTTCTGCCTGGCTCCAGAGGCTCTGCTCCGGTGTCAGGGGAGCTAGGAGCTACAGGAATCACATCCTCCCAATTCAACCAACCCTGCAGAAAGAAAATGTTGCTGTTTCTCAGCATCCATGTATTAATTTTACCAAAGGACTCTAATGAGTACTGTTTCATGGTGTTCTTACCCTTAGATCAATCCCCACTACTAGGAAGATAGGGGGCATGATGGGCCAAGAACTGATTCTACAATGAGAAAAGCTGGTTCTATCCCGAGGAGGAAGGAGGTAAAGCTTACTGGGCAGTAAAAGACAAGGATACAAAAATATAAATAATGGGCACCACTTAGTGGGCCATTACACTTAGTGAGCCAATTCTGGATAAGCATTTGGGGATTGTGTTTTTTAAAAGCACTCATTTTAGACCCTTTCTTTATTCTGTCTCCTCAGAGCTGATATGCCCTCATAAAACAAGCTATCATTGTCAAACTACAAGGATGAGACGGAAAAAGACATCACTTCTGCATTTGGGGAGAGAGTGTAAAAGCAGTAAGAGAGAGTTTTCTCTGAGCTGCAGATATCAGAAAAAGAGTTAGACTGGGTCAGCACTCCCCCAAAGTATGTCCTCAGAGGATGATAAAAGAGAGTGTTAGGCAAATAAAGGGAGAAGATTAGTTACATAAAGACAGAAAGCTTTCCTTGTTGAGAGTTTTCATAGAACCTCTAACATGCCAGAATACTTTGGAGAATTTTGGAGACGGCATGACATGCAGAATTTTTAAAGTATATTTTAGGTCAAGAAATCTTTTTATATTCATGATGATGAAAGATTAGATGATTTCTTAACACATTGATTATCCCACTGTTCTTCCAATTTTATGAATTTAAGAAACCAATATACTGGGATTCCAACCCTAGGGCCTCTTTCTTTAGTGTCTATGGGATCAGAAAGCTGTCAGAAATTCAGGTCACTTTCTGTACTTACTAATCTTCTTTCTGGCAGTCACCACCTGGGTCACTCCAATATTATATACCCAAAACCTCACTCATTAAGGCATTGATTTCATGATTCAAAGTCCAGGATCTAGAATACTTTTAAGCTTTTCAGGAGTAGATTCTTAAATTACATAAAAACATATTATTTTACATGGAAGCTGAAGGAAATGAGAAATAGATTACTATCCACACTGTCTTCTGTATCCCCAGTTCTCCATCAATTCTGTCTCATGCCAGAATTTCCTGGAATCTTTTAGGGTGATGTAGAAAATGTTGTAGACATAGCTAAAGCTCTCTAGGTTGAAGAACAGTATGCCCAAGACACATAAAAATCTACCTTTCTATAGCAACTACTTTCTACAGAATCCAGCCATTTCACATCTTTAGCTAATGAGAAATCTGTACTTTAAATCATGAAACAATACCTTGTTAGAGAATTTTGGTCAGCTATTTTCAATCTTTTTCACCTAGATCTCTGAGTTTTAAAGCACTTTTGCTTGTAATATTTTTGTGGGTTTGCCAATAATTATTTCACTTTCTCCCCTCTTCATAGAACAAGGTGAGTTGATGAAATGGAAGATTTTGGTACAAGGCATATTTGGTGGAAAGTTGAGCGAGTATATCTACTTTTCCTGAAAGAGCTTATGTCAAATATAATGGGTGATTTGTCAAGGAAAGGCACAAAGAATTCCAATTTTATTAGTTTCTATCTCATCACAGACTAGAACTTTTCTAGAATGAGTATGTTTTTCAGGGTTATGTTAATGTCATTGAAGTACTTTTGTTGGTAAAAATATATTACTGAATACTAGTTAATTTCTGAAAATAACTAATAATTCTTCAGGGATTGATGCTTACTTTCATATCTACCACTTACATTTTCAAAGTTCATGTTTGGATGTTATAGTCAATTTAGAAATTGTATCACCTTTATATGAGAGGATATAGTTTGTAACAAAGATCTAGAATCAAACTCTTGCTGCCATTTTTAATTCTTTATTAACCTTCTTGAACTAGCTATTTCACCTCTCTGTAAACTGAGAATTTTTAATGTTTATCTCACATACTCACAAAAATGTAACAATCATATGAGACAGCATTTGTGACAGTTTGTCTGTTTTTAGATGTTACAAAATTCATTATAAGGTACTAGGGCTACAATTATGACTCAGAGGCTCTTGAGTGTATGGATTTTGCAGATGAACAATTAAAGCCATTAAGGCAGATGTGAGACTAAAAATGACACTGATCTCATTACAATCAGTGTGGGAGGGGATCTAATATGGTCTTAGGGGAGCAGAGGAGACTTGTAGGACATGGTGGCACAACCTATGTGAGTTGAAAGGTAACTAGGTAAAATGAATTGACAATATTATTTTTAAGATGGGAATATGCCAAGTTCCATAGAGGAAAGAGAACACTGAATATTTGGGGCATAAAAACGGAGTCCATTTGTTTGGGAAATTAAGGTCAAAGAATGAAACAATATGTAGAGTGAAGGTAAATGAAGCCCAGGTGACTTTAAACCAGGTGTAGGAGTTTGATAACTATGAAAAGTCAAAATAGAATTATTCTTAAAGTTTTAAATAGAGAATGACACAGGCTATTTTTTCAAAGCTGTTCTTTGAAATTTTTTGTTGTTGTTAATTATTTTAGTGATAGTATTCAGACAGTAACTGTGACTAGCTTAATCTGCAGGCATTTAAGAGAAACTTTGGGGGCAGTGTCTTAACACTGCTAATAATCCACCTTGCATCTGTTCCTTTACATGGCTCTGTTCATTCTTACCTCAATGTTGAACACTCATTTCTAGTAAATTTAAGCTGTTGTGAAGAAAATGTGGTAAGAATAGCACAGTCTAAAACCTTTTGGAAATACAGAAGAAATACAGGTATTTCTAGAGTTTCAGCTGAGCTGTATTTGTCAATTCCTTTAACTTTCCTATAAAGGGTTAATTTATTAGTATTAATGAGTTTATAAGCTTTACAACTAGTATGGCTCTGCAAAACATAGAAGCCACTTTTTAGAAAATAATCTGTCTGACTTATTGCCTTTAAATATCACAAATGAATAAGCAGTGAGTAAAAGTAAATCCTTTATCACATTTTGATTTTACTGTGTGGCCTTCGCCTGTGTGAATTTATGGTGTTAACTAGAGGAATTCACTGCTGAGATCCTCATCATTTGTTGATGATTTTCTTTAGATAAAAAGAGCCGCCAGGGGAAAGGAACTTTCTCTATTAACATTGGTCTTCATACACATATGGAAACACTTCAGCAAATTGCCCAACTACGCTTTCTTTCTTGATTTCGCAATAGTCAGCTAGTTATGTTACATTCCAGAGAATAGTGATATAAGGATAGAATCAGGAAATAATTTTACAAAATATTACTCCTCATTAATAAATATCTCCTTTTGAGATTGAAATCTTCATGCACCTTGTGGTTCATTATTAGTTTCAACAACTCATTTAAATCTGAACAAAATGAAATGAGATAAGCCAGACAGGTAGGAAGTGGTATTTGGAGGATAAGACAGGTGAAGTTGAGAATTTAGAGAATTTGCAATGATTAATAAAGTTAAGAGGGGGGATATGACTGAGCAGGATCACTGAAAAAGAGGTAGTCAAAGAACTGAGAGGTTAAATTTTAATTGAATCATTCAAATACATATAGAAGTCAATATAAATTAAATGGGAGTAATGTCTAGGAGAGATTTAGTAAGCAAGGATTGTCAAGAAATGAGAAGTGTGCTAGAATAACTAAAAACATTTCTTTATTTTTCATATATATATAACAGCGGAATGCATTACAATTCTTATTACATATATAGGGCTCAATTTTTCATATCGCTAGTTGTATACATAATATACTGACACCAATTCATGTCTTCATACCTGTACTTTGGATAATAATGATCATCACATTCCACCATCATTAATTACCCATGCCTCCTCCCTTCTCCCTCCAACTCCTCTGCCCTCTCTAGAGTTCGACTATTCCTCCCACACTCCTGCTCCCTATCCCACTATGAATCAGCCTCCTTATATCAGAGAAAACATTCAGCATTTCTGTTTTCGGGATTGGCTGAATTCGCTTAGCATTATCTTCTCTAATGCCATCCATTTACCTGAAAATGCCATGATTTTATTCTCTTTTATTGCTGAGCAATATTTCATTGTGTATATATGCCACATTTTTTATCCATTCTTATATTGAAGGGCATCCAGTTGGTCCCACAATTTAGCTATTGTGAATTATGCTGCTATAAACATTGATGTGGCTGTGTCCCTGTAGTATGCTGTTTTTAAGTCCTTCGACTATAGACCCAGAAGAGAGATAGCTGGGTTGAATGGTGATTCCATTCCCAATTTTCCAAGAAATCTCTATACTACTTTCCATATTGGCTGCACAAATTTACAGTCCCACCAGCAGTGTATAAGTGTACCTTTTCCCCCACATCCTCGCCAACACTTATTGTTGTTTATCTTCATAATAGCTGCCATTCTGACTGGAGTGAGATGAAATCTTTGAGTGGTTTTGATTTGAATTTCTCTAATTGCTAGTGATGATGAACATTTTTTCATATGTTTGATGATTGATTGTACATCAACTTCTGAGAAGTGTCTCTTCAGGTCCTTGGCCCATTTATTGATTGGGTTATTTGTTTTTTGATGTCTAGCTTTTTGAGTTCTTTATATACCCTAGTGATTAGTGCTCTATCTGATGTGTGAGGGGTAAAAATTTGCTCCCAAGATGTAGGCTCTCTATTCACCTCACATAATGTTTCTTTTGCTGAGAAGAAACTTTTTAGTTTGAATCTATCCCATTTATTGATTCTTGATTTTAATTCTTGTGCCACAGGTATCTTATTAATGAAGTTGGGGCCTAATCCCACATGATAGAAATTAGGATCTACTTTTTCTTCTGTTAGATGCATGGTCTCTGGTTGTATTCTTAAGTCCTTCCTCCCCATCAATGTTTATAGCAGCACAATTCACAATAGCTAAATTGGGGAATCAACCTAGATGTCCTCAATAGATGAATAGATTAAAAAAATGTGGCATGTATACACATTGGAATGTTACTCAGCAATAAAAGAGAATAAAATCATGGCATTTGCAGGTAAATGGATGGAGTTGGAGAAGATAATGCTAAGTGAAGTTAGCCAATCCCAAAACCAAATGCCGATGTTTCTTTGATATAAGGGGGCTGATTCATAGTGGGATAAGGAGAGGGAGCATGGAAGAAATAGATGAACTCTAGATAGGGTAGAGAGGTTGGATGGAAAGGTAAGGGGCATGGAGTAATTAATGATGGTGGAATGTAATGATCATTATTATCCAAAGTACACTTATGAAGACACAAATTGGTGTGAATATACTGTGTATACAACCAGAGATATGAAAAATTATGCTCTACATATGTAATAAGAATTTTAATATATTCTGCTGTTATATATAACAGCAGAATATATTCAACAGTAATGATATATATATATATATATATATATATATATATATACCATTACTTTTTAAAATCATTAAATGCTTATGTCTTGGTTAGAAAAATAAAAACCAGGCAAATTGAATGAGAATGTAAATAAAAAGCTAAAAAAATTTAAGGGGAAAAAAGGGACTTAGGCAGGGTGCCATGGTGCATACCTGTAATCCCAGCACCTTTGGGGGCTGAGGCAAAAGGATCACAAGATTGAGACCAGCCTCAACAAGTTAGCCAGGCGATAAGCAGTTTAGCGAGACCCTGTCTCAAAATAAAAATTAAAAAGTGACCAGGGATGTGTCTCAGTGGTTAAGCACCCCTGGGTTCAATCTGTAATACAAAATAAATAATAATAATAATAATAATAATAATAGATAATAACTTAGAAGAAAGCAGTTTCAAATAACCCAATCAATAAATGGGCTAAGGAACTGAACAGACACTTCATAGAAGAAGCAATTCAACAAATATATGAAAACATACTCAACTTTTCTAGCAATTAGAGAAATGAAAATCAAAACTATACTGAAAGTCCATTTCACTCCAGACAAAATGGCAATAATCAAGAATACAAGAAACAATATATATGTTGGCAAAAATGTGGGGAAAATAAATATTCATACATTGCTGGTGGAATTGTAAATTGGTGCAACCACTATGGAAAGTAGTATGGAGATTCATCAGAAAACTTGGAATGGAACCACCATTTGACCCAGTTATCCCGCTTCTAGGTCTATACCCAAAATACACTTATGAAGACACAAATTGGTGTGAATATACTGTGTACACAACCAGAGATATGAAAAATTGTGCTCTCTATGTGTATTAAGAATCAATGTTTATAGCAGCTCAATTTGTAATAGTTAAACAATGGAACCAACCTAGGTGCTCTTCAACAGATGAATAGATAAAGAAATTGTGGTACATATACACAATAGAATATTACTCAGCCTTAAAGAAGAATGAAATTATGGCATTTGCCAGTAGATGAATGGAACTGAAGAATATTATGCTAAGCAAAATAAGCCAATCCCAGAAGAACCAAAGGCCTAATGTTTTCTCTGATATGTGGATGCTAATTCACAATAAGGGAAGGGGGAGATAGAGGGATTTTGGATTAAACAGAAGGGAGTGAAAGGAGAGGAGGGAATATGATAATAGAATTAATTGGATATTAATAACCTACGTGCATATATGTTTACATGACCTCTGTAACTCTACATCATGTACGACCAGAAGAATGAGAAATTATATTTCCTTTATGTATGATGTGTCAAAAGGCATTCTATTGTCATGTATAAGTAATTAGAACAAATTAAAAAATTAAATAAAAGAATGCAATTTCATTAAATTGTTCAGTGATAAGAAAAGTAAACAGAAACCTATTGGAAAGCCAGGAGAAGACAAAACTATATGGCCTGATAAAGCATTAGGAGGTTAAGAAAAAAAGTTCTAGAATACAATATAACATCTACCAATATGATATTGAATACTAGGAAGTGTAGTCAAGTACGTAGATTACATAAATAGGCTGATTATTGCATTTTAAAATCAATTTGGAAAGCACTCCATTTGTAAGAAAATGACAGTTATCTTTGGTAATTCTTTAGCATCACCAACATAACTGGAGATAGATTTATATCCAACCAGATGTAATAATAGAGCTATTGAGTGTCTGTGAATCAGTTTTAAAGAACATCTAATTTCAATTTCTTATATTAAAGATGGCATTCAAGATATTCATCTACTAATGCACAAATGCATTGAATTATTAATTGAAAATACATTTCCCTCGTTAGCAAGAACTAAATGAGTATCACATGTATGTGTGATATATCAAAGTCATAAATGCATTCTACTGTAATGTATAACTAATTAAAACAAATAAAAAAATTTAAAAAAGAATAGGTTACATAACATTAGACTTATGTTATTAATATTATGATAGCTTATTTCTTAAAAAACTTTTCACTCTTTTCTGAAATACCCAGCTCACTCCACTGGTGAGGCAACACTCTCCACCAGAATAATTGTTCTCAGCACTTGTAGTAGCTGTTCTCTTGAAGGCTTTTTGAAACTCCATCTTCATTAGTTCCTATCCTAAACAAAATGCTTTACTTTACTTCTTCCTCAATCTATACTTCTTGACAAAATTTCTATATATTTGGTGCTACCTCTGTCCGAGCAGAACTCCTTTTCATTTTAATGATAGGCACATAGGGTGGAGAATGTTGACTAGAATTTTTGAATAACAATTTTTTTTTTTTTTGTCAAAGAAGACACATTTTGCGGTGGTGAGTCTTTTTCATGCTCCCATCTTTGCAAATTTTCTGACCTGTGCCCAGTGGAAGGGAAGAGGTAACCATATTTATATCACAAGGTTCATTTTCTGCTGACCAAGCCTAGTGATTGAGACAAAATTAATACAATATGTATCAGCAATAAATCAAATTCTGTTTTAGCAAAGTTTAAACTAGGGGAAATAGTCTAAGTAGGCAATGGTGAAAACTAGTAAACCAAATTTCATATACTTAATTTAACTGTATTAGACATATTTGAATATTCTCCTTTTTAATCTTGTTCTCTTTCTGTGCCTGACACTACTCAATCGCCATAGTTTGATACCTAACCTGCTTCTTGTGCAGTATTTTGTCTTTAGTTCTCTTATTTCTACATAGTCTTGCCTTAGTTTAGGCAATCTTATATCTTTCCATTTCTAAGTGGGTAGGTCTACATCCCCTAAACTATCAGTAAGTCGAAATCTTCAATTTTCTAGACTCTAAACATCTCTTTGTAGCTATTCCATGAGTATTTCAAACACCTCATGCTCTTAAAATAAAACAATCTTCTTCTTGTCAAGATCATTGTGCTGTCATGTGTAACTACTTAAAACAAATTAAAAAAAGATCACACAACTCACATTCATTTTGGTAAATAATATTAATGAATTCTGATTTTGTTTCTAATATCTTACAACTTATAAAGCATGAAAAAATCTATTTTTTGCATTGTAATTCTTAATACACATATATACCACAATTTTTCATATCTCTGTTTGTATATAAGGTGTGTTAGCACCAAATTCAAATCTTCATACATGTATTTTGTAATTTCCAAGATGTCTCTTTTGTTGTATCCCTTGAAAGAAGCTAGCTGGGCCTTCCCTGACTTCCCATCAACTGGCCCTGGCGTCTACCAGGCTTGTACGTGCACGATCTCATTTACCTTGTCTCCAGTTAGTAAACCACAATGAGCCTACTCTCCTCCATCAGTTCACAGCAATCCTCTCCTTATGCTTGCTGTTACTTACTTTATATCTAGGGAGGTCCTCAGTTTTCTATTCCTTGGGATATTGTTGATCTGAATGGGATCCTTGGAGTTTAAAATGCAACCAACCCACTGCTTGCTGTGACTCAGAAGCAATTTCTATCCCTACCCAAAAGGAAACACTTCTAAAATCACTACTCTCTTAAAAAGACAAATTAAGATGTATTGTTTTTGAAAAGCCAAGCAAATAATTTAAATATTAATACCAGAAGACTTAAAAATATAGTGTCCTATATATTGAATGATAAAATGAGGTATATAAATTTAAACGTGAAAAATAAAAATTAAAAAGTGCCTCCAAAAAAAACTCTTCTACATGTTAGTTGCTTAGTACAGAAGTATTTTATTGAATTGAATTTTGATCAGTCACAGTGGAAATAAAAATGGAATGTAGGTTTGAGTTGGGCCTTCTGTGAAAGATGAAAGGAGAAAAAGAATCTTCCAAAGATAGAGTATATCAGGAAACACAAAATCAGCTATAAACATTACACATTCCTAGAAGGGTGAGACTGGCTTGTCTAGAGTAGAAAAAGATTGATGGGACATAAAGTTGGATAGTTAGGGTGGGAAAAAATGTGGCAGAATTTGCAACATGTTTAAACTTGATGTCCTTTAAAAATTGGTATCCATTTATTACTTTGGAATAGAAAATATGATGGACATATTTGGCATTCCTTACCTGGCCTTTATTCTTTGCTTCACTCTTTCCAAATTGAGAATTTCATTCTGAGTAGTCATTGAACTCTCCTCAACAAAACCCTTATGTTTATCAAACGATAACTTCACATTTATCTTCATGGGTACATGTGAGGCCTAACCCTTTCCAATCAGAATGAACTTTGGGAATCTTATTCAGCAACATTCTTGTGTGGTATGGAGAATAAAAAACAACCCATTCTATATTCATCATCAAACTATGTTAGAAGACAGCTGGAAAACAAAGCTGAGACAAGGCTAGAATATTCTTCTCTCAGCTAGAGAACATTTCTAGAAGTTTGAAGTATCATGAAAAACAAAAGAATAATTTTTGGAAAGTAATATTGTAATCCTTGTTAATATTAACTTACCTACAACACATACTGTGTATTATTTGGGAAAAATGCATATCTATAAAGTATGATTGGATATGGTCAAAAATACATATTCATTTAATGAATTGAATTTCTTTCAATGGTTTTGTGAATTTTAATGTTAATGGCTAAAAGGAGAAAAGTTTTAACTTCATTTCTATTTCCAAATCTTTAGAATTTATTTTCCCTTTGTGTTAATTTTTTGCCCAAAGAGTTCACAAAGCCCTTGCAGTCAGCAGTATGTTGCAGCTGCCTCATTTGAAGCTTGTATGAGCCATTCATCACATTTTCAGAAAGTTTGTCAATTCCCATGATGAAAGATTTATGTCATTTCTCCATTAGGTTTATGAGAATTGTATTTCTTTTTCTCTAGAAATATAATACAGTGCTCTTCACATTTTAGGGATTAAATGAGCTACTGAAATGAACTTCCTTAATTTTAATTCCTTTCTGTTTCCAAATGTCTCAAATTTTTTTGTAGAGAAGGTTTCAGTTTATTTATTAAATAAATACCCTGCATTTATATTCATGGAGAAAATATAGCATGAATATTTTCCCTTTTCAATTCCTCAGTCTTTGATTCTATTTCAGTTTGGACCAACCTCCCAGTCTATGTTCATCAACCTTGTTTCAAATGTATGACTGAACATAGAAAAAGAGGTCAAATCCTCTTGGTGTCAGAATTGGCAGCAATAGATCATGAAAGATTTCCTGGAGAACTGTGTTTGCAGTTCCTTCACTTGAGCACTAGCCTCTGTTCTTTCTGTCCACAATGGAGATGGAAAATAGCTGGCTTCCTTACATTGCTTACTAGTTCAGCATAGCAGGATGTCAGGCACCATTTGCTGTCCTTCATGGCAAAGGCAAGGTAATTAATACAAGATAAACATGCCAGAGAAATAAAGTAGGAAAATACCTTACAGTAACTCGGGTGTGAAAAGAAATCCCTTTTGAACTTTCTAAAGGAAGACTCAGGTGACTTTGCATGGTTAATATTAGGAAGCTCATGTTATGGGGGAGGAAGTGTAAAGAGAATGAACATCTCTTAAGGAGTATAAAAGAATATGGAAAATTTCATCTCTCTGCAAAATTACAGTAAGTAATTTTTCATGTCCATTGTGATCCAATGATTTTTAGCCTGACTTTTATGCTTTATCTCTTAACTAATTCATGTTTAATTAGTAGAGTCTTCTCCTCTTAGAGAGTTTTACTTCTTAAATTTAAAAGTGTTATGCCTTATTCAATGTGAATAGATCACAGGATATTTAATAATGTATATTTAAAGAATCCTTTTTAAAAATAGGATTTTAATTTTAAATTAATTTTAGATCTAAGAAAAGTTTCAAAGGTAATCAGTGTTCCTAGATACCATACCTAGTTTTGCCATTGTTAGCATCCTACATCTCCTTGGTACATCAATCAAACCAACAAATTGACATTGATATATTATTATGAACTAAACTCCAGACATTATTTGGATTTCATTCATTTTCCCACTAATTTCTACTTTCTGCTCCAGGATATCCAATGATCCTACGCTGCATTTTGTTATCTTATTCCTTCAGTCTCCACTGGTATGTGACAATTGCCTAGTGTTTCCTTAGTTTTTCATTACCTTTGGAAGTTCTGGCCAGATGTCCTGTAGAATGTCTCCCAAATGGAGTTTGATGTCTTTCTCATCATTAGATTTCAGTTCCAGATTTCGTGGAAGAATATTACAGGTAAGATGCCCCTTTCTTCATAACATATCAGGTAGTACAAGGTGTCCATATGATGTTACTGGTGATGGTAGCCTACATCACTTATTTAAGGCAGTTTTCTCCACTGTTTTTCTCCACAATTTTTCTTTCTGAGCTTTATCCTCTGGAAGTAAGTCATTAAGTGTAGCCCATTCCCCAGTGGGTGGGGAAGGAGTAAGCTTTACCTCCCAAAGGGGTCAAAAGTCCTCTTTTCATTGTCCTGTGAATTTTTATTATTCAAGAGTCAATAAAATAATCACTATCAGAACAAGTTCAATTGAGAAATCGGATGATGCAATAAATTCTAAGTCTATTCATATACGCATTTATCAACCATATGAAGATTTCCACTAACTTTCCTAAAACTGTTGTAGTTCAATTTTCTTGTTACTTTTTATATCAACTCTGGCTTGGTGGTGAACTTTTCCTGGGCAGACTCACAGATAAGCCTATTCATAGTCTAAAGAAATAAGTCATGTATTATGTGGTAAGAGTCAGAAAGAATGTTCCCAACTATTCTTGGTTTCCTGCATTGCTCCTTTCACAATTTAAGGTTAAACATGACCCATTTTGCCCTCTAGCAATACAGGCTCAGTGAATTTCCACAGGAGCTAATTCAAATGTGTGGCACAAGAAGCCTCCTAAGGCAAGGGATTTACTTTCACATTCTAACATCTTTGCCAATAAATCTGCCTGTGTCAAGCTCAATAAATATAAACAAGAAAAATGTTATTTTTTTAAAGGCAATTTGATTTTTATTTCTGATTTTCTTTGGAAGCATAGGTGATCCAAACTAGCGATTTAATATGGTATTCCTGCCCCACTGACCAGGAAACCTATGTCAAGTACCAGCTCTTTTATCTAGCTTTTTGTGAAGGCTGAGGGTTTTCTCCTCCATGAGGAACCCTTAGATGGCTTGCCTCTTCATAAACAGCTTTTAGGAACTTGTGACAACCAGACTGGTCAGATTTAACTTACTGATCAGATGTCCCTTTCTCCTTGCCCTATCATAAAATTTGGGTTTCTTCATAAGACTATTTATATAGTTTTGAGATGAGCCCCATTCCTAACTTCATTTATTGTACTAATATTCTTTTGCTTCTGTGAAAATGCCAATTGAAAGTTTTCATGTATCTTAAAAGTCACTTTAAATCCTTTTGTAAATAAGATGAAGCAAAAATATAGAAGCAAAATCACATTGTTGGTGATAGGGACACATGGCTACCCAGGAGAAATCTAGGTATAATTTGTTTTCATGTGGAGCTTGCAGGGTATTTAAAGAACTGTTATTTGTAACCCAACACTTTTAGGCACATATACTTATGGCTTTTTGGTCCCTTTTTTCTGGAAGCGTGATCCCAGCAGAGAGTAGTGGTCCAATGACTACTTAGACTAGAAGGTCCAAGCTGGGAGGGTTTTTTATTATGACTGTCTGTCACATGGCATTGTCCCCCCAGTCCATTTAGAGGTAGAGCTCAAACAAGCAAATGGAAATAGAAAAGGTAGTATGTTAGGGATCCTTAACATAATGTGACCTATCACTTGGTTATAATGAATATTTTGTTCTTCTCCCCACCCTGGAATAATGACAGACTATTACCATGGGGCCATGACAAGTTTCATTCCCTTGAACTGTCTAGTTTTACCACTTTCCCTTGCTAAAAGTCACTTATTGGAGTCAGAGAAGCTGCAGACAATGCAAATAGAATGATTCCTATATGTCTCTAGGGATACAGTTTTCTGAGCTACACTACAAATCTACCAAGGGCATGAGAAAGAAGAAAGCAAAAAAGAAATCATCTCTGCTAATTCAATTGTGGGTTTCCTTGGATCAAAGACTAACTACTATAGCATACCAAGTTCAAGACTTTACTCATAGGATGCTGGAGGCCCTCTCCTCATGATTTATATTAAGGCCTATATATGGTACACATGTGGCCTCTATGGAAGTACATTTAAAAGAGTCTTTTTTATCATGGCCAAACTAAGGAACAGCATCCAAGGAGGTCTTATTCTGGTGATGCTGTTTAAGCCCTAGAAGGTTGAAGGAAGTAAGGAAAATGAGTAGAGGAAAGAAGAAGTTTAAAATATTGAACACCAAGTAGGTTTAAATCTTAAAGTGGAATATAAAATTTTCTAGCAAATTTGCAATTCCATTGGAACATACAGACAAATGATTCAAGTGCCAGGGAGCTTGGTTCCCAGGGCCTCAAGATAGGAAGGAAAAAATATGTATACATTGATGGGCATGGGTATCATTTTTAATTTTTTTTTAACCCAAGGGTCCTAAAACACATTTTGCTGGATGAAAACAGTTGATGTTATCATTTTCTTGGTTCTTCTATGGAATTAGTAATGACTACAAATTTTACTATGTAACCATAAGTGTTCAAGAAATGGAATTTTCTATATTTGTCATAATTTTATTTCTATCTCAAGCCTTTGCCCCATTGGTAATTGACCCTTATTCAATTTGAAATAATCTTATTATAATCATAGTTTCCTGGGTCAGTTGAATTACCTTTTACCCAAACCTTTCTCCCCACATCTTTTTGAAACAGTATTTAATTTCTCAAAATAAGGGAAATGAATATCTGAACAAAGTATTGATATTGAGTATTCTCTCTCTTCAGTTTCATCTTTCTTCCCTGAAGTAGTAAATCCCAAATGTTTTGGCTATCCAGGTTAAGAAAAATGTGATTTGTAGAAAAATCAACATACCAATAGATCAGACAATTATGCATAATCTGTATTGGAACATTTCTCCCTCTTATCTACCTTCTTCCATTCTTCCTCTTCCATCTCTTCCTCTTCATCAACCTTTTCTTCCTCTTCTTCCTCCTTGTTATCTTTTTCTTCCAGCTGTTTCTTTTATAGTTGATCTTTATTATTTTCTTCTGCAGCTAGAAGGAGAAAGAAAGATGAAAATTACCTCAATTAGGGTTTCTTCTTGCTCAGCAACTAGTGCATGTTGGATGAGATGGACACAGATCATATGGTCAGGTGATTTACTATAATTTTCTGTTTGTTTTTTTTTAATTAAAACTTTTCTTTGTGTTCCTTTGCAAATTTTCTCAAGATCATGTGCACTGACTTGGAGTTATGCATTTTAGAAGCTGCAGAGAATGTGCCATAGTTATAAATATTACAGGAAAATAGTCAAAACTCAAGTTCAGCTAAATGAGTCAGCTAAATGAGTGAAAATTGAGAGATGACTTTAAATAACAGGCTTTGTGCTAATTCATTTGAGTTGATTGTCTAGAGTTCTCTTATTCTGAGAATTGACACTCTCTCATCCTCATGTATTATTCTGTCCTTGTTCCAGACTAGAGTTGGCTGACCAAGCTGAACCTGTTAGTCTCTCTGAGACTTTGGGATCCAGGATAGAAATTCTAGGTACAGTTGGAGGAAGTTATAAATGTGAGTAGTGTCGTATTTTGTATTTATTATAAAGACTGAGATGGCAGAAAATACTGCTAAGCAATGAACAAATTCAAGAAGCAGAAAAAAAAGAACAAATATTCTAAGGGTTTTTGAGGCTTTGGTTTCAGTTTTTCCCTTTGGCTTAAGTTTCAATATGTTACTTGCAACCAAACAAGTCCTAACCAATACTTGCCAATGCCTTTTATGCCAAGATAATTCACATTGACTCTATTACCATCCTGTAGAGGAGCAAATGACTTGGTATTTTTCACTAGCCATGTGAAGTCATTTCTCTATCCATGTGGTTTTGTTTAGGAGTTGAGGCACAAAAAGAAAACCACGTGTTTACAACTTCAAAATTCTGGAGCCCTTTAAATTATCAGAGAGACATTAAAAATGATACAAGCAATATTGATTGAATTTTAGTTTGACCAATCAAAAGTTTTAAAGTATAATGAATATTTTTGTCAACTTGCCTTTGAACAGTCTGCTTACTGCTGGTGAAAGAAAACATATCTGCTTTTTTGTTGTTGTTATTTTTAAATAGGTTTTCGAGAATATGCAGTTTTCCTCCTAAAAATGAAAAATTCTATACATGAACTTTGTTTTCTGTTTAATTAACTCCTTTTTCTAGAAAGGTGAATTTAAGCTGGCCAGAAAAAAAAAAGATGGAAAACCATGAATCTATGCAAACTATTGGCTGGCATAACTTAAACAAGGTATTTAGTTGTAATTCAAATCTCAACACTGCTCTGCAACTTGAGTTAATTATCCAATTCCTTACTCACTCAGTTTTCTTATCTACAAAATGAGGATAAGGACACCTACCTCATTGGACAATTGTGAATAAGTAAATGACTTCATATGTACAGGTCATGAAGAATAGTACCTTGCATTAGATGTGTACATCATTTGCGCATGTGATGTGTAAAACAGCTCAATTCATGTTAGCTATTGTTTGCTCAGACAGAAATGCTAGAAAACATACAGTGTTGATTGTCCTTGCTAGAAGTACATTTGGAGTACAACTAGCCCTTCAACAAATGGATATTTCACATTACTCCATTTTTGTAATATTTTCAAGGTATTGAAAAACTAAATTAAAGCTTAAACTGAAAGAAAAAATGCACACCCTATGCAACATTTAGGAATAATAGGGTGCTGTCACAAAGTCTAACAATACAGACTGCCAAATTATCAGTATCCTGGGGACTCTGCCCATACGAAGTCTTAAAATAGACTTATTCTTTTCCTTTTTTTCTTTTGTAACAGAACCCCTATTTTTTTTGTGATAAGCATTCCATATGATTCAACTGGGAATTAAACTGAATCATCTTCTTCCAAGCCACAAGGTGGGCACATGATCAAGGACTAGCCAGTAAGAATGTCCTGTCCAGAGCTGTGAGGAAAAGCATTCCCTCTGTAATAGGATGTGAGCTTTTGATTACTGGCCATGATCCACCAAAGTGAAGAGACCTATTGGATAAAGAGAGATGAGATCTTGATAGATTTCTCTGAGATTCTGTATTTCAGCCTTACTTTGGGGGGTGGGTGGAGTATCATCTGAATTTTAGTGATATAGCTCTCTAATATTTTTAGTTAATTTTTTTTCTTTATACTAGTTTAAGTAAGGTCTTAAATCATTCCCAACTGAAGTTTCAGATGACTATATATAGCTATTCTGTGTTTCCTTTTAGAAGCTAAAGTGTAGCATTCACATTTTGCTTTTAGAAGAATGGAATACAATAATATCTGCTCTCCTCCTCAATAGAAAAAAAACAAAGAGGAATTTGGTTATTCTCTTTTTCCCCTAGTCCAGTTAAATTTAAGAATTAGAAAATTTGGCTAACTAGAGAAGATTGAAAAAGAATCAAGAAACAGATTTTAATTAAAAAAAAATTTTAACAAATTGGTGTTAATTCTAAGTTCACCGAAGTCAAATATGGAGCCATCTTAAAAATATAGGTTTTAGAATGAAGACTTCCAAATTCATGAAGCAGGAGATTATGTCAAATTTAGTTATCTGCCCTACACTAAGATCACACAGCAGTATCAAAGGTAGGCTTTAGTTCAATTGGAAAAACATTCTGATACTTCACTCAGAAGCACATTAGACTTTATCTGAACATGTAAATAAATTATTTATAAGAAGATGTAAATAAATTATTTTAAACCCAGCAAAAAGAATGAGAAAGCACTGAGTACATCCTAACTCTGTGTCCTATCCCCTGCCCCATTTTCCTATCCCCTTTAAAATGAGTAATCCTCATTCCAGCAATATGTACTGGGTGAGAAAGGGCCAGCAGGTGGTTTGGTGGCAGAAAACTCTTTAGAATGTCATGAAAGACTCTTTCCTTTGGGAATAGTTAGGAAACTTCCATCTGCCTAACTAACATCCACCCAAGGCAAAAGTAAAAGAAAATTAAATTCTCTCTACCCATCCCTTTCTTCATCATACCATCTCCTACAGAAACACTGCTTTCCAATTTTTGTAGCTCTCCACACTTCCTTGAATGCTCAAATATTCAGAGGATGTGGGAAAACACCAGTAACTGGAAATACTGAAGTTTGGTCATACTTATCAACTCTAGACATGTGTTGTGACAAGAGCCATATATAGTACACAAGGTCTAATTGTCCAAAACTACCTATCTTTTAAACCTATCACAAGTCTTGCCACTTTCATTGACCTTCCCAATTATTTTAGTTTTTGAAAATTTCTTAATTTTCCTGAACTAGTAGAAGGGCTGATTGTAAATGGTCTTATGATGTTTTCTATTTTTTAGTGTATAGGACTTTCTGATAAAATATATAGTCTTTAGGGGAAAGCATACAACTACTTTTATTTAATTCATTTTCACCCAGTAGCTCATCTTGTTCTAGGTTAAATGTATATGAATGGAGACTTTCCAGTAGTCTTACATGTGTCAATTAATGCTGGTTTCTTCTATACGTTCTATAAATCTTTGCAAAACAGCACAAAGTTACTATCTACAATTTCAGACCAGACTGTACACTCTTAAGCAGCCATATAATTAATAAAACTAATTAAAATTGTAAAGAAAGCCAGCAAATAACACAATCACTGTTGTAGCACAATCATTCCATATTATTCGCTTAAGTAATTATTTGCTTAAGTACTCAGGTAAAACCTGGCTCTGCATCTTGTGGAGAACTTAAAAGATCAGTAGGTTAATATGGAGAAAGGAAGTGAGAAGTTTATAAAGGAATTACTTCAAAAGTAAAAGCAAATTAAATTCTCTGGAAAAACAAAAAGAAAAGCAAAAGGATAAGATAAAAGGAAAATTACTGATGTGTGCACAAATATGCATATATTATTTTTCTGTGTGTCCGTATACAAACACATAAGAGGAATGCAATGAAATCTGTTTCTTTTTATGGTTGACTCTTCTGTGTGTAGTGGGATTTTCTGGTTACATCTGAGCTAAATATTATGGCAAATAGCAGAACACAGTAGTTATTGCACATGATTGTCTGTGAACTGGGTGGGCAGGAATTTTTCATTTCATAAATCATTTCAGCTTGCTGCTCTAATTTCATAGCACTGAGAGACTAAAAAAAGCTCAAGAAGGAAAAACGTGTTTTGTGTCTCATCGTAGTCTACCCTTCCCAGTTTAGATAGGTCTTTAGTGTTAATGACCAGTTGGTTTTTTTTTTTTTTTAAAGATGTTTCAAACTATCATTATTGTTCTGGTTTTGAAGCAAATTATTATGCTTTCTTATTTATTTTCTTCCTTACCAGGAAAATGTAGTACCAAAGCAATTGGGCATACTGCTCCCTTCCTTTATTTATGCTTATTTATAGGGCAATCTGTATCAATGAAATAATGCTATATTATTTTCTTGCTGATTGCTTCATGTTCATAGTTCAAACTTCCAGCCAAGGTCCTAAAGTGGTTTTGCCCTTATTTAAGATTTTCTGCTACAGACATTCTATTACAGCTTTGCAAATAAGTACCTCCCCAGCCTCAACTTGGTACAAAGGTAATTTAGTAATTTAAATAAACACCCTTGCCAATCTGTTTCCTCCCTTCTAGGAGACTGGGGAAATAGTTTCCCTCATATTTCAGGGTTTTCCCCACTTTTTAAAAATAATCCTTTAGCTTTCAACCAAGAGATCTTTTTTATTTGCCCCTTTCAATGCTTTATTCACTCAAATTACTCAATACAATTATACTCTATAGATTCTTACTCAAAAAATAACAATCCTTAATTCTAGGCACTGCAATAGACATAATCCATTCACAGCAAAAAAAAATAGATTGATTAATTTATTGCTAACTATTCTAGAATAATCCTAAGCACTGCAAAACACACTTAATCATGACAAGCTAGTGACAGACATTCCCTCTGTGTGCTGTTTATTTTTTATTATTTATTTTTTTAATAGTTGTGCATGACAATACACTGATTTCAACCAAGAGATCTTTAGGTAAATTGTCTTTAATATGTTTCCAGGACAGATACAGAACACACAGTGGGACAAAGACTAATAAAATGAGTAAAAATTTTGCTTAACAGCAAATGTAATGACTATAGTTTTGGAATTTGCCTACTGTGTGGGTTAGAAATTTAATTCAGTTCTCTAGACTATGTGGTTATCATGATTAATCAAAATCTAGAACTATAGAACTATGGCATCCTGTCTTCTGCCAGGAACTCCCCATGCCCCTTCTCAGTGGCATTTCCCACAACAGTAAAAATACAAACAAACAACAAACAAAAAACTGTCTTTAAGTTTTTCCTGTATTCTAATCTTGCCTTTTCCCCTAGCATTTCGATAAAGCCCTCATATGTTTACTAATCTCACATTTAGAATTGGTTAACAGAAACTAGTATACAAACGTCAAATGAAAAAAAAAAAGGTACCCCTTATACTTAAACAAACTTTTAAATTCACCATGTTATTGCTAAAATGAACAGAATCACAGCTGTGCTGTGTTAACATGGAAACAGCCTCTGTGCTAAGTGAGCTTTTGTTGGTTTTAGTCAGTAGGTTTCTGATTGAATTTTCATGAACATTTTGAGTATCATTTGCTCTTAATTTCTTCTGCGACCATGCAAACCACACTACTCAGTTAACCACTGTGATTTGATTTCAAGAAAGTTAAAAAGAATTACATAAAAACAAATTCATTATTATTACATGGCTGAATTTAGTGTGGTTCTTCTTGTATTGCTTGATTTTTTGAAAGGAAGTGTAAAAATTGAAGCAATATGAGAATAATCCCTTGTTCCAAGCTACAAGATAGAGAACTAGTAACACAAGCAGAATTAAATCCTTTATTTTTATTCAATGTGATTAGTTTGTGTAAGTATGGACTTGCTTAAGTAAAAGATGCAAATTCTTGATTTAACTATTATAACTCATGAGGGGGAATAAAAAAGTCAAAAAAGTCAAGTGAGCTGTCCGTGGGGGCTCGCGCCTGTAATCCCACTGGCCCAGGAGGCTGAGGCAGAAGGATCACAAGTTCAAAGCCAGCCTTAGCAAAAGCAAAATGCTGACAACTCAGTGAGACCCTGTCTCTAAATAAAATACAAAAAAAAAATAGGTCTGGGGATGTAGCTTAGTAGGCAAGTGTAAAGTCAAGTGAAACATAGTGCTACGTTTTGTCACAGAATTAATTCTCAAAATACTCATTTAATAAATTTCAAAATAGAAGTGAATGAATAACCCACCCAACTTGGGGTAGGCCAAATCAGAAATCTTTCCTGGGATTTTTGAACATAACCAATAGAAAGCATCTTTCAGTCTCACTCTAGAGGCAAGACTGTATCACAGCATACTAGATCTAACAGATTTTTAGTGTAAGACTAGAATCAGAAAGATTTGGGGACTTTGG
The DNA here is from genome assembly GCF_021218885.2 of Marmota monax. NCBI lineage: Eukaryota > Metazoa > Chordata > Mammalia > Rodentia > Sciuridae > Marmota > Marmota monax. Next base: position 3,616,808 of record NW_026693344.1, read on the forward strand.
GGGTTTTTTTTGTTTGTTTGTTTTGGTTTGGTTTTTGGTGAGTGTGTGTGTGTTTGTGTATGTCCAGCTAACTGCCTCCTGTGCCCTCCACTGGTTTTCTTGAGATTTGGTTACATGCATCAATAGATATCCCTTTTACCTAATTTAGCTTAATTTGGATTTAAGTCACTTCCAAAAAAAAAAAAAAATCCTCATAATAATATTTAAAAAATTGGTTTTGTGTATTTTTTTGTAAAATTTGCAAAAAGAAATAGATATATTAAGCTGGGTATGGTGGCACATCCCTGTAATCACAGAGATTCAGGGAATGTGATTCTGATTCTGCTGAGGCAGGAGGATTGCAAATTCAAGGCCGGTCTGAGCAACTGGTGAGACCCTATCTCAAAACAACAACAACAACAACAAAAAACCTGGGGATATAGCTCAGTGGCAAAGTGCCTCTGGGTCCAATAACCAGTACTGCCACAAAAAAAGAAAAAGAAATAGATAAATTTATATTTATTTTCTTTTACATGCTCTTGTCTTTTTCTCTTGAATTAAGGTCCTGGGCATTTCTGGTACATGTCTCATTAATAGGAAATCATGAAAACAAACTATAAGATTTAAGGGGAGAATATATATATATATATATATATATATATATATATATATATATATATATATATATATATATCATACTATACTATACAGTACAACTTGCAGGGATGATCTTTTTATATTTGTATTTTCTTCCCTTAAGTTCTTTTTTCTCTTTCATAATATGTTTCCAATCCCTTTCAGACCAGGCAAGAACAAATGTTTTAGTTACTGTGGCCTAAACAGAGGTCTTTTATAAAAGAGAGCTGAGAAGGGCAGAGTAGACAAGAAGTTTTACATTTTTACAAAGAAGGTGGGGGTGGAGGAGGAGAGAGGTAGAAATCAGTGATGAGAGGAGGCAGGTAGTAGATACAGCCTCTGTAAACTATTTTTTCCCTGAATTACTGTAAGGTATAATCAGCCACATGCTGCTCATTTTGAGTTTCCTTTGCTACCTTCCCCAGCTCTGGCAACTTGTATGTGTACCTATTTGCCTGAGTGTGTCATGGTACATCTGGTAGGGTTAGTAAGAAGGATGAGACATGACAGGAAAATGAGTACTGAACTCATTTAAAAGCCAAAGAAAATACTCTGCAGTTGAGTCAATAGTCCTCCAAGAATTTTTTCAGTACCTAGTAATGTACACATCTTTTTTCCTTGGGCAGAGGAAGGGAAAGGCACTGATTTTCTCTATGTTCTTAAGTGATTTTTTGGTCTTCTTTAGTGTCTGAGTAATCTTCATGAAATAAACAATGAAAGAAAATTCTATCTTGAAATATTTTGTTCTCATATTTTTATAGTTAGGCTTAAATAATTTGAGAAGAATTAGGGACTTAATTCCTCCTAATAAGAGTTAGTGGTCATAGCTGGTAACTATGAATAATAGTAGTAGCTAAACTTTAATGAGCTCTTATGTGTCAAACACCATGCAGAGAGTTTAGGTAGGTTATTTCACTTGAACTCTGTGTGTTGTTTGATTTCCCTTACTTTATGTATGAAAAAAAAAAACAGAGACAGAGAGTTTGGAAGTGGTAATCATGGTAGTTGGTGTTAAAATAGTAGCAGACTTATTGCTAACATTTAGTAATATGTGGCAAGAGTAATTCAAGTACTGTTTTATTTAATCCTTACAAGAATATAGTGATTCAAGTGTGACCCTTTCATTTGTTTCTGAATGCTGGGTGTTATAAGCTATATTATTTTCATTTATTATTTGTTATTTAGGAAAGATAGGGAACACTAAATTCAATCCTCATTTACATAAGTCATTCAAAATTCAGAAATATTCAAATGTAAAATTAAATGTGTATCTTTAAGCCAAAGCAAGGTGCTATTATTTTCTCATCTTGCAAATGGAGAAATCAAGGCTTAGTGGCAATTAAAACCATGCCCAAATTTATACACACCGCTAGTAACAAAGTCAGAATGTAAACATGGGTCTTCCTAGTATAGAATGTGTGTACATCTAAATTGGTCTTCAGTGATGAGAGAAAATATCAGATTTTCCTTGGCAGATTCCAGAGCAAAGCATCAGTCAAAAGCATTTAAGAAGAAAAATTTCCAATACTTACTTTACATAATTTTGAATGGATATCTAAAATAAAAATTAAAAGGTAGATTGGAGCCAGGCATGGTGGCTCACACCTGTAATCCTGTAAGCAGGATTACGTCTTCACACCTGTAAGCAGCTCAGGAGATTGAGGCAGGAGTACCACAGGTTCGAAACCAGCCTCAGCAATTTAACGAGGCTGTAAGCAACCTAGTAAGCCCCTGTATCAAAATAAAATATTAAGTGTGCTGGTTTCCAGAGACAAACTGAGAAACAGCCAGGAGAAACATGTTTAGATAGGCGTGATGCAATCAAAGGTTTACTATATCATAACAAAGAGTGGCTGTGTTGCTCAGTGGTTAAGTGCCCTTGACTTCAATTCCTGGTGCGCACACAAAGTAGATTGGAGGCAGCCTCTGTAACCACTCATCTGGAATCTTTAAATATAAATTCTCTTAGCAGCAAGATCATGAAATAATTGCCTGAATACCGACTGGACTCTCCACTTCCCCTTTCCTTGCAAAGTCAGCCATTAGCTGGATGTCTGTCTTGGCTTTTTGCCTAATTGGGCAATTCTAAGAGAAAATATTCATATTTTGAACAGCATCATTTCTTCACACATATTTAATGCCACAAACAAAGACATTTTGAGAAGCTAAATAATAGTGCTTGGGCATAGTTTCAATCATGTCTTACTACTTTGTTATATGACCCAATTCCCTAGTTAACATTTTCTCAGGCAGTTATTTCCTGTGCTCTTCCTGAGGTTTCCACAACTAGCCATTTTTTAGGAGAGTGGTAGTTAAAATAATAGAGCTTTTAAGGAATCTGAAGTTTAGTGATTAGGATTGTGGCCAATGGTTGCATTTCCTGCTATCTGTGAGAATATATAAAGTAGAATTCCTTCCTAATTATTGCAAAAACAAACATCCTTACATTTTTTTTTCCTCCAGAAGATTGATAAGAGAAAGAGTCAGCAGACCATAGTGCCACAGGAACATTGTACTTTAAGAGAAACAAAACAGGAAACAAACCAAGAAAACCTATCTTGATTTCCAGAGACAAACTGAGAAACAGCCAGGAGAAACATGTTTAGATAGGCGTGATGCAATCAAAGGTTTACTATATCATAACAAAGAGGTCTGCATATGATCAAACTTTTGAACGTTCTATTGCTGAAGATATTTGGAAGCAGTATTATTTATTTTCCAATAGATCTTAAATGGAAAAGCACAGATCTTCAGAAGACTGGTTTATAATGAAGAACAGTTTTGAGCATACAAAAGATAAAACAGCCCTACGTTTCAAACCACCATAGTTTAAGTTGTTTACCTGAAAGGGCAAGAGACTTTATCAAAATGAACACAACAATATCCATGTCCTTATATATTTGAGAATGCTTATGATGGCAACTTTTCCTTCCCCAGGAATTTCACCCTTCTGTATGTATTAAGAAATTCCATCTTTCTTAATAAAAGTTATAGCCAATTCAGTCAAGCATAGGATCAGGCTGCCCAAATCCTTTCCCCTCTGCAGAGTCTGGCTGGTTATTTTTGCCACCCCTGTGCCAGTTCAGTCCTTACGTGTGATCTGTTTTTGATTGTGCAGCAGGTGCTGTACTGTGTGGCACTTCTTAGACAAGAATTGGGTATGCACAAAGATGTCTACAGTTAGGTGATAAAGGGGAAAGAATGTCAGCTACATCGTGAGCCTTAAAAACAAAAAAGTTTGCCCTTTGAACCCTTTGCATGACATTCTGGAAATAAGAAAACCATTCATAGCACTTAGCATCTGATTTTTCCTGTGTTTTGGTAACTATTTATCCTAACTGCCAAAGGAGTTGCCCTTCTTCTCTTTGCATAGGTGATTTGAGTGAGAACCAGCTAAAAATTTGCGTGTGGAGCACAAGATGCTGGCTTTTACTATTTTGTTCTCCTTTATTGATTTATTTCCATTGACTGGCATGATGCCTGGCATGTAGAAGGAATTCAATAAACATATGTTGATTTGAAGAAGGAAGATACATGTTCCATTTGAGTTTCGTTTCAGAAAAGTAAAAGAAAAAAATATATATATATATGCCCACACAGACATATAATGAAAAGAATTTTTACATATAGATAGATAAAAAGAAACCAGAAATGCTAGTTTATTAATAATAGGTCTAGACAATGAAATGGAATCACAAGGTACATTTATTTGTTTGATCACAGGTCGTATTTATATTTATCTTACACTTCTTGACTTGGAGGCAACAGTCTCCTTCAGTTAGGTAAATCTGTATTTCTCTCCATCTTAGTAGATCTTAACTGTCCTATTTGTTTGCTACCATTAGACCTCCCCCCATCCCTTAAATATCTTTCACTTTCCCTGTGCTAACAGCATCTGTTTCTGCCTTCTAGAAGTATCTGCCCCCATGTTCCCATGTGCTGTCCCTCAAGTCAGCTGAGGGGCATATGTGAGGAAAACAATGCCCCAAGTTATCAATGAACAAGTGAAAATTTGATTAAGTGTAAGAAACTTTGAAATATTATTAGTTCTAAAAAAGTAGGCAAAGTCTTTTATGAATTTTTAAATTGTCTTCTGAAAATAAACTCACTGAATATAGGAATTCTCTCTCTCTCTGAATTCTTTCTCTATGTAGTGTCTAGTGAGAAAATAATATGCACATCAAGCTATGACTTTCTGATTTTAGAATTTAGAAGAGATATGGCTACAGTTCTTACCTTGATATTTTAACCCTTCAACAGCAGGAAAAAGAATAAATATTTATTCATGGGACAGATCACAACAAATTTCAAAGTTAATTGAATGTAAAAGGAAAATTTCCTTTGGTATTTGGTTTTCATACAGGTAACCATAGTTACTTCTATATTATGGCCATTAAATTTATTAACTGTGACACCTAAAAAATAATCATAAAATGTGAATGTTATGCATATATGTATTTTGTTGGTATCAGAGATTGAACCCAGGGGCACTTAACAACTGAGCACATCCTCAGCCTTTTAAAAGTTTTATTCTAAAATAGGGTGTTGCTAAGTTGCTTAGGGCCTCCCTAAGTTGCTGATGCTGGCTTTGAATTTGTGATCCTCCTGCCCCAGCCACCCAAGTTACTGGGATGACAGGCATGCACCACCACATCCAGTTGATTGCTATATTTTTTCAAAAAAGGAAATTGATTAAAGAAACTAGAGATAATGTATTTTATCTAATTCCACTGTAAGTAGTACTTACTCCAAGGTTAAAGTCACAAAGTGTCAGGAAGTAGGGGATTCTGTTATGGCACGAAATTCTCAAGCTATTGAAAATGAGTTAAAATGCAAGAACTTGAAATTGCATACTATCATGGACAATCTGGTGGTTCATATTCATACCATCATTACAAAAACAGATTGTTTGTTTTATAATTTTCTTTCATTTTTATTTAAATATATCAGATTTGATATGTTCCCTGTCAGAGGTTAGGTTCCCAGTATCCTTTCTCTTCATTTTTATTTTGTTGAATATTTTCCAGAAATTTTTAATATCAAGTTATAAAAATGATTTTTTTAACCAAGTGTCCATCTACTCATTTAAGGAACACTCTTTTCTTACATAAATATTCTGCTCAGAATCCACTGTACTGATTAAATCATAGATTGCTCCCTACTGTACCCAGATTTATATATATTAATAAAAAAGTGTTCCAAGTACAATAAAAGCACAAGAAAACTCAATATATTTTGGTTTCCATCAATCAGTTTATACTGGTTGAGCTCTAAGACATTTATTTTCTCTGTGTCTGCTATACTGTGACTTCTGCAACCATTCTCATGCTAGGTATCCATTTCCTTTGTGTTCTTATCCATGTTTACTCCATTATTACAGGTCAAGTGGCATTCTAGGTCTTAGATCCAAAGGGTTCTCCATCCTCCTGCTGTTTTGAGCAATCAAAAAAATTTAAATTTGAAGTTCAATGGAAACCTCAGAATTTCAATGAACAAATTCCACTATCTCAAAACTATCAGAACCACAGACCTTCAGAATCCCTATTCAATGACTTTAGTGTACATGTTTATCTGAGAATAGAGAATAGAGCTTCCCAACACAAGAAAGAAAGAGAAAAAACTGGCACTTTTTCCACAGCCCTTAACTGATGCCTTGAAAACTTTGGCCAAATACGTGTGTGGTTAAGGCAGTAACAATTACCATATAAATGAGTCATCACTTGGTTTATGTTTTATTTGAGTCAGGTACACAGAGCATAATGTGAGTGAGTTCAGGTGGACCAAATAAAGAACTACTATGCTGCTCTGACTAAAATGTAAATTAATAATATCTAATAAAAATAGGTGACTTTGCAAATAAATGATAATGCAGTTAGGAAAGTCTGTTTCATTTCCCTAAAGAGTTAAATGAACTGTGAGAATAAAAATTTATCCTTTAGAGATTGTGTGTTGTGTGTGTGTGTGTGTGTGTTCACATTCATTGAGCTCACAAGCACTCACAAGTGGACAGATGACCACTTGACAATAATACAGTTAAAGATTTCCAAGGGGAGCCAGCTGAAGCCGACTCCTCCCCTGGGGAGGGAGTGTGGTGTGCAGGAGGAGTGTTTTGTGGAATTTGAATCACCAAATGACACCTAGGGTGTCCTGCCCAAGGACTAAGCTATTAGACAAAACCCAAAGACTTAGTCTGGAGAAATTTTCTGTGGAGATAGTGAGCCTGAAGCAAGACCAGACAGCATCCATTTCCTGGGTTTCCATTCCCTAAGAGTGGTAACTCATAGAAAAGAAGTTTGGGAGGGAGGGTTTCCCAGAAAACTCAGGAAAGTGAGTTCAAGAATAGTGGATGTTCTTGAGGAGAAAAACAAATTTCATGTGTTGTTGTTTTTAATATTGGACTTTGGGAAAAGTCATATTTACTTAGAGACTTTAATCTTGGTCCCTTGACACTCCACAACCTTTCAATTTACCAAACTCTGTAGAAAAGTCTGATACATTCTAACAATATCATGAGATGGTGCTGTGGTGGCTGAAGAAATGGAATAGAAAAGAGAACGATGTCTTTGGGGCACTGTATTCTTTCTGAGGGGACCGTGTTCTGAAATTCTAGGTAATATCAATAACAGATAAGGGGACAACAGAAAAGTGCTCTGTGGTAGAGCAACTAGAGGAGGGAAGTCCACAAGAGAGCTGTGACAAAGTTGGCTAGGCTGGAGGCAAATGATACTTGAGACAGAGATGAGAGGAAGGCAAGATAACTTACATAGAGGTGGAGAAAAAAATCCTAATTTGTTATGTTAATTAATTTATATACATCATCATATTTAATTCTAGCAGAGATGCTTTGTGACATCTTATCACTGTTATTTACTCTTTTCTAATCTGGAAGACCTGAAAAATGAGTCTGAAGTAATATGGCTGGCTGCTTCAAGGTCTGACATTAGAAACAAACAAGCAGGAAAAGGAAGATCCAGGTCTGTCTTATTTAAGTCCACATTGTTTTTGTAACATGTATGATTATGCTTTATATCAGCTAGAGATTTATAAATTATAATTATATTTTGTATTTTTCTGAGTGACTTATAGAATTGTAAGTCTTGCATAAGTTAAAAGTAACTTTGAAGAAATAGGTTATTCCCTATAAAACTGAAAAAATAAAGTAGATCAAAATTAATTTGATTTTTAAATTATTTACTCCCTCTACTGGTGACTCTCTAGAATGATATCAGTGAAATAAAATAAAATTGAATATACAAAGATCAAAAATCTCAAAATAAAATTAATATTGTTTGTTAAAAACTATATTTTATGAATTGACATACTTTTTTCCCTCACCTTTTGTCCTCATTATTACAGAAATTTCTCTTTATTTTAGAGCAAAGTAACAGGATTTATTTTTGAAACAGAAATGGAGGGGGTCCCAATTGGGTTGCCCATAAAATCTTTTAGAGTAAATTTTTGTTAATGTTTAAAGAAAAACATACTTAGCATTGTCATAAAATGCATTTCTCCTAGAATATAACTAACTAAATATCAATTCTTCGCTTAGTTTCCAATTTAAAATTGATCTCTTTATGTCCATATGTGTATATGAATATAAGCTTTTATTTTCTAATTGTATGATGGAATTTAGATTCAAAAGATACTGAAATAAGGGCTTAAGAGGCTCATAAAATGTTTAGGGAGAGCAATTAGACCTGGAAAAGATATACTAATGAAGAAAGATAATCAAATAGTTACTAGAAAAGGGGCATAAATAGTATTGGCTAATATGACTGACACTGAAGCTTCAGGACTTTTCCAAACTAATAGCATAATATCCCTCAAATTATTGTAAGGAAGAATTTAAGACTGACCTCCACAAGTGAAGGGTACAGAGAACACAGCATAATGTCAGAAAGAGCATCCACGTTTCCTCAACTGAATCAGTTTATCAATGGTGGTGGTACAGTACCCAAGAATGATTTATAGTTTAACTACGTGATGTGTGTGTGTGTGTGTGTGTGTGCGCGCGCGCACGCATGCATGCCAGGGAAAGAGGCAGGATGAATGAGTCTTAGGTAATACGCTGGCTACTCAAAGATCTGACATTACATTCTCATCTGGTTTACTCTAATGATTGTGGAGATATACATATATATCATGAAGGCAATCTGTGAATGTGATCCTGCTTCAAGCTAGTACAGCCACACAGACACTAGCTGGTTGATTGTCCCTTTGCTGTGACATAGTTCACGTAATCTGAGAATATTACTCTGTAGGCAATGTATTCTTTCCCATTCTAACTTTGTAAGCATTCTAAATACAGATTGACAAGAGATCTCTAGTTAATGTAGACTTTGCTTTTCATCTGTGACAGACTGATCTGCCTGTTAGAACCACTAGAAGCTGGACAAAACATTAACAAAACTATCAAAGAACTTCCAAAATAATGTGCATTTTAGAGGACAAGGATGTAGAGAGGACAGCTAAAGCAAGATATTCTTTTCTAATTTTGCAAACATTCATGATAAAAATTATAGAAAGAGTTCTAGTTTATCATCCATATGTTAAATGATGGAATAATGGGTATTTATGTGGCTACTTTTACTTTCACCTGAATTTTTCATTTTTTTCATAGGATGATTTCAATTCTATAGTCATTTTAAGTTGTGATATCTTTAGCTTATTCTGAATTTTATAGACAAACAGATATTAGAATTCTCCACATGAATTGTTGTAAATGCTATAATCAAATAAAAGTAGGAAATACAAATAGTTACTAGTCACAATTTAGGAAATAGTTTTGCAAGATTCTTAAAAGCCTAGATTCAAGTCAGACACAAATTTGAATTCTGGCTGATCATCCATCCACTAGTTATTTTACTTCAGGTGAGTTAGTTATGTAGGTTTTATGATGTTTACACGACTTTGTATGTATAAAATGTGCAGACCAGTAACTGGCACACAGTAGTGCTCAATTATTACTAAAGAAGAATTTGATGGGGTTGGGGTTGTGGCTCAGAGGAAGAGTGCTCACCTAGCATGCGTGAGACACTGGGTTGGGTCCTCAGCATCACATAAAAATAAAATGAAGGTATTGTGTTCACCTACAACTAAAAAATAAATGTTTAAAAAAAGAAGAATTTGAACTTCACTAATAAATAAAGTTGAATAAAAATAACTGTGATGTACATTATTTCTTTAGATAAATTAGCAAATATTTATTTTTTAGTTATGATGCTAGCAATGGTGTGATACATAGCTTTACATATTAGATGCATGGTTCTTCCAAAAAGCAACATAAGAAATTAAAAAAAAAGTTTCTTTGACTCAATAATTATACCTGCAGTAAACTATTCCAAAAGACTAAAATGCATTACAGTTCAAAATTTATAGGAAAGCATGTTCTCAACATGATTCATATTAGAGAAAATTGGATCTGGAGTAAATGTCTAATAAGAGAATAATGTTAAATAAAATGTTGGCATAACAGTAAAATGAGATAGTATGAAAATATTACAATGACATTTGTGAAGGTGATTTTCATGTAATAGAAAAAGTTTTATTAAATTATCCAGGTGAGGTATTACCTGCCTATAATCCCACAACTCAGGAAGGCTGAGACAGGATAGAAAATGGTGGCCAGCCTAAGAAACTTAGCAAGATACTAAGCAAGTTAGCAAGATTCTGTCACAAAATAAAAATAAGAAGGTCTGGGAATGTGGCTCAGTAATAAAACAACCCTGCGTTCAATCCCCAGTACCAAAATAAATAAATAAATAAAGTTTATTAAATTATACTCTTAGCCCATGTGGACAGGGTAGTGTACATATGTATTCCAAGCTAAGCCTGTCAGAGCAAAATCCTTATTCATACTGATTGTTTTAAGGATGAACAGCTGATCTAAGTAGGCCCAGTTGGAGCATATCTCAAGACTTTTCCAAGAAGAGTTGGAACACAGATTTTCTTTTGTAAGAGCTTTGGAAAAGAAACTCCTTGAATACTGTGGTAAAAGAGTGTGAAGTCTGGAACTCATACTAATGGGTTTGGTTCTATACCATGATGGGAGCTAACACCAGGAAAAAGCAATTAAAGGAAGCAAATATGAGAGAAATGCAGGTAAATGGAACCAGAACCCAGATGAACCTCTGGTTTTTGCTTAAATTCATTTCTGCCTCAGGACATTTTAGTTCCGCAGCTAGTAATTTCCTGGATTTGTTTCAGCCAGTTTGAGTTAGGTTTACTGACCCTTGAAACATAATAAATTCTAAATGATATACTATGTATAATATGCTATAACACTAAGTGAAGAAAAATGTGATTTAAAGTTCTAATAGGCAATGTGTTCCCAATTATGAAAAATGCATATTCACTGAAAATATGTAAAAAAATCTCTACTTGATGACCAAATATTTTTTATCTTGTGAATTTTCCAAATATTTACAACAGACATGTATAACTTTCATTACTAAAATACAATCTTATTTTTTCAAGTCATATCTTGAGAGACCAATTAGGCAAGTCATTTTAATAAAGTCACTAGTATATATTCTCAGTATATGGAAATTAAATCCTCCTCTTTTGAAATTTCATTAAATTGCTCTATTATTCCTAGACACCTTGGTGAATACTCATTTCAGTGATTTAATCTGGGCTATTTTTCATACATTCCAGGAAAACTGCAAACACCCTCTGTTTACCTTCTGTAGAATAAGACTGATAAAAAAATCTATGCATTATAAAGTGCTCTTCAATTCCTGCAAATTTCTGAAGAATAGGTGGATGTAGCTATGTCCCCTTAAGAAAGAAACTTGTTTTCTGGCCCTGATTCCAAATGGGATTGTCTCTTGCCCAGGATAACTCAATTTTACAACATTAATTTTAATTGAAAATTTCATGAGGGCTTAATGATTAATTAATAATTATTCAATAATAGTGATAATGTCACTATTACCAACTCTACCTTCAGAAACATTTTATTTGCCCTATAAAATGCAATAGGTTGAATTCTTAATGCATTGGTAGCATACTATAAATATTGTTCTAAAAGTGAGCATGAACAACAATTCTTTAAGATTAAACTATAATCAAGTGTGTTACCACAATATCAAACCCTAGTACCATAAGCACACACTATTTACCCAGCACTTTCTGTGGTGTTAGCAGTTCCATTCCTATTGGCATAGAAGACACTAGATAATTGTTCTCTCATAAAAGCAATGAGTTGAAAAGTAAAATGGTATATTGTCTAACTACTTACTATAAGAGGATGTTAACTTTCAATTAGATTTGAAAATTATATGCTACAGAAATTATATTTAAAATATTTTTCTTACATTTGCAGCAATATAATGGGTACATAGATAACCAAATTTCCTCTTATCACAAATATGTTTAAAATGATTCTGGAAGCTAAACTTTCTTTGTTTTTTTGAAGTAATTTTTTCTGTTGATAAAGGTATCTATCAGACAGAATATTTTATTTGATTAAAACTTGATTGGTATATGTATTTCCATGGTATTTGTGAGACAGAGATGCCCATCTTATTTTTTATTCTTTAAACTTTTTTTATTAGACTTTTATAGTTACACATAGTAGTTGAGTTCATCCTGACAAACTCATACATGCATGGAATTAGATTTCAGTTCATGGTGCCCTTTCCCTCCCATTCCTTTCCATCCCTATTCTCCTTCCTTTATTATCACTCATATACTTATATTTAATTGGTTCTTTTTACTTATACATATAGCAAAATTCCCTGTGGTAATTTATTTGTATAAATTTATACATGCATGTATTTATATATGCACATAACTTGATTTTTAAAAGAATTCCTTCCAGAGATGCCCATTTTAAATTGTGCACTCAGTCACAGTTGGGCTTGTTGGCCTGTGTGTTTCAGCAAGCAAGTTCCATGGGTCCCTTCTCTAAATCTATGTACAGTTCTGAACCAAAGGTTAATAGTTTTAGTAGTTTTTCAATGTGTATATTAAAAAATGAAATCATGGCCAATCTGCTATTAAAAACTGATATTCTTTAAATATTTTTCACATAGAGAAACTAAATTTAAAATTTGAAAAAAACAAAAGAAAAATAATGTCACCTTTTCCAATAATAGTAATAATAGTTTAATTCGATTTTTGTCTGTTTATGTTAAGAATTGTTTTTTACATCTACATATTTTTCCTTATCTATTAAGAGAGAAGTTGATTATGGATAACAATGTGCCATATAGTTCAAAAAAACTAGAAGAAAGGATTTTTCACCATAAAGAAATGATAAAAACTTTAGGAGATAAGATACTTTTCATCTGATTTAAATATTACACAGTATGGGCTGGGGTTGTAGCTCAGTGCTTGCCTAGGATGGGTGGGGCCCTGGGTTTGATCCTCAGCACCATATAAAAGCAAATAACAACAAACAAATAAAATAAAAGTTAAATTATTTTTTAAAATATTACACAGTGCATACATGGATCAAAACATTATATGGCACTCGGTTGATATGTATAATTTTTTTATCTATCAGTTAAAAAACAAGAAAAAAAAATTAGTCTAAAGAAAGATGCTTAATTAATTAGCATCTTTGGAAAGTGTATTTCCAAAGGGCACCAAAAAGAAACCCAAAGCAGCCTGCTGAAGTAGTCCAGCCATTGAGTCTGCAATGAGTGAGTGAAGAGTGATTTAAGTCCCCTCTCTCAGTGCAAGATAAGAAGATGGAAAATATGAATGGTCTGGCAGTATACTGCTCAGGCACACATCGAAGGGGGTCCTCAGCCTTCTCAAGTCAGGTTCAAGCTCCCAAACACGGAAACCACAGAAAGTTAATGATAATTGAGATCATATGTTTCTTATCAAAGCTTCCTCAAGAAAAGCAGCTTAAGGGAAAATTCATAAATATGTGTTTTGACCACAGTCTACCAATCCCCTTCCGCATAGGAGACTTCAGCTAATTTGTTGACTTAATTACTCAAGGCACAGGAAGGTTAAACAGAGTGATAATCTGATTTTCTCTGATTGCTGATCTCTGCAGAAAGTGGCCAGTAGGATGCAAAAATAAAGCTAGAACCTCAGGCTATTTTAAATGGAGAGGTGAGGCAATTATCCAGATCGTTCAGGCAAAGTTGACTGTTTACAGTAATCAAATTATCTGCATAAGTACTCAACCTACACTCTGAGTACCGGAACAGCAGCTTTAAACATATCATCTGGCCTAATTAAATTAATTATTCCTTATATTTGTATTTAGTGTGAACTATTTGCACTTAATAGTCAAATTCATAAGGAAAGACCTATTATAATATCCTATAAAAGTATCCTTCCAAAATGATAGGGATGACTAATAACATTTTGTCTAAATAAAGAATGAGTGCTTATTTTTAAATAATTGGAAAGCATGAGACCACAGAAAGAAAGTAATATATAGGGAAAAAAAGATGGACTGCAACTGCATTTAATATGAATGTCTGTATGAAAAGTGAGGTTAGAAGATTTGAAGCTTTTATCCTAAGCTGGCTCAATTTAAAATCTGTTTTGATGATTTCTGATTGTCACAAGTTATTCCCCATCTTGAAATAGAAGTAGGAAAATCGATTAATCCATTTTTCTTGCTTAGGAAAGTAATACTTCCTCATTTTAGAAAATACAGATTTAAGAAAACTAAAGTCATAATTCAGAGAAGACTACTCTGTCACTGTATGTGTTTTCTGGACTTTCATATCATACATGGTGCTAGAAATAAACTTTAAAATCCAAAAAGGTGTGAGTTTTCAAGTATTCAAATCAAAAAGCTGAAATTATATTGTACACATTGTTTTGAAGCTTGACTTTTTCGTGAGACTGTATCTTGGGAATCTTATTTTGTCAATCAGTGTGTAGATGTGGTAACATTTTTTAACTCATTTAAATGAACATTACATAAAGATAAAGTCTATTTTTAGACCATGAAGTTACATCCAGATTTATTATAAATAGCTCAGTGTTAGATATTCTTAAATATTCATTTTTATATACTTGCTTGAGACCCTGGGTTCGATCCCCAGCACCACATAAAAATAAGTAAAATAAAGGTATTGTGTGCAACTACAACTAAAAAATAAAGTATTTAAAAAAAATTCTGGGGCTGGGGATGTGGCTCAATCGGTAGTGTGCTCGCCTGGCATGCGTGCGGCCTGGGTTCAATTCTCAGCACCACATACAAACAAAGATGTTGTGTCCTCCAAAAAATAAATATTAAAACACACTCTCTCTCTCTCTCTCTCTCTCTCTCTCTCTCTCTCTCTCTCTCTCACTTTAAAAAAAAATTCTGGTTGATGTTTCTTTAAAAAAATCCTCTTGTTTTTACCATTTGATATATAAAAAGTCAAATATTTGCTCTTTGCATTTTTAAAAAATAAATCTTTCCATAAATTATTTTTAATTTCTATTTCTTATCAAGTAAATCACCTATTCAGGTAGTTGCATTTTTTTTTTTTACTTTTGGAGTATTTTTTCATGTTCCTTTAATCATAGTAAAAATATCAAAACTTTGTCTATGGCTATTTTGCCAATAATTTTCTGTTTCTCATTTTCTTAATAATATTTTAATTATATTTTTGTTCAATTTAAGCCCCTCAAATATATGAAATCAAATTTATCAATTTGTTTCTCTGTTGTTCTTCCCTTGCTTGGTCTGTGCTTATAGAGTCTTTCATTTCTGGAATCAGTTATATACATGGCTCTGTTTTATTCCAGTCCAATATTATTATTATTTTAAAATTTAAATCTTGCATGTATGAGGTCCTTGATTCAATTCCCAGCACCACAAACAAATAATAAATAAATAAATTTTTAATGCATTTGGAAGAAAGATCAATCACCAAGAAAATACCATTATACTTATGGTATTTTTATTATATCAGTTGTGCTTTTCCTATCCTGGTTCTTCAAAAGTTGATGATTTGGTACATTAAGAGTGTTTCCCCATGGTACATAGGCCTACCTAAAATAACATTGAAACTTCTTTGAGGAATTCAGGAGTGTTTTGCTCAAAGGATGAAATTCAGAGCACCTATAATAAAGATAAGGCCATAAATGAGTTCATAGAAAGAAAAAAAAAGTGCAAACAATTAAGAATTAGCAAGACACAGTCATGTATGCCCTGGTCCAGCTAATTGGAAAGCTGAGGAAAGAGGATCACTTGAGCCCAGTTTGGGACAATCCTAGATAACATGGTAAGACCTCATGTTAAAAAACAAAATAGAAGCAGCATTCTTAGATTAATATGGCATTTTATAAGATACATAGAACAAAGCATTCTAACTTATGAGATAAAACAATTTCAACCTAGATTCCTTACCTGGCCAAACTAGCATTTGAGTGTGAGCACAGAATGAAATATTTGTTTAAATCTTGCATGTATGTGTATGAACAAATATTACATAAAAAGGAACTAAGTAATTTTGCATTTCAGAGAAATTTTCTTGAGAAGGTAACTTGAAATGTTTTGGCAGACTGAATGCATAAAGTATAATATATTTAATCCAAGAGGCAAAGTTTTTAACTGTGAAGAGCAGTTGATGGGACTGTCCAGGAAGATGGCAACAATGTGAGGTCAGCATTTCAGGTGAGGCAGGTGAAGGGAGATCTGAAGGAATGCAATGTAAGTAAAAGGACTTATCAACTGAATTACAGAAAAATGGAAAAAACAGTATATGACAAAGGCAAATACTGCAAGAAGTTAAATAAAGGAGACTATAAACTATCCAAAACTTGTTTCAAACAAGAAGCAAACTCCAAAGAAGCATCATTTCAAGCATTTGATGAGATGAGATATAAAAAGAAAAGTTCATTTAACACTAAGGCTAGGAATAGTCTCTTTGATTTGCCCAACAGTTGTGGCAATGAAACATAACATATGAAAATAAAATTATCATTGGGCCCAATATATCATATTATTTACATAGTCTTACTAACATAAATCCTCTGATTTCCAACTTTTAAAGCTTACTTAAAGACTCTATAGAGTTGTCAGGATGAACTAAGTTGTAAACCATTTTGATAACTTACAAATATAACTAGTTGACCAAAAAGGGAATAAAGAGAGAAAAGATAGAGAAAATGGTAGGGATGCTAATATCCTAATTTTACAGATAACAGAAGATATTCTGAAAAATTAATAGAATATAAATCAGAGATATACATATAATAAAGGTTATAAAAAAAGCCAAACGTCATGGCACATGTCTGTAATCTCAGTGGCTCAGGAATTTGAAGCAGGAGGATCTCGAGTTCAAAGCCAGCCTCAGCAACTTAGTGAAGCCCTAAGCAACTCATGGATATCTTGTCTCAAAATAAAATATAAAAAGGGCTGGGGATGTGGCTCAGTGGTTAAGCACCTGGGTTTACTCCCAGTACTTAAAAAAAAAAGTTATAAAGATAACCAATAAAGAAGCTCACAATAAAACAAGTATAAGACATTAATATGACTGCATAGATAGGGAATGGATACAGTAGGTGAGAAAATATTCATCTTCCATGTCAGAATATTGTCTAAATTAGTTAAAACAGGAAATAGAAGTTCAAGTATATATATATATATATATATATATATATATATATATATATATATATATGAAAGTAACAATTATAGAATTAAAAACTAAAATAGATTGCATGCTGTGGGCAAAGGGAGTGACTACTGCTTTTCATTATAAACTTTCTATAGAATTCAATCCATCTGCAGTTCTTCAATAAAACTAAAAATAAGGAAAGAAAAAGTGTCTCAGAAAATTATTGTAGTTATAAAAAATATATCATTAAATATGCAAAAACCTTTTTGCATGTAAGATAGCAGACTGGTTATCTAAATAAAGTGAAGGATGACTGAACCTTAATTGAGGAGTTGAACAGAAGGGTGGCTGCATTCTCTCATTTCTCTCATCAGTGGCTGAGAGTTAATCGGAATTTTAGCTAAGAATTTGGTTGCTAGAAGTAGAACTATTTCCCAGCCTCCTTTAGAGCCCCGTGATTAAGTAAGTAGGTCTGGGTGGTGGCTTGTGAGTGAGGCTGATGTGTGCACTAGTGGGTGTGTGCTCCCACTTCCCCTATTCTCCCTTTCAGCTCCCTGGAAAATGAACCTGTAATCAAACTACAGGAAAAGCAAGATTCAAAAGACAAAGTGTCTTACTCTAAGTCACCAGCAATGAGTAAAGCAGAACTGAAAGGAAAACACAGGTAGTCTGACAAAAATTCTCCACTAAGTACAACATTCAGAATATTATGTTGTGTTCTTTACTCCCTCGGTAATTTAACATTCTAAAACACTAATTTGCTAAAAGTAAATTGGTGAGTTAAAAACATTAACTAAAAATGTTCCTTTATCACTAGACCGTGGTTTATAGACTGAAGCACTCAAGACTATTTTAAAACTATTTAAATTATGATAAAGTCTTTAAAAACACTTTATAAAATCAAATTAACTTTCTAGATTCAGGTAAAAAATTTCTATTCTAAGTATGGTTATACTTACGTTAAATTTACATACGCATGCAAAGCAATCTTGAAAGAACAACAAAAAAGACTCACATTTTCCAATTCCAGAGATTTCTACAAACTTATAGTAATCAAGACTGTATGGTACTGGCAAAAGAATAACCATATAAATCAATGGAATGGAATCTAGAGCCCAGAAATAAACCTGTACAGAGTAAAATAATTTTTGATAAGGGTGCCAGGACCATTTAATGGGAAAGGAATGGTGTTATTAACAACAGGTGCTAGGACACCCAAATATCCTCATGCAAAATGATTAAGTTGGATTCTTTATTTTTTTAATATTGATTTTTTAGTTATAGATGGACACAGTGTCTTTATTTTACTTTATGTGGTGCTCAGAATCGAACCCAGTGACTCATTCATGCTAGGCAAGCACTCTACCTCTGAGAGACAACCCCAGCCCTTAATTTGGATTCTTAACCTCAAACCGTACTTAAAAATTAATTTAAAATGGAATAAAGACCTAGGTGGAAGAGCTAAAACTATTAAAGTCTTGGAAGAAAACACAGGGGTAAATTTTTTTGCAGTTTAGGATTAGATAATTCTTTATTAGATGAATCACAAAAAGAATATGCAACAACAACAATAAAAATAGATAAATCGGGCAATAACACATCAAGAAAGAGAAAAGACAGCCAAGAGAATGGGGAAAATATTTGCAAACCATACATGTGCTAATGACTACCATTTGAAATCTATAAAGAAACTCTTAAAATTCAATGATGAAAAGAAAATCACCCAATTTAAAGATGAGCAAAGAACTTGAATTGATAGGTTTTCAATGGCCATTAAACACACGAAAAGATGCTCAACATAATTTTTCTAAGAAAAATGCAAATCAAAACTGAGATGTTACTTCACACTCACTAGGATGGCTATAATAAAAAAGAATAACAAATGTTGGTGATGATATGTAGAGAATTTGGAACCCTCAGATTACTGATAGGAATGTAAAATGGTGTAGCCACTTTGGAAAATCATATTAGTGTTTCCTCAAAAAGTTAAACATGGGATGACCATATAACCCAGCAATTTCACCTCGAGGTATATTCCCCAAAGTGCTGAAAATATATGCTCACACAAAAATATTGTATATTAATGTTTATGGTAGAAGTTTTCAAAATAGCAGAATGTAAAAACAATCCAACAAGTGTTAAGTGGAAACACATAATGCAGTGTATTCATACAATGAATGTTATTTAGTCATTAAGAAGAATGCAGTTCAGAAAATGCTACAATATGGATAAAACCTAAAAACATTGAAAGTGAAACAAGTCAATCACAAAAGGCCCATGTATTGTTTGATTTTATTTAAATGAAATGTTCAGAATAGGCAAATTCTTAGAGGCAGAAAGAGGAAAAGAATTTATCGAATTGGTGATAGGGGACAGCAGTGAATGGGAGTGACTGCTAAAATGTATATGGGGTTTCATAGGGTGATGACAGTGTCATAGAATTAGTGGTAATGACTACCCAACTTTGTGAATGCACTAAAAATGACTGAATTATAACTTTGAAAGGTGTATTTTATGGTACTTGAATTATGTCTAATAAACATATACTAAACATACACATATCAGGAAAGAGTTGTCATTTATTACTTTGGTGGTCATTTTATTTTTCCAACCATCACAAAGAAGTATTTAGAGAGGATTCCAGTAAATCAAACATTTACAGTTAACTATATTGCATTTGTTCATCTTCATCAGTATTTTTTCCTGGTTGTCCTTCACCTGCTCTTGTTCTTTTCTCTTTTTTTTCTTTTCATTCTAAACTTGAATGCAATTTGAGAATTAAAGGCTTATGTTAGCTTTAACTTCCAGGGGTGTAGACCTGCTGGCACCATTAGCAAAACGGGAGTATTCTAACACTCAAGGAAGATGCTCTTACTTCCCAGGTCCACAAAACGTCAAAGGCAAGCCCTATTATTAGAGCTAGTGAGACCAGATTCAACGTAAGATTAATCACCCAAGCACAGGCAAAAATTTAGCCTCAACTGCACCTACTGTGTGGGTCAGAGAGCTTTTTCAGAACTGGTTAAAGGTTCAAACCTGTAATTTTCCCCTTTTACAATAAACTTTCTTCTAATGTGCAGTAAAAAGAAGTTGTTTGGATGACAATTTCTGTTGTAAGTAAGGTGATTGCCAAAATATAAGGCCAGGGAAATAGCAAGAAAACTTGATGTTGTTCTTCATCAGTACATCATTTTTTGAATTCCTCAACTAGGATAACAAAGGACAACTCTAAATGTTAGTTTTATCCTTTAGATCTTTGTCCTGTTACAACTCTTCTTCTCTCTGTTATCCTCTCTTTTTGTATACACATATCCATTCTTTCTTTCTCTCTCTCTCTCTCTCTCTCTCTCTCTCTCTCTCTCACACACACACACACACACACACACACACACACACACACAAACACACTGAGCGAGGGAGAGAGAAACTGTGGTATTGCAAGGCAAGGTTTTGGTTTAAAAATATCTTGCCTTTCCTCAAGTCTTTAAAAATATCTGTGATCAACTAAGCAACCAATTACTGTACATCCCAAATGCATGTTTTCACAGCTATTTTTAGGGGCAAAATTCAGTCACTACACATCCTGTCCACTCAAAACAACAGACATCCAGAGAGAGCAGCTAATGAGTAGGTAGCCAAATGACAATGTCTCTTCACTTTAGACTTTGCTTCCAAGGCCCAAGTGGCTGCCTGACCGTCTCCACTCTGGCGTCAAAGAGTCCCCCTGCAGTATGCAGACAATTTAAATTATTACAAGGCAATGTTACAAGTATGAACCCTGGCACAAAATAATTACATTCAATTAGCAGTCCCCAAAGTGATGGTCCAATACTGAGGGCTTTAGATGTTGTCTTTTGTTGACTTATAGAAGCCAGGTAATGAGTGAAACTTCAAAGTGTAAGGGCCTCAATTACTGCTTAATTAGTGGAAACTAGATCAGAAAACACAGCCAAAGAGAATCACACCCACAATTTTCTTCTGTAGGAATTCAGAAAATATGCTCCATTTCCCAAATAACAAATTGAATAACTCAAAACAAAAATGTTCTGAAGAAACACTCACTAGAATGATGTAGTTATGTTTTCGTTAGAGGTGTTTTAGGGGAGAAATATATTTAATCCAGTGCCTTATCTATACTCCTAGTGATTTATCTTCTTTTAACAAAACTCAACTTTTATTGTTTTAAAATATAACAGATAAATAACTACTGATTCTCCCAATAATTTGCTTCTCTGGGGAATAATCCTGGTCTCAAATATAACCATAAAGATTTTGATCAGTGAAGAATTACAGGGAGGATTTAGCCCTGAGGATTTGCAAAAGCATTGTGTTTTATGATACATATTTATATTATAGATTAAATTATAGATAAATATAAATACATTTATATTCTAGATGTAAATTATTGTGTTTACTGGGGAATGTAGCATTGCCTCTTTGTAGAATAAAAATGGTTGTTTGATAAACAGATTGAGGCAAACAGTTCAATTGGTATTCATTTTTTCTCTCAAAATACATTTCAGGTGTAAAAAATAAAAAATTTAAAAAAAACCTAAGAATTAACTGCTTTAAAAATTGCACCAATCTAGACCATACAGGTAAAAAGATGAATTTTATCCATTATAGCATTAAAATTTTAAATTATCTATGACAAAAATTAATAAAAATAAAATGATAAATGGAAAAATAAGAACATACTATTAAATGTAACACAGAACACTAAGTTTTTATTACATAAGTAATAACGACAAATAAATTAAACCATATAGAAGATAAAAAGAAAAAAGTATATAAATAGCAGAAAAAAGTTCATAAATACATAAAATTAATCTCATTTATATTTACAGAAATAAAAATATCTTCCTATTACTCTAATTAATCCTATTACTTTACTCTCACCCTTGTGTCTATGGATTTTATTCTTCAAATTCATGAGACCCAATCCAATACTCCATGCTACAGACTGAGTATTGATGTCACTACCATTTACTTTCCAAAATGTCCCAGTTTAGGTGATGAATTAGACAGCCTTTCTAGGAGTGTGGAAATGAAACAAAGAATTGCAACAGCTATTTCACCAGCATAAAAAAACAGCAGTGCTCCTTCAGTATAGGATAATGGTGGGGAAGAAAAGCAGGAAAAAGCAGAGATGGATATTATACTTGTAATAAATAATTCACCAGTTTCTTAGAGTATTTACATTCTAATTAGATAATGTAAGCAGTTTAATCAGCAATTCATTCACTGCCTGCAGAGTTCAAACACTATTCAGTGTTTCATATCTAAAGATTTTGGAGGCATAGAATCATAGTGCAATTTATTAAATGGCCCAAGACATTGCAAAAGAGCATTTTATGATGAGAATATTTGTGCATGTTGAAATGTTATCATGAGTACTTCAATTAATGCATTAATGTGAATATGAAGTAAATAAACTTTTCATAATATTAAAAATGTAAATAGTGGAAGGTTTACCTCCAACCCTTCCTTTTTTCCCCCAAGAAAGCAGATTTCCTAAAAATGGAGGGATCCCAAGACCCACCCAGAGTGGCTATTGTGTAGAGGTTTATATAGGTTTATATAGGTTTAAGGAAGTCAGCCCCTGGCCAGTCCTGGGTAAGGCATTCAGTATATTCATGCAGCCTTTAGTCCAGTCAAAATATCACTAAGGAATTTTTCCTTCTTTGGAGAGTCATGGACCCCAGTCACATAGGTCCTGATTTAAAAAATGTCCTCTTTGTAAGTTTGTATCTGCTCAGCCTTATCTCTCCCTCCCAATATCAACTCTAGATAAAAAGCATGAACTGGAACCCTCTCAGGCACACTGGCTGAATTCTACTTGTCTCATCACCTGAAGAAAGAGAGATGACCTCTTCTCTGCACTTCTAATGTGCAGTAAAAAGAAGTTGTTTGGATGACAATTTCTGTTGTAAGGTGATTGCCAAAATATCAGGCCAGGGAAATAGCAAGAAAACTTGATGTTGTTCTTCATCAATACATCATTTTTTGAATTCCTCAACTGGGATAACAAATGACAACTCTAAATTTTAGTTTTATCCTTTAGATCTTTGTTGTTACAACTCTTCTTCTTCTCTCTTTTATCCTCTCTTTTTGTATACACATCTCTGTTCTCTCTCTCTCTCTCTCTCTCTCTCTCTCTCTCTCTCTCTCTCTCTCTCACACACACACACACACACACACTGAGCGAGGGAGAGAGAAACTGTGGTATTGCAAGGCAAGGTTTTGGTTTCATTGGCAAACCAAGAGAGATTTTACCTGAAGAGAGATTTTACCTTAAGAGATTCATTTCTCAGAAGCAATAAGAGAAGTTCTTTTCTAGATTCACTGGCCTGAATTTGAGAAATTTTGCCAAACCCTATGACAAGGAAAATACCAAATGGAGATTTTTTTGTTTGTTTTTTAGCCTCTCATTCATTGGATGTAGTAATGTATTACTTTGAACCAATAGTTTTGAAAGTGTAGTTGGGGGACATCTGGGGATCTCTGTGTATGGCCCCCAAACTTTGTTTTTGGTACCAGGGATTGAACCCAGGGGCCCTTAACCACTGAGTCACATCCCCACTCCTTTTTAAATTTTTTTAAAGAATTTTGAGACAGGGTCTTGCTAAGTTGCTTAGGGCCTTGCTAAGTTGCTAAGGCTGGCTTTGAACTTGAGATCCTTCTTCAAGTCTCTCGAGCTTCTGAGGATACAGGCATGCACTAACTGTTGTCTCCCATTTTTTTTTTCATGTTATTTTTGTTAATGGAAGCTGGATTTATGATTGTTATCTTGAATAATAAACATTTTTTAAAATTTTGATTTAATCACTAGAGTAGTAAATATCAATATATATGACCCAAATAAAACAATTAAAATCTTCAATAATTCCAAGATAATTAAGAGGTACTGGGACAAATAAGTTTAGAAACTCTGCCTTGGACCAATCATGTGAACTGTCCAGGCTTGAGCTTCCTCTTGGGTAGGTGGGCTATGAGAAGGAACAATATGTAGCTACCTAAGGTCAATACTGTATAGGTCCAAGAGAGGATGCAGGATACATGACCAATACCCTACACCACAGGGGGACAGGGAAAGTTCAGGTCCAGCAGCTTATCCACATGCCCTTTCTTGTTAAATAGTATCAAGGGCAGGTGTCACATCTGTAGCTTTTGAAAATGGATACGATTGAAAGAACTTTAAAAACAATAATGCTGATTGGATTTGAATCATCAAAGAAAGATTCAGTTAACTTTAGTCTTTCATAGATGAAAAAGGTAGCCACAGAGAAATTATATAACTTGCCCAAGATAACACAGTTTGTAGATGGCAGAATTAGGATTTGACTTGACATCTGGTTCCAAAGTAAATACACTGTCAATATTTGAAACTTAGACTTCTTTTTGTGCTTAGTTTTGATATTTTTTGATTCCTCCCATGATCTCTGATTTCCTTTAGGAATGGAAATCATTCTTCAAGTGTGTCAAAATTTATTGCTTTCAAATTTGCGAAGCAGTTGACTGAAGACCACAGAGTAGATAAATTGTGTGATGAAAACTGAAGCATCGGTTATTCCATCTGTCAAAAATATCTCCTGAGTCCAGGCACAGGGCCCACTCCTGTAATCCCAGTGGCTCTGGAGGCTGAAGCAGGAGGATCATGAATTCAAAGCCAGCCTCAGTAATTTAGCAAGGCCCTAAGCAACTTAGAGAGAACTCGTCTCTAAATTAAATACAGAAAAGGGCTGAGGATGTGGTTCAGTGGTGGAGAGACCCTAGGTTCAATCCCTGGGAACAACAACAACAAAACTCTTCTGAGTACCTCCCGTGACTCATATTCTGATTGGGGTGAAAAAAGTAGAGTAGTGAACAATCACAAAAATAGATCACATCTCTGCTGTCCTGGCCATTATGTTCCAAACAAACAGATGGGGGCAAGCACCCAAAGAAAAATAAAATAGGACAAGGAGACATGAAAATAAGAAAGTGGGGAGGGCTGTTTTAGACAGGTGTCAAGGGGATCAGAAAGAAGGGAGAGAACCAGTCATGTGGGTAGATATCTGGGGAGAACATTTCAGTGCAGTAGAAAATCTTCAGTATGAATGTGCTTGGAGAGTTCTGGAAGCAATGAGGAGGATGATATGGCTGTCGGAATACCACAATAAGGATCAGGAAAAAAGAATGAGAACAGAGGCTTCTGGAGACCAAGTCATGTATCACTTTGTAAGTCATGATAAGAGCTATTTTATTTCATTAAGATGGAAATAGAGCATGGAATAATTATACAAAGACACCATTCTGATGACCACAAGGGAAAGAAGAAGCTACGATGCAGCCAGGGTGGAAACAGGGAGGCCAGGAATGGTAGTTAGTCTATCACTAACTTGATACAGGTCAAAATCACACAGTTTATCTGCCAACTGCTTTGCAAATTTGAAAGCAATGAAATTTGACACACTAGAAGAATGATTTCCATTCCTAAAGGAAATCAGAGATCATGGGAGGAATCAAAAAATATCAAAACTAAACTTCAATTCTGGATGAATTTTTAGGGTGGAGCTGACCAGGATCTTTGAAGACTTGAATGTGAAGAGAAGTCAAGAATGACTAGAAATATTATGGGTACAGCAGCTAGAAGAAAATAAGTCTCATTTCCTAATGTTGGAAATACCAGAGGAGGAGCAGGTTTGAGGAAAAAGATAAAAAACAATGTTTTTTTATTACATCCTACGTGACAGATAGTTTAAAATAATTTTCTTATTTAAAGTCAGTTAATAAGCAACTTTAATTCTACCTGCAATCTTAATTTCGTTTTTTATGAACTGTAACAAACAGAGCTACTGACCTCTTAAAGCTTACCATCTTTTAGAGGAGGCAATTATTTAACCAATAATTGTGCTCGGGTGTATTGGTGAATTACAGAGCACCACATAACTGTGTTCTCTGCTCTCCTGTATTTTAGAGTTATCTTCATTGGCCTCATTACATTGAAAAGTAAATATATGTGTATATTCCAATTGTCCTCTAAAAACTATGAACTCCTTGATAGCAGGTTTCTTATTTTTGTAACATTATCACCTAGCATAGTACCAGGTCCAATGAGTGCTTAATCATGTTTTTGAATGACTAATTAACTATAAGTAGTCCTTAAGTAAGTAATTTTGAGTCCCAATTCTGTTATTGTCAGTGATTTATTATTTTTAAAGCAAAACTTTAATCATGTGGTTCTACTAATCAGCCTTAAAAATAATGCAGTTCATTTATTCTATCATTCAATAAATATTTTGTTCACTTAACATATACAAAAATACTAATTTATGTGAGTCAGGAAAGGACAGAAATAAATTAGAAGTTGAACTTACATTCAGGATTTGGAGTCCAGTGAAAAGGTAAAAAAAAAAAAATTATGACAAAAAATATAGGTGACCATGAAAGAACTTAAAGTGTGCCTTGTGTATATACGTGCATATGTGTGTGTGTGTGTGTGTGTGTGTGTGTGTGAGAGAGAGAGAGAGAGAGAGAGAGAAAGAGAGTGAGTTTGTGCAATAAGTTCCACATCCGTCTTTGGGAAGAAATGGGAGAGTGATTTATTCAGGGTGGCCAGGCCTCCCTATCAGTCCTTTCTAAAGATCATCAAGATTTTCATATGAATCACCAGCCCCTGGAACAAAACCTGGTGTTGCAAAGATTTCTCAGGAAAAAGAAGACAAAAACTTGGTTCTCTGTGGGTAAGTGTTCAAATCCACTGGGATCCAGAACCTCTAATGTGGATGCTTCTGAGGAGGATGATTGCGTAGGTACCCAGATTCCTGAGGTGATACACCTGAACAAGGACAAGTCATGACTAAGCTGCAGTGAAAGAATGAAATCACACTCAGGGTCACTCTCCTGAAAAGACTAGGCCCATTTAGGCAAGTATGCTAGATTAAATAGGGAGAGGAGGGCCCTAACTGTGTAATAGTGGCCCTGTGTTCCAGGGGCAAAAAAAAGGATGCCAGAATTCTTCCCAAGCAGGAATTTCAGAGACTCAGAGCATTGAAGAGTTTAAGAAACTCTCATTCAATTTTCCTTAAATAGATCAGAGTCAACATAATACTGAATTATAAAGTGCTAGACTTATGTATACATTCCAAATTTAAAATACATTCTTTCTATATTTTCTAATTTAAAAAATAAAGTGAACTCTGCTCATCTGGTTGATGTCCTGAGTTTGCTGGAAGTCTAAGCCTTTGCTCTCTTTCTGTGCATAAAGGGTGAGCACTGACCCTTTCTGTTTCTAGAAAGGAAGACTGAGGACCACTTTTCTGTGCTCAAATTTTTCTGAATTATCTTGTTGGTACACAGATTATCTTGTATGCCCTCAAGAATGTGATTCTGGATTTTCTGATAATCTTGACTTCTTCTATGCTTCTAGAATATCATTCTAATTAAATATGAAAAATACACAATGTAATCTTTTTCCTAACCTGAAAGTTGTGGAACAATAAGTATTTCCTGTAGTTAAAACATAAGGGAAAAGTCCCAAGAAGCCTATGAGGGAGTTTAGTATATTATTAAGAGAAATTAAGAAAACAGAGACAATTACTTTAGGAATCATAAAGGAATTTATGGGGGTATTTGCTTTGGGGCTTGAAGGGTAATAGAAGTGCAGGGCTAATTAGATGTAGGGAACAATTTCTAACTGCAGAAACCAAAGAGAGTTGTCCAAGGACGAAACCCCCTGCCCTGCTCCAAGGTTGACATCTAGACTTCTGCCAAGTCTGATGGAGGCACCAGGTCTCCTTTTCTTAATCGGACAGTAAAGTTTTCTGAGTGCCACTGACGGTAACTATAAAGCTGGAAGCCATCAACTGGGGTGCCAGAGAGACTTGCTGAAAGCTGCCCACCAAGATGAACATAGTTATGCTGAAATACTCTTTGGGAGGGTGTGCACCACTCACACCAAAGATAGGGGAGCTTCCTGTCAGTAGGGAGGCTGCCTGCTGAAGAGAAAGACATCATTGGCAGCTGAGCTTTTGGAGCAAGATATATAGCACTTGAACAGGGATGAGATACCTCTTCCCCTCACAGATGTCAATCCCCTCCCCTTGCTTCTTTATCAACAGGACATTTTGTCTCCTGACAAAGAGAAACATTTACAAGGGCCTACTCCAGCTCAAAAGAGGGTGGCTTTGGATCTAAGAGGCAGCAAATTGGTAACTGTTATGATGGCTGTGTATATGTATACTTCTCCAAATGATTAAAAAATCTTCCATTTTTCACTTATCTTCAGACTATAAAGTATCAGAATAAAACTTGTCTATGTTGAACTGAAAACCAGTTTTCCAGTTATCATCAAGGCATTTATATCTATAGATTCTTTTGTTTCCTCAATAGCACATTTTTAGATTTTTGCCATAGGGCTTAGACAATTATACTTGATTGGTGTGGGGCAATGGAGTAGGAAATAAACTTCTTTCAGTTATAATTATAATTATACCCTGTCTGCCTAGACTATACCCTATATATTGCTCCTACCAACTTAAATCTGCTGTATACTTACCCACATTCCCTACATTATTAAGCTACTGGGTCTCAAGAAATAGTCTTTTTAACTGAATTGTATCCGAATGAAGCTTAAGTGATGAAAAACAGTTTGGGCGGTGGGAAAGACCTGAGTTCAAATTCTACATCTCTCATTTAGGTTTTGTGTAATTCTGAGTACATTATCTAATTTTTTTGGAAGCACAGATTTTCCATCCATAACAAGAAGATTGTAAAATCTGTGACAATTTCTGTGAGGATTAAATGACTACCTATTAAATATTTAGCCCGGCACATAATAGGTCCTCAAAAAATGATAGGCATTATTAATGAAGGAAATTTCAAATTTATTGATTCCTAAAATGAATGAAAACATGATCGACTATTTGGATACAGTCTCCTAGCAGTCACCCCTAAAATAATATTTCAGAAAATGAAATGGCAAAGAGCAAAGTGTTAACTGGCACAGTGACTCTGTGTGTGTGTGTGTATGTATGTATGTGTGTATATATATATATATATATATATACACACATACACACACACACACAACACCAAGGAGAAGACTGACTTCTTGATGAATGACTACTAAAACTAGAAAACTCACTCCACAATGGTAATAAAAACAAGGAATTAAAAAATGAACAATCAGGTCCGGTTTGCATTTCATCAGACTGTGTTATAGACCAAATCTGTTTTACTGTCTCATTTATGTGACAGATGGTGTGACAACTTCTTGATCTGATAAATTGTTTTCAGTGAGTTAATCACAGTGCAATCATCTTACTGTATTCCTGCTCCCCTAATGTGAAACAGATTCAGCCCTATTTCTGATGCTTTCCTGTATGTGCAGTGCCAGTCGGCAGGCTGGGCTGAACCCTTGGACTGTTTGTCCATGCCAGACTCTTGGAGACAACAGCATGCTTATGTCACAAGCCACATCTGTCATGGCAGGATTCGTGTTTCTCCTCAGGTTAATAATATCTGATGGAGGCACCAGGTCTCCTTTTCTTAAAAGCAAGGAGTCTGAATACTAGTTTAGGAAGAGGTGCTTCAAAGATCAAAACAAGGCCTGTGACAGTGACATGTGGGTTCACGAATTGGGAATGGCAGTGTCAAATCTCTCCTAAACAAGGAAATGGCCCTTGGTGAGCAGAAAGGGAACATGGTGTATCGCCAGCCTCCATTAGAAAAAGGCAGGTTTTGTAAGGTAACTTCTTTCACTAAAAGCTTTTTTTAAAAATGTAGTTCTGTATAGAATATTAGAAAAATAAAAAAGAATAGTCAAGATATGAATTTGTAAGTAGCTATGCAATTACAGAGACAAGAGCTCAAATATATAGCATTTTCTCAGCTTAAACTTTCAAAGGAGACTTTTTTGCTCTGGGTAGCCTGGATATTTATAATTTCTGATTAGGATAACTAGTAAGACAGGAATTCAGAAATAAAATCAGGCTTAGTAAATGAAGACTTATAATAGATATTCTTATTTAAAACTTTAATAATTTTTTTGATCTTTGGTAATACAATATGATGTAACATTAGTACTTACATGTGCCATGCCATCATAAATATTAATCTAATTTAATACTTAAGAACAATAGTAGAACTTTTCACTATTTAATTATTTAATAATATAACACCAAATATTTATTTAGTACCTACTATACTTCTAATGCACAATCTCATTTTAGTATAACACTAACAGATCATTATCACTAAGTCTAATTATCAACTTACAGGTTCTCAAAGAGGCTAAATAATTCACAAGACCATGTAGCCGGTGCCTCAGAATATTTCCTTTAATCTTGGCTGCCTCTCAACCAATGGCTTCCAAGCCTTTGTTTTAGCCAGGTATTAAAAGGAAGCTTTTGGAAAGTTCTTGCCTCTCTTAGGCTCAGTCCCCTAATTTGTATAATCATCCTCATCTGTACCATAAGGTGTTGCTGTGAAGTTAAGTACATTAAATATAAAATTTCGTAGAACATAGACATTGCTTCTTCTTTTTTGGGACTTTCAGTCTACTGACAGAATATAATAACTTAATTATTCTTTTTCATCAGGATTTAAATAATGTATAATGTATTTTTTGAATTATTTTAATACAATGTTCTGTTTTCCTCTAGTGCTTCTCTTTTTCAAATAGTTCAAATCCTAGCAGATACATGCATAGAAATATAAAGGGTTACACCTAAAAAAATCTCAGGGCTTAATGGTAAAGAATCAACTCCTTCTTAGAGAAGCTATTTATCCTACATTAAACCATTTGTCTATCCAGCAAGTGCTTGTTCAGGTAAGATCCCTGATTTCTTCTCTTTTGTTTCTTACCATCCAGGGAGGTTTCATAAAAGGAAAAGGTGAAATTAAAAACTAATTGAATAGACTCTCAGTGGTTATGCATCCATAACAAAATACATGAGAAATTCTATCTCTTCTGAAAAACTTCAGTAGTGCTTATAAGTTGAAACACTTTCTAATCCAATAGGTAAATAGAAAACTAGCATTACCAATCAACCTACTTTATATACAAACAGAGATATGGAAAAATTGTGGTATATATGTGTAATAAGAATTGTAATGCAAAAAAACAAAAAACAAAGTACACATATAATGACATGAATTGTTATAAACACACTTTATATACAAAGATATGAAAAATTGTGCTCTATACGTGTAATAAGAATTGTAATGCATTTCACTGTCGTGTATTTTAAAAAAATAAAATCTATTAAGTAAAAAAAAAAGTTTTTCCACCTAAAAGCAAAACAAAACAAACAAACAAACAAAAAATCCTGGTTTTTAACCCACTTGCTGTTTTTTCTTCTAAAGTATAAACTTTCTCAACTCGTGGTCTCAGCAATCATTTTCCTCTCTGTATTGAAGAATGGAGGGTACAGATGATAACTCAATAACGAACACATTAAGGAAGTCTTGAGCTATTCCAATGTTAGAGTCATTTCCATTGTGACTGGGAACATTTTGTAATTTTATGTCTTCATCATGGCTGTACTTACAGAAAATCTTGTCTGGTTTAGTAAAACTAAAATGACATAATATTTATGATAATTTCATGCCTTTCATGTGAGCATATTTTATTGAAAAATCTGATTAAATTACCCATAATCTTTCTAAGTGATAATATCTATAGTTTAGATTGCAGTTTGTATAACAGTGAAAGTTGAATTAAAAGTACAATTAGTAAACTTTATTGATTTCTGCCACAACAAGGTCCACAAGAAAATTAATTCAACCTTCTCTTTTGCTAAACCCAGTTAAACTGTGTGAAATAGTATTGACATCTAATTTTCTCTCATTAAATAATGATCATTACTTTTGATTATATCTTATTTTGCTTTTAGAAAGAAAATGAAGTGGTATGTATATGTATTCTATTTAAAGATTGAAAAAAGGAAAAAATGAACTTATGAAGTAACATGAGTAATAAAGAACAAAAAGGAATAAAACATAATGTAAAACTTTCATTATGGTTAATACACAACCTCATACCATGAAGAACTGTGTAAGAACTAAAGATAGTTCACAAACTATCATTGAGTTTTCTAGTGACTACAGTAAAAGGAACATAGTAGCATTCATTTTTTTTTCATTCAAGGGCATGTAATTAATCTGCTAGTATAGGCTAGATGACTTTGAAAGTATCAAAATCTTATAAAGAAAGGAGAAAATTTCTGGGTGTTGTAGCACATGCCTATAATCCCAGCAGCTTGGGAGGCTGAGGCAGGAGGATCATAAATTCAAAGCAAGCCTCAGCAACTTAGTGAGGCCCTAAGGAACTGGAGAGTCCCTTTCTCAAAATTTAAAAAAAAAAAAAAGGCTCACTGGTTAAGCTCCCCTGAGTTCACTCCCTGGTTAAAAAAAGGGGGTGGGGGACTAAATTATGTGCCCTAGTATTCAAATGCAAGAAGTTATTCAAGAGAAGCACATCTTTTCCTGACATTAAGAGCTGAGTAAAAGTGCTCTTGTGGATCTTCATAAAACAAGTCTAATTTGTTTCAATGGTGATGGCAAACAATCACAATGAACCAGTTAAGCAGTTGTTACAATGATATGACATACAGGATACGGAGAGAACCTAGGAGAGGAACACTGGGTTCAGCCTGAAGAAATGAGAAGTGTGGCCCATTAACATTTAGGTCGATCTTGAAAAATGGAAAAATTGCCTAGCAAAATCACCAGCATTCCAAGCAAGGGACAAAAGCAAGTGCAAATATATGTAGGCTGAGAAAGGAAGGAATGTTCAGGAATTCTACCTAGTTCAGCTTTGCAGTTATATAAATTTTGTGCAACAGATAAAATGAGTAAGTAGGAAGTCAGATCATAAAGAGCCTGAACGTCAAGAAAGAAAAAAAAAAAAGATTTACAGACTCTGGTACCATTGAAGAATGATTGTTAAATTGGCAAATTAGGAAGATAAAGAAAAATACTGGAAAAGCCATGGAAAGATAACTGTCTAGAAGAAAGGAAAGCCAGGTTGAGAGGAAATCACATAGAACACTTGACCTGTGGCAGTTACAACAGAACGAGAGACAAAAGCAGATCTGGGAAATGTTCAGGAGCTCCAATAGTCATGTCGTGCTTGATTGACAAGTCCAAGCTTATACTGATGAAAACATGGAACAGTTTTATCTTTCCCAAACTGATTCTAATTATAGACTCCTTCTGTCTTGGGAAACAGAATCTGTTTATAGAAGCTCAGTATAATGTTATAATGTCAGAATATTTTAGTCACTTTTGATTTTTAAAACAGTTCTTTCTTCTATTAAAAATTCTACTCCTTCAGCACAGACTAGACCTATGGGGAGGGCATACCTTCTGGTTCACCTCATCCCTCTCCTCTCGTTTCCTCCCCCAAGACTGTATGGATCACTGGCAGAGTGTGGGGGAGTGGTGACATTTGCTTTCTTGAGCAACACAAGTGGCTGTTGGCAGACATGCTGTTCCCTTTCTCTTGACCACTGCCTCTCAGGGTAAAAATGCCTGGAGAAGTCAATGTCCAGTCACTTTTGGGGATTATTTGTTTATCTGGAATCTGATATAAGACTGTCCCTTGCAATCTTCTGACTTAGGAGAGATGGCTATTCATGAAGCAGTTCCTCCTTCCCCTGGGCTTCCTCTTCTTCCTATTTTCCTACAAGAGATCCATTCACATCTTTTCCTGATGAAACCACTGATTGTTCATGGCCCTCAGTCAGGCGGTGGAGGAGAAACCAGAAAAAAAAATGCATTAAGCCTCAGTCTCTAGTCTAAAGGAGGGAAATTTAGATGCATGGGAACAAAGAGGGCCTCCTGGTATTCCCTGCTTTTGCTGCTCCTTTCTCTCTGGATCCTTTTAGTACACCCTGATAACTCGTATTTCACTGCCACTTTGATGGTTCAGCAACTTTTGGGCAAGTGTCCTTCACCAGTTCAAACTTAAAGTGTGTGGAGAGGGAAGATTTTAAACTTCTCATCTCATATAATATAGACAGAAAGGATGAATGTTCTTCTTTATAAGGAGAAATAGGAAGTAAATGGGGGGATTACTTTTCTCCAAACTCTGCATATGCACTGTTTCTGTCTCCAAAACTTATATATGTTGAAATCCTAACCCCAGCATGATTATATGAGGAGATGGTACCTTTGGAAGGCAATCAGGTCTGAGGGTGGAGTCCTCACTAATACTCTCATATGAAGGACTATGGAGAGCTCTTCACAGTTCTTGCCTCCAGAGCTAATAAAGATCCATGTCTCTAAAAATAGCACTCAGCCCTTCTTCATCTAGCTTCTTTTTTTCCTCTAGCTGATGAAGACCATCAAGGTAGTCTCTCTTGAGTCTAGAGGAAAACAAAAGTTCTCACCTAAAGAAAACATGTGTCTTTGTTATAATGTCTTCTTCTACTGATAACTTCCAGGAGCAGGAAAGGACTTTACTGTCTCACATTGTTTGTTACATGACTTTAGAAAAAATTGAACGTAAAGAGCCATTTAAGTTGTCTTCGGATTTTGCTCTGAGGAATAGGTGTGGTTGCAACATACACAAGGATAAATGATATAAAAACCTGGGATGGTTCTAGATGGCAATAGCTTCCACCTTAGATGTGTTTTAGGTGCTGCTGGGGGAACTAGGTAGAGCTGTTCAGTGACTAGTTTGATTTAGGTTTCTGTTTCTATAGAGAGAAATTGGATTTTTAGCAAATGGATTTCAGAGTCATTGGCTCATCGGTAAAGCTATAGATACTAACTTCAAAAATACAAGTTTCCTAAGCCAAAACAAAAACTATTTCTCTCCCAAATTTGAAAACTTTCATAGAATTATAAAACTTTATGAGGGATGTTTTAGATATCATCTATTTGGTCCTGCTGAATTTTTTTTTTTTTTTTGAAGTACAGGGTACTTACCATGCTACTATAGTTCAATGTTAACATGAATTTTTAATTCTCTGAAGAAACTCTGAATAATATAATTGTGCATTTTACAAATTGATTTCCCCATAGAGATGTTCGTGTGGTAACAGAGATTCTATAAAGTTTGTATTCTGCAATCAAAGAAGTGATTTTTATCCTTTGATCCTAGTATCATTTTTTATGATTTGGGAACTTGGCAATTAAGACCATAGATTATTTTCTTAGTATCCATCAATATGATAAATCTTAGCTACATGAGTTCTTTAAAGGAAATAATAAATCTAGTATTTCTTAGTAATCATTTTAGGCTTTATTTATGTCCTGAAATAAAAAGCCTTCATTAAGCTTTCTTGAGAGTTCTTACAGAGTTAGAAATAGTTTTAAATGACATTTTCAAGTTTTATGTAACTCTTTACTGGGAAAGAGTCATGGACTTTTTTTTTTATTTTACTGCATGAGATTAAATTACAACATGTTTCATTCTTGCTGAATTAAATTTTTTCCCCTAATATTTCTTTAAAATTCCCCCAAGTAATCAATCTAACCAAAATTTTATAAGAATCCTTCCCACATTTAAAGGATATCAAAATTTTCCCAATTTTGCTATTACTTCAATTTATAGGCCTATTTAAAGCAATTCTTCCAGTAATAAAATTAAATTTCTAAACTACATGATTTTGGTTCAAATTACACTTTTTATATTTGATATATAACATACAGGAAACTTACAAAGTGCTGAATTTAAAAACAAACACTGTGAACATATCTACAATCTATTTTAAATCAGATAAGATGGTTTCATATAAATTATTGAACTATTTATAGGTTTTAGAAAGGACTGAATTAAAGCTACTGTTCTCAGTATCATTGTGAGCTGTGTAGCTATTTCACTGGTAAGCAAACACTTTAGTTAGAGAATGACTGAGTTCTTGGTAGAACTAT
Organism: Marmota monax; assembly: GCF_021218885.2. Lineage (NCBI taxonomy): Eukaryota > Metazoa > Chordata > Mammalia > Rodentia > Sciuridae > Marmota > Marmota monax. The sequence continues at coordinate 3,652,822 of NW_026693344.1, forward strand.
GGAGACACAGTTTACATTTATAAAGGTGACCTCATAATTAAGACTCTGGGACAAATAAAGAGATCACAATACTTATTCAGGAATTTAAAAGTCAATAGTTACCACAGGACAGGAGGTATTCATAAAGCACAGCCCCATAACTTTATGGGAGCCACTATGTTAAGAATGAGTATAAGGTAGGTCAAATTTGAGTATATTATTCCACATTTTTAAATTTTGGTCAAAGCATAATAAGAGTTCAATCCATATAACCTGTGTCTTAGTTACTCAGTATTGCATTTAGTGACAGGTTTTGAAAAGAAGTTAAAATTCTACTGTATTATTTCAAAAATATTGATTATAGGGGCTGGGATTGTGGCTCAGCCGTAGAACGCTCACCTAGCACGGGCGGGGCCTGGGTTCAATCCTCAGCACCACATAAAAATAAAGGTACTGTGTAAAAAAATATATATTTTATATAGATATAAAATTATATATATAATTTTATATATATCATTATTATATATAAACATTATTATACTATAATTAATTATATTAATAAAAATTAATATAATTTTAATTACTATAATTAATTATAATTATATTAATTTTATATTATTATATAAAATTTATAAAATATATATTTTATAATATTTTATATATATATAATATTATAAAGTATACCCAATGCATAAAAGAATTGTGCTAGGTGAGCATCAGGTAAGCATGTACAGATGGTCTTTTATGTGTACCCCCATAGATAGGGTCTCTTTTACATTAAAAACAGACCATGTTTCTTTTGCTATTTCATTTTCTTTTCAAATGCCAAAACTTTCATTAGAATTTTTCTAGTTGCTACACTATGTTAGCTTTCCATTACTATGACAAAATACCTGAAGTAATCAACTTATGGGGAGGAAAGGTGTATTTTGTTTCATGGTTTAAGAGATTTCTGTCATGGTCACTTGGCTCAGTTGCTTGGGATGGAGGCAGCACAATATATCATAGTGGGAGACAAGGCAGAGGAGGCCTGTTCAATTCACAGTGGCCTGGAAATAAAAAGAGACAGGAAGGGGCTAGGTCTTAATATTCCTTTCAAGGGCATACTCTCAATGCCCTAACTTCCTTCCACTAGGCCTCAACTCTTAAAGATTCTGCCACCTTCCAATAGCACACTGAGGACCAAGACTTTTTTTTTTTTTTAAGAGAAAATATGTACTTGTCCTTTCTGTTACTAAAATATGTCTTTAGTTGTTGGTGAACCTTTCTTTTCTTTTTTTTTTTTTTTTTTTTGTGTGTGTAGGGGGGATATGGTTCTGAGAATCGAACCCAGAGGCTCACACATGCTAGGCAAGTGCTGTACCATTGAGCCACAACCCCAACCACAGAACCAAGACACTGGGGTCTGGGTCAACATTCCAAATCCAAACTATGACATTAGATTTTCTTCTAGTTTTCATACGTTAACACTGATCTTGCTCTCCCAAACTGATGTAGCCTAATACCATCAGTGACCACTAATTGAAATAGCAAAATATTATTTTTCAATATATCTTTAATCTCTTCCTTTTGCTCTGCCAAATGCTCTCTACTAGGCAGGTCTTATTGTTTAGTCAAAAACAACTCTGTGTATTTACAGAGAATAATCATAACTCATTTTATTACTACTAATAAGTTTACTGTGGACAAACAGAAATAGTAAAAATTGCATAAATATAAAAACATAATTTTTCAAATTAAAAAATTAATGTGATACACATTTTTATCTGTGTTTTTGAGTATGTGAGGTTTTTAATGTCAATAGTTAGCCCCCAGAAATGAAATAGAGAAGCATTATAAATATCAGAACACCTTTAATCTAGTTATAAAAATAAACTACATTCAGCTTTGACATTTTTAATATTTTGACATTCATTGAAACAAGGGATATTAGAGTCACACTACCCAGTACTTTATCTCCTGTATTTAGCATTGAACTTATAGTGCAAGATTAGACAGCTATAATTTTAAATTAGCATTGGGTTTCAAAGATTTAGCCTAGTAAAAAAGAGTATAAAGTATATATTTTTATTGATTACATATCAAAACAGTAATACTTTGCACATATTGTTTAAATACAATGCATTATTAATTTAATAGGACTTATTTCTTCTTAGTTTCCCAATGTGATTACTAGAAAATTAAAAATTACATATATGACACACATATTGTGTTGAATTGCCATCTTTTTTAGAGAATGAATTTTGTTAGGGCATGAGATTGAGTGAATTGAAAAAAAATGTGATGTCAAATAGGATTGGAAAGAATTAGTACATGCCAAATTATAAAATGATTATGGGAGAAGGGTAGTCTGGCAAAATTATGAATAAGTACATTTCAGTGTTTTGATAAATATAATGAATAATTTGTTAACATGTAAAACAATAGTATTAGCATCCCTGCATCCCTACCTTGTCTCCCATCTAATTCAGACAAATAGGACTGATTATCTTTAATCCCTGGGAAGTGATGAGCCTATAGAACCTAGAGAACAAAAGAATAAGTGTTCATTTCTTATCTTCAAAAGCCTAGAACTTGGGGCATGAACAATGGATATGGAAGAATGCCCCAAACATTCAGAGTGAATTTCTCTTATCTTTAAAACTAAACAGAACTTTCACCAGCTGAAGAAGAGTAGGGAGGAAGAGAGAGAAAGAATGAGAGAGTTTAGGTAGCATCATGTTCCTGGGTAAGGGGCCTCTAGCCTGCATTTCACAGAGACCACCAACCTGAAAGTGGGAGAGGGAATAAAGTAATTCACACCCTGAAGACTTTGGTCTTACACAGCAAAATAGCAACATTCCAGGGTTCTGACCAACACAGCCTGGCACTCAGTCTGCAAAATACAAATGATCATTTGATGGTTTATGTGAGAACATGGTCTTAGTTAGCCCCAGTGCCAGAGGACTTCATGACAGAGAGGATCTGCATGTTTCCCAAGCTCTCAATAGGAATAAGGAAATAACTGAAAGAGAGCTCCATAGGGGGAGGCCTATCAACAGGGGTGAAAAATGTCCAAGTATCAACTGGTCCAGATGGAGAGCTGAGAAAAAGCTAGGATTATATATACCTCCATTAAGCCTAGAGGATCTACAGCCAGATTTACTTCTTCTGACTACTCTGGTCTAAATGATTGTGTCTCTTCAAAATATATAAGTTGAAGCCAAATCTCCCATGTGACAGTATTAAGAGACAGAGCCTTTGGGACATAATAAGGTCATAAGGGTGGAGCCCTCACAAATGATTTTAGTGTCCTTATCAAAGATATCCCACAGGCATTAACTAGCACTTTCCATGTGAGGACGTAGCAGGAAGGTGCTGTGAGAAATCAGGCCCTCACTAGACTTCAAATCAGAGGATGCCTTGATCTTGGACTTCCCAGCTTCCAAAACTGTAAGAAATACATCTCTGTTGTTTATAAGCTATCCAGTGTGAGGTATTTTCATATAGCTGCCTAAATGGACAAGGACAGATTCCAAGAGTTGTTATTTCAAGAAGTACTGGAAGATACATGCAACTTGGGGAGCAAAAGAAAAAATGATACTTGGAAATAGAAGTTAAATTATTTCTGAAGTATGAAGATTATATTTCTTGCAAACCTGAATTTAACCTTTGAGCTTCATATCTGTTACTTGATTGATAAGGTAACAAGGAACATCGACATACTTAAAATTCTGAAAGATTTGGGAAAGATTTTATTTAGTTTATTTTTTTTAAATATTTATTTTTTAGTTGAAGTTGGACACAATATCTTTATTTTATTTATTTATTATTTATGTGGTGCTGAGGATCGAACCCAGGGCCTCACACGTGCTAGGTATGCACTCTACCACTGAGCAAAACCCCAGTCCGCCCCTTTTAAAAAAATATTTATTTCTTAGTTGTAGTCAGTTGTTTAATTTATTTTATGAGTATACATCTTAAAAGTAAGGGGGAAAAGATTTCAATATCATTTTGGTCCAATCCTAGTAAAGCATTTAGCATCCTCTCTTTGTCCCCTTTTAACTGCTGTGTCGCAATACTGATGTATATCTTAGGCATTATATTGGAAGTATTTCATATTGCATCACATCAGAGCTGACCTAATGTCAAGTTTTACCACCATTTGATTCCTTGGTTAATGTGGGTATGACCAGGCCTCTCATTCTATAGACACATTTCCCCTTGACAGTGAGTGAGTCATCTGTGGGTTTAGCCTCTCCTGACTCCATCCATTCTTCCTTCCTTCTCCACTGTGGTTCCTGACCAGGTGCTTACCTCATAGTTTATCTACTTTAAGCTTCCTTTCTTAAAAGTCTACTTCAATAAAACATGGGATTGCTATAATAATTCAGTGACTTAATATGTGCAAAACAAGTTTGTAAATTGCACAGTGGTTACAATTGTAAGCCAAGTTTATTCCTATAGAGCAGAAGTTTCAGATAGTGCTCTGAGAAGTCCATTCTGCGGATGCAGTGGCACTCTGGTACGTGCTTAAAAACTAGCTCAAAATGAACCCTGATTTTGCAATACCATCCACTTCTGCATTGTTAATACTCCCACCCTGGCTGATTTCAAGCTAGCAACATTATGCCAATTAGACTGAAAAATTCCAGAATTTTAGCAATCAGTTATTTCAGAGCATAAAGAAGAGAGCTCCAAGGGCTAGGGTTGTGGCTCCGTGGTGGAGCACTTGCTTAGCACATGTGAGGTACTGGGTTTGAACCTCAGCACCACATAAAAAAAATAAATAAAATAAAGTTATTTTGGAGGAGGAGGGAGCTCCAGAATGAAAAGAGAGGCAAGGTTACCAAATTTTGCAAATAAATATTTGGAATATAGTTAAACAGCTAAAACTGAAACAGTAGGTCTATATGAATTTAGGTGGATATCCTGAATTTTATCTGACAGTTCTGTAGAGGACTGGTGTCTGTGTGTGTGTGTTTGTGTGTGTGTGTGTGTAGAGAGAGAGAGAGAGAGAGAGAGAGAGAGAGATAGGGGAGAAAGAGGGAGAGAGAAGGAATTTTTTTCTAGTGTGTTGGGGGTATAAATGAGGGCTCTAAAAAGGTCTATATTTCCATATTCACTCTAGCCTCCACCAGGGAGCCTCTGCTTTCACTGGATTGATATATAGTTTCTTTTCTCCATTGTCTTTTGTTTGGACAGAGAAATGTTATGGGAAAATATTCCCATTTTTTTTACTTCATCTTAACACTAAGTCCTCTGGTCAAAAAGAGACTTTGACAAGCAGAATTGAAAAGTTAAAAGTAGCAAATGAAACTCTTTTGAAATTCTACATTATTTAAAGAGGATTTCTACCTTGATCAAACTCAGTTCCAACACTTTCAAAAGTTGAGTAAGAAAAATCCAGTAGTATTTTAAAAGATTTTAAAAGATTGGGAATTAGAATTTTATTTAGGTTTATTTATACTTTGGTTGTATGTAACTCCTTTAAAGAGGGCCTATATTTAGGTAAAGTAGTTCCCTTTAATGTGTAAAATAAGCTTACAACTGATTGCCTCTAATTGCTATATTCGGGTAGGATATACTCTGTCCATATATTTATATTAAATATTATATTAAAGATATTTACTTTTATAGTGGGAAGAACAGAAAGAAAAATCACTTTTGCCACATTGTTGTAGTTTGAGTGTGCTTGTTCTCCATAAGAAGAAATATATGCATAAGACTGAATGATCTATTTATTTGTTTGTTTGCTTGTTTGTTTTGGTGGTGCTGGGGATTGAACCTAAGGCCTTGTGCATAAGACTGAATGATTTACCAAGGATACCTGTAAGTCTAGGGCTGTCATAACAAATACTCCACAGTGTGACTTAACCATCAGAAATTTATTTTCTCATGCTGTAGTCACTGGAAGTCCAAGACCAAGGCATTGGCAGCTTTGGAGTCTCCTGAGGCTTCCCTCTTTGGTGTGCAGATGGCTGCCTTCTGTCTGTGTTTTCACCTGCCTTTCCTCTGTGTGTGCATCACCGGTGTTTCTTTGTTCCAATCTCTTCCTATAAAGACATCTGTCAACCCCAATGGCCTCATTTTAATTTAACAAACCCTTTGAAAACCTTATATCCAAATACATTCACATACTGAAGTACTGGGGATTAGGACTTGAACATATGCATTTGGAGGGCACAATTCAGCAAATAACAGCGTCTTTCTTTATGAAAGTCTATTAAGTTGTAATATATATTTCTAATTCTTTCTCATCAGGAAAACCATCCATATTTGAATAATGCCAGTACACACAGAATCGGATCACCCACCCTTTTGTCAAAGCTTGCCACCCTCTTCTTCTCTTGTTTAAATGTACAAGCAGAAGTCTGTTTCTTCTCCGAATTCATCTACCACCTTTTACAACTTGATCTCTCTAGTCCAGTGTCCTGAACTGCTATGACAGGTTTCTTCATTAAATGTTTATATGCCTGCTGTCTCTCAGTTGGCAATATTCTTCTTACTACTGTCTCCCTTCCTTCAATTCTTCTTCAGTCAGATGTGACTTCTCATAACAACTTCCCTACAACTATCTAATTTATAGTCCTCTAACCTGATGTTCCTTGGCTTATTGTATTCGCTGTAGCATTTATTACTAATAAATTTTATACTTTATTTACTGATCTTGTTTATTATCTGTTTCCATCACAAGTATACATAATAGATATTTGTCTGCTTTGATGACTGATGTATTCTTTCTATTTAGAATATTGTCTGGAAAATTGCTGATGCTCAATAAGCACTATGAACAAAATGAATGAAAGAACACTGTGGTTCAATTTAGATTCATCTTCTTTCAAGTTCTCTTGTTTTTACTATGAAAAGAGGCAATGCAGTCCAGTGATCAAGAGCACAGGCCTTGGAGGCACAAAGAATTTGGCTGCTCTGCCTGCCAATGGCTGATCTTAAGTCTTTTCCATCCAAGGTTAACTCATTGAAACTGAAATTAATTACCTTCTTAAAAAGAGTAATGAGATTAACTGGGTTAAGTGGTTGGCAGGATGATAGATATGTTTTTATTCTAAACCCTGAAAGCTCAGAGAAAGGGCTTCAGTTGTGGCTCAGTGGTAGAACTCTTGCCTAGCATGTGTGAGGTATTGGGTTCGATTTTCAGCACCACATACAAATAAATAATAAATAAAAAAAGGACCCGTCAACAACTAAAAAATTTTTTTAAAAAGCTCAGAGAAAGATGGTTACAATTGATTAACCAGTTCTGCTCTGGAAAGGATGGAGGTGGGAGATATCATAAATGCCAAATGAACCCAGATTCAAATAATCAGTTCTTATGATCCTCAGGTCAAATTATGGGGTTTTTATTTCTAATTTTATTTATAGAGATTATCTTTGAAAGCTACAATATTATGACAATTTGTGTAGATTATTTTGGTTTCAAAACTGAAAAGTGAGTTAAAAATCAGTAATTTTGTTTCTTTTTAAATATTTTTTAGTTGTAGTCGGACACAATACCTTTATTTATTTATTTTTATGTGGTGCTGAGGATCGAACCCAGGGCCTCACACATGCTAGGCGAGCACTCTACCACTGAGCCACAACCCCAAGCCAGTAATCTTGGTTTTACTATCATTAATATCCTTTTTTGATGGTTAAATATTCTGTTGTCATTTCTTTGCCCATTTTTGTCTTGCATTTTCAAACATTTCTTAGAGCGTAGTATGAGTTGGAAGGGATCTCTAAAGTATTCTGTTTATATCCTTTTCTAAGGGAGGAAGGGAAAGTTCAGACTGAGACTTGCTACTAGAAGACCAGGAACAGATATGAAATGCAGAAGAAATTAACACATCTCACCCCAAGAGCTCCGGAAAGTGGATGCATTTCAGGAGATTGGCTGAATGAATATACCTTGTCTGCTGCAAGTTCATATTACTGAAAGGATCTTTGCCTGGAAACCCAGTTCTTCCCATTATACCACTCTGATTGTTCTCTTTACTAATGATGGATTACAATCTTTCTAATGCTAGACCTTGGTCTCCCACTGAGAAAGTGCCTTGGGGTGCTTAATCCTGTCCTGGTAACAGTATGGACTTAAATGGTGCTCTAAGATTCCTCCTGATTTAAATTGACTTGCATTTGTGAGACCACATTTGAATTTGTAACCTAACAAAGAGCCACTGACTATTTTGAAAGAACAGGACTTTCACATGATCAACCCCTCTCCTTGAAATGCTTACAAAATAATCTTTCTTCTAAGGTCTTTGTATTTCCTGAGACAAGCTTTCTTCCTCTTGCTTTTTCCTGAATGAGGAAGTACTTATAATCTCACCTCTTAAATTACATTTTAAGGCCTCACAAACCACAGTAAAGGAAGGGACAGAGTCAGCTCTAATTTCATAAACTATCTGTAAGAGAATTAATTGCAACCTGACTTATTTTTTTCTTTTCACAAAGAAGCTGTAAAGGAATCCCATAAATTTTGAAGGAGGAATAAATTCTCTCTTAAAGGAGTAAAACTGTAGTAAAATATTAAAATAGCACAAATTAAAGTTGACTGGAATCTCCTGTAAAATCAAACCAAGGAAAAGAGTAGTAAATATCACTCTGCAGAAAAATTAGTGTCTCTCCAGCAATAAAACCAACTAAAAGATTACATTTAAATATAAACTATATAAAGCCTTCTGATTCAAGATACACAAAAATGAATTCAGTCAAGTATATTTGTTAACCAAACATCTTTAGAAAACTGAATCTTCAAAGGTGATATTTATATCGTCTTACATCAAATTATTTGATATTAGTTGTTTGTCATTACTTAGGACACTATCCTCTCTACATTTTACATATAAGATTCAATTAAATCCTCATGAAACTTAATGACCTAATATTCACTAAAATATTCATATGGAGAACAATTCTTTTGAATCAAAGACCAGAATGTGAGTCTTCCCTCTGCCACTAATTGGCATGTTATTTGAATTTTCTGTATTCTGTATTCCAGCTTCCCCTGGATAGGAACAATATTTGTATTCATCCTTATAAGGATGGTGAAAAGATTATGAGTTAGTAGACATGAAGAATTTGGAGCAAGCTATGGTTTGAATACAGTTTATCCCTGCCACAACATGGAGTATTATTCTCTAGCTGTAGCAATGTTGGGAAATGGAGCCTGGTGGCAAGTGCTAGCTTCTTGGGAATAGAGTCTTCCTGAATGGAACAATCTTTTCTCAAGGGAATGCCTTAGCTATTGCAAGAAATTGGCCCTCTTTCCTCTCTTTGCATAAACCATTTGCCCTTCTGCTTTTCCACCAAACATGGAGCAGCATGAGACTCTCACCAGAGGCCCAATAGAAGACGGTGCCATGCTGTTGGACTTTCGGAACCAGAATGCAAAATAAGCCTCTTCTCTTTATTAATTACCCACTCTCTCATGTACTCTGTTATAGCAGCAGAAATAAACTTTGAATAATAGAAAACTTTTAAAAAGTTAGTCAATATTTATTGTGACAGTAACTATGAATATTATTTTGACTTACTGAAATGTTTTATTTTTAATAAGTCAGTAATATCTTTTGACCTAAGCTGTCTCATCCATAAAATTATGATTATTGTGCTAAGTCATGATTTTATATTCTTTTCCAGTTCTAAAAATTAATAATTCTGGGGCTTTAATATAAACAATCTGAAGACTTATAAATTCTACTCAAATATTTGGATAGTGCCCCCCCACCCCGTGCTACTAAAAAGTAACAACGATAGAAGTGATCTAAAATAATGGAAAGTATACTGAAGAATTTGGATAGGGGTGCAGTTATCTTTTAGACTCAACTCTAACAATGGCTACCTTTGTCATTTTGTAAAGATACATATCTATGACCTGTGAGTCTCTATAAAGTAAAGATCAAGCCTATCATTTTATACCCATGAAAAAATGAAGAATATAATGATTTTAAAAGATCTCACAGTTTTCCCCCCATGGGATTTCACAAATCCTTGTATTCTACCAACTTCTGTATACTCTAGTAATTAGGTGCCATGGGTAGCACTTAAAATGTTACCAATCAGGTTTAAAACACAAGATGTAATGTGAATTATATGCCATACCATGTTTCCCCAGAAAGCAAATTTTCTTCCAAATTAATAAAATGAGAGAAAGAGCAGAAAACCAGAGAATCTTTCAGCACTTGGGGAACAAAAATACAAGACAAGAGTTATATAACCTACAGCAAGTTTTTTGGCTAAGTTTGTAAATTTTAGTAACCTCTAATTTACATGTGCTTTCTTTGGAATTTTAAAAGTCTGCCCAATTTTGTCTGGTTTGGGAGCATCATCTCCAGAGGTCAAACAGTTCTTTTGACATATTGACAAGTTCCTCCAATCCAGTTTGATGGACTAGAGCTTCACTTTCAGACCTAACTTCATTTTTTAAACCAAATGTCCTACTGCAAACTGTAAAGATTTATGGTGAGTGATCTAGAGGTCTTCTTCCTCTGTTTAATTTGATCATAGATTTGAAAATACTAAGTGATGTGTCTCATGATATGGGTAAATTGACATCTGTAAAAAATAATTTCAGACCCTAAAAGCAGACTGAGTTTAGAACACTTAGTGAAAAAATTATTTGGCATTAATTAATTAAACATTTTTCTAATGTTTAATATTGTTTATTGTTGCCTGTTTTTTTTTGCATTTTATATTTTTGTGTTCTGCGATGAATTAAATAACTGCACATATTTTGTTTTTCTTGAGATTACCAAGGCGTGTGTATTAAATAGTTATTTTCTGTTCATTAGTTCACTGAAAGTGTTAATTTTTTTTTCTGTGTGTATTCTGTTTTGGAAGAATTGATCAATGTAAGACCATTTCTTTGGAATATAAAATAAACCACATTTATTTTTGTTTAAATATACACAAAGAAAAAAACTGATCATTTCATTCCATATTAAGGAATATATTTTTCCCTTTCTAAAAGTATTTCTAAAGTCATATAAAAATTAAAAAAAACTCCTTTGATAAATGCACAAAACCGACACATTCTTATTTCCTTGTGCTGTACATTGTATTTAGAACACTTAAATATTTGGAAACTGAAATAAAACCTATTTTTATTAATTAGTCTATTTTAACTTTTCATAGACTCATATAACGACCCCAGTCATATAAACTTATCCAGTTAAAAATATATCTCTTTTTATAGTGAAAACTATTTATGAAGGTAGATATTTTTTCGATAGTTTTTCTAGGTCTGTGCATTGTTACTTAGAAACCTAAAAAAAACTTTGGACATACTGGCAATAGTACTCTTTGCATCTTTTTCAAGTATATTATTAAAATCTTGGATTGAGGCTGTGGCTCAGTGGTAGAGTGCCTGCCTGGCACTTGTGAGGCAGTAGATTTGATCCTCAGCACCACATAAAAATAAAAATAAATATATTGTATCCATCTACAACTAAAAAAAACCAAATTTTTTTCAGTAGGTTGATATTTCTCTACCTTAATGAAGTAAAGCAAAATAAATTTAATTTATACAAATGTACTTCTAGCTTGAGAATGACAAAATATTTTATAAATACATTCTATACATGACATCCAAAATAAACTCATATTCTATATTCCCTTGTTTCATCTCTCAGAAGAAAATTATTTTGTCCTAGGTCTCATTTTCTTAGGCACCCATCCTTCTTAAGTAATTGTGATTGACTATGTTAGGTTCATAAATAACATACGCATCCTTTGAGATTTCTGAAGTCCATGGCTTTATTTAGGAAGTAGGCATAAGTTTCAAACCCTTTTCAGATCTGTTAGAAACAGTTTTGAGCAAATAAGATGTTTATTATTTTAGGAATTATATTCTATTATGAAGCTACTTGCTATTTATTATGCATTGACCTGCTCCACAGAGAACTAATATAAATGCCTTAGAGTTAGAACACGGGATGGTTTTCCAGAGCTAGTTGGCAACTCTGCCTAGGTAATGGATGTCTGAATAACAGGAGACCCATGATCATTGGTTCATACACATCAGTTGAAAGGAGATTTGGACTTGGCCCATGTCTTTTGACTTGGCCAACAGAGAATTGGCCTGTTTCAGAGAGGAGGAGAATGATGTACACATAGCTGGTACTTTAAGAAAACCCAGACTGTCTAGCCAGTCATCCAGTGAGGTGTGTTGTTGAGTCAGTGGGGAGACTTGCAGAAATGGGGCTCATGCAAACAGCAAATTCACTTTCAGCCAGGCAGCTCAGAAATAGCCCACATGCCCTGGATGTCACCCTGCCCACAGTATCTGATAAATAAAATTATGAAGACATGTGTGGAGGTTACTAACTTCAATATTTTAAAGACTTTGAGAAGATAAGAGTTAATTTTTTAAAGAACGAAACTTTAAAACAAGAGCAGGACACCAGGAATAAAGAAAACTTTAGAAAGACTGCACCAACTTGGGTACTACACTTCTCACATTCTGTTTTAGGTTCTGCCAGTGCTAATCTGAAAATAGCTGTGGATACTTAGTATTTTATTTTCTCTTTAATTTCTTCCCTTTATTCCTGAACATGCTTTTTACTTTATTTTTAAGGCCAGTGTTCTAAAATAACTCTATGATCTCTTGAAATAGTTCTCATCACAGAGAGCTTATTGTCCAGATGAACTCCCTATTGTGAAAACATAAACAATCAAAATTGATAGGATTATTTTAGATCAGGGATCTTGAGTCTCTTCTTTATATACAATGAGCTCACCTTGGAAAAGAATGAATTCCCCCCTTTCTAAAAGTGTTTCTTTAAATTTATAATAAATATTTTAAACATTGCATTGGCTAATACACAAAATCCAACATTCTTCTTTTTCCATTTTCAGTTTATATGATTCCTCCTCATTATCCATCCCACCAATCTTACGTTCTTGCTTATCAAATAGGCCTCTTTTCTTTCTCCAGATAAATCACATACTAAATTTTTTCTCATTCCCCTGTGTCCCACAGTCTAGCCCAAAGTCATAAAAGCTTTCTTAGCAATCGTGCCTTTCAAAAAACCTTTTTATTCTAAATTTCTATGCTTTTATGATCCAACACAAGAATTTTGGTCCTGGCCAATAGACTTCTTTAAAATAATATAATAGCTACCGAATCGTGAGAGCTTTTCATATTGAAAGCATTGTTCAGATGCTAAGCAAACATTATTTAATCCTCCAGCAATCATGAAGTGAATGTGACCGACACTAGAAGAGACAGAGACTGAGGTCCTCTGCAGGAATCTGAGATGAACCTTTGTTTTTCACTGTGGAAATCCCCATTCTCTATCACTGTTACATCATTCATGGTACCCAGCAGAAAATAGGGTGTGTGAGCATTCATTTAAAAATTAGTGACTGACTTGATATCAGTGTGAAATAACAATTGTACCTGGATACAAATACTCTCATATTAATTCACAATAGCCTTGAAATCTGGAAAGAGATAAGAAAGAACAAACTGAAATTCTCTACATAATCGCATTTCCATGACATCTGAGGAATTGCCAAGCCAGTTAATATTTGGATTGCCTTGTATTTCTATTGTTAGCCTATATTTCAGATAAAACTTTTACACTAGTTTTGAACTCCACCTTTCATTGTTGGAAAGAATCCAGAGGAGTGCAAGTTGAGAGACAAAAACAGAAATGATGAGAAGATAATTGCATACTCAGTGACACCAGAACAATTCCTCCAAGACCTGATATAGTGAGAAGGATGGCATGAATCATAAGGTAAAAAACAGCTTCGGAGTTAAGCAGCTAACCACAGAAAAATGCGTGTAAGCCAAGTAGCCCATGAGTGAGACACCAAATCCACAAATGCACAGCATAAATTTTTTTTTAAACACTTACCTGTGAATGATAGATAGTAATTGCGAAAATGAGATCACATAAAGTCCTAACTCTGTGACCAGGCTGGCAAGATGCTCACTGTGCCAAGAGTAAAAAAATAAATAAATAAATAAAATAAAATAAAATAAAAGGAGTGGGCAATTACATATTCCAGATGAATATGCAATTTACTGACTAGCCCCCCAAAAATTTCCTTGCCCAATTTAAGTCCAGAGGTATTTTTCAGTACTATAATAGTATAAAAACAAAGCAAAATAAAATACAATTTCTTGCTTTCATTCATTCTTTTCTCTCCTCCACCAATGCTGGGAGGGAATGTGAGCACGGCAGAGGTGTGCCCTGTCTGCAGAGGGAGGTGTTCTGTGAACCTGTTCTACATAAGCTTTTCCAGGTAGACTAAGACTTTCATGCAATGTAAGAAACTCAATCATTTGACTTTCTTTTATATTTCATCTGAAGCTTTGAGTTTATTTTAAAAAATGCATGAATAATGAAAGATTTATACTTTAATCAGAAAAAGAACACAACTTACTATCCTGATCAGCATAGCAACTGCTGTCATAGAATATCCCTCCCAAACTCCATCTTTACCAACCCAGCGCCATTAAACAATGACATTTCCCCTCAAAAAATGTTTTAAAATATTGTTCAGTCACATTTTCTAAAGCTTTTGTTTTTTAGTTTGGTCAAAGTTTGTACTTGTAACAGGTAGTTTTATGTCATGTTAAAAATTGTACCAAAAGGGCATTCCAAAGTATTGGAAAGCTACTAATACTGGTTATATAGCTTTGTATGGCGAATTTAATAAAAAGGGAATTATTTTATTCAAAAGGAAAATGAGTCTGTGAATTTGCCAATATTACAATATACACACAGTATTGTAAGTGTAAATTGTCAGTTTAATTAAAACTGAACAAAACTTGCTTGAATAGTATTTGTCCCTGATAATGAATTTTCTTTAGCTACTCACTCTACACATAACAAAGATGACAAGAAATAGTAAATAAATACACATTATAATTAGTTCTAAACTACAGTAATTTTCAGTTTTAATTCCACTTTTATGTAGACAATTTAGTTCTTTGATTTACAAATAATTCTGCATAAGGCAATTCTTTAGATACACTTTACACCGAAAAGAATAACCAGTATGTGTGTTTTTGGAGAAAATTATATATGACATTTTGTGTAGAAAGACAAATCAGGTTTTATCAAATTCATTTTGAAAGATATAAAATATGTGCAACTAAAGTTTGGGGATTTTTTTAGTTTGAAATTAACATGAGAAGATTTTAAAGGCACATAATTTCTTGAGGAAATAAGTTCAAAATTACTGTTTCTAAAAATAATTTCTAGTATAAACATGAAAGTTTCTACTTCATATATAAATTATATTGATAAAGTTTATTTATAATAGTCTGAAAGTTGATGCATAAAAAATTGGAAAAATATGCTAAATTTGATATTATTAGAACGAAAATCTAGAGAAAAGGGAGACTCTTAAATACCACTTTGTACTTATTTCTTGATTCATGAAATTATTAGTTATCCCATGTGGTAGTGGCTCAATAAATATTTTAACATTTATTTCAAGCTGATTGTTAAACAATCTGAAAAAAAACAATATCTACACTGTAATTTTATTTGTGTGAATAAAGGTCAAAGCTAGGCTATATTTATTTTTATGCATAAATGAACAAGTGATGAAATAATAACCCTAAATAGTAACCCCTGGGTTTCTTTATAATTCTCTTACTTAAACCACCCCAAGGGCACTCTAATCCATAACAAAACAGAGTAGAAATTCAAAGACAACTGTTGACCAAAGTTCAACACAGAAAGATCTCAGTCCCTGCTTGAAAAGTCAATTCTGCCCACAGGGTCTAGTTAGATGGGTTTAGTCAGAAAGAGTGAGAAGACAAGAGTCTGCAAATATAAAGGAAGAAGACTTTCCTTGTGACCTAGAAGTGAAGTGGAAGAACTTGGGCTGCACTTCTGCTAGTGGCAAAAGAGACCCTTGCCATCCACTTCTTGGGGACATTTGTTAAACCCAGACCACATAGTCAGGAAACTGGAAGTCAGAGCGCAAATGACCAAAAATGAATTTTCCAGAATCAGCTGGGAATGTTCTAGAAATTTGAAGCAATGGACAAATTCATAGGAAAAGATCTAGGAGAAAATATGCCGAAGAGAAAGTCTTAAACTCTGAAGCAGTTAGTAGAGTTGAAGGAGGAGGAAGTCAAGACAAAATTTTGCATCATCTCTGTTTTAATGGTTTTTCAAGAAAGTATTCATTCATTGTTTACATAATGCAAAAAAATTGATTGTTGGTTTTACTTTTAAAGATGGAACAAAATATTTTAAAATGTTTTATGGACAGCTGATGATCTTTAAAAAGTTTTTTGTTAAAGGATGAATGATTTCTACTGAGATTCTCAATGAATTTTCTGGGTATTTCCAAGAGATTTACAAATTGTATTGATCATATTTAATTTCATATCAAAACATGACAACTTATTTTTCTTTGATACAATCATTTCTTTAATCAGTTATACTAATAATAGCAAACTTACCAGGCATTATTTGAATTGGTTTGAAAGGAATAAAAAAATATCCAAAATTGAGAGAGAAAAGGGGGTCATAATCAAATGGATTTGTGTACATATAGCAGCTATCATTTATTGACATTTATTGAGAATATTTTGTATGTAAATCACTAATTTTTAACTCTGCACATGAATTATATTATTCATTCTTCAAAACAACTCTATGAGGTAAGTGTTATTATTATCGTTTTATAAATGAAGAAAATGACTCTCAAGAGTAATTTATCCAAAGCCACATAACTGGGAAGTTATGAAAAAAGTTGTTCTTAGAAAGTTTAACTCTAGAGTTATACTCTTAGTCACTCCACTATCCTTCCTTCACATGTATGTAATGAAAATAACTGTGGCCAGACAAGAAACACAGAGATGAGTGAAATGAATAAATGGTACAGAGGAAAGTCAAATTTGTATCAGACAGTTCCTGGAACTACCACGAGGTGGCAGTGGTGGCTTAGAACACTTTATGGTCTGCAGCAAGAGGGTTAAAGAATTAGCCTCAGAAATTGTGTATATTTCTATTCAAATAAATGGGATACTTACAAGTCACATGTAACTCTTTAAAGTTACCTTTGTTATTGTGGCTAAGGACAAGAGTGAAAAATCATGTATTAACATCCTCATTAATGTCTTCTATATAACCTCAAAATTCATCAGTGTAATTAATATCATCATTAGCTTGATAAGGATATAGCCCTCTGCCAGGTATCACCTATTTGTCTGTTTATAAAAAGACTCCATCACTTTTCTTCATAGCTATGTAAAAAAGTGATAATGTGACATAAGATAATTGTGGCATTAGACTATAATCAGATGATGTTTAGTTAAGGGATCTAGGATTACTGTGTCCTGTCTGCCTAACCACTCTGAATGGAACTCACAACAGGCAAACACATATGGAACTAAGTCCCACCGCTTTCCTTGGGAACTTACTAGCTGCCGCTTACGCTAGATCTGAAGCTTGTTGGGAAACAGGACATCCAACAACTATTTGGGCTCAAGTGCTAAATGGGCTCTGCCTTCATGTAAACGCCTATTCTTACTGCCAGTTGGTTCCCATGATAAAAGACATGAGTTTGTACAAAAGTCTAAATGCATTTTTCTTGGGGTGATCAAAGCAAAAAAAAAAAAATGGTGCTTTCTTTATTTGTGTGAAATGGTTTTTAAAGATAGTAGATAATATTTAGCAAACCCAAGTTCACAAACACTGACAAATTTAGCCACGCAGAGTCAGAATTTCATGTCCACCAAAAAATGTTAAAATAATATTTTCAATGGGATCTGTACTCAATAAGCTATAAAAATCTTGGATTTTGTTCAAACAAGAAAATTGCTTTTCAATAAATGGTAGAAAAAAATTATTGTTTGGATCTGATGCTATTTAGAGGAAAATCAAATATGAGCCAGTTTTGCCAATGTGGATATGAATATTAATAGAAAATGATTTTGTTGTTGTTGTTACTTGCTTCAGTTAACGTAAAAGATTCAAGCATGCTTGGGAAAACGTAGGCATGTGAATCTGTGTTTTTAGTGATGAATTTTATGAGCTCTAAGTACTGATCACACATTTCTAGAGAAAATTTAGTTCCCACACAGTATGTGCTATAGACTGTAAGTGTAGTAGACAACACATCAGGTACAATAACCTAACAAGTAACATCTTATTAACATTCAAATGCAGATTACTTGCTTAAGTGATATTATTAATCTATTGGATTAAAGCATATAGTAAAATTAATTTCATCTGTTTCTCTTTTTTTGTAGTTACTACAAAATTTAAAATTACCTGGCTCACATTATATTCACATTGAGCAACACTAAGCTATGTTCAGAATTTCTTGGGGAGTTACACTGAATTCTGAAGAATTTTGGAATCTTATTTTGATCTAACACTCCGTACAATGTTTAGCTCTGGAGCACAGAATGAAAGAAAATGTAATATATGTTTTCCCTTTTAGGAGAATGCTTTTCTGGGTTTTTGCACTTAGGCTCCTTACACATTATTCCCCTGACAAACACTTGATGTACACTGTCCATTTTAATACCAAAGATCTTCCTTGAATTTGTAACTACACAGTTTTATGACCTTCCACATAAAGCCTGAACCCTAGCATTCTCCTTCTCCAAGAATTTTTTCTTTAAGTCCTTAAAAAGCTACTATTGCCCTCTTTCCTTTCACCTTCTCCACCACATACACATCTGCTAACACTAATTGGCTTTCTTTCAGGTTTCCTAGAGGAAATCAGGCATTCTAATCAGCAGAGAGATTATCATTTCCTTCATCTACTTCTGCAAACTGTAAGAAGTTATCTACTTAATTAAAGACATGTCCTCTCATCTTTGTATAAGCTTATAAAGGGAAAAACAAATCCAGTGGGTTCATGCTTTTCTTTCCTTCAATTTGTGCCTCAGGAAAAAGAATCACAATTATTATAGAACACATGTCAAAAAGCTAAACTGAATAGACATATTTGTCAGTCAAGAACCAATTTAGAAAGTGTTTTTGAAGATTAGTCTGCAGAGAAAGACAAACTTTAATATTAAAATACTCTGTAAGACTAAAGTGTTATGTAACAAATTGAGTTTGAAATTAGTATAATTGATGCATACATGTGGAAACAATAGAAATCTACCACCTAGAAAATACAGCTGTCCAATCCTGAATCCTCTCAGGCAATTCATGATTTATTTTATATTAGAATCCTAAGCAAGAGAATATTATAGATCTTTAGTAAGAGAAAATTTATCCTATAATTAATTTCTCTATTATTTTTCCCATAGACCTAGCAGAAATAAAAAAAGTTTTTTTTGCAGTAGTTTTAATGAAAATATTCATATCTATGTTGTGCATTGAGGGAAATCACTCCACTTTCTGATTTTTTTAAATCAGAAAACCTGTAAGTCTAATAACTAGCACTGAGAAATATATATCTTTGTCTTATATCTAGATTGATGACATAATGACATATATACATCTCCAAATATTTCTCCTCAATTTTCTCTTCTACATTTAGGGGTCATGATAGTGTCTCCCTCAATGGATTAATGTAAGGGCTAAATGAGATAATATGCTTGACACAGAGACATGCAAATGCTGCTATTGTTACCATCATTGTCATTGTCACCATCTGGTCACTTTCCTTTTATTTTTTAAGATTTTTGTGCACAATACCTTAATTTTATTTATTTATTCTTATGTGGTACTGAGGATCGGACCCAGCGCCTCACATGTGCTAGGCAAGCGCTCTGCCACTGAGCCACAGCTACAGCCCCACCATCTGGTCACTTTCAGCATATTTGTATCACTTTACTTTTCAGTAATATTTATTGGAACATTTTCCTGCACTTTGGTGGAGACACATCGTAAGTACATTTAACCTAGGGAAACTCCGTATTCTATGGAAAAGAGAAATTAAAATTTATTGGTCCCATTAATCTCTCTCAGATGTATTTTTCATACAACGTACCTTCTACTTCAGGAATAAAAATTCTGTGGGACTAAATAAAAGATATTTTTGGACTCTTCCATTGAGCAAAATGTACTTTACAGACGACTTAAGTAATTGTCAAAGATAATTTTTATAAAATCAGTTTTTGCCTTAAGCGCTAATTTCAGAACCTAACTTTTGATATTATGTGGGACTACAGGTTGATAAAAATCTGCCTCTGCCTCTTGGCAATTTCTCTTCCATTTCTGTGAATCTCAGCTCAAAAGTCCAGAGTCTGTTCCTGTACTTGACTGCCCTGACAGAGAAGCCTGGAAGGCAGGTGAGGGACACGTGGAGGCCTTTAGCACCTTGTCAAAAAGCATCATTGAAGATTGAGAGTTTTCAAAGAACATCATTGATAAAATTCTAAGATAGTTTAGTTTCAAGCCACTGAACCAAACTAAAAGTTTTAACATTAAAAACTTTTCTCCAAATTTTGTTACCTCATAATTCAATCCAAAGAATAAATCGCTTTATATTGCTTCAGTGGGTACAACAGAGAATGAAATAAATAATCTGAAATTTCAAGTTCCCTTTTTAAAAAAAAATTCTGAGAAAGACAGTATCTCTAAGTCATGGCTTTCTGGAAAAAATAAAAGAGTATATTAGTTAACTTTTCATTGTTGTGAACATAATGCCTGAAAAAAAATTAGAAGAGGAAAATTTTATTTTGGCTCATTTGTTTTAGGGGTCTAGCTCATGGTCAGCTGATTCCATTGCTCTGGGCCTGATTTGAGGCAGAACCTCATGGTGGAAAGATGTGGCAGAGTACAGCTGCTCAGTCCATGGCAGTAAGGAAGCAGAAACAGAGAGGAATCAGGGAGAAGATGAACCCTTCCAGGGCACAGCCCAGTGACTTACTTCCTCCAACTAGGTTCCACCTCCCAAATGTACATCTAGACATCAACGGAATAATCCACTTATAAAATGAGAGCCCTAGGATCTGATCATTGACTAAAAGCCCCACCTGTGAACCCTGCTGTGTTGGAGACCAAGCTTTCAACACATGCACTTTCTCATCCAAACTATAACAAGAAGGGGAAGAGTTCTAAATCCAAAAGCTTCCTTTTGTATTAAGATGGAACTTGGAATTTGAGGCATAGAGTTTTGCTATCAGAATCTTTGAAAAAAAGATATAATAGAAGGTACTTACTTTCAGATAGAAAAATTCAAACAAATTTCTTCAATCTCTGTGGTGAGAAAGTGAGACTTTTTTTTTTTTTTAAAGTGATTTGGGTTTAGATGCAATTGCTGCCTATGGTCTCTTAGTCAGAGTTTAGAGAGAAGGAGAGTCCTACAACTGAAGGTCTGGTCTGGATTCCAGGTTGAATGAGGAAAAATCTAGGAAGATTCCAGATTCTGCTCTGTTTCCTTCTGCGTGTACAAACTGGAGATATCATCCTAGGGCCATACAGGCAGAAGAAACGTCAACATTTGTAACCTTGGGTCAGCAAGGCTACAGCCAGTGCACAGTGTGGATAAGTTCCCACTGTACCAGCAAGACTGTGTGAAGGAAGAAGTAGGTGGCTAAAATGAAAAGTAAGAGTAACTATATAAAACTAGACAAAACTACCAAGTGGTTGTTTTGCCTTGGTCTGTGGAAACCACTGCAGGTCAAAAGCCCTAAGGAAAGGCCAGGGAGTCTCAGAAAATCAACCCTGCCCCAAAAATTGAGAATTCAAAGCCTTGCTGCCATAAAGAGCTTGCTGAGCTTCATGACAGGAGTTGCCAGCTCTGCTTTCCCGAGGGCACAGACCTTGAGTGCCACAATCTAGATATTTGGGAATATGTACTCTGCAAGGGCAGTATAAATGCCTTGAACTGTCAATTATTCCTCAGACAGAGTTAGTAGGGCTAAATGAAGGACCAACTGGGTCAAAACTCCCTTTTGTGTGTGCTCATGAGATTATATATCCCTAGATAGAATACTAACAGCATAGAAGAGATTTAAAAAATCCAAACTCATTTATTCTTTACCCTTAAGAGAGTTAACCTGAGAGCCTGAAACCACAAGTTATTATTCATCATCAAGTTTTAGTGTCTTGTCTTGGCTTGGGAATATTTTTTTTAATCAGATGAATAGATCAAGAGCAAAGCAAAGTCAAATATAGAATGTAACAAATCCATATTTTCCCCCAACTTATTTAGAGTGTATGAATGTTAAATTACTGTAGAAACATCTGTGGGCTGTCCAGTCCTCCTCTTCCCTATACAAGCCCTCTCATGAACACAGTATGGAATATAGACTTTCTATTCTATAGCAAATACACTATACTAATCCCTGCTGGTAGAAAAGATCAGACTATGAGCAGAAAACTAGCAAATATGAGTCAAATACAATAAAAATGTTACTTAGAATGTAGAGTGAGAAATAGAAAGTTTTAACATATAAATCAAGTAAGAGTGAAAAAGGAAATTTTATTCTCTCAGAAAAACTATCATTATTGGATGGTGGTAAATTGGCATGGTTTATTTTGACTACCATCCTACAAGTATTTAACGAATGAGGCAAGCCCCTTGGCTTGTTTCAATAACACCCACCCTGGTAGTTAGACATCATCCCCAAACAATATGCCAGCTTGAGAGGATGATTGGTAATACCACACACTGTGATCCTTTATAACCCCAGGGTGTTATTTTGAGATTTATTTTTAGTTATTTGATGACACATTTCTCCTGATCCACAATATTTTGCTCTCTTTCTCCTGCATTCACATCTGACCAAAACCACAAAATGAGCGCTCGATAAATCATTTCATACTCTTGCCACTTAAAAATCTTTTCCGCTTATTTTTCTAAAATCTCCACTGGGTTGCCATTCAGATGTGCCTTTTATTTTGAGCTAAAGAGGCAAAAAGTTTTCAATTGCCCTGAAAATATTTATATCCTATACATCCTGTGATTAGGGCAATTACATTTATCAGTTTTCCACCCCCTGCTAAAGTAACCACCATATTATCACGAGGAAGCCATAAAAAAAAAAAAAAAAAAAAACAAAACCTGCAGCACACTCATTCAACTCTGAATATAATGGAAGAAGAAATGCCATCATTCACAAACTTGAACTGCAAAATTATTTTCCACCCTCAGAGCAATTGGTCTTTTCTCACCACTGATAGGCCACCCCTGTGGCAGGAGTTAATTGTTAGCTCCCAAACACCAGAAAGATGGTTCTATTATGATGTTTTGTCTTATAAATGCTCAAGTTATACCTGTAATTGCCTTGAAATGCATGCCTTACTGTGCTTGCCTGGTCTAAGAGCAGTTTAGAAGATCAGACTTGGAGTTTTAAAAGCCCTGATTACTGGTTGTTACTTAGTTAATAAAGTGAGTGGGAGAAGAAAAAATAGTTAAACGTTGTGTCTCATTTACCAAAAAAAAATTCTTCTGGAACTCTTCACGGAATGATGATGTGATACAATCTGATTCAGATTTTGTGTTTTTGTTTCATAAAATATATTTGTTTCATAAATATATATACAGAATTTCTTGCTCACAAACAGATCTTGCTAGTTAGTTTGAATATAGGATGAAACTATATAAACTCTGTCTCAGAGGTTTCATGGCCTTTGCCCTGGACTCCAATTCTTGGGACAGATTGGATTTCAAATCTGAAAATAGCAACAGCAGTGCCAGGTTGGTTGGGGAGTTTAATGTGGTTCGTTCTGCCAAAGTACATGATGAGCTGTTTTCTAAGGAAGTGGGCCATGTCTGAAACTCACTAAGGAAGAGGCACACTTATGTTCTGTTTGCATGGAACAACAGTGACATCCAGTGCTAACACTGTTAAAAAGCCCAAAATGATGACATCACATGATTTCTTGGTAAATGAGCAAATATGATGACAAGGGAAACATGGCTTAGACAAGTGTCTTCACTAATAGCTGCTAATGACAGGGGCAGATGATGCTCAGGGATAGAGAGAACATCCGTGAAGAACACACTCCCAGAGAGCAGTGTGCAGGCTTATGTCTTATGTCAGTCTCACTTTTGAGAATCACTGGCAGGGCACAGGGACCCACAGCACCCTCTCAGTTGACCTCTGCACCCTTGCTTCTGTTGTGCTTGGGTTAGATAGTAACGGGTCCTTGAACTCTCAACACTCTCTTAGCACCCTCTAAGTTTATCTCTCAGTACCCTCTAAGTTGATCAGGAAAATGGAGATGGTGATGCCATTCTACCATTTCATCCCAAATACCTCAAGCTCAGTATAAATTGTTCTGGAGTTATCATTTCTTCAGGTGGAAGATGAATAATTAGAGACATCACTAAAGACATAGAAAAGTCCAACTCAATTAGTATTATTTGATAATATTATAGGTTGTTTCCAGAGAAGGAGTCACTCCTTGGTGCTCTTTCTATCATTGAGAAAGCTACATTGAGTCTGTCTAGTTCTTCATATGCTGTGGGCATTGCTAGACTGCCCTGTGTTAGGGAAGAACAACCTACTGATGATATAATACAAAGCCTTTCTGTATTTGCTTGACTTTAGTAACAATAACTCCCCTCAATTACTAGCCCTTAATCAATACAGCATTCATCTTATGCCTATTACAGAAGTCGTAGTGCCAGGCCTTGCTAACACACTACCTTTGATCCACATAAGACAGGTTTTGCCTCCATTTTACATATGAGGGAAACAAAGCTTGGAAAGGTTTAATAGCTTGCTTACATTCACAGACTGTTAACTGAGAACTGTAGGATAGAATCCAGACATCTGTCACCACTATGCCTTCTATTGGTAAATACCCTAGGTCTTGTTTTACATCAGTTAATACATTAACATGTATGTTATAGGTGAAATACATGAGTTTGCAGTTAAATTTTCATCTTTTTACCACAATGCATTATCAAGGGGAGCACAGCTTTGGATACACAGGAAGTCCTTCCCTTATATTAGTTTTAAATGGAAAGATGAACCCAATACAGCCTTCTTCTAAAATTCAGATCCCTTTCATTTCCTATCAGATGCTTTAAAAAGACTGGTGGAATGATGTTTTCTAAGAAAGTGAAGTTATGTGGGAACTTTGGATGCTGTATAATTTGGGGTTCTATGGAAGGCAGAGATCAAGTCTTTTGGATCTTTGCTTATAATATCTAATTGAATTAGAGATCAGAAATGCTCAATGAAAGCTGAATGTGAAAACATATTGGATTTTCTTCTCTTAAATTTAGCTAGTAAGGAAAACATTTTAATGCCAGGAAGCAGAAAGAAGAACCTTTATTTATGCATTATCTCTATTACCATTTTCTCAGATCAATTAGGCCTTGTACTCTGAAGAATAAGCCAAATCTTACCTGGCCAGGAATAGAAACACAGAATACTACTCTTGAGACTGAGGCAAGACTCCTGGAAGGATTTGAAACATGAAGTTGAAGAGAGACACTGAACATATTTGTGAATACAGTTTCACCATAGCACAAGATGATTGGATGAACTAGAATCCATCCTTTTCTAAGTAGTCTTTTGTGAAGCAAAGCTAATGTCATGCAATTTAGGGCAAGGAAACCATCTTTGCTTCTGCTAAATTATATTTACTCTGAGGTAGGAACATGGATATTTTGTCAACTGAGTCCGTAGAAATTATTACTAAGGCTGGCATGCAACACTTAGTGAAATTTTATAGCATTTAATCAGTGAATGAATAAATTAGTGGATAAGTTTCTTGTAAGGACTTTAACTTAAAAAAAACTGGGGCAACCTAGTCAAGGGGCCAGAAAAGGAAAAATCCATCTATTCCCAAACACTGCCCAAATCACTAGCCACCAGCCACACGTGCCTATTTAAATTTGATTAAATATAATTAGAAATTTCATTTCACATTCTCACTAGCTACACACACACACACACACACACACACACACACGGTCTAGTCCAAGCTTGGGAGCCTGCATCTTGGGATGGCCTTTTTTGTGTGTTTTTACTGGTGCATTATAATTCTACACACTAGTGGGATTCATTGTGGCATATTTGTGTATTCATATAACCTGATCAACCAGTACTTTCCCTTTCCCTCTCCTCCTCTCTCCCCTGATTCCCTACTTCTACTCTACTGGTCTCCCTTCTATTTGTTTTTTAAATAGATGCATTGTAATTTTACATGGAAGTGGGATATATGTGATATATTTGTACACACACGACATAATTGGGTAATTGCACTTCCCAGCACTTTCCCTATCCTTTCCTTCTCCCTTTCTCTCAATTCCATTCTTCTGCTCTACTGGTATCCTTTATATTTTTGTTAGATATCTTTTCTATTTCTTTTTTCTCTCTAGCTTCTGCATATGAGAGAAAAAAAATTGACCCTTGATTTTCTGAGTCTGGATTATTTAATTTAGCATTTACCTGGAAAAAAACAGAATCTCATTCTCTTTTATGGCTGAATAGTACCCCATTGTGTATTTATGCCACATTTTCTTTATGCATTCATCTGTTGAAGGATACCTTGGCTGGTTCCATGACTTGGCTATTGTGAATTATGCTGCTGTGAGCATTGGCATGTATTATGTCATTATTATATGTTGATTTTATTTCTTCTGTATAAATTCTAAGGAGTAAAATAGCTGGGTCATATGTTGGTTTCATTCCTGGTATTTTGAGGAACTTCCATACTGATTTTAGCCACACTTTAAATATATGGTAGTCACATCTATCCTGTGGCTACCATAAGGTAAAATGCAAAGATAGCTAATCCCTGTCAATATTCAAAGCTCTACTGGACAAGGTTATTATTTTAGGATAAAAGTTTAAGGAAGAAAGCCAAGAATGTTTTTAAGATTTTTGTTTGTTTGTTCATTTAGTTTTTATGATTGCATCCATCTCAGCTTATAGGTAAGAAAATCTTCAGGGCCCTGGAGCTTTAAGTGAGTTCTAGAATTAGTCATATGTGTTTGGTTGGAGAATATAATGAGCTGTATTTCACAACAGCAAAACAACAAAACAAAACCCATTCTGAGGAAATCAGTATGGGCAGAAGGGAACCCCAACACCTTCCATGTTCAGTCCAGGCTCTGGTTATTGGCATTAGAGTTTAGCAATTCTGTTTGTCTTTTGGGGACTCCTAGGATTGGGAACAAATTTTTACATTAAAAAGAATAATAAAATCTTTTCTTTTATTACAAAAGTTGATTGGGATAAATTTACAAAATTAAAGGAAAATTACAAAAATGAGTTGCATTCCTAAAATTACTACGATTTAAAATAGATTTTGTCTTTTTTCTAAGAAGTTTTATTCGATAGTTGTAATGCACCATGAACTGTTTTCTATGTTATTTTCCTTAAACATTCTTCTACAACATCTTGGAATTGAGGATATTTTCTTACACTAGGTGAACATAGTATAAATTACTCAACCATATCTTGTAATTGAACACTTAATTAATTTCCATTTTTGAGGTCATTTTTTGTTGTAGTAAACATTCTTGTATGAAATGTTCACATGTGCCCTTGAAATTATTATGAAGCCTGAGAATTCTGGATCAAATTATCAGCAAATTTTTATGGCTTTTTTCACTCATGCTGACAAAATTGACTTCCACATTCATAATTAAACACAAGTCTATTCACTGAATTTTTACTAGAAGCATGCCCTTCTCACAAAAGCATATTTATAGGAGTTGTACTGTTGCTCTTGGAGTTCAACTTGTGAAAAGCGATGGAGGTTCATTTCAGTGGTTCAAATCCTAACATCTTAGTGAATGAATCATTATGCCCCATGGAACTGTGATGTTGAAACAAATAATACATCCTTAATCAACAGGTATGTAAATTTGTAGAGATTTTATCAAAAATGTTTGGAGAAAAAATAGTTACATTTTGCATCACTATTGTTATTTCTTGTTTCCAAAAATAGTCTATATTAAATTGTGATAAGGGATAGAGATGGAGAGGTCAAATTGGAATGTATTCATAATTCAATGTTGATGCATTAGAGCTGGTGAAAGCCAGGACAGTTGGAAAATTTATTATTATCAATAATTGAAAACCTCTTATTCATCATCATTCCTATGATTGCTTTTTTCCCCATAATTTGTTTATTCAGCATCATTGAGTGTCTGCCAACTTTGTTTGATCTTAAAATCTTGGGGCAAGTGCATACATTAGTGTTGCCTCTTATTTTTAAAGCCTTATCAGTTAATTTCCAATTATTTCCCTAGGTTTACTTCATGTTTCATGATTAGAATGACATACTTTTTTTTGTTAACCCCTGACTAGAATTATCTTTGCATTGCTTGCTGAATTGTTAACCTACTCTCAACTCCAGATTAAGTATCTTTCTCAAAGAAAATGCCTGATATGATTTAGTATGCCTTTATCCTAATGCTGCAGTCTAGCGTTGTTTTTTCTTTGTTCCTTTTTCTAATACATGTTGAGAATATTCTCTTCTTTGAATCATAAAGTAGGTAAATACAGACACGTGAGGTCTGGTTTCAAATTTATTACTCATGTGTGATTTGGGTACATTATTTAACTTTTCTGATCTCAAATTCCATATCTTTAAAATTAGGATAAAAATAGTACTTGCTTTGAAGAATTACGAGGATTATATAAATTAATATTAATATTAATAATTTCTTAAGTGCTTTCAACAGTGCTCAGCTCTCAGTATTAATAATATTTTAAATAAATAAGGAAATTTAGCTAAGCTTGCCTTTTTACCTATCAATGTCTTCAAAACATTTGTTTTTTTCTGCATACCCATTCATATTTTACTGCTTTTGATTTTTTAAAACAGATTTTTATAAAAATCTGTAATATCCCCTTCTTTATTTTTGGATCAGACATTTAGAGTTCTCTTTCTAGGACTGTCCATCTTTTAGGCTGAATAATAAAGTAAATCATGATGTTAAAGATTGGTAACATTCTTCGAGCATTTATTTATAAACCATAAATGATACTAAAAACTTAACCTAGAATGCCTTTAATACTCACAAAACGGGATGGGGTTGTGGCTCAGCAGTAAAACACTTACCTAGCATGTGTGAGGCCCTGGGTTCGATCCTCAGCACCACATATAAATAAATGAAATAAAGGTATTTTGTCCAACTACAACTAAAAAATAAAAAAAAAGAAAATGAAAAAAATCACACAAAAACCTCTAAATAAGGGTAACTGTTATACCCATGTCAAATATATAACCAGAGAGATGAAACCACTTTCCCAAGGTCACAAAAGCAGTCC
This sequence comes from Marmota monax, assembly GCF_021218885.2. NCBI lineage: Eukaryota > Metazoa > Chordata > Mammalia > Rodentia > Sciuridae > Marmota > Marmota monax. The sequence goes on from NW_026693344.1 coordinate 3,681,917, forward strand.
CACCACTTTTATTTTTCACTCTGCTTAGTGCATAGGCAGATCAAACACTTGGTTTATTTTGCATTAGTTACTTCCCAGTGAGATGCAACTTTTGTTGATAATGACAGTAATATTAAGAAAGTAATCACAAACAGCCAATCCTTTCCAAGAGTGTTGACTTCATGTAACTCTGCCAAGGGTTTTATTTGCTGATATTTTTATTTCCATTTTACAGGTGTGGAAGTTGAGAAAAATAACTTCTGGCTCCAAATTTGCACAGCTAGCAAGGAGCAGAGGCAGAATTTAGTACATAGACCTGTCTTTCTTTAAGCCTGTCTGCCAGGTTGCTTCACCAGGTATTGTTCAGGTTAATATGGATTTTTCAAAATGAATATTTCTATTGAAGGTATGTTCGTGTATATGTGTATATAAGTCTGGATTTAAGGGAATAATAATAAAAGATGATCTTTTCTGATTGAATGGTTTATCGATGGAATGACAAATCATGCTACAAGGGTTACTCTATTGTGCTTTTTCCATTAATGACTACAGAAGTCTAGGAGACAGAGTCCAACTGCAGGAGGCCAGTTGTAGCTGTTGCAGTGAGGGGGTGGTGGTGGTGAAAGCCTATAGATCTAGTTTATTGTTTTCTTAAAGCGTTAGTATTCATCCTTTACTGCCAGGAATGCCTGTGAAGCTCTGTCACTCTAATTTAAAAAATGCTTCTGAAGAGGGCTCCACACTGTCTGCTCTGAAATGGAACCTTGCTATTCTTATTTGTAAACTGTCAGCATGAGGCAGGAACTAACCATCAGTAAGATTTGCTTTTACAAAAATATAAAGTGATTGGAAACCTCCAAACATCTATAAGTCTAACATCTTTCATTCCTTCCAGCTCTCTCTTTCTTGTGCCCTGTGAAAAGAGCATGGCAATCCCCAGGGGATAATCATTCATTGTTTGGTTGACTTTTAATTCTCAGATGATTTATTCAACTGCTGTGCTTGCAGAATCAGTTCATGACTATAGGTTCTAAAGAACCAAATAGCATTGCAAAATATTTTTCTCCCCCTCTTAGAAGTTTCCATATTTGAAATGAGAGCCTTCTGCCTCCTCCACCCCCCATTTCAATACTCTAGAGAGCCAGAAGATGAAATCAATGTTACAGTAAATAAGGATTGGATACAATGATCTGTCTTGCAAATCCTTTGGTATCTCCATTTAATGTGTGGTCTCCTCAGTATTTACAAATGCTGGGTAACTTTCCTGGTCTCTTAGAATGAGAAGTGCTCATTTGGTGACACTACCCACAAAGTAGAGAGAAAACACTAAGCAATGAGTTTTAGAAATGAAAGAAAGAAAAATAAATAAATAAAACCCTCTAGTGAGTTCAATCTTGGTAATTAAAGAGCATCACTGAAACTTGGATCCACAAGGCCTATCTTGAGTCACTTTAAATGTCTATTAGGCCAGATGTGTATTGTCTGTGAGAACTTACATTTCAGGAAGAATAGCCTTTGAATTGGCTGTGTGCTTCCATCCCTCCTCCACCAGACGATCTGTTGAAAAATGAATGCCTTTGAAACATTTCTCAGGTACAGAAAGGGAGAAGCAGGGTAACACAGGAAGGTGGGCATTTACCCTTTTTCCTGCACAGAAAGGTCACAGCAACAGCCTTTAGCAAATGTCCAGCTTTAATGCAATTTCAGCCTGCAGGAATCATTGTTTCTGAGAATAAAGTATGCACAACTACCTTACCTTTTGTCCATGAAGACTTTACAGATTTCTCTTCATCTTCCATGTCTTTTTCTGACAAGATATTGTACAGATTCTTTTTGCAGATCAACTGTCACACTGGTCTACAACTGCTGGTTTCCCAGTATGTTTCCCAGTATCAGTTCTTAGAGGGCAGGGATTGGTCTTTTCTCTAATCCCATAGATAGATAATACCCAGAAAATGTAGGTATTTGTTAAATAAATGAATGAATAAACACATGAACATAAATAAATAGAAACAATATTTAACTGACATCAGTATACAATTATTTGCTTAGATAAGCAATAAAAATCATTTAAAATGGTTTAAGATATGAATTATCTTTGAGAAGTTAGAGTTTCTAAGTTGGGAAAGAAAGTACAGATTGCTGCCAAATTTTTAAATAGGAAACTGAGAAATGTCTTAGAAATCTCTGGAGGCTTTTATGTTAATCATCAGAGAAAAAAACATGGTATTTCATCATTGAAAAAGGTGATAAATACTTGGATCTTTGCAAAATAATTTAGCTAAATTTAGTTTATGTAGTTTTATCTGATTGGCTTTTATAAATTATGAAGAGTAGCTTTGGGAGTGGGAAGAAGTAAAAAAAAATGTAGTAATACTTCATGTATATCTTTAGGAAGCTTAAGATTTAGCGTGGGTCAGGACATAAAAACCTCTAGAAACATTTAGATAAATGCTAAGTTATAAGATTGATTGATTCTTGGGGGGATCACAAAATCTTCATAGAGGGAAAGCATGGAAGAGTGGCTTAAGAGAAGAACACTATAAACAGATTTCTGGGTTCAAATTTGAATGTTCCCCTTACTGGCTTAGCATCCTTGTGCAAGTTACAAATCTCTTTTTCTCATTCACATCCTCATCTATTATGTGGGGTTTCGATAATAACAGCAACTACCTTAGAGGATTAGGAAAGTCGATGTGTACCAGGTGTGCCAAATGATGTCTGGAGTATAGTAAGAAAAATTTGCAACTCTTTCTGATCAGAGTAAATAGATATTTGCCTGAGGCATAAAATGGGGAAGGGCAGTGAAGAAGTTTAACATTTGCAAGGTTCAGAAATTAAAAACATGGGATGTTTGAAGCACTATAGAAGTTCAAGGAAGTTGGAGCACGTGATTCACATGTCTGGCCTGAGGCTTTGGCTGTAATAGCAGACAGCTGATAGATGGAGTCTTAACCTTTGAGCCCACCCCTGTGAATTCTTCCCATGGAGTAACCCCACACAGGGAACTTGCCAACTTTTGTTATTATAAAAGCTTCTACTTGCCTTAACCCTCTTTTTAAATTTTAAACTGTAACAGATTTTTAAAATATTTAACCTACTTTAACTCTGTGTACTCATTCAGTTTTAGTTCCTTTTAACTCAAGTTTTATTTACTTTACAGTGATATTCGTAAGCTTTTAAATAAGGAGTGTACAAAGGGTGAAAGATGAGTTGGGGGCAACTTCAACCCAAGGAAGTTAGATGCACTTTGCTCCAGTTCAGAAGGACACTTCAGGCTCTAGTGGCTCCTTTGACCCAAACCTTTGTCCTTCAAAACAAGGAATAGTACCTGTGCAGAGACAAGTAAACTGACATTTTTCCTAAGAAAACGTCTGATTTCTCAATGGAAACTCAAGCATGTCTTCAGAATAGTTGTGATTTCTTGTTTTCAGGCCTGCCTGTAAGGAAGCCTATTAAATAAAATCCACAGTTTCTAGCACCATCAGCCTCCCATTTAGTTGATGGCAGGAATCTGACTATGCTGGGAAGAAGCCTCTTCATCTCTTTAATTTTAAAGCAAGGGTTTCCCACCTCTCACAAATAGACTCTTTTCTCTGGTTTGGGGGGAGATGAGAAAAAAAAAATACAGGACAATTTTCACAAAGCTGTTTTCCATTTAAAAGATTCTTGACTCTGAAATTATCTTTCTTTTTTTTTTTCTTTAAATCTCAGTCTTGTAATGAGTTGATGGTAACAAATAATATACAAATAAAAAGTACCCAAATAAGATGATAGCATTACTGTGCTCCCTGATCTTTAAAATTCTTACTTGTAAATTCCAGATGTTTTTTTTTCTAGAGAAAGATAAAATACTCCTAAAGTTTTCATGAGATTTCTTAAAGGAAGGCTTAATCTAGCCTATTAAATTGAGTTACTAAAATTATGTTTATATGTTCTTGCTTCCAACTGTCCTGTTTGCAATAACATTCTTAAAATTCATGATACACACTCAACACACATAGCAAAGACACAATCTCTTTTTCTTTAAAAAAAAAAAAATCTACAAATCCTAGATTTAAATCTCTGCTTCAAATATCTATGAAAGTAAAAAATGCCTCCCTCCTTCACCTGAAAGCCCACATGTCCTAGAATGCTAACTGAAATGCTTCACTTTTATGAAAAGCCATAAATTGTTTCCTCCTCCTTCTTCTGAAACTTTGGGATATTGTTAAATGGTTTAGATATTAGGTGCCCCCAAAAGCTCAGGTGTGAGACAATTCAAATACATTCAAGGTAAAATGATTGATTATAAGAACTTTAATTCAATTAGTGGATTAATCACCTGGTGGGGATTAACTGAGTAGTAAACGAGGGCAGGTAGGGTGTGGCTAGAGGAGGCAGGCATTGAGGGTGAGCCTTCCAGGTATATATTTTGTATCTGGGAAGTAGAGCCTCTCTCTCTGCTTCTTGGAGCCATGCTTCCTGCTGCTTTCCTCAGTCACACTTTTCTGCAATCCCCCCAGGGAATGTGGACTGTCTGTGGACTGAAACCTCTGAAATCATGAGCCCCAAATACACTTTTCCTCCTCTAAAATTGTCCTTGTTGGGTTTTTTACTCACAGCAGTGAAAAAGCTGACTGAAACAGATGTTGACCATATTACATTTAGTATTCATAGGAGAGATGAGGACAAACATGGCACTCTTGGGCAGCAGTGGGGAGTTATATTGGTTTTCTAGGATTATATTAACAAAGTATCCAAAACCATGTGGATCAAGACAACAGAAATTATTGTCTCAAAAGTATTTAGGTAAGAAAAATTAAGCTACTTATAAGGCCATGCTATCTCCAAAGACACTAGGGAGAAACTATTCTATATTTTTCTCCTACTTTCTAGTAGCCTCAGGCATCCCTAGCCTTAGAGAAGTAGCATTCCAATGTTGGGCCCCAAAATGACTCCTTCGTACCATCTTTCCTCAATGTATTTATCTTTGTGTCCCAATTTCCTCTTTTTTTAAAAGATATTTAATTAGGGATCACTCTGATGACTTCATTTTAAGCTTAACTCTATTTACCAAGTAAGGCCACAGTCTGAGGTTCTAGGAGCTAGGATTTCAGGTCACAATTCAATTCAACAATAATCCAGAATGATTAGTCCATTAGGATCCTAGGTATGAGATACAAGAAATAAAGTAGGAATATATCTTAAAGGCACCTCTTACTAAATAAAGAAATTAGATATGATCTAATTTGAAAAGACTGGGAGATACTTAGAACAGGAGTGATATGATCATATGTAAGTTTTAGGAAATTTATTCATTCATATCTTTGTTTTACTTTCTCAATATTTAAAGTCCAAGGGGATTTGAAGGGTTAAATGCTATCTCCTGGCTTCTTAGGGCAGATAGAAGAAGACTATGTTTCACCAAGACCACACTTGATAGCAGTTTTGCCCCCAAAGTAAAAGTGGTGTGATTTAGAAAAAGAGACTGGATGCTAAACAAAAGCAAAACCAAACACAATGAAAGAAAACAAACAAACAAAGAATCCAAAACAGAAATGATGTTTTTTAATTAAAAACTGATTATTTTAAAAGTTCATATGAATTCCAAAGAAATCTAATCATTTGTACAAGAATGTATCAATGTAATGGGGTATGCATGTTTTAGTTATTTACTGCTGCTCACAAAATACATACAAAGCTTATCAACTTGGAAGATAGCCATCATTTAATTTTATCTCATGATTTGGGGCAGGGTTCAGCTGTGTGCTATCTCTGCTCTTGATGGCATCAACTAAGTTAGTTTTATGTAGCTGGTATCAGGCTGATCTGGAGCACCCAAGATGGCATATCACATTCTGTTCACTTGAGGGGAACGATTGGAAGATCAGAATCATCTGGGACTGTTGTCAATTGGAATATTGACCAGTGGTGTCTTCTGCACAGTCATCTCAGATCAGTGTTATCAGAAGTTTTCAAGACGCCAGAGAAAGTTGTAAGCCTTCTCATGTGTCCTCAAGATCAGAATGTAACATTTTATTGATTAAACACTTACCAAGGTTATTCTAGACTCAAGGTGAGAGGAGTTAGTTTTCACTTTTCAATGGGAACCATAGCAAAGACTTTGCAGTCATCTTTAATTTATGAAAGTTAAATATGACAATAACTGTTACTAAAAATCCTACAGGTACTTTGGGAGATTGTTACAAAAGTAGGTAAACATTCAAAATCTAAAGAATTACTTAGCAATAGCTATATCTTTATAGTGTTGTACAGAGATGTTGTCGAAATAAAACTAAATCTGTGTTCTGGAAAACATTACAGCTAAAGACTACGGAAATTTTGAATTGATAATGCTGACCTAGTTAAATTACCAGCTTAATGTCTCCAAAATATCTTCTACTACCATATATCCAATATAGTGAAACTAAAATAATATGAGGAAACAACAAAAGAACACTATCCACTTAGAAAAGGATTAAGTCTTAAATATGCCTAGGCTGATTGCAGTCAACATCTCAATTTGTTTCTCTTTAGAAATATACTGTATTTAAAAAAGGTACTGTATTTTAAAACTTTGGAGGTTTTCCCGTAACTAGTTGAGAACAAAAGTTCAGACTTTGGGGGATATTTAAGAACTCAATTCTTGTGTACTCTGCTCTTTTCTTAGCTTTACATAGTTCCATAAAACACAAATAGCAGTTTTATTGTTGTTTTTCTATTGTTTTACAAGCTTACTGTTGGGAACCATGGTCATGATGCTGTCAGCATTTTTAGACTGGCACACACGAAAACATTCGATCCGAGAAGAGAGGCTCAGCTTCACTGATATCCTGTAGTGTTTTGTTTTGGGAAATGCCATGTTGGTGATTATAAAGGATGAAGTCATACATTTTTACCAACCACATCCTTCCATTATGGCAATTCTAATTGCAATGAGCTGTGGAATCGATGGAAGAAGGAAAGAAAATCCGTCCAATAAAATAAAAAGTGAACAAAATAAAACTTCCAAGGTTTGGCAAACTTTTGATAGGCACACTTTTGTTTAATTATATAATATTACCAAAAAACATGGTATATTTTGGTTCTGGAAGAATAAAGAAATAATAGAAATGTATTCGTTTTCATTTGGGGATTTTGAATCCATACAAATATATTACTATTATTATTATCAACATCATTCTATTGTGTAAAGTTATTTTCTTAATGAACTTATTGGACTCACTGATAACAATTAGTCTCACAAATCATTCTGCCTTTCAATAATTACACTGCTATTAACTACTTCTTTACAAATTCTTCTGCCCACTATTTTTACTTTTTTCTTACTGCTGAAACAACAAAATTAAATTTGAAAAATAAAGTCAGAACATTTCCAGTATTCATCGTTGTAGTATAGGCAATAGTTTTCAAATGTTGGGTTCAATAAGAGGACAGATATTTGCTTTATCATGATGTGATTTTGCATATTGGTATATTTCACAAAATAAAGTCATTTAACAAAGAGAACTTTTCCTTCCTTCTTCCTCAGGCCCATGACAAAAAAAGAAAAGTATCAGGCTCATTCATTCAATATTTTGTGAATGTTGGTATGTGAAGCTCAAAAGATGAGCAAGAAATATCTGTGACTCAAGGGATTTACAGGAATGACAAAGATGAACACATGTGTGTACTAATATTGGAAACAATGATTGCATTTTTTGAATTTGCTCAGGTGAGACTTTTTTTTTTTTGAGAGAGAGAGAGAGAGAGAGAGAGAGAGAGAGAGAATTTTTAAATATTTATTTATTGTTTTTTAGTTTTCGGCGGACACAACATCCCTGTTTGTATGTGGTGCTGAGGATCTAACCGCGGGCTGCACGCATGCCAGGAGAGCACGCTACCGCTTGAGCACACCCCAGCCCCTCAGGTGAGACTTTAAAAGATTGTTCTTCAGTTTTAAAAATAGTTATTTGACCTACTCTTTCAAAATTTACTATATTGTGGAATAAATTTGAACTTCATTTCATCAAGTTGGGATTCAATTTGGGTTATTTAATTTAGCCATAGATTCTAATGAAGTGGAATTTAGACATTCAATTTAGCCACAATTCCAGTGTAGTATTATTTTTTTACTTTAAAATTCTATTCACTCTCCTCCTTTGAGGATAAACTAGTTGCAATTCAGATTATATATTTAATTCATGTTAAACTTTTGACCATATATTGAGCTGAATTAAACTTATAGACTATTATAAATTCAGGACACCTACAAGATTAGGGGCTTAAAGTGGTTGGTACTAATGCATCTGAATATATACTATACAGAAATGCTTAATGGTATCATGAAGAAAGCTATTAATGCCATGATAAAAAGAATCTAGTTTCAAGTCTCACTTTTCCCTGCAAAAGAGAATAAATATATCCCCCTCCTTTGTTACCTTTGAGAAACTTTAGATCATTGTATCCAAATCACAGAAAGAACTAAAATTTATATCTTACAATGGTAAAAACCATTTCATCATGATTTCTTTAATTTGGAGAAAATAAAAATTGTTTCAGATTCTTTAATAAACACACACATACACACACACACTCAAATATCTATATTTTATCCAATAGAATGTAGTGGATTGCACCTTCCAGAGGTCTTTCCTTTGGTGCCAGAGTCACAGGTTAGCAGATTTGGGGAGAGGCATCTGTAAGGTCCTTGCTTAGCATCTGGGTGGCCATGTTAAGGGACAGCTGCCATTTTCCCTCCCAAGGATCTTTTCAGGAAAGGCTCACCACTCCCTCATACCATCCCCACCCTTAAACTGCGTGCATTAGGACCCACCTGGCTCTGATCCCTTTATGATCCCATAAAAGCCCCCAAATCCAAGCCTGTTCTGCCTCTTTCTCCTATTGAGAGATGTGCCTTTATTTGTCAGAGTGACAAACTTTTTTGTGTATTTCTGCTGGGTATCCGACTCATTCTTCACTGGCCTGTCTCCTACTTTATTACTTTCCTTTCAGCATCAAAGCATGAAAATAGAGTCACAAAGATGTTGGACACATTTTGAATTGGTAATGAGACTCTTTTTAAAAGAACCAACCAAATGTTGTAAGAATAAATATATAAGATCCTTTTCTTCAATAGATATTTTTGATGAAAATCAGAATAGTGGAACTAAGGCAGCAGATGCAGAATCAGGGGTGAAAAATTATAATGAAGAAAAACACAGGTATTTAGAGCAAGTTTGGGGAAGGCTCTGGATTTGGGGATGGGAGAGCCAGACAAACATGCACAGATATCTCATTCCACAGTTTGGATTCTATCATTCTCAACAGATTCCTAAGTTTCTAAATAGTATCTGAGTGAAGGAACCTCATATTAGGTGGGTACAACCAATTCTAGTGCCCAGAGTAAGCAACCCACTAGGTAGACAGAAACTGATGTGACTCTATTTTTGAGAAACCAGCCTTGACCTCAGAGCAAAGCCCGTCCAAGGAAGGGGGAAAGACCTTGTCCTTGGAAAGACCCACAGAGCACTTCTAGGCACATACCCACCCTGCTGAGTTGTTTGTCTACAAATAACAGAAGATATCTGTGAAGCCAGGTGTCCCTGACTCAGTTAGGCTAGGTGAGGACTCATAGCAACCCCCTAGCAACCTCCAATCAGCATGAAACAGGGAAAACACCTAGGATGACAGATGACCCTCCCAGTAGTTTATGGTGGTTGATAACATTTTGGGAAACCATGTAGTTCAGCATGTACTCCCCTCGTGGCTTAAACCAATCAGTTCAAACAAATCCCCCTCTTATACTAACCAATCACCCCTACCCAACTTGTTCCCGCCACTGAATGTGCTAATCATGTTTTAGCGTTGTTTTATGATTTTTCCACGGTGTGTGATGATTAGCTAAGAGATGCTATGATGTACGTGAAGTCCCTGCCTTCCCCAAAGAATGCATAAAACTGCTGCAAACCCTAGGCTTGGAGCCTCTCGGTGTCACCAGTTGTTGTGTGCTCGCAGAGGACCTAGCTAGCTTGTAATAAACACCTCTTTGCTGCTTACATCGATCTTGGTCTCTGGTGGTCTTTTGGGGGTCTGGAACTCGAGCATATCAGATAGTAATGAGAGAGAAAAGGATAGGGAGTGGGGAGTAGGTAAAGGACAGTAAAGATTGACATGAGGGCAAGCATTAGGACAGCCATTTGAACATCCCCTGACATGTTATAAAACACTTCCTGTTTCTCAGAAAAGACATAAATTTCTGTTCAGAAAGCAACATCATAATCTATAATCTGGCTGCACCCACTGCAGGACAATTGAAATATCAAAAACCAATCAAGAGGAGTTTATCAACTTCTGCTTATATGCCTTTAAAAGAGGAAGTGAAATTATTTAAATGGGGATATTTACATTTCAAAATTTTGTTTATATTGCCTGGATAAACAGCCTTATGCAAAGTCTGGCATTTGGCATTTTCCCTCTTTGCGCTTTTCACCTTAACCCTATCCCAGAAGATATTTCTATCCTGCTTCTTTTTCCTTGTGTAAAGGAATATAACAAAAAATAGCAAGATGACATAGGGATAGATTTAAAATTATTTCAATAGACATAGATACTACTAGTGTAGATGCTACTAATGGTAGATACTCTTTCCCCCCAAATTCAGGGAGATTCTATAGGGGCTCCATTGAGATTAAACAGTACTCATCTTTAACTGCTTTAAATCTTCAAGATCTAGTATCACTTTTTATACAAAAAAAAAGTACTCCACCCTTGTTCAGGCACTGCTTAGTATTGGATTATATGGGATACTTCTTAAATATTTTAGTAAATATGAATCATTAAGTGTTTGAGGAAGTGTGATTTAACAAAAAAGATAAAAATGTAGGACTTTTATATCGATCAATCATCAAAGTTCCTTTCCCCTGTAAAGGAGAGTTCCTCTCCTTTAGTCAGACCCCATGTTCCCTCCCTTAAGGTAAACAAGATGGGAGATAAAGAAAGGGCATTCCAAGAACATGCCTTTCTGAACATAATCAACTACTAAAAATATAAGTAACTATTTAAATAATATATAAAACTAATATGGTAGCAGTTTCTTTCTATTCACTGAAACTAATGTAGTTTGTAAAAACTATTTTCTATGTGGAAGTATTTTCAGTTGTATTTTTTTATTCAGAAGTTTGATTTGGGAGTGTTTCATATGCAAAAATTATGGAATCAGATGATATCAGATTATAACCTCAGAAGAGCAAAACTCTAGTATTTTATGCAAAGTGCAGTAACACCAGCAATAACATTTTTAAAGTAGGAAAAGTGACTCTATGACTGACATTTGGACCAATCAGGTGGCAGTAGAGCCTCTAATCACATGGCCCCCAAGCTCTTAGTGCTTGGTAACCAAATGGGGTAGTAACTGATGTAGTTCATTGTAAACAACAAAGTGTGAATTACCTGTAGTTAATAACAAATAATAAAATAATTAGCAGATATCTATCACAGAATTGTTTTTGAGTGGACAAAAACCACAAAATGACTGAAAATTTAAACTAGGTTACAGTGAATACTAAAGTGGGAAATTTTGGAAGCATGTAACTAGCTTTATGATGCTTCCCTACTTCTGAAGAAACATCTTCATAGCCTGAATTTTGGTTCAGAATAATTGGGAAGCAGTTAAGCCTGTGCATGGGGTCACATCTGGAACTGTGCTGCAGAGCTACCATCTACATAAAGTATGACCTGATCCGTGCTTTACTGAGTTGGGCAGAGATTGCCTCCTGCCTGGATGGTTCACACCAGAGGCCTGGCCACTTACAAGCTACATAAACTTGGGAAAAGTCTCTGAATTTCTGGGCCACGGTGTTTTCATCTCTAGAATGGAAATAAAATAGAAAAATTCTTTTTGAACCAAAATACATGGAGCTATAGAAATGTCAGTAGCCATAATACCATTGTTTTTTGTGCTTAATTTTTGTGAAACTTGAGTGTATGTAGTTCTGTGACATCAAATTTAGTAGCCACTACTTACCTGTAGCTACAAAGAACTTTAGATTTACTTAGTCCAAACAGAGTCTTAGTGTAAGTATAAAACACACTCCCGATTTTGAATATTTTAGCATGAAAAAAGAATGCCAAATATCTCAATATATTTAATTCTCTTTCAAAATGATAATAATTTTATTATATTGATTTAAATAAAATATCTTGGGCTGGGGGCGGCCTAGCTCAGGTCCTGGGTTTAATCTCCAGTGTTTGTGTGTGTGTACCTATATACACAAATATTGACAGTTAAAATTAATCTCATCTATTTCTTCTTTCTTTTAGAAATTTAAAATTGCATATATGCTTCACATTTGTAGCTCACAGTGTATTTCTATTGACCAAACTGCCTATGCAGATGATTGTAGTAGATAAAAGGTAGATAGATATAAGAAAAGTATTTACTTAGAGTGTCAGATTTTATGTTTTTTAGGATTAAGAACCTTAATATACTAGTAAATATAATTAATGAGAAAAGTAAGCTGTAAGAGAAAGAAAGCTTAAAAGGTTAATTCTATACTATTTTTTATTATGTAAATCTAACAATGTGGTCACCTATTGTGAAAGCATTATTTGTAAGATCAGAAAAAAATTTAAAGATTATTAAGAAAAAATTAGAAACTAATCCAGAAAAAAATATAATTAGGCATGCATTCAATTGATGTGATGAGGAATTCAAAACTTTCATTTGCTCTAATTTTAAGGCATTTTAGAATTTAATAAGCCATAAAATGCAATTAATTCACATAATATTATGCTCTCATATTTAAAATTAGATATCTTCTGTCTAAAATGACTCTTATAAAACCATATAGTGCATGGGGTAGAAACAATAATATGCCATCCCCAAAAGATACTCACATACCAATACCTAGAATTTATAAATATTTCATCTTCTATGCAAAGGAAATTTTGCCTACGTAATTAAATTGTGGATTTGAAATGCTAAGGTTATCCTGTATTATCTTAGTGGTCAAAATGTGTTCATTTATAGGGAGGCAAGAGGATCCAAGTAAAAGACAGATGTGATAACAGATGCAGAGGTTAAAAAGATATACCCCGAAGATGGAGAATGAGGCTGTAAATCAAGAAATGCAGGTGAACGCTATGACCCAGAAAAGGCAAGAAAATGGGTTCTTTTCTAGTCTCCAGAAGACATGCAGCCCTTTCTATCAGATACATTTTGCCTCATAAGACCCATTTTAGACTCAGACCTTCAGAACGGTAAGAAAATAAATGTGTGTTGCTTTAAGCCACTGCTAGTGATAAATTGTTACGGCAGCAATTAGAAATAACAGTATAATAACTGTTACTAGCTGATTTGAAAATTATAATTATTTGCACATATATAATGTCTTTCTCATATTGAAGATACTTCCTATCTTCTTCATAAGGTCAGTGTGAATATATCATAAGATAAAATGTCTTTCTCATATTGAAGATACTTCCTATCTTCTTCATAAGGTCAGTGTGAATATATCATAAGATAAAATATCGTGAATGCTTTAAAAGTATAACACATTATACAAATACATAATATTGTCAATGTTTTAAACATAGCCTTGTTCTATAGGTATGATATTAATATAGTTTCATAGTTGGGATTGCTTAGAACTTATCTACTAAGAAAGAATGCATGAATATATATGGGTTAATTTGGGTTCACTCTGACAAAGATTTGTGTACTAGAGTTCATTTGGGAGATCATTCCCTAGAAATTTGCAAGGACTAGAAAGTGACAGACAAAAAAAGACAGGCATTAGAGGGTTAAAATTTTTTACCCAGGAATTTGCTATTGTGGTAACTGAAACTTTATTCCTCTGTGTAAACCTAAGAACCAACTTAGAGCACAGTGCTTCAAATGATTACTCTTCTAGAGTCAGGAAACTGAAGTATTTGTACACCAGCATCTGTCAGTCATTTGTTGATAGCTATTCCCAGAAGCTGTTAATTCTTTTTTTTTAACATTTATTTTTTAGTTGTAGTTGGACATAATACCTTTATTTCACTTATTTATTTTTATGTGGTGCTGAGGATCAAACTCAGGGTCTCACAGGTACGTGGTAAGGGCTCTACCGCTGAGCCACAACCCCAGCCCCAGAAGCTATTAATTCTCTTGCACCTCTGGCCTGCTCTAGGGACAGATGACAATAATCCTCTTCTTGGCCAAAACTTAGTCAGGACTATTGCTCTTCCTCTTGACTAGGCTTCAGCCTTGACCTGTTGTAGCAAGAGTCTTGCTAAGCCAGTTTAGTGAGAATATCCTTCACCTTGATATCTATTCAAGTTCCTCTTGTGCCAAACTGATACTTGACCAAGTTCTTCTTTGTAATTTTATCCACTGACTCCCTCATACTGCCCTTTGGTCACAAATCTCAAAATGTGTTTATTGAGTTTAGAGCTGAGTTCAATCAGTTATTATAATAGCTTTGACCCCTGTTACAATAGATTGAATAAAGTCTTCCTTGCCTGTTTAACTCTGCCCTGTGAAAATTTTCTTGGATACAGGCATATGAGTCTCAGGCTTCTAAGAGAAGCTCTCAGTCAGAGAATTACAGGTGTTGGCAATGGGAAGTTGGGCCGTTTGAATTGGTAAGTGAGGGGACATAGATAAGGAACTAACACACTATTCTCAGTGACCTATTGACTTTAAGGATAGCATTCCTTTCTCTAAATTAATAATTTTTATAAACTTCAGTTTCTTCTTATGTAAAATGAAGATAATAGCCAGTGGAACATGCCTGTAATCTCAGTTGCTCAGGAGATTGAGGCAGGAGAATCACAAGTTCAATGACAGGCTCAGCAACTTAGGGAGACATATCTTAAAATATAAATAAATAAATAAATAGGGCTGGGGTTGTGGCTCTGAGGGTAAGTGCCCCTGTTAAATACCTGGTACAAAAAACAAACAAATTAAAAAAGACAAAATAATAATTTCAACTGTAGAATATTACTGAGCATAATAAATTGAAATTGCATGTAAATGCTAATCATTTAAAGGTATTCCAGAATGCTTAAATAGGTAAGTTTATTTTGAATCAAACAAAGGATTGGAAAGCCAAATGATATACATCAATCAGAGATCTTACTTATATTAAGTTTTACTAATAATTTCATGGAAATATGCAATTACAAGGCAGAGGAGAAGCAGGTAAAGTCTGGTGCACCTATGTGCTTACTCAGGTCCCTCTTGGTGAACCTGTGTGCCTACTCCGGTCCTTCTTGTATTAAACACATGTTCTCTAACTCAGAGTTCTGAATAAAGTACCTAAATAATGTGTGGGTTGCTCACACACCAGGGAGCATTCTAGAATGCTTTAATATATTATGAAATATTTCTCTTTTACATGCTAGAGAGTTGGAGTGATCACATGATTTTATCTTGGAAGCCTTAAGCAATCCCAAGCCAGTAACATTATTAAAATAATTCCACAGATAAGGATATGCCTTCTAGTATATGTTATTGAACTATTTGCCCAGATATACAGTTGATCTATTTCTAAGGAGGCAAGATTGGTCATTTGGAGGTAAATAGATCACAATCTACCTGCTTTAATTCCTTCCTTCTCAATTCAAACAGAAAAACCTCCTCCTTTGCCTTATTTTATCTTATTATGTTTCATTCATTAATCTGGTTGCCTAGGATTAGAAGTCAATGTACTAAGTGTTTACTATATGTAGGGCTCTTTTTCAAGAGTTTTACCTCTGTTGGCACCTTTAATTCTCATGACAACCTATGAGGTAAATATTACTTTCATCTATCCAAATGGGGAAACAGAAGCACAGAGAGATTGTGTAATATACTTAAGGACTTCTATAAATAGTAAAAACCAAATTCAATCCAGGTAGTTTGGACCTAGAACCTGAGCTCTTTCTTAATCACTATTATGCCACCTTACTAGATAAAGGAATACAGAAGGAGCAACACAGTTTGTTCAATAATTCAGACCCTGGACATGTGTCAATTTTCTCAATAAGCTTCCAAGTGAATAGAACATGCTACTTATAAGAATTCAACCTAAGGTACTATGTGAGACATCTTAAAAATATATGTTTAAATTTTATTATTCTCATTAATCATCAAAAATTACTATATTAATTGGGAAATATATTTAGATGAGACAGGAATATAGAAATTCTTACCATAATAAATGTGTCAAATTGAAAATTGATTTTTCAGTATGTCCAATATCTATTTGTCTAATTCCTAGACATTTTATTACTATTGACCTAGCCCTAATTTATCTCATCCTCATTATTCTTACAATAATATTATCAGAATAAAGGATAAAGAATAGAAAAATAGAATTAATGTTTTATACACTGAAACATGCTGAAGCATTTTTAATAATTAGTATAACCAGCATAAAAAATATAGGGAATTCTAATTACAATGTTTTATATTTTTAGGAAGAGGTTTATTAATCTATTTGTTCATGTAACAAATATTTACTGAATCTCTATGTACCAGACATTATTTTTTAAGTGTTCAAAATATACTTTTTTATTGATTTTTTTAAATAAATAAATGATGGCAGAATGCATTACAATTCTTATTACATGTACACAGCACAGTTTTTCATATCTCTGGTTGTATATAAAGTATGTTAACACCAATTCGTGTCTTCATATATGTACTTTGGATAATGATGTCTGTCACATTCTACCATCCTTGCTAATCCCCTGTCCCCTCCCTTTCCCTCCCACCTCTCGCCTTATCTAGAGTTCATCTGTTCCTCCTATGCTCCCTGTCCCTACCCCACTATGAGTCAGCCTCTTTATATCAGAAGAAACATTTGGCATTTGTTTTTTGGGGGGGATTGGCTAGCTTCATTTAGCATTATCTTTTCCAACACCATCCATTTACCTGCAAATGCCATGATTTTATTCTATTTTATTGCTGAGTAAAATTCCAAGACATTATTTAGATGTCAGAATAAGTACAGAACAAAGACAAGAAGCCTGTTCTAATGCAATATATATTTTGGGGAAGTGTGGCCACTGATACAGACAAAACACAACCCAGTGGAAAGAAAAATATAGTACAGAGTACTAGGAAAAAATTAATTTAGGATGTTGTGATAGTGAATTACTGGTAGCTTCCTTAGAACAGGTGGTTAGAGAAGAGCTCTCTGGAGTGGTGTCAAGAAGCTAAAATTTGAATGACAAAGAGGACCCAGCCAATCACAGAAGCATAGAACCTAGAGCATACTGGGCAATAGGTGGTTTGAAGATCTCAAAGAATGTGCTTGGCATGTTCTAGAAACAGAAAGAAGGCTGCAGGGTAGGAGGCACATAAGTCAGGCAAAATGCAATTCACATTGAGCTTGGTAAGCCTAGGAGATTGCAGATTTCTTTTTCACTGTGTTGGGAAGCACTGTAGTAGGGGCTAGCTTTTTAAATGTTGCACATTTTAAAAGATCACTCAGTTGGGATGTGAAGAATATGGATTGTTGGAAGTGTCAGTTAAGGACTGAGTTTAGCTGCATGGAATTAAAAAAACCTAATAACAGTAACTTATTTATATAAGACAGTTTTCTTTTCCTCACATAACATAATATCCAAAGGCATCCAGTCTGAATTGCTGAAACTATGGTCAATTCCTTGAATCTTTTTCTTCAAGGTCAGTAATAGCTCCAGATATCTGATCTTCTAAAACTTTCAGTAAAAAGAAAAAGGGAAACCCACAGAATAGGAGAAACTTCTGTCAACTCTCTTGTGATGTTTTTGAGCAGTTTATTCAAGACATCTTACCTAAAATTTTCTTTCACAACTCAGGGTTTAGTACTGTGTATACTGCCATTGCTATAGAGAAAAAAAAGACTATTTTTGGAATGATATTGGCCAAATTATACTGTTATATTGTATGTTATGTTGTTTCTAGAGGTGTAAAATATATTCCATTTTTAGGTTACTAACATGTAACAACAAATCCCACCATTATGTACAACTGTAATGCACCAATAAAACTTTTGGGGAAAGAAAATACTATTTTGAGTTTTGAGATACACAGTGATTCTTCCATAAGAATCATGGTTAGTTATTCATCTCTCTAAGTTTCTGTTTTCTTGGGTATAAAATAGTAAGAATAAAAATAATAATAGTGGTAACTAGATATCCTATTACTTTTCAAGTTTAAATGAGATGATCCTAGAAGAACGTTTAGTGTAATTCTTGGTATGCAGTAAATAATCAGTAATTGTGATTTATTAGAATGTAAGCTTCATGAAGGTGGGAATCAAGTCCGTCTCAAGCAAAAGCTCAATAAATATTTTTGGGAATGTTGAATAAATAAATAAAAGCAGTAAATTCTCATGAAGTTTAGAGGGTATAACTGTGGTTGCACCACAGCAGGTAGAGTATATGCATTTGTGTTAAAAATAAATACCCGAGGAAAAGAGCACCAGCAGAGTGCTTCACAAACGTATAATTAACAGAGCCCAGATTAAACTCGCATTGCATTCTCTGGATTTTTGGAAGAAAACTCATTGCTGGTAATGTTGTCCCTGGAGTATCGCCAAGATTTGAAAGTCCAAATTTGCTTCAAATGATATTCTGTGAAGACAGGAAATTGTCAGAGAAGAAATAAGTTAACTCTTAAAACTCAAGGGTTTTGAGTTAGTTCAAAAACAGAAACTATGTACAATTTTAGAAGTTTTTCACTTTGGGGGAATGATTTATAATCAGTTTAGGAAAAACACTTATAATGAACAAACTGTTACTAATCCTTTTGAAAGTGGGGACTACATTATAGAGTGATAATTTTTTTTCTTAAGAAACATCAATGGTTCTTTAATTATCAAATCATTTATGAGGTCTTAGAACTTTTTTTCTTTTCAATAACTGCACAGGAAGGACTGTCTGCCATCTGCTAATTCTTTTTTATCTGTGTCCAAATTTCAAGCTCTATTATTTTAGTCCCACTTCTAAAAGGAATTTCATGTCATTACAAATTAATTGTACAGAAATAAAATAAACGAACAATTTTATATGAGCAATTTCCAAACAATTAACTCTGAGGAGGAACTCAGATTGAACTCAGATTGTACCACTGAGTTACATCACCAGTTTTTTTGTTTTGTTTTTGACACAGGGTCTTGCTAAGTTGCGGAGATTGGCTTCAAGCTTGTGATCCTCCTGCCTCAGCCT
The DNA here is from genome assembly GCF_021218885.2 of Marmota monax. Classification (NCBI taxonomy): domain Eukaryota; kingdom Metazoa; phylum Chordata; class Mammalia; order Rodentia; family Sciuridae; genus Marmota; species Marmota monax. Next base: position 3,701,042 of record NW_026693344.1, read on the forward strand.
CCCAAGTTGTTAGGAATACAGACATGTGCCAACAATCTGGACAAAAGAATAAACTTTCTAAAGCGCTATGACTATGCATGAGTTTCTGAAGCAGAGGAGAAAAAAATATAAGCATATCTCTTTTTGGTAGGAGCCAGAAAGTAAGTCAAGTATTTTATGAGAAAGTTCTTGAAGGTCATGCAAATGAATTTAGATACTAATTGATGACCACAAGGAGCCATTGAATAGTTTCTAGAGGGGTAAAATATATTCCATTTTTAGGTTAGAAATATAATTCTTCCTGCAGATTGTAATGGATTTAGGGAGTCATGTGTTTAGAAAGGTAAGTAAGAAGTTATTGAGCTGGTCAAGAATAATGCAGTTCTTACATAGGGTACCTGCAGTATAGATGCCTGTGAGTAAAATAATTCAAGTTTTATTTTAAAAGAAGAACCAAAAGTACTTCACAGAATCTGGATACAGAGAAATAAGGAGGAAGAGGAAACGAATGAGGGTACTGGTTATTGGCAGAAGACAATTCAGTTGGGCCATTAGCAAAGAGGAGAATATTCGGGAGGATATGAGTAAATTTTAAACATGCAATGCATCCCCTGATGTCTCATTAGAGGTTGAATGTACAATGAGAATATTATAGTGGGCTGGAAAGAGCACAGAAAGCCAAGTCAGCAGAGCACAAATAAGTTTCAAGTTCACAGGGCTAAGGGAGCCTCTGGCAGAGGTGGCTAAAGAACTAACTGACCTGTGCAAATACATAGGTACATAGAACAGCAGGGTGAATGTGGAAGAGGGAGTTCCATGCCCAAATGTTGTGTGTAACACTAAAGAGGCAGGCTATGTCCACATTTGAAAAAGGGAAATCTGGTGTGTTCACTATCCCAAAGAGCCGAGGCTTTATGTTGCACTAATGGGAAACCACTGAAAGTTTTTAGCAGAGAGCAGTAGGATTCCGTCACACTGGTGGCAGTTATGATGGATGGCCTGCCAGGAGTCTGGCTGGAAAGAAGGAGACTAATTAGGAAGCTCTTGCAATCATTTAGTGAGAGATAATTAGAGTGTTTACTAAGATAGCAGTAGTGGGAAAGAATGTGAGGACAAAGGGTGGAGATATATTTGGGGCTGGTTAGCCAAGAGGGCAGAAGGAAAGTGAGGGGGTCAAAGATTATCCCTGGTGTTCTTATTTGGGCAGTTGGAGAAATAAAACTTGACAATTGTGGAAATGGAGAAAGAAAAGGAAAAAAAGAGATCGAGAAGATAGGGCCAAATAATTAGGAAGTAATGTGGAAAGAAAGGAGCATGAAATGTACTTTAAAAGTCCATCAAGAGCATAGAGAGTACAGGAAGTGCAGACTAGTGCCAAATGCTTTTAGCTGTCAACTAAGTTAAGAGCCAAAAATTTCTCCTCTGATTTAATGACCAAGAAGACAGTCTTTGGGTGAAGGCAGTTTCAGTGGGGTGGTACAGACAGAAACCAGACTGCTGTGGGAGGAAGGCAAAGGAGGAAATGGTGATAGTCTAGACACCTTTTTCAGAAAGCTTAGAAAATAATAAAAGAAGGAGACAGAAAGGGAACAAGAGACAAAACAAGACTATAGGATACAGCCAATTTTTTTTTCCTGAAAAAAAATATACACACATATATATGATAGATATTTCCCCATATAACATATCTATGACTATGTGGCCATATATATGTGTGATCATGTATGCATGTATGTCACACACACATATATGTAGATGACCTATCACCCCTCATCAAAACATATGCTAATCTCTGCCTATAAATTAAATTTAATGATTTAATAAATAATGTGAAACAAATTTAAATTACAGAATTAGAAGATTAAGATCATTTACTATAGTGGTGAACATTTTTAAATAAAGCTGGATCTTGAAAGTAACAATATTCAATATCAAAGAATCACTGTATTACTATTTTTATATATTTTAAGATATTTTAGTTAAATATTATTTTGTCAAATAAAAAATTAAAGAATATAATACTGCTTAAAAAGAGGAAGTCTTTCCCCACTCCTTCCATTTTCCATATGTTATTTATTTTTTAGAAAGAGGATAATTATTTCCAGATTCCCAATTAACCTCTGATGGCCTCTGGAATGTTGACTTTACATGGGCTTTTGTCTTATTGTTGTGGTGCTAAGCATTTCTTTAGAGTAGGATTTTGTATACTGAGGATTAACATTCATGGAACAGCAGAGCACTCTCATCAAGCAGAACACATCTGCAGGAACTTCATGGCCTAATAAAACAAAAATGTTTTCCCTCTGTTTAAAAACAGAACATAGCTCTGCTAGAATGAATGATGTTTTTGCATGTTAACCATCTCTCAGGTGCTTTATTTATTCATTAATTCCTTTATCACATAATGCTTAGCATCTGTGTCTACTAGGTACCAGGCATTGTTTGGATCCTAAGAGAAGCATACAAACAACATATAAAATCCACTACCTTTGTGGTCTCCTGATCACAAATCAGATCCCTAACTCTAAATTTTGCATGGATGCTCTCTCTGTACTCAACTCAAGCTCTGATGCCTCATGTCATTCTACCCTCGCCCAAAATCTGGCATCTCACACTGAGTGAAGATGTCTTTTACCATAAGGATTCTGTCAAGGAAAAATGGTGTGAGGCAAATCAAGATTAAAGATTTATTCAGTTGATTCACATCAGGAAAGACTTGAAGATCGGGTAACTCCCCTTACAAAGCAGGATAGGAGTTTTAGAGGACAAGGGGAGGAGAGGTATATGTGTACTTGTGAGTCTAGCCCAGCTTGAGGTCACCTTCATCTTTAACTGCTGCTAAACTTCCAGGGGAATTGATTGGAAATTGTTCTTGCTTTAATGCCTCTTGCTTTGGATGGATCTTAGGTTCCATCCCTCCTGACAACTATCAGAACAGTTCTTTTGGCAAACTTTATAGTTTTTCAAGGTTGGTTGTGCAGCAAGGAGGGTAGCTACAAACTAGAGGAGTTATGAAGGAAAAGTGGAGGGAAAAAGAGCAAATGAGGCAAGGGATGACACAACTGACAGAGATCTAGGACCAATCAGTTAACTCAGAAAGTGTATTGGGTTATAGAATTTGAGCATGGGAAAGAAAAGTTAATGCCAGGAAGGATGGAATCCAAGACCCAAGAGCTGGATCTTCTCAGGGCTTTATCTTGTTTTGGTTACTCTTTATTTATTGGTTCTATTCTCCTTTACTGCAGCTGGGCTTTCTCCATGTAAAAGGGAACAGGACACTAATATCCTTTGACTAGCAGCTCAGAGCTCCAACACCAGAGAGAAACCAGCCATATACATATAGGATGCAGCAAGGAAAAACTTAGAGATGAATGCAGATTTTGGTTCAACTTGGCCAAACCCAGACAATGGTCACTACCCACTTCATATGGTTTCTGTAAGTATTAACTAGTTATAAAAACTCAGCCAGTCTATATATAAGCAGACAAGGAACTTTAGAATGCAGTCACAAAGCAACTCTATTTCTTCTCCCATTGTCCTTAAAACTCCATTGGGAATACCTTTTTTTCTCTTTTCTCTATACCTGAACTAAATTTAGGTAGATAGAACAATTTTTTCTGGTTCATTTAAATCAAAAGAAAAGTCGCATTTCTTAATGGAAATGAGTAATATAGTATTTAACTCCAAACTAAATGCAGGTATGAAAATTCTATTTTCAATTTTCCCAAGATATATGGATGATCTGTTTGTCTCTTCTTCATATTTAGTCCCACAACCCCTAGCTAGCCATGATTTCTAATCTCTGAATTTTACCTATAAGGGATAGGTGATCCAGGTAAAAGGTGGCTGGTACTATTGCAGTGTGGCTGGTCATATCATGGAGGAATATGCAATCGAATCATACAGATTTGCAAAATGTCAAAACTGAATTTTCTATAAGATCTTATTGCATATTCCTCAGACATTTCTCTGAAAGAATTTCCATCTGGAATTCCATTGATTCAGGGATGTTTTTTCTGGCTTATCATCTTCAAGTACTCTCCCAGTCTTCAGTTATTGCAATTCTTCTGATGAATCACTTGACACCTCAAAATGGACTTCTTGAATGAGGTCACTTTCAAGAGGGTCCAGATTGTGTGTTTCTTATTTGACTCCAATTTGGTTTAAAAGAAGATTAAAACTGTAGGAATAGAATTTTATGAAAGTTATAAACATGACTCTCATACAATACACAGTGAACTTCTGTGAAAGATTTATTTAACTCATTAATAAGAGAACCAGTAGGATGTGAAGCCAGTTCAAAGAGTATTTGAGAAACTATATGTAGGTAATAAAAATGTTTGAAAATATATAGTAGATTACATACAAAACTAATATCCTAAAGACCAATAAAAGTGTAACTTCAGGATTGTCTTTTATAGTAAAGAGAAATGATTAAATCCCAAGAATCTGCAGGTAAACATGTGATTTTAAACATGTGATTTTAACTCTTTTATTGGTCATTTTTAATTATACATAGCATTAGGATTTATTTTGACATAATTATAAAAAGCATAGAATATTGTTTGCTGTAATTCAGTCTCCAGTATGTCCCCATTCTCTTCCCTCCTCCCTCTCTCCCTTCCCTCTACCATAGTGATCTTTATTCTATTTACTTTTAGACTTTTAAAATATATAGTTAGTGTCTTTCACATCATTTCTAAATTTTGTAGAATTTTTAAGTTTGTTTATGCTGCTGTCATGGCTGGGTTTGTACTTTCCTCACATTGTGGCTCTCCTTGCCTCAGAAAATATTGCCAATCTCTGCACCTGAACCTCTCAAATGATCAGATGTGGAAAAAAGACTCCTTCATCTCCTGGAGGAAAGCAGAGCAATGGGGAGATACAACATCACAGACCTCTGAAGAATCCTCCAGTAGCCTCCTCAGTTCTATTAAGTAGGAGCAGGAGCACAACAATTTTTACTATCTCTTACTTTGGCCTCACTTTGCTGATGTGTTGTCTAGGATATGAGTACCTGCTACTCTTCCCTAAGTTTTTCTGGTGAAACATTTAGCCAATAAGAAGTGCATTCCACATTCCACATATTCTTTATATGAAGCTGTCAGTAGCAGGGCCAGGTGACCCCGAGAGTGAGTGCCTCCTTGAAGTCTGATTGCCTCACTCTCATCCCACCCCTGCTTAGTAAAATACTTGGTACTTAACATATGCTCCCTAAATGTTATAATATGAATTTTACTACAGTTATTGTTGTTGTTACTTCCTGGAGACTAAAAGGTTCTCATTTTTTAAGTTGCCTATTTACAATCTCTTCAGAAATTGCCTTTTCAGATTCACCACCAGTAATTTTTTCCTACCAGTTCTGTCCCTTGTGCTCCTGCTATACCAGAGTAGCTATTGACATGGACATTGTGGTTGAGAGCATGCAGTTTGTGGTCAGGCAGAATTGAATCTGAAACAACTAGGGGAATTATCAGTTTGGACTTTGGGCAAATTACTCAACCACTGATGGTTTCAGTTTTCTTATATCTAAAATAAAGATAATAGAAACTTCTTCATAGACTGTTATAATATTAAAAGAGAGATTGTACTTAAAATACTTAACATATAAGACATGCTCCATAAATAATGGGTGTCCTTTTTATGATTCTGAATCTACTACCTTCTGTATGATGCTAGATTTGGAAACTATTGTCAAGTTTTTCTCAAATTAGCAGTGATTCATAATAAGTATACTGTAAGTAACTGGTTCCTCTGATGCACATAAAATAGTCATTAATTTATGCAGTTTTTTAAAAAAAGCAGATATATATTATGCAGAAAAGTACTCATATACTATTCTCACTTTGCAAATGTGAACAGCAGGATGGAAATGTTAAATGAGTTGCTTAAAATAAATTATCTGATTCATCAGTAAAAATAAAAAAAAATCCGAGTGAGTGATTTTTTTCCTCTTAGTAAGTAAAGGTAGTAGTAAGTATAGGGAAGATATTTAAGACCACAATAAACAGACCATTTATAATCTTTGCTATACTTTACACAGTTTACTCCTCCCATCTTTATTATTTCTTTCACTTTCATTGAAAAGTTGTAGCATATTTTTATGAGACAATTGTTTAAGGCTCAAGATTTAATTTATAGTCACTGTTCTGGCTGTGTGATTTTGCTGTCCAGGCCTCAGGTTCTCACATGTACATATAAGGGAAGTATAATAGAGTTAACCCAGTATTTCCCAGAAAATCTGATTTTGTTACCTAGTATCTTCACTCAATAGAAGTAGCTTCTGGAAAATACATCTTTCAAAACAGCATTTCAATGTGTCAAACCAATAATTAAATCAGATGAAGAAAAAGTAAGAAATAAAACTATTGGAAGGACACACAAGATAACTATTGTTTTCAGACATTATATTTTTATACCTTAATTATCACACAGAACCAGTTAAAAGTCTTACTCCGATGAAATGAAGTTGAAGTAACTTAGCTTTTGATTTTAATTGTTTAGAGAGTATAATACATAGGTGTCATTTACAATAGCACCACAAATATAAAAATATTTGGAATCCTACATAATAAAAAATGTGTGGAAATGTCTGGTTCGATGTGGATGTGATGACTACTAAGAAGCTGTGCAGACGACATAATTAAATAGAAAGGAAACATTATCCTGACAGATTCATATTGCAAATATATTGAGACATTTCAAACTTATAGTAGTACATCATTTCCCATCAAATTTCAAGTGTTTTTCTCATAGGATAATTTGATGAAAAAAAGTTATTATTATATCTTTCTTAAATTTAAAGAAGCAAGCCTTGGCAATTTTGCAACTGCTTCCAGATTGCACACAATTAGTAAATGGGGCTTCTACAATTTAAACCCAACAATCTAAATTTACTCAGATTGAACATTACTTTGCCCAGAGCCCAAAGTGACAATGGCATAGAATTGGTTTATATTTATAATATATATATATATATATATATATATACACACACACACACACACACACACACACACACACACACACACTAGGGTAACCCAGAGGTGCTTTACTGCTGACCACATTCCCAGCTCTTTTTGATTTTTTATTTTGAGACAGGGTCTCAATAAGTTACTGAGGGTGTCAGTAGGTTGCTGAGGGTGGCCTCGAACTTGTGACCCTCCTGCCTCAGCCTCCTGAGTCACTGGGACTAAAGGCATGTGCCACTGCACCTGGCTTGCTACAATATATTTAAGGGAATAAGAAGGAAGGAATTGCTTTATCAATTAGATAAATAAGTAGGTTTATTTCACATAATGCAAATGCAAACTCCAGATGGAATAAGAATTAAGTGGGAAAAAATAAATAGCAATAAAACTTGCAAAAATAGAATTAATGTCATCTTTTGTTTAGGTAAGACTCCCTAATTCTGGATGGACTACATTAATACAGCAAATACAAATGCTGTCTGTTATTTGCCAAATGTCATCATACTAGTGTGCTATGATATGATGGCAAGCAACAGACAACCAGTCTTTGCTCTAGGCATTACCCAAATAGATATTAAGTCAATATTTACTTGCACCTACTACTGGGTTACTCTGAAGACTATTGACAAACATACCTGACCTAGCAGTCCTGATTGGCAAAGGCATCCCCCAAGAAGAGGACATTGAAGATAAGATGTGAAGATGTGCAGAAGATAGCCAATTTGGAGGAGACACGAAGAGGTGAAGGGAGAAAATTACAGAAGAGGGAATGTTATATACATAGACTGTGTGGACTGAAACTGTGCTTGTTGAAAGCTATGGAAAAGGGCTAATAGACAACAGCATATAATGAGGAGAGACAGGTAAAGTGTGTCAGGGATGAAATTTCTGCATACATGAACATTTACAATGTTTACACATTAAAATCACTTATTTTAAAGCACAAATGACAAACTGATGAAAACATTTTTTTAAACATTTTTATTTTTTAGTTGTAGTTGGATACAATACCTTTATTTTATTTATTTATATAGGGTGCTGAGGATCAAACCCAGGGCCTCACACATGCTAGGCGAGCGCTTTACTGCTGAAACACAACCCCAGCCCCTGATGAAAATATTTTTCACAACAGAATTAGTTTAAAAGAGTGTGTACACAGTGAAGATTATCCAAAAATTGTACCTAATTATATAGAAAAGTGGATCAAAGAAAAAAGAAAAAGCTTCCGAGATTTTGGTAACAAAATCAGCAACTTATTGAAACCCTGTCTCAAAATAAAAAATCAAAGAGAGCTGGGAATGTGGCTCAGTGGTGAAGCACCTCTGGGTTAAATCCTTAGCACCAAAAAGTCATTCAAGAAAAATGACGATTGTTTTTGAGAGAGAGAGAAGAAAGAGAACTTTTTAATATTTATTTTCCAGTTTTTTGGCGGACATAACATCTTTGTTTGTATGTGGTGCTGAGGATTGAACCCGGGCTGCACGCATGCCAGGCGAACACTCTACCGCTTGAGCCACATCCCCAGCCCAAGAAAAATGATGATTATTGAACATAGAGAATATTTTATCTCACTGTATTCAATGGGTGGGCATATCAAATTCATAATAATTTAGTAAATATTAATCAAGGTATTTAATGTCAACTGAAATGAATGCTCCACTAGTGAGGAAGATCATCTTTTAGAACACATTTTGTCAGTATATGACAAACTCTTTATGCAACCATTACTTGACCCTGTAATTCCATTTCAGTTATCATTTGATCCATGTGTCTAGTCACTCATCAGAGTCTAACCTGGCAGCATTCCACAAGAAGAAGAAAAAGAGGGAGTAGAATAATAGGTAAAATTAGACTATGAGAAGGGGCCTTTAAGAAAACTATTAATTTTCACAAGTTAAACCTACGAGCTCTCAAGCAATTTACATAGTAAATAAAATAGACCTAATGTGTGTATCTGCACAGCACACACGCATGCACACACACACGCACACACACACACGGGGAAATAGAGAATATTTTGTAGTAACTTATTTTGTGTAGACAATATCTACTGGAAAGAAATACTAGGAAAACAAATGGATGTTCAATTTTATCTTATCCAGGGCTCTTCTGAAAAGCATAAAACGCTTTATCTTTTTCTTTGAAAAATATTTTGTATGTGAAGGCAGAGTCTAAGCTAGTTACTAAAGGAAAAAAAAAGTTTCCAATTGCCTGGAGTCAATTTAATGCTTAAATAGATGGAATGACATCCATGGTAGGCAATTTGTTTCACATTCCTTCTCACTAGAAAATAATGAGTTTTAGTCCTTTGGATTTACAGGGTAAAACAGGAGAGAAAACCTGTCTCTCTCTAAAATATATATAGAGATATATTTTTAATCTTTCACTCTAGATACACACACATACCTGCACACACAGAGTGGATATATTTTTTGAAAGCTTTATCTTGACTACTTGATTTCTCATAATTTATATCATCAGCATTGAAATGGCAATTTGAAATTAGGGCAAATTCATAAAATGACCTATGTGCAAAACAAAATATGAAAGTGAATTTTCCTTTAGGTTTCTCATGCCTGACCTTCCATTTCCACTTAAGCTTCCACCAGAGTCCAGACTTGTATTGTTTCATGGTTAGATTATTATAGTACCATAACTGCTCTGTCTCTATTGATAATGCTTTACAGAGTGCCAGGTTAATTTTGCTACATCACACACTTTCATTATATTGCTGCCCTCTCAAAATATATCTACCATCTATAGGATAAAATTCAAATTATTTTGAAAGACATTCATAATTTCCTCCTTTCCAGCCTCAACCTTATTTCTTAATATTGTTGCCTTCTCTTCTAATCTATAATCTTCATGTTTATCTCCTGTCCCACATTTTCTCATTTTCTATCCTTGTACAGTTCCATTTTTCATGCATGGTAAACTATTTCTATAGCTGTCTTGATAAATTACCAAAATCTCAGAAGCTTAAAACAATACAAATTTATCTTACTGTTTTGGAGGATAGCAGTCAACACTGGTCTGACTGGGTTAAAATCAAGGTTTAGGCAGGACTGCCTTCGGTCCAGAGTCTTTAGATGAGATCTATTTTCTTGCCTTTCCAATTTCTAGAGATTGCACTCATTCCTGGTGTCAAGGTCCCTTCCATCTTCATAGCTGGCAATGACTGGTTCAGTTTTTTTCACATGGGATCCATCTGACCCTTACTTTTCTGCCTCCCCTTTCCACATTTAAAAACCCTTATGTGTCCATTTAGACAATTCTATAAAGTCTATTTTCAGATCAACTCATAAGCAGACTTCATTTCTTCTGCACCTTACCATTTTTGCCTTGTAAATAACAAGGTCACATATACTAGGATTAGAATATGAACATCTTTGGGGGACCATTATTCCACCTACCAAAAATGGTCTGACCATTTTTCTCTTCCTTTGGAACTACAGATCTTTGGTTATTTTTCAATGATTCACTCAACTCTTTTATGAAGCCTTCTCAGAATGCAGTTAAGCACAATGATTTCTCTTTCCTTAGAAATGTTATGAACAGTAGTATTACACTTACCAACTGATAACAAAGATACCTTTTGGGTTCTGTTCCTGAAAGGTCTTTGTCCTTATTTGACAAAGACCTTTCAGGAAGAGAACCCAAAAGGTATCTTTGTCCTTACTTGATCTTGTTCTTCCACAAAACAATAAGTCCACAGACAGAAGGGCCACCAGAATTTTCTTCTAACTTTGGACCATTTGAAATGGTATGGGTAAACCTACCCATGATAATAGATAACAGTGAATTCTAGTGTAGACTGTGTCACTTAATCAATACATTTTTTTCCATTTTTTTTAACCTCTGGGGAATCTCAGTTTTCTTATCTTTGTATGGATGTCATTAGACACTGTTCTCCAAGTTACCACATACTGATATTGATTGTGTTCTCTGAATAAACATTATAGACTTTGAATAACATTCTATGCTTCCAAACTTACTAGAATTAGCATTGCATAATATCAAAGGTGCTGAATGAGCATGTCAAATCCTAAATGTGCTTATCCTAGAGAAATAATAGAAAATATCTAGGTAAAATCTTTATACAAAGATGCTCATGGTCAAATCATTTCCCAAATCAAAAGCAATTTAAATATATAAAGATATTTAATTTCTAATAGATAAATACTGCAAAGAAAAATACCAAAATAGCATAAGTGGTCATACTATCAGAAGATTTAAAAATACATTTTATATACCTTTTCTTACTTTCAAAATTAAACATTTTCTAGCTTTGATAGCTTATCTTAATATGTAACTTTTACATGTAACTAAATATACATTATTTATTGTTTTTAAATTTATACCAAAGTTGTCAACCTCTACTATGAATAAATTCAACAAACACTTACTGGAGATTTATTAAGCACAAAATGCCATGCTGGGCAACAAAGATAAGAGATAGTCCCTGCTAAATGGAGCTTATTTTTAACTATAACATTACACATTCAAACAATCTCAAGTCCGGTCATGATGGCACTATTGGTGGTACATATCAGTATAACAGACTTCCAGAGAAAGAAATGATGCATTTTTATTAATTTTTAAATTTGTTTTAATTAGTTATACATGGTAATAGAATGCATTTATGCACTTTGATATATCATAAATAGATGGGATATAATTTCTCATTTTTCTGAGTCGTGTATGTTATAGAATCATATTGGTCATGCAGTCACATATATACATACAGTAATCATGTCTGTTTCATTCTACTAACTTTCCTATCCCCACATCCCCTCCCCTCTCCTCCCTTCACTTCCCTCTACCTAATCTAAGGTAATGCTATTCTTTTCAAGTGCCCCCCACCTTATTGTGAATTAGCATCAGCATATTAGAGAAAACATTCACCTTTAGAACAATACATTTTTATGATGTGGTCAAGGAAGTCTTCATAGGGGAGGTGACATTTGCAGATTTTTTTTTTAAATGTGCAGGACTTTGCTAGTTTCTAACTGATAAAAATGTGTAGTATGATTATTTTTTATTTACACAAATAGCATAACGTGTAAAATATATATTTCTTATATAAGATCAAAGAGCGCAGTTCAATTTTATGTTCTAAAACGTAAATTTCATGTTCTGAAACATTTCTTTCTTGACAAAAAGAAAGTGAACTTCATTTATTGTGGTCAGGAACCCATTGCCTTTGGACACTCTTGGGAAAAAGAAACTATCTACTTTGGTAACACCGACAATGGACTTTACTTTTTTCTTGATAAGGAATAAAATCTGAAGCTGGGTTTGATCCCCAACACTCACACACAAAGAATATCTGAGGGATGAAAATGCAACAAGTAGTTTTCTGGGGAGAGGCAGCTCCTCTTAGAGCTTTCCCATCCAGGTATGGGAAGATGAGGCTTCACAAGAGCCATAGAGCAGGGCAGTCAAAGAGTACAGGAACTTGGATTTCTACAGAGCTCCCCAGGGTGTTCTGGTGGTTGGCCAGGTTTAGAACAAACAACAGAGTAAGGCTGTGCCTTTCATCAGCTAGCAGCATGAATAAGTATGGAATGGCCCCAAGAGGATTTCTTTGGTCCTACAAAATATTTATTAGCTGGATCAGTCTCTTGAACCTTGAACATCTGCAGCTTAGCATTAAAATTTTTTTTGATATTGTTGCTTCACGTGTAGATGATTTCATCACTAGGCTATAAACTTCTCAAGGTGAAAACTAAAATGCTTGTTTTTGTTTCTTTTAAGTCCTCTGGAGTCTCTTCTGTGCTTTGCATGGTTAGTTTTAACTGGTACTCAAAGAAGGAACACATGAATGAAAAAGATCAATTGTCATTTCTCCCTCACCTAGAAATCTGTACTTGAACTAGAGGATTCTATCAAAAGTCGATCCTTTCCATGAAGAGTGTAATGTGTGCATGTATTCAGGTAGATGTCTTTCAGAGATCCATTGCTCTTTAATACTATTTCTTACTCTCCTGACTAGGATGTCTTGTATACTTAACAGACCAAGATTTTTCACGTTTCTGTTTCTTGTGTTTGAACTTTTACCATTCTTTTTACCTATTTATCTGTTCCTTAATACCCTCAGGGAAAAATTCCTCCTGCAAATTTGCTATAACATGGCAAACTTTTGTGTGGACAAAAAAATGTGTATGAAGGGGCTAGAGTTGTTTCTCAGTGGTGGAGCACTTGCCTGGCATGTGTAAGACCCTGGGTTTGATTCTTAGCACCACAAACAAAAACAAACAAACAAACAAATAAATAAAATAAAAGTCCTTTGGAAAAAAAATATATATATATATATATATATATATATATATATATATATATATATATATATATACCAAAATTAGTCCACACACTTATGCAGAATTCAGAGAACTCTAGCATTCTCTTGATTAAAAAAAAAGTTGAGACGGAGTGAAGAGGTCAACTCTGATTGACTATCCTATGAAAATTCCTATCCAATGAATACATTTTCACCTCAGCTATGGCATATTTTTAAAGTTAAAAAAGACAGTAAAGAGATTCATATAAGCAATATAACACATCCATCACATAATTATGTCAGATTTCACAAGGCAAGAATACTCTAGTATATATAATTCCAATTTATTGTGAAAACTGGCTGAGTACATTTATGTATGAATTGATTGGTTGACAAGTCCAACAAATGACCTTCATTCTTTGTACAAATGTCTACAAAGGAAAGCTCATCAGGTCAAATTTATAATAAGGGAGATCTTGGGAAGGATGCACATTGCTCTAATTAGTAGCTCTACAAATACTTAGAAAAACACTCAAGAGATTTTAAGTGAAATAATAATTTCAAAATATCAGACTGATTGAATTAGTCCTGCTAAAGGTCCTACCATATTTCTCGGTCATTTCTGTCTCCCTCTCCCCCTCTCACCCCCTTTACTTTCCCTTAATCAGAGAATATTAAACATTGGCAACTCTCCTTAAACTCCCAACAGTTCTAATGATTTTTCTCAGTTGGGGACCTTACCTCCTTCACTGAAGCACCCACCTCCATATCTACCCATTCACCTGTCTGTACCTACCTGTATGTTCTGCCTGCCTTCCTCTCACTATGGATGAACTATCCATGTTTCAATATAATGTGAAACCCTCTATCTGTTCAGAAGCTCCCAGCCTTTCTTTTTTCCTCAAGTATATCACTCCACTATATCTAACATTTCTCTGCAACAACAGTTTTTCAACCTCTACTGAATCATAACTTTCAGCCTGAAAATTTTCAATACTTTTCTCATCTTAGCAAAACAAAAAACTTCCTTTGAGCTCAAGTTCTACTCCAGTTACCACTGCGTCCCTTCTTTCTTTAATAGTGAAGCAGTGAAACCAGTGCCTGTGCCCTGTCTCTCAGTGCTGTCCTCCCATCCTCACGTGGACAAGTGCATTGAGCTGTCATTTTTTATCACTCTCCTAAAACAACACTTGTTAACACAACTGTTGTCCTCTGTATTGCCTCTGTGTAGATTTGATTTTCATTACTCATCTTATTTGATCTATCAGCAGCTGATAGAACTCTTTCCTAGGGTTCTACTCTTTTCTTTTGGTTCTACTCTTTTCTTTTGGTTCTACTCTTTTCTCCAGCACACCTCTGCTGGCTTTCATCCCACTTCATTTCTGATCCTTCTCTACCTCTGAAGATATATTTTATCTTCCTGTCCTTGAAAGCTGAATTTTCCCCAAGCCAGTTCTTCCATTACTTCTCTTTTGAAAGTGCATTCATTCCTTTGATGAATTCAGTTTCACACCTTTAAATAACTGACAACTCCCAAATTTATATACCATTCATTCTACACCCATTTCTTGAATATATCAGTTATTTTCAAACTAGTAGCTCAGCAATTCATTACAAATGGAAATTAGCTAATGCCCTTTCTCTATTCAAATTCACCCATGGCCTCTCCTGTCACTCAAAATAAAAACCTGAGATTTCTCAGTGGTCTATAAAGCTTCTCTGAGCTGGTTCTCCCACAGCTTCTCTGCCTTGCTTCCTTCTGTTCTCCTTGTCACTCACTCCATCCATCCGGCCTGAACTGTTTCCTGTTCTTTAAACTTGGTGACTGTACTACAGACTTAGTGCATTCTGACTTGTTTGTACCTCCACATCTCTCTCTCATTCTCCAACTCTTTAAGGTCTTCAGTCAAATCACTATAGCATATGACCCTCACCACTTCATCGTATGCCCATTTTCTGTTTTGCTCTTCATAGAAAGCATGTTTAGCATATTCCGACTAATATGCTATATTTTTTAATTATTTACTCATTGTCTACCTACCTATACCAAAACATAAGGCCCGTGAGAAGAAGAAATGTCTGTTTTGCTGTTTGTTGCTAAATTCTTCACACTCACCACTTGGAAAACACTGCTTGCTCAATAATGTTGGTGTTTCTCAGAGTGTGGTGCCCAGACCAGCATCATCAAAGCTACCTGGAAGATAGAGGTATGTGTTAGAAATCACAATTCTTAAGCCCAGTACAACACTACTCAACCCAGAACTCTGGGAATGGGGTCCAAAAATCTTTTTTTTTTTTTTTTTTTTTTTACAAGCTTCCCAGGTGTTTTTTGTTTCTGCTGATGTTTGAGAATCACCGTGATGAATATTTGTTGAATGAGAATAGACATGAGAAAACTTGTGTTCTTGTTACTTTTTTTGATTAACATGTAGTCATACCTTTTGGGTTAAAGTGTCATGCAAATAAATGAGTAAAACCATTCTGTAGAATTTATTTTTTTTCTGATGTGATTCATAAGTCTAATAAGAAAAAGATTTTAGTTTATCATTTAGAAAATAAAAGGCATATATCTTATCCTAAGCCACAAATTCAAATCTATTGAAAAGTGGTAGATTTGCAAAGTCATAATTGAATTTATAGAATTAATTTATGGTTTTGATTCAATTTTAGTTGAAACTTCTGTTAAAAATTGGCTCCAAGAATTTTGTCCTATGATTTAAAAAGTTAAAGCTTTTATTAATCAATTTGCTTTCTTGGTATTTCCCTTTTTGTTCCCTGCAATCAAACAGATCACATGTAAGCATCTACTTCACATCTGATGTCTGGAATACATTCTCTTCTAGTAAGACAGGACACAGAGTGAATTATGGTTTGTGAAGTCTCTCAGATTCTGTGAAGTAGAATGAAAACTTCCTCCCTTACTCTCTAAGTATGAAGTTATTAGAATATTTTCTAGGGTGAGCAAATGTTTCTGTTAGCCCAGGATAAAATCTGTTTATGTTTGATGTCCTGATATAAAATAGTATCCCTCAATATAGAAAGTGCCCTGGTTTCATGATAATTTATAAGACCACCCTACTTATTTTGTATATTTTTATATGATATATAAAGCATTTTAAATAATATTGTATTATTACTTAATACACATATTAAAAAATGATGAGAGTATTTTTTGGTGCTCCTAAGATATATATATATATATAAAATAAGAAATAACTATGGAAGTTGATGTATATATTCAATTTGCTTATCTATCATAATCAATTCAGTATCAAATTATCACATTTTCACCTTATATGTGTAATAAAAACAAAGCAACCTTATAAAAATAAAGTAATAGACATAACAGAGTAAAAATAAATATCTATGAACAAAATTTTAATTATCTCTAATATTCTTTAGAAGCATTGTCTTTGGAAATTCATTCAAAAAATTTAGACTTTATTCTTCTGATGTAATAGTTAGGAAGGAGAAATTTGAATATAACATATGTATAAATGAGTATTATATATTTGACTAAGAATTTCCACATATTAATGTAATGTTTTGCTTAGATTTCATTAGTCTTTTCCAATTCTAACACTGAATGCCCACATCAATTTTCATAGTTGTTATGTTCCTCAGTGTGTATTACCAAGATAATGTTATGATGTCACCACAACAAGAACAATGAAATTACAGACAACTTTGCCTGATATTTTTCCTTTACTAGGCCAACCCTCTCTACTGTTTATTTGACTTTATGCAGGTACAACATTATGATTTTAAAAATTGCCAGTAGATGTGTATAGCAATTAATGCTGAATATGATTCTAATTCCTGGGTCAAGTTCCATGGTTTTTGGCTTGCAGCACATCCCTAGGCCAAAATGAAGGGTACTGAAATACACATTGCAAAAGCATTTATCTTACTGAATAAGTATATCAATGAGATTAGGTGCCTTCCTTTTGAGAATTCAGATCTCACATGAAAATCATACCACATTATTATGGGCAAGACTTTGACACTATTCTTTTGGAATAATTTTAAAAGTTGTCTAGCTTTTTAAAATTTTAATTGTTTGTGCACACTAATTTGCTGAGAATTTAAAATTCATTAAAGGAGTGATCTAATATCCTCTAGGCTTGGCTAGTATATATAGTTTTAGTAAAAGAAAAAGTACTTGTTAGTTGACAGGAATACCCACCTGTGAAATAATTTATACTGGAATTTGTAAGAATTACTTCAATTATATGATCAATTATGTAGCTCTTTTAGACTATCAGGATATTTGTGACAAAGATATTTGTTTACCTGTTGCATTTTCAGTACTGTTACACTTCCCTGCTTGGTCTATCTAATCAGCCCCTGTCTGGCAGTCTGTTCATTACAGTTGTGCTGGCATCCCCTCTTGACCTCCATGTCCAGAACAACTGTGTGGCATTCCACATGAATAACAAAACCAGCTGGCGTCAACACATTGACCTTCTCATGACACCCATGTAGGCGGTTTGTATACATAATCATGGCCACAGCCTGCTTATGTATGTACCAAGTGTGGGTTTGGTTACAATTGGATTCCTTCAGTTTGTAGTTCACAGTTGACCTTAACACCAATTTGAGCAACTCTTTTCTTTCATCAATAATTGCTATTAAAGCAGTCTCAATTTGTAAAGTGCTGAATTTTTATGGGAAAAAAAGTCTTGCTTTCGTCCAATGCCCCTCTATTTAATGAGTTGCTCTACAATTGGGAAGTACATATACTTTTTTTTTACACATAATTTTAATACATGTGTTATGGCGAGATTGCAATAAATCACCAAGTTGATCTTAAAGCAGGAGACAGAATATTTATTCACCAAGTCGAGGTCTGGATCCACCAGCCGGAGGTCTGGATTCACCAGTTGGCTGGCCAAGAGGCAGACCGCAAGTCTACACCCTTCGACCCCCTCCTGGGGGGTACAACTTTTATAGTTCAAAACCATATTAATCATAAGTGGCTGTTGCTATGATTCGAAGTCATAAACAAATGTCATGAGGAGTAGGTCAAAACATCCCTAGTTGAGTACAAGTTAAAGAATGGTTACTAACATCCGAACAATCAATCTCTGACAGGGTACATTGTCCAAGAAAAATGGGAACCAAAAAGAGAACAATTTTTACATTGTATAAGAATTGTCATTTTGTGTTGCCAAACATGCTAGCTAAGAAACTGTTGATGGGCACAGAGGCAGGGCTTTCCCGTGGGAGAAGCATTTTTTACATGACAGAGTCTTAGGGTAAAATGGAGTCTGTTTGGTCATTTCACATATAGCCTGGCCCATAACACATGATGACACATCCTGGAGCATCAATATTTCTGTTGCTTTCTGGAAAATGCGTTAAGGCAAACAATTGTTATAAGAATTGAATGAGATACAAAACCCATGCACAGTTTTAAAAATATAAGCCTTCAAAAAGTTAGTTTTAAGAGTCTGGTTTCAGGCTAAGCAGACACTTTGGAGCAGAGGTTTGTTCTATTCTGGGTACCAATTATGACTATTTTTGTGCAAAAGTGTGAGACTGGCAAATCTCAATGTCAGTGATTTTTCTGACTTATTTAGCAAGCTAAATAAATACACTTTTAAATGCTACACTTACTCTGCCAGAGAAAAAGTAGTCTTAAATAAAAATTGCTCTTTGTCTATATTGTAACAAATACCAATTGTATTCTGATTATTTAAATTATCCTGTTTAAATAATTTAAAAAATATTTTATAGATATTTATTATATAAGCATATATATATAAATTTTCTTATAGCTATAATATTTGGCTTATCTCAGTATTTCAAAAAAACATCAAAGCAAATTCTTTATCTATATCCTTCTTTTATTGAACTTTCAAATTTGAACTCTCTATAAGGTATTATATATTTGGTTACTTAAGGATCATGTCATACATATGTATGTATATGGTGTGTGTGTGTGTGTGTGTGTGTGTGCATGCATGTGTGTTAAAAACAGTAAATGCTCAGTAATATTATGGAAATGGGGTTGGGGGCTGGGCCTGTAACTCAGTGGTAGAGGGCTTGCCTAGCATCCACAGAGCTATGGGTTCTATCCCCAGCACTACAAAATAAATAAATATTTTGGAAATGAATACACTGTGAATTTGATTCTTGAGAACTGATTATTAAGCCTTACTGATTGAATTATTTAAAAGCTTCTCATTGCTTTTTTCTAGAGGAAATTCAGGTGAGTTTTTCCCCTTTGATCCTATAATCTTAAGAGATACAGATTTGTGTGTCTGTGTGTATTTGTTTTTATTGGTGCACTATGTCTATACGTAATAGTTGGGTGCATGTTGATAAAATCATACATGGAATTTTATTGACTTTATTTCAGTCCCTGGTTCCCTCCCTTCTCCTCCCTTCCTCCTTTCCCCTATGCTCTTCCTCTACTCCACTGGTCTACCTTTAACCCCTTTTTTTAATTTTAATTGGTGCCTTACAGATATACATAAAGGTAGAATTCACTATGGCATATTTATACAGGCATAGAGCATAATTATGTCAAATTCATTCTGCATTTCCTCCTGTTTCCCATTCCTCATCCTTCCTGCTCTATGTCCTTGTACTCCACTGCTCTATCCTATGTTTTTACGAAGACAGACAGATACAAATTTTTGAAACCCTAAATGCACCCCTCCTCTAATGTATATTTGTGAGAGTGAACTTTAGATATACTCCCTTTTGTTTACTGATTAAACAATTAGAACATAATATTCACACCCTCAAATAAGCCAAATCATTCAATAAAATTGAGTAGAACTGAAATTAAGGATATCTAAAAACAGCTACCTGAAACCTTGGGAAATATGAGTGATAAAAATACAATGGCTGAGAGCATTTTAACCACAGGATTTTTTCCTTTTATACATAGACAGTTTCAAGGTTGTTGAGTTGCTCCTTGTGGTCCCTACTAACATGCTTATATGTTCAGGAACTACAAAATTCACAAGCCAGATCTTTTTTTCTTTCTTTCTTTTTCCAAAATGAACCCATATTTGTAACCCACTTGTAATGTCTGGTTCAATTCCCAGCCAAACAAGCAAAGACACTTTCTGAGCAGTGATAACAATTCTATACCTGTTTGTTTACAATTTGTCTGACAATGAGTCAGAAACCTTCAATTTTTTTATACAAACCTTCTCAGATTGATTTAGCAAACTGGAATAATTTCCTGTCTGTCTCTCAATCTTTATAATCTAAGAAAAATGACTGCTGTATTTTCAGTCTTCCTGTCTGATACAGAAGAGACACTATGTATTTCACAGAGAAAATAATGTCTTTTCTATTCAGTTAAGTTGTACTGACTTATCACAAAAACCTGGTTTTTGGTTATATCATTGCTCACAAGGTTGTCCTTGCCTGAGGAAACATGGCTACTCTGATTAGCAGTAAGCCACAGTTCTTTCTTTCTGATGCAACAGGACTGTGAAATTAAGTGTGCTTGGGTGAGCTGTTTCAACAAGCATTAGTGATTGGACCCTGGCCTTCTACAAAGGCTGCCCCAAAGGAAACCACACCCATTTATCAAGAGACTAGGGAGGACTTCTGTGGTTTTACTCTTGATCTGTTTCCTCATAAGAAATTTGCTATAATTGACAATCAGGCTGGTAACACACAGGATGCTCTAGTCTAAATATTTAAAGGTGGCTTTTTTTTTTTAAATCTAATGAAGCACAACTTAAAAAAATTAATCAACAGGAACATAGTATCATAGTTACAAACAATAACCAAAAACATAAAAATAAATGATAATGACTATTGCACTGGGGGAAAAGGAAAGTTAAGTTGATGTAGATTATTCTGTTAAATATATGTGTATATCCAGCTAAACGCTATACAAATAACTACCCTGAGTTCCCTAGCTTGTCTAGTTATAGTTGAGACAATGTACCAAGGAGGATATTGATGAAAATAGAAATTATTAGCTCTAAATAATCAATAAGTAATTTCTAAAAAAATAATCAGAGAACACGTATTATTTGTCTCCTTGGGACAAGTGATCACCTTGACAATGAAAGGGTATTATGTCTGATAAATATTTGATAGATCCATAAAGTCATTGCTTTACTTCTCTCCCTTTAACCTCTTTATCAAACTCTATGCACTTTCTACTATGGCCACTCTCATTGTTTTCAACCTTGGTACCTGTAAATGTAACCTTAAATAATTAAATGATTTTAGTATATTTTTGTTTGGGAGTCCAAAATCAACAAAAATAAGTAATTCAGGAGTGGCTTTTGGCCTCCACGTTTTGCTCACTTCTTCCTCCCTTCCCACTCCCTTCCCACCCTTCCATAAGCTCAAGCCATACTTCTTCTCTTTCTCAAAATTGCCAAAATCATTCTTCTATTCCAGACTTTGCTTTTGCTGTTTTTCTCTACCTACAATTTGCCTTTTCTTGAGTTTTGTTTTGTACAGGGTTGACCCCAAGAGTGCTCTACCATCAATTTATATCACCAGACCTTTTTTAAATATAATTTTTAATTTTAATTTTATTTTTCATACAAAATAATTTTTTTTTTGTACTGGAGGTCACTCAACCACTGACCCACATCCCCAACCCCTTTTAATATTTTTATTTTGAGACAGGGTCTTACTAAGTTTCTTAGGATCTCGCTAAGCTACTGATGCTGACCTTGAATTTGTGATCCTCCTGCCACAGCCTCTGAGTCCCTGAGATTACTGCTCTACTATACCCCTGGCTCAGACAAAATCTTGGTAAATTACTGAAGCTGGCCTTGAATTTGCAGTTCTCTTGCCTCAGTCTTTCAATTCACTGGGATTACAGTCCTGTGCGATGGCGCCAGCTTCTTGTTTTTTAAATTAATGTGCAGCATTTAGCTCATATGTCAATGCTTCCAATAGAACTCCACAAAGTCCTCCCTAATTCATGCTTTAAGTTTTATCCTGTTTTATTTTCTGCATAGCCTTATTTTAAATATAGTTTGGATATTTGTTTCTTGCTTAACAGCTCTTTCAACCATGTTAAAACTTTCTATTTGCCAAACCTTTGTCTCCATTGTCCTAGCTCCTGGAAGAGTATGTAGCATCACATACATACACAATAAAGCCATCTGTTCACAAATTTTCATTAATCAACTAGCATGTTACAAGCACCATCCTAAGCAAAGGGAATGAATAAAACAATTAAAACATTACTATAATACACAGTGAATAGGTTCTAGATGAATTCAATTCTTACAGGGAAGTTTATTTTTCTTTTTAAATTTTTTTTCATTTGGGGGGGTACCAGGGATGGAACTCAGGAGCAGTCGGCCACTAAGCCACATCCCTGCCATATTTTGCATGTTATTTAGAGACAGGGTCTCACTGAGTTGCTTAACACCTCGATTTTGCTGAGGCTGGCATTGAACTTGGGATCCTCCTGCCTCAGGCTCTACAGCTCTATGATTACAGGCGCGTGCCACCAGCCCAGTAGAAGTTTCTTTTAAGTATCTTTGAATTTCCACATTTGTAAGCAAATAAATTCACATAAATGTATTTGGGATTTTTAGGGCTGTAGCCTGGCCTACTGGAAGGAATACAGGCCTCGTATCATTGGATCTAGATCGTAACCTTGGCTTCACCAGTACTGCTAAGAATGAGGTATTAGACAATGCATGTTATATGCAGTTATTAGAAGCACAGAACCTGGAGGGAACAGGTTTCAAGGATAGGTACTCATCCTCTCTGTTACTTCATTTCCTTGTGTTTAAGATGACTATATCTTATACCCTACTTCACTGGGGACTGAAAATCAAATTAGGCACAGAATGAAGCATTTCCTAGTAGTTTAAAAGCATGCATAATGCATTATAATAAATGATAACTGGTTACTCTAATTCTAAGAACACCAAAGCTGCTTAAGAACAGCTTTGGTGTTCTTATCTCTGAAACAATGAAGATATACTAGAATTTCTCTATACACCCCAAGTGTGTTTCAGAATACTTAAGTTTTATTCACTTTGCTGATATCACTGGGATCCCTGACACTGAAAATTTTCTGCACTTTTAACAAATGTGTCTTCCAGAGACACGTAAAGACTTGTCTCTGGACAACCCTTTTATTTTCAGACCAAAGAAATGATTAAGAACAAACATGGAGTGATACTTCCTCTGATCTGCTACTCATAGTTTTGAGAGTCATTTTGCCTTGTTTGACCATTCAATCTTCTGCTTTCCTGGATGTTATGTCTTTGTTTTTGTTTTACTCTAAGTGCATATAATTTCTAAGCCTATTTTTCAGAAACCTCATTTATTTATGTTTTGGATGGATAGTTTTGGCTCAATGGAATTTGTGAGTCCACCCCTTGATACATTGCTTTTGACTTTGACTGATGGAGGAAATAGCTTTGGGCGGGTAGCCAGCCAGTCTGACTAGTCCATTGGGCACAGGATCCCTGGTCACTGGATCACTAATGCCTAATGCCTCTCTAATTATAGACATGTTTCATCCCTAGCTATTTAATGGCTTCACCACAGGGAGTGACTCCACATCCTGACTGGAAGCCTACCTTCATTAGCTTAAACTGTACATCATAACCTTCTCGTTTATAATAACCCAAGGGGCCTCCTTCCCAGAACTGTAGCAATGTGACAATCTTAGTATGTGAACATGGAAACAGATAAGAATTTATGACTTTCAAATTTAAAATTAAAAGGTAAAACTCTATATAATAGTGTTTTTGAAGAAGTTTTTTATGCTAAAAATAGAAATGATGTAGTGATTTTTGTTCTATCCGTTTCTTTCTTAAAAGGCCCATAGTAATGCTGTTGAACTTGAGTAAGAAGGAAGACATTGAAAAACCAACCTGTAGAAAGACTTAATACTAATTAAAGATTTAATACATCTAGAAGTGAAAAGAGATCACTTAAATGAGAATTTTGATGTCCAATCTGCACCTATGATAATACTAATAATAATTACATTTGCTAACTTTTATAGAAAACCTTTCATATGTTGAGCAGAATAACAATCACTTTAGATGATTGGAATCTGCCCAGCTATTTCTCTAAACACTACAAGGTATGTTGTCTTCATTTATATCGGAAGAAAAGTGAGGCTCAGAAACATTTAGTAAGTTACCAAGGACTCAGCCTTATAGCAAAACTGAGCTTTGAATTCTTTGCTTTTTTATTCTAAACTCTATGTTCTTTCACCCCACCTACTGTCTCCTTTGGGCTTTGCTGCCTGACACTCACATAATGTCTAGACATTGACAAAGACAGCAATGTTCCAGTCTCTGTGATTTTTTTTTTCTGTCTCTGTGATTTCAAGAACATTTGATCTTAAACTTCTATCACATTAATAATATAATGTTCATAACAATAGCAGTAGGTGATATTGAACATTTATTATGAGTCAATGAGTACATATTACTCTCATTTTATCTTTAAAGTAATCCTAACATCTTCATCTTCAGGAGATATTGCAGTTTAGAGAGGTTACAAAATGGTACATTGTCACTCCTCTGTGATGAAGTTTGCTTTCATTACACTGTCTTTCAAAGTAATGATTAATTGTGTCTCTAACGTGTAAATGTGTTTTAAATTGTTTTGATTGCAAGGTGAGATTCTCGTAAGTAGGGAGCACAGACTAATTTTCCTATCTATTAGAATTGTGTCTAATTCTATCTATTAGAATTGTGTGTGGTACAAAGTAGCATTCAATAGCTATTTGTTGACTGATGATCAGTTTTAGTTATATTTCAGTAAGTCATCTGCTTGTGCAATACCAAGAGAATGGTGACTAGCTGATGCGCAGGATATGAATGCATGACTAAGTCATATACTTCAGATTTCTTGCTTCATACATTTTCTACTTACAGTAAATCCTTATTTTTAGCAATTAAATCTGTCAATTCTATTTCATATTGACCACAACATTTTGTGAAATGTTTTGTAGTAATGGAGAAAACAAATCAGAGGGGATTTTTTTGCCCTTATTTCTTCTTTTTTAAGCTTATTTGAAGCATTGAAGCATGTTTGTATTGGTCATGGAAATATTTTTATTATGGTTGCTTTAGTAATATGTATATCACACTAGTGTTAAATCTATTGATTTTCTTTTTTCACTCTTATCAAAATTTTCCTGTTTCATGATATGAAGAATGATTTTTTTTATAAGAAACATTTGATGTGTTTTAAGATTCTAGGACTAATTTAAGAGTTGTGCTTTGGCCTGCCTCATCTGACACCCTGCTGGAAAGGGAACGGTATACACTCCCTCTTACTGCCATTGAGATGGAAGTACAAATTACCAACCAACCTCCATTTATACCTGCAGGACGGTCTCTGTGTTATTCTGAATAATGGAGGTGGAACTCCAGGCTTCCCAGTAAGATTTTGCCCTTGTTAGCAAGAAGAGGATGCCCCATTGCTGTTCCCCACCGGTCTTCAATTGACACCATGTGAGGCCTGTATGAACTTTTCATTGCTGGATGGTGGTAAAAGTTCTAACTTTTCATTAGATCTCTTATGACATCATCCCAGTGTAGCACTTTGTTAAACCAAGCTGGAAATGGAAGTCCAGGTCCACATTTGGTTTTCTTGGGTATGAGAACTTGTTACAGCCCTGTGGGGATAGAAGTTCTTGATCTTTAATGGATCTTTTCTGAGAACCAGACTGGCAGGGAGTTTGAAGCATCTCATTATAGCCTCAGGGTGAAGTCTAGACTTCTACTAAGGCTTGACTCTTTGAAACTTGGGGTGGAGTCCCTGTTTTCCTGCATGAGTGGATAGAACAGCTATTGCCTAAAAGTTTTTCTTCTTGCTAGATTGTCCTTTTCCTAGAACTTTGACTCAGATACCCAGCTACTCTTGGGGTATTTATTTACTTTTATTTATTTTGTATCCATTTACATTTCTAGGCTGGCATCCTCAGCAGAACCCAGTCTGAAATATATCAGGAAAAAAGGAAAACCCAGGGAATTCACTGATGTGTTGTTCCTAAAGTTCAAAGATGCTTCCCTAGTTCATTTTCTCTTTCCCTTTCAGAGCTCTCATGTTATTGATTTTTTTAATATATGACAGTGGATTGTATTACAATTCATATTACACATGTAGAGCACAGTTTTTCATATCTCTGGTAGTATATATAGTATATTCACATCAATTTATGTCTTCATACTTCATATACTTTGTATAATGATGTTCATCACATTCCACCATTATTTCTAAGCCCCTTCCCCCTCCCTTCCACTCCCACCCCTCTCTCCTATCTAGAGTTTGTCTGTCCTTCCCATACTCCCCCTCCCTACCCCACTATGAATCATCCTCCTTATATCAGAGAAAACATTCTGCATTTATTCTTTGGTATTGGCTAACTTCACTTAGCATTATCTTCTGTAACTCCATCCATTTACCTGAAAATGCCATGATTTTATTCTCTCTTATTGATGAGTAATATTCCATTGTGTACATATGTCACATTTTTTTTTGTCCATTCATCTACTGAAGGGCATCTAGGTTGGTTTCACAGTTCAGCTATTGTTAATTATGCTGCAATAAACATTTATGTGGCTGTGTCCCTGTGGTATGCTGTTTTTAAGTCCTTTGGGTATAAACGGAGGAGAGGGATAGCTGGGTCAATGGTGGTTCCATTCCCAGTTTTCCAAGGAATCGCATTACTGTTTTCCATATTGACTGCAACAATTTGCAGTCCCATCAGCAATGTATGAGTGTATCTTTTTCCCCACATCCTCACCAACACTTATTGTTGTTTGTATGCATAATAGCTGCCATTCTGACTGGATTGAGATGATATCTTAGAGTGATTTTGATTTGTATTTCTCTAATTGCTAGTGATGATGAACATTTTTTTTCATATATTTGTTGATTGATTGTATATCCTCTTCTGAGAAGTATCTATTCAGATCCTTGGCCCACTTATTGATTGGGTTATTTGTTTATTTGGTGTTTAGCTTTTTCAGTTCTTTATATACCCTAGAGATTAGTGCTCTCTCTGATGTGTGAGGGGTAAAGATTTGCTCTCAAGATGTAGACTCTCTATTCACCTCACAGATTGTTTCTTTTGCTGAAAAGAAACTTTTTAGTTTGAATCCATCCCATTCATTGATTCTTGATTTTAATTCTCGTGCAACAGGAATCTTATTAAGGAAGTTGGAGCCTAATCCCACATGAAGAAGATCAGGGCCTACTTTTTCTTCTATTATATGCAGAGTCTCTGGTTTAATTCCTGGGTCCTTGATCCACATTGAGTGGAGTTTTGTGCATGGTGAGAGGAGTTTAATTTCATTTTGTTGAATATGGACTTCCAGTTTTCCCAGAATCATTTATTGAAGAGGCTATCTTTTCTCCAATGTATGTTTTTGGAAACTTTGTCTAATATAAGATAATTGCAATTTTGTGGGCTAGTCTCTGTGTCCTCTATTCTGTACCATTGTCTACCAGTCTGTTTTGGTGCCACTACCATGCTGTTTTTGTTACTGTTGCTCTGTAGTATAGTTTAAGGTCTGGTATAGTGATGCCATCTGCTTCACTCTTCCTATTAAGTATTACTTTAGTTATTCTGGGTCTCTTATTTTTCCAGATGAATTTCATGAGTGCTTTTTCTATTTCTATGAGAGTTTCCATTGGGATTTTGACCAGAATTGCATTAAATCTGTATAGTGCTTTTGGAAGTATGGTCATTTTGATAATATTAATTCTGTCTATCCAATAGCAATGTAGATCTTTCCATCTTCTAAGGTCTTCTTTGATTTCTTTCTGTGAGGTTCTGTAGTTTTTATTGTACAGATCTTTTACCTCTTTTGTTAAGTTGATTCCCAAGTATTTTTTTTGAGGCTATTGTAAATGGGGTAGTTTTCCTCATTTCTTTCTCAGAGGGTTTGTCACTGATATACAGAAATGCCTTTGATTTATGGGTGTTGATTTTATATTCTGCTACTTTTCTGAATTCACTTACTAGTTCTGGAAGTTTTCTGTGGAACTTTTTGGGTCTTCTAGGTATAGAATCATATCATCAGCAAGTAGTGCTATTTTAAGTTCTTCTTTTCCTATTCGTACCCCTTTAATTTGTTTCATCTGTCTAATTGCTCTGGCCAATGTTTTAAGAACTATGTTAAATGGAAGTGGTGAAAGAGGGCATCCCTGTCTTGTTCCAGTTTTTAGAGGGAATGCCTTCAATTTTTCTCCATTTAGAATGGTGTTGGCCTAGGGCTTAATGTAGATAGTCTTTGTAATGTTGAGATATGTTTTTGTTATCCCTAATTTTTCTAGTGTTTTTACCATGAAGGGTTGCTGTATTTTGTCAAATGCTTTTTTGGCGTCAATTGAGATGGTCATATGATTCTTATTTTTTAGTCTATTGATGTGATGCAATACATTTATTGATTTCTGTATGTTGAATCAATCTTGCATCCCTGGGATGAATCCCACTTGATCATGGTGTACTTCATAGCTTTCATGTTTATAATAATGTCTAAGACTTTCAACTCTATTCACCAGAAGGAATAAAAAGAAATCCTTCTACTTTATCTTTCCTGATGCAAAAGTTATTAAACATCATATTTAATTGCTTCACACTTGATTTTTCTAGAGATTCCATGACTTTCATCTGTCAGTTGATTAAAAAGGGATGTAATGTTTATAAAAATTGTACTTAGAAAGTTCTAACAGGGGCTCCACCTCAAACTTCAGACAGCCAAACTTAAGTAGAAGTCAACACTTCACCCCGAGTCTGCAATGAGATGTTCCTACCTCCCTGCCAGGCTGGTTGTCAGAGAACACCCAGTAGAGATCAAGAACTTCCAACCCCACAAGGTACCACTAAGCCCTCAACCACAAGAAAACCAAATGGAGACCAACTTCCATTTCCATCTTGGATTAGCAAAGTGCCTCCACTACACTAGGTTGATGTCATAGGAGGTCTAATGAAGAATTAGAACTTTATCCTCACATACCATAATATATATATTTTGTAGGGGGGCATGATAAAGGGGAATGAACTCAGGGGGACTCAACCACTGAGACACATCCACAGCCCTATTTTGTATTTTATTTAGAGACAAGGTCTCACTGAGTTACTTAGCACCTCATTTTGCTGAGGCTGGCTTTGAACACACAAGCAGCCTCCCAAGCTGCTGGATTTACAGGTGTTCTCCACCATGCCTGGCAATAGCAATATATTATTAAAGAGACATGAAAAAATTGGAAAAGAAATTACTACTAATTTTTGGTTTTAGATACTACAAGAATCTTTAAGGGATATATTTGTATATCATAGGAAACATTAAATGATTTAGTTATTTGAGAGACAAGAAAATACCATATAAAGATAATACTTAAGTAATAAATGAAGGGCAGCTTGAACACTTACTATTGATAAAAATCCATAATGATGATGTTAAAAAACAATTAACAATGTTCCTTTAGCTTGATGCCTTGTATAGCATGCTGAATTAAAGGTAGATAAGATACATTTAAACAATTAATTCAAAAGCATTTAAAATTGTATTTTATGTTGCTATAATAGTGGAGGTTTATATTATGAGGGTATTATCAATTTTACTATAACAATGAAGATCCTCAAATAATCTGTGCTGCTACGAGTAGATCAGCAGAAAAATGTTGCTAATTTCGTTGCTATTTAAAAAGCCACACTACAAATCCTTTATTTTCCTGTCTTTAAAGTTCATTTGGTAACCTAAGATTGCTTTTACAAGAATGTAGATAAAGTACTACATTGGGTATACAGTACTGACAAGGACTGATGTTTTATTTTTCATTCCAAATGTTGAATTTTGCTGGGCACAGTGGGGATGCATATAATACTAGCAACTCAGCAGGATGAGACAAGAGGATTGTAAGTTTGAGACCAACCTCAGCAACTTAAAGAGGACCTAAGGACTTAGTAAGACTCTGTCTCAAAGTAAAACATAAAAAAAAAAAAACAAAAAAAAAACAAAAAAACTGGGTTGGGATGTGGCTAAGTGGTTTTGGCCCTGGGTTCAATATTTTTTTTTTTTAATGTTGAAGTTCAACACAATTTGTTTTACATATTTATAAATGATGAAAATTATCTAAGACATGGAAGATAAACTATAAATTGTGCTAATTTTCATTTAATATAACAAAAATAAAGACCAAATTTTAAATTAGTGTATTTAACTATGATTGGCATTAATGATTTAAATATTGGCACCTTAGATGATAATTGAGGAGACAACATCAGTGTTCAAGAAAATATTTCTGAGTTGAGTTTCTGGGGCCAGAATGGCATATGTTCAATTCTTGCTTTGTTACTCACTAGTTTTATGATCTTGGAAAGTCACTTAAATCTACTCTTAGTTTCTTCATTGTAATAATATATAATTGATGAAGCCAGATATCACTATCTCCAGATATCTCCAGAAAGAAAAGTGGAGAATAATTCTGGAGCATCAGAGTGCCTGGGGACAGGTGGTCCTGGGGTTCAGATGTTTCACATTCCTCCTGGTGTTTGGTGATCCAATCTTTCTATAGACCTCTCAGGCATCTCACTTTGTTCTCTGCTTCAGCAAGCTGTATAATTGTTTTTAGTGATGTAAAACCTTTAGACTGATTTATATTGATCAATTATATTACTGAAAATATTCGTCCAGTCAACCATTTTAAAAACAAGATTTGAAAATTAGCCTATTTCTCATGGATGGGGGAAGTAAGCAAACATCTGGGAAGAGTGATGAAAGCAAATCATGTCTTCCCTGAAAAGGTAAACCCCCAAAAGCATTATAATTAGCAGAAATATAAGGGAATTTCATATGCATTTCTAAAGAATAATTTATTGAACATTAGTCAATTGTGTGTGAGAGACATATAAGAGGTCTTCATTAGAGTTATATCCTACACCCATGGTTTTCAAAGAATTTGCTGTCTATCAGTATACTGGAACTCAAAAAGCTGAATTTTAAACAAGCACCCTAGTGCTTACATTACACAATGATGTTTCAGAGTAACGTTCTTATTTGCCTGAATGTGAGTCAGGGTCATTATTACAATGTTTGACTCAATATTGTAGATGTCTCTAATATAGAACTTTTAAAATTCAGCCCTTTCAAATTTGTACCCTATTTTAAGATTTATAGCACTTGTACTTGGAAGCAGGTTGAAGAGAAATAATGATTAGGAGAGAAATTGGGGTGCAATATGTCTTAAATTATTATATATTCTCAACTATAGATAATTTTATTTGCTATCTTTTATTTGTTATCATAGATATTCAGGAAGAAGGGATACCATAAAGATCTCTCCATTTCTTAAGTAAAATTTCATGAATGTGTACTACTAGTTCAGTCTAAGGATGATCATCAAAATGTAAAAGACAGAAAAGCTAATAACCCAATGTCCATCTATAGGGGAGTGGTTAAATATGATAAAGACACAGGGATAGGGAATATTTAATATAAGTCATATTTCAAAGGCACATTTAAAGATGTGAAAAATGGTCATGCCATACTGATAAGCTAAAACAAAACAAAATAAGATAAAGTTGCTTAGCCTGAAGTTTTCTCTGATGTTGTAGTACAGGCAGAGGGGAAATGATCTTTCTTGGAACCAATTCAGATTCATCAATTTCCCCCAAATATAAGCAACATACTATCTACTTATCTTGTTTCTAGAGCTTGTGAAACTAGAATACCAGAACCCTTGAGCTTGCCTTAGAGAACATCTGGTTCTAACACTTAAAATGGAGAAGCTAGAGAAAACCAAGAATGGATAAATGCTTTGAAAGTTATGTAGAAAATACTTCCCATTCAATACTCTAAATGCTGTTCTTAGTTAAAGTCAGATCTACCAAAGCATATGAATATTGGAACATATTTTCTTTTATAATTTTTTTAACTTTGGTGGTATGTTTTTTATTAAATAAAACTATAAAAATATTCATATGTTTAATTTTAAACTATATATTAAAATACCCTTGATAATAAGTTGTCTCCAGATATCCTGTATATAATCTTGTCTTCATATTTTCCTTCAGTATGTTTTCATATCCTTCAAGACCTTACTCAAAAACCTTTAATGCTATTCTCCCACAGTAAAAATGAATCTTATTTATTTTTGTCAGATTACTAGTTCTGATAGCAATGATCATATGCTATTTTGATTGTCTACTATTTTACAAATTTTACCTGAAATTGTAGTGCTTAAAACAATAATTTATTCTTTGGTTGATTGGGATTAGACAATTCTTTCTTGGGTTGTCTCATGTGGTTGTAATAATATGGCAGTTAGGTCTGGAGTCACCTTAAAGCTTGGCTGAGTGTGACAGACAAGACAACTCACATATATGAGGCTTTAGCAGAGATGATAGGAATAGGTAAAGGCTAAATGAGCTTTGTTCCTCTGTGCAGCTTGCTTGTCTTTCTTTGGGAAAACTGGACTTCTTATATGGATAATGGCTTCCTTTAGAAGTAGTGTTTTAAGAAACAAGATAAAGGTGAAATGATTCTTGTTCCTTAGACTTGGGAATCCCAGAAATTACATCTAAGTTCTATTCACAAAAGAGTCATTAAAGGCAGCCCAGATTTAATAAAATGGACATGAGGATTCATTTCAATATAAGGAGTAGTATGTATATTTGTACAAAAAGTGAAGAAATTGATGGTGGTCATCTTTTGAAATTATCTGTCACATGAGTAGTAGAAGAGAATTTCACTCATAGAAACAATTTGAAATATTATCTTATTCATTTTTTCTCATTTTAATGAAGAGAAAAACAACTAACAATATGACTGCTCATATTTCTAAGGCTGGTAAGTTCCTTATTCATTATAAAAATTGGGTTATTTGGTTTTTGGTTGGATGTGTTAATTTGTTGTTGTAGGGGTCCTTTATACATTTGGGATACTAAGCCTTATCAGATACACGCTTTTCAAATATCTCCTCTCACTCCATAAATCGCCTTTTCAGTCTAGTGGTTATTTCCTTTTTTGTGAAAATCTTTAGATTACTGTAGTCCCACTTACCTGATTCCATTTTAGTTGCTTGTGCTTTCAGTGTCACATCAAAAATTAATCATTGCATCTCAATAGCAAAAAAGAAAAAAAAGGCAAACCAATTAAAAACTGGGCAAAGAATATAAAAAGATATGCTTCCCAAGAGGACTTACAAATGACCAGTAGGTATATAAAACAATTCTCAACATCACTAATCATCAGGGAATATAAAGCAACATCAAAATTAAATAATGAAGTATCTCACCTCACCTTATAGGATAGCTATCACACACACACACACACACACACACACACCCTAACACACACCCTTACACACAATAACTATTGGCAAGTATGTAGAGAAGTTGGAAATCCTGTGTACTGTTTGTGGACATGCAAAATGTTCAATGTTAAAATGGTACAACCACTATGAAAAACAATATGGATTCCTTTAAAAAGTGAAAGAAGAATGACCATATGATTCACCAATCTTGCTTCTGGGAATATATTCAGAAGAATTTAAATGAGGCTCTTTAAATATATATTTGTATTCCCAGTTCATTGAAGCATTACTACAATAGTCAAGCTAGGAAACAACATGAATATTCACTGGGGGTGGATAAAGAAAATGTGGTATATACAAATGTTGCAAAATTTTTGAGCCTTTGGAGGGGAAAAAAAACCAGAAACTTCTGTTATATGCATCGACATGGATGGGCCTGGAGGACGTTATACTAAGTACAGTAAGTCAACCACAGAAGGTCAAATAATGCATGATTCCACATATATGATGTATTTGAAATAATCGAATTCATAGAAATGGAGTTGAATGGTAGTAGCCAGGATCTGGGGACAGGTAGAAAATGTGGCATTACTGTCCTTTGAGTGTAAAATCCCAATTATAAAAGGTAAATCAGTTATACTGAATTATTATATAATATTGTGCCAAGTTGAGGATACTGTATTCATCACTTATTAAGTGGGCAGATCACACTAAGTGTTCTTATAACCAAATAAAGATAAATATAAAACAAAAGATCAATTATTTCTTCATATAACACACAACAGGAAAAATAAGAGCAGTTACCCAAAGCCTTATCAATTAAAAACAAAATAAAATAATTGAAATAAAAAATTATTCAAACATAAAAAATAAAGATAAAATCATTTGTGCCAACATCTGCTTCTCTTCCCCCCTCCACCCAGAGTGTGGCAGTATTGCTCACAATAAGTATCATAGTGTATTCACAACCTAGTAAAGGATGACACATAAATCATACAGTATTTCCTAAAATCAGTAAAGCATGTTAAGGAAAGTAAACTTAGCCATGCTGCATCTCATTTTAGGGAGCTATAAAAACATTCCAGGTTTTCTATTTTGCCTTCATTTTGTCCTATAACATCTCCATTTTTGACTTGATTTAGCTGTTATTCTATGTTGTGAAATAAACCAAGCATTATGTTAAAAAAAATAGGGTCCCCACAGCTGCACTTCTCAGAATATATCTTGCTTCCTAGATTTGGCTTTGGGACAATTAGAAAGATATATATAATCATGAAAAAGTAAATCAGTATTAAAGTCAGAAGACATTCCTAAAAAATGAAAACAAAATAAATAGGTATAACTTCATGTTCAGTTGGTAATCACCACACAATCAGGAATTATTTCAGGTTACTCTAAAGCACAGTAATTTGATTGTACATTCTTAGTGAGATAAGTCCTGAGGACAAAATAATTGTAAAACAGAGCAAAAATGCTTAAAACCATTTTTATATAATTTAAAACATTAGTGACAATTTTAGATTTTTATTCTTAAACTATTTAGCAAGTGTAGTTGAAAAAATATGAATTTTGTTAATATGATTAGGAGTCAAGATTTCCATGATAAAAGGTTTATAACAATAATATCTGAGAATTTAGCCAAAACATTCTGTACTTACAAAAAAAATGAAATTATTAACATAAGTACATAATATGTATGTTCTTAAAATATACATTTCTTAGCTTTGTCCACTAAAATTTTCTAGACATAATGTCCAGTGGTTATTCAGTAGCAATGAACACCACTAGTACACAGGTGATTGGTCTCAAAATACCATTTCCGACTAAATCAAGCTAGGAATCACTGGAAGAATGTTTGATTGCAGGGCTGAGACAGGAAATGCACAGAAAAAGCCAAGAATATTTTCTGACAACAGAAAGCAAGGAAATATATCAGAGATGACTGGGGACATGGTCATGTCAAAATGAATCAGGGCCAGCTTCATACATATTCCAATAGTAAAAGATGAGACAAGTTGGGGATAAGATTAGAACTGTGGTGAATTAAAATAATCAAGCATTATTTTTAAAATCCTGTGAGTTTATAATTATGTTCCAAAATATACAACAAATCTTTGGATACATTTAGACTTCAGGACACACTATCCCAAAAATATGACTATAAGAGATGAGACTATGCCACCCTCAAATATACTGCCTTGCCATATTTGGGGATGGTTTTTCTGAGAAACTGTACACACCGTGTTAGCTCTGAAAAGCTGCTCTTTTATAAAAAAAAATTTACATCCATAAAGGAAATCCACATTAGTATAATTATCTGTATCAGGAAGAAGGCTGCTCCAGAACACTTTTATTACCTGGGAGATTTTTCTTAAACTCTATATAATAAAGCATTTTTATTCATCATATGTTTCCTCCTCTTGTCCTCTTGTCCTCCCATAACTTGTCTCTATCAACCCCCCACCCCAAGTTCAAAGCTAAACCATCAAAATAGCTTGAAATGCTCTATAAGCTTTAATCATATGCCCCTTCTTGGATCCTCACATGGTTTTTCTCCTATTGATACATCTCATGTCATTTTAATTTGAAGCTCAGCCAAAGAAATTTGAAGGGCAGAGGAAAACCATTTTCCTTCCCCCAAAGCTCCTTTGCTTTTTTTTTTAAAGAATAACAGTAATGTCCAAATGTTAACATGCTAGATATTTATTTAGTTTTAATTTTTTCATGAATTTCAACTCTAAAGCAATAAAATAGTAGATGTGAAATTCCCCTTTATTAAATTATCTTATATAATAAAGTACTAAATGATAGAATAAATATGTCATAATTTTTCAAGCCTTTAAGTATATTAGTAGGTAAAAGCAATACTTATCAATGGCTGATAATGGTTGTCAATAGCTGATAATATCATAAAAGGAGATAGAACTAGATGTTGTGCCTCTCCTAGAAAAAGAAGAGAAAACACCCAGAAAGCAGTCCTGCCATATCAATTCTCTATATTCTGACTTAGTAGTGTGACATGGGGTTTGAAATTGTTTACTCATAATAAGCTTTCAGAGTGTGTGGCAAGGTGCAACAAAGTAAATGTAATTTTAAAATAAGAAAGGAAAAATAGAAGTATTCTTTATAATCACATGAAATGCATACACCTTTTCTGGAGACATTCAGCTAAAACATGAAAATTTATGATATGGTAATCACTTTGTATTTGAGAAATACCAAGAAAATTATTGTTAATTTTAAAAGGTATAATAATGGTACAGTTTGCTATGTTTAAGAAAAAGTCCTGATTTTCCAATACACACATAAGATAGGATTTATTTGGTGCTGTGATATTAACAGGCTTTATAATCATTAAGTATGTATTACAGCACAAGGGAGAGGGTAGCAGAGAATGACAGAGGTTATAGCTCACTGTGTTATTTTTTTCTATGTTCAAATTTCCCATAAAATTTTGTTTTTAACTGCCTCTGAAAAAATATTGAGCATATTTGGGAAAGAGTCAATTTTTTTAGTGTTTCCCTAAATTCCTCACCAATGTTTTATGTATATGTGTGTAGATTATTATCATTTTTTTGGAAGACCAGAAGAGCTTTCATAATGTTTTCAAAGATGAGTGAATGAACAGGAATTTTACTAACATTCCTTAAATTCCAGACATGGCCTCCCTTGAAAATCAACAATTCGAACTAAACCATCAAAATAATAATTTTATTAAAAGACATTTCTTGCTACCCAGTAAACATCTTAAAACAGAATTCTTAGTGGCTAGTGTAATTTCTCAGTGGAAGAGCACCCTCTGTTGTCTTGACAAAGAATGTCACCACATGGGGGCTATTGCCTCCTTGATTTTTTTCATGTTACCATTCATGGCAAATAATAATAAAATGAAATTAAGGTATGACAGCATAGTCAACCAGTATTATTAGAATTAAAAGTAACATCTCTTTTGTGCTTACATCTGATTTTTCTTGCTCCCGAAGTTTTTATGTAGGACCTACTATAGCTCATGCAATTATTTATTCTAATTAAAACTACTCCAAGGGGCTGGGATTGTGGCTCAATGGTAGAGTGCTTGCTTCACATATGTGAGGCACTGAGTTTGATTCTCAGCACCACATATAAATAAATGAATAAAATAAGTCCATGAACAACTAAAACATTTTTTTAAAAAAAAACTACTTCAAGATTCACAAAAATAATTATCTTTTCCACTTGAAAAAACATGTTGGAAAATATTGTTTAGATTTTTTTGTGATGAGACACTTGAATTGTAGTTCCAATTCTTTTGATAATTTACCATCTATGATCTTAGGCAACAAATCAAAACTTATTTATTAATGTCTGTGAAGGTCTTTACAAACAGCAAAAATTAGCAATATCAGTGATTTATAAAAATATCAGTGATTTATCACTACTGGTCCTAATAAATTTCAAAAGTATAATAAAGGATAACTATAAACTTTATGTCAATAAATTTGCCTAACTTGGCAAGATCAAGTGGAGAATTTCGAGTGCTCCTTATCTACCAATGAAAGTGAATTTCTTATCAAAATTAGTAAAACCATCTGAAACTCTAGTCTCAGATGGTTTTACTGGTGGATTCTGTTAAAGATTAAAGAATAAATTAAATCAATCTTTTACAAATTTTTGCAGAAAAGAGGAATAAGGAACACTCCCTACTTTGTTGATGACTCCAACATTATCATCATGTCAAAATCCAGAAAATATATTACAAAAAATATTGCTCATGGATTTCTTTATAAGACAAAAATTTTAACACAAAAAATCTTGATCACTTATTCAGGAAAAGTCATTATACACACCACAACTATGGCCAACAGGCCTCTGTCCTGGTTAGCAGGAGTAACTCCTGCTTCTGTATCAACTGTGGTGGTAGCCCCTCTTTGTTCCTCCCTACCTCTAGAAAAAATCAAGATATCCTGCTTCATGACAGCATCCAGTCCAGACCAATTTCTCACTTCCTTGAGTTCTCAGAATCACAAAGCACAAACCCAAATTCCCTTAAATCCTTCTTTTAAATTGTTATGGAGAGGTTCCATGGTTCCCCCTGATGTAGGACTCTGTGATACAACAAGTGCCCCCCCCCAAAAAAAAAAAAAAAAAAACAAGACAAAACAACTCTTTTTAATTATAAGTGTTGTACTGGCATTCTCATTTTCACTCTTTATCCTTCTCATAACACCCCCGGAGAAACAGCATGAGGTTAAAACCTTATTTTGTGTTAGAATAAGTGGTTTCTCCTAGAGCACACAGATCTTAAAGTCTTAGTCATGAGTCAAAATCTCCTAAGTCTCCAGCTCTTTTTTCAAGATGGGCAATCAATGGTCACTGCATCTCAAAGGAAAGAGCAAAGATGATTGCAATTCAGGACAGCTGATTCAGAATGGGACACAGACTAGGCAAAACCCTGCAGGAAAGGGACAATGGGAGGAATAGAAACAAGCCAAGAGGGGAAAGAGGGGGCTATAGAAGGGGCAGAATATTGAACAGGCCAGAGACCAACTGATTCTGCAGTCAGGAGGTGGAAGTGGATGTCTGGTAGGTATGACATGGAGGATACAGCCCCAGGCAAGGCTGAAGGCCCTGGAAAGTCCAATGGTGGCTACATGGGTGCTCAGAGCTGGCCAGGGATAATCATTTAGCACAGCTTGTTTGTGGTACCTTTTACGAGCTTAGTACTGTGACTATTAGTGTTTATCTGACCATAGTTCAGCATTTTAATGATTTCAGCATCAAAAGTCAGCATTTTCTGGCCAGGTGCAGTGGCATATGCCTATAGTGCCAGTGGAAGGAGGATTGTGAGTTCAAAGCCAGCCTCAGCAATGGTGAGGTGCTGAGCAACCCTGACCAGTGAGACCCTGTTTCTAAATAAAATACAAAATAGGGATAGGGATATGGCTCAGTGACTGAATGCCCCAAGTTCAATCCACAGTAAAAAACAAACAAACAAACAAACAAACAAAAACAAACAGCATTTTCTGGAAATAAATTCATACTTGCCTCTTGAAATGTCAATTTCACAATTGCCTCATGGAGGCCTCAGGGTCAGAGGTGCTAACAAGATGGAGGAGAGCTCTGTGCTTCTTGGCCTGTGCAGTAGAGTTGGTCTGCCCTGGCCTGAGGATGGCAGGAGGGCCGGGTCAGTGTGAGCTGAATGGGTCAAGGTGTAGGGAAATATACCTGGGAAGGCCCATTTCTTTTCTTCACCACCACAGAGCAGGGCTCCACTCCTTGCCCCTGGCTGTGAATGAGGGAAGCACTTCCTCCAGGGAGTTTTCAGAAGTCCCACAGGATGGCCCTGGTCTTGAGAGGCTGGCAGGAGAACTGCTTCCTCAAAATAGCATTGCTAGGACAAGTTAGTCATGTTTGTCAACTAAACAGGAATTACTTGTATGTGTGTGCTTTTCAGATCCTCATGTTACTGATAAGAAAACTGAGGCTCAGATAAGTGAGGTCACTTCTGAAGACCAACCACTTAGTAAGAGCAGAGTCTCTTTTCAGGAAGGTGAACTCACTTCCAAAAGTCATCCAGTTCAGGAGGGAGAAGACCCTGTCCTAGTCCTGGGGACTACCAAGCAAATACTGATGTAGTGGTTCTTATTATCTCCCCGGATTGGACTCCCAAGTTATCACCTTCATCTTACACTTAATCTCCCTATCTCCCATCCCTTGCCAGGATTCCCAAGTGTTAGACAAACCTATGAGTCCTGTCCAGCACTGAACCCCAAAGGCCAGATAAGAGAACTCACATCCTGAACTTAGAGCCTGAGACTCAAGAAACTCCTTAGCCCAGAGAATGAAGATGGAACTGACCAGCAAAAGATCCAAAGACTTAAACTACATAGGGATAGGACCTGAAACCTAGAGCTCCAACCCCAGTGCACAGAACAAGGAACCAGAACAAGAAAAATGTTAGGAAGAGAAAAGATTGAAGGGCTCAGTTAAACTTGTATCATCAGGGCCCTGTACATCACTGAATGAAAAACTCAGAGAAATAAACCAACCTCCTGGAACACAGAGGCCAGGTGCCAATAAATCCCAGAGCCACAGGGCCAAGCAAGCCTCAAACAAAGCCAGTGACCCTTAATTAAGATCCAATTCACAGAGCATAAAGGTGTATCTTCTCTAGAAAACCAAGATCACTGCCCAGAATCAGTTCCAGCAGCTGGAATCAAGGTCACAACTAAAGAGTAGGCATACAAACTCAGGAGACCAGAACAGAGGTAGCTGGTTCAGAGTCCCAATCCTCCTTCCAGAGTTCAGATACCAAATCACTGAGGGTGTGACTTCAGCTTCAGCTGAGAGCCCAGGACCTTAAGGTTGGAAACTAGAGTCCACACCTGGGAAGACAGTGCCCTAGGGAAGGCCATTAGAAGCTGACCTGCCATCTCCATGATTCTCAATGCCTGGGAAGTTCCAGGTGTGCTGGAGGCACACTGGTCATCACTGAAGATCAGGATCATATGCCTAAGCTGTTTTCTTTGCCTAGATTTCCCTTTTTCCCCTCTTTGTCCCTCAGGTCTCTGGCTGAATGTCATGAATATTCCTCAAAAGCTTTCCTTCTTAGACTGTGTATTCCCTGTAGTTCAAAACATAGATAGCAGAGTGCAGGGCTTTTCCATGTTTTTTCTACTAGATGGTAGGGCCCAGGGACTTCTGCTCGTCCTATAGGATCACTCAGGGTTTAAAGTTCCCATTCCACACTTTGGCTCCAAAAGGTCATTCAAAGAAGCTTTATTTTCATATCTCTGTGAAATAAAAAGTGATCATAAGACCTTTATTTTTTTTCCAAAGAAAATGAATACCCATTTCTTTCAAAGAAACAGAGTCAAGAGTAGAGTGGAGAGTGTGTAAACTGTGTCTCTAGGCACCTCTGTATCATATTAGGCTACTATGGAGCAAGTTCAACCTCTGATGGAAGGCACTTTTATTAAACCCAAGAAACCCTGGAGGATTTCATGGCAGAAGCCCCTGATGATGTGATGCTGAGTCTCACTGTCTCTGAATGTCAGTGGGAGATAATGGAGTGTGTTTAGATAGTTTAAGTGCTCATGGTTGTCTTGCTTTTACATCAGATTAGACAATTAAGGAGGAACTTCATCCTTCCTGGGATCTGTACTATTTGGAGATGCAGATGTTGAAGATTCAGAGAAAGACTTTCTCAATAGGTAGACAAGAAACCTTCCAGTAGCAGTTCAGCAGTAGCTTTAGTAAAATGTAATGCTCTTGATCAGTTTCATCCTAGTTTGGAAGAAGATGAAAACTGAGAAGTGGCTGATGACTCAAATTTTTTCAGGCCTGTGAAGAGGAGCATCATATGTATTGTGGTAAGGCACAGGAGAAAAAAAAAATGTCAATGTTCAAAACAAGAAGAGAAGATGTCTTTGACAGCAAAAAGGATCCAAGCTCTGGACCAAGAAAGGACAGACATCAAAACAGAAGAACATGAAATGAAATCATGGTTAAAATGTTTACCAGAAACTGATAAAAGACCCAGGCTTTCCATAGTGAACTTTATGTTCTGTATGAAGATTGAGGCCTTGTATCTACAGGAAGAGTGGTTCAAGATCACAGAAGGGAAAGGTCTCTTGGGAAGAAAGAAACTGCATTAGAATGTGCAATCAGGAGAACCAGAGAATTAAACTCATGCTGCTCACAAGGCCAGAGTATCTAGGAATAAACTGAAAGTTGTTGCAAAATCAAGTATGTATTTAAACATTCATGACAGTGGGAAAGATTTATTCTATGATAGGATTGTCAAAGAAATGAAGAAAGCTTGCCTGAGAGGATATAGCTAAGGTGCCCCAGTCAAAGAACTTTCCATCAAGAGGGCAGATAGCTGTCCTGAGGAGAGAGAAAATGAAATGGTTGAACAGCATCCCCAAAAACAAATGAAATATTTGGGTTTACGTCTGTCAAGATAGATCTTGATTTACAGTAAGTGGTGGGAAATTCTGAAGCCAATGATCTGATAAGCCATGAAAATAAAGAATCAGAGATGCACTGAAAGTGATTCTAAGATCTCAAAGTAGAACAGAAAGGAATCATTCTGTCTTTAGAAAGGAAAGCCCGTGATGACTGTCTGAGACCTCAGGAGATTGAACAAAATCTCATTATTGCTAGACAAGAAGTTGCAGACCTGAGACAAAGAATAAAGAAAAGAAATTCTTTCCAGAAACTTCAATTTCTGGAAATGCATCCCCATAAATTTGATAATCAAATTTTCAGTAGAGAATTTGTTCCCTGACCTCTCTGTTCCTGAGGTGGTGCTTCCTCTGAGATAGGAGGGTCTCTTAAGCATCCGAGCATACATACATGCATACATATATACATGCATACATACACACATATATATCACAATTTCTTAATCCATTTGTCTTTTGATAGGCATCTGGTTGCTTCCATAATTTAGCTACTGTGAATTGTGCTGCTATAGATATTGATGTAGCTGTGTCACTTTAGTATGCTTATTTTAGTTCTTTGGGGAAAATATCCAGGTGTGGAATGGCTGGATCATGTGGTGATTCCTTCCCTGGTTTTTGAGGAATAACAAACTGGATCAGCATGCACTATCAGAGAAAACATTTGGCCTTTGGTTTTTTGGTATTGGCTTATTTCACTTAGCATGATATTCTCTACCTCCATCCGTTTATATGCAAATGCCATAATTTCATTCTGCTTTAAGGTTGGGTAATATTCTATTGTGTATATATGCCACAGTTTCTTTACCCATTCATCTATTGAAGGGCATCTAGGTTGTGTTCCACAGTTTAGCTATTGTGAATTGAACTGCTATAAACATAGATGTGGCTGTGTCACTGTAGTATGCTTTGGGGATATATATATATATATATATATATATATATATATATATATACACCAAGGAGTGGGATAGCTGAGTCAAATGGTGGTTCCATTTAAGGTTTTCTAAGGAATCTCCATACTGCTTTACAGAGTGGTTACACCAATTTGCAGTCCCACCAGCAATATATAAGTGCACCTTTTCCCCCACATCCTCTCCAACACTTGTTGTTACTAGTATTCTTGATAATTGCCATTCTGACTGGAGTGCATGTTCTGTTGGTCTTCATGTCTCTTTTTGGCCTGCTGTTCATTAACCAATACAACATTATCTATGAGCAACTTAGTTTACAGAGGCACTTGAAATAGAAAATATCACATCAATATTTCTATCTAACAGTGTTAAAACTGAAAGGCAAAGATTACCTTGTGGTTTTAATAAATATATATTTTAATTAAATCTTGGCTAATATTTGGATTAAGGGAGGAGAGTGGTTTGTGGGTTGGGTTGTCCAGCGGGACTATACCCATCCATATTCAGTTTTTTTTTGACTCTGCAAATCTCTGGGAGGGACCAGACTAATGTCAGACATAGTAAGAAGAAAAGTAGGTCAGTCTATAATCCCTCACCTTTATCTCTTATCATCTGGATCACATGGGCTTCAAGATTTTCATCTAGATTGGAAGTCCCATTCCAGTGACACTGCCTCTTCACAATCTTCCATGTTGATGTCCTGGGTGACATCTTGTACCAAGCTCTTGCCAACACAGTAGATCTAACCAGCAGCTGATTT
Organism: Marmota monax; assembly: GCF_021218885.2. Taxonomy (NCBI): domain Eukaryota; kingdom Metazoa; phylum Chordata; class Mammalia; order Rodentia; family Sciuridae; genus Marmota; species Marmota monax. The sequence goes on from NW_026693344.1 coordinate 3,745,144, forward strand.
GACAGAAGATCATGGATATCTCCAGATTTGGCAGTGGAGAAATTGAGTGCAGGGTAAAAGAGTAAATCCTTGGGTATTTTGGCAAAGAGTCTTTTGATTGAGAACAGGAATGTCACTCCCACTATGTATAGTGATACCATTTTCTCACCTGAATCTTGGGAATACTATACTGAGCAAAGCATCTGCTAGAGTATTCAGAGGAATGCATGTCTAGATTCTTTGTGTCTGGGGAATCAAGGTATATAATTGGAATATAGATCCTCGAAGAAGTCTGATCATCCACTAGCGATGGTAGCTGCAGAAGATCCTACATCAGATTGGACAATTAAGGAGGAACTTTATCCTTCCTGGGATCTGTACTATTTGGAGATGCTGATGTTGAAGAGTTGTATGGTGAAAGTGCCTGATGATGTGAGACTAACTCTTGCTGACCCTGAGCATCAGTAGGAGATGGTAGAGTATGACACTGATAGTTCAGTCTTTCAAAGTTCTCTTGGTTTCATGTTAAATTTTCATATCAGCAAAAGAAATTCTTTCTGGACAAGGAGACAGGGAATATGCCAGTAGAAGTTCAACACTAGACTTAGCAAAATATAATGTTGTAAACATTCATTCTGCAATGGATATGATGGAAAATCAGAAATGCTGGAAGTTCTAGTATTTCTAAACCTGTGATTAGAAGTATCCTTTGCACTATAGTGAAACAATATAGAAAGAAAACCACCAACAGTCAGAAAGAAGAAGAAATAATGTATGATGCTGAAATTAAGGTATAGACTTTGGAATAAAAGGGGGAATAGATCCAAACACAAATAGAAAAAGCTAAAATATATTTACAAGTACTACAGGCAACTGAAGATTCACAGTGATTTCTGTGGTTGTACTGAGTGTCAGGTTTGAATCTCTAAGAATTCTGGCTCAAGAGTAAGGAATTGGCATCTTCTCTGAGAGAAGAGATCATAACTGATAATGTAGAAATAGGTGGTAGTGATTTCCTTAGTTAGCTTTTCATAACTATAACAATATATCTGACATGTGTCCATATTAAGTGAAGAAAGGCTTGTTTGGTTCACATTTCTGTAGGTTCAAGCCCAAGATTCAGTAATTCTACTGGTTTGGGCTTCTAGCTAGGGCAGTACATTATAATGGAATCATACAAAGCACCTCCAAAAACTGCTACCATGGGGTCAAGACAGACACACACACACACACAAACACACACACACACACACTAGGGAAGCATTTCCAAATCATAGCAGAGATCATTTTGATGAGTAGGCAAAGAATCCTGGAGGAAACTGAAAGTTATTGCAATGTCAACCATGTGGAATTAATGATTTAAAGGAAAATCAATGTATCATCAACATTACAGAAAAAGAGAAAAGCCCATTGGCAGATTATTATTATAAATTTAACCAGATTGAGTGAGCACAATCAAAATGGCAAGTCATCATCTTCTTTATAGAATAGGAAATGAAGTGGCTAAAGTTTGTCAAGATTTGGCAAGTATGTTGGATATTTAACTGTCAGGATAGATCATGGATAACAACAATAGGCAAAGAGTTCTAAAGCAAATAACCAAATGAGCAATGAAAAATAATAGCTGGAATTCTGCAAAAAGAGGGGATGAGAACAGAGTTTAATGGAGACATAATTGGGGGGAGTCAATATGAAACTATGTCATGCACCAGCATGTCCCAGAGCCTCAAGTTTAGCACTGGAATGCATGACTTCAGGTTATGGCTGGTGGAAAGCCTTCCTCTGTGACTCTTCCTGGACAGCTCGCTTCCTCCAGGTCAAGTCTCTTGAATGGTTCCATATTCACAAACATGGTAGTCCCATACTCATCTCTGGTGGAGTGATGAGAAAGGATGGACGAGACACTGAGGACACCCAAGTGCCATGAATTGATGTATTTTACCATTTTTGCTCACATTTGCATTTCATGAGCTCCATCATGTATTCCCATTCCAACTGCAAGGGATGCCGGGAAATGCTGCTTCCTGTGCACCTAAGAAGAGGAAATGGTGCTGGAAACAAATCTGTTTCCTTCATATTAATTATATCCGAAGGTATTACTCAGGGAATTTTGCTCTTTGGAGGCAGTGAGCATAGAAACGGAGGATGGCCAGAATGGGGCTGGGTCAAGGATAATTGTTTTTTTAATATTTTTGGTTGTCAATGGATCTTTATTTTATTATTTATATATGGAGTTGACAATCAAACCCAGTGCCTCACGCATGCTAGGCAAACACTCTATCACTTAGCTACAACCCCAGCCTAAGGATAATTTTTTTTAATCAGATAAAATATATTTGCATCTTGCTAAGAATGATCAAATAGAAGAGGAAAACTGATATGTCAAATGACATCAGCTACCAGTTAAATGTCCTTGAGTCATTAGAGGAAGTGAGATTACTTAGTGCATAAGTAATTGATTTAGCCTTGTAAGAGAACTGAGACAATTCACCTGGAGGGTGGCCAGAGTTTGTGATCATTGACATAAGTAAATTCTTAGGTTTGGTTGTGCAAAAGTTAAGAAGTTAAATGCTGATTGTATTCTATTTTTCTCTAAAATAATAGGAAGATTCAAGAATAAGAAGGGAAATATGGAAGCCTAAAAAGAGGATCAGATTTAAAGTTATTATCTGGGAGTATCTGACAGTAAATGGAGATAAAAATGCATCTCTACTGGGTGTGAGGGTGGCAAATAGTATTCACTTGGTGTTATAGGTCATGAATTTACATTGAGAGTATCATCATGGTGGTACATTTGTCTGCACAGTTAGCTACTAGATCAGGTAAGAAGTACATAGAGAGTCAAATTAAAATATGATTGCTAGGATTCCTTGGCAGGCCAGAGGAGGCAGCATCCTGTTTTGCTCTGTGACCCAGGTCTCATCTAGTCAGAATATCGCAACTCAGAGAGTGTACGAGGACCCCTATACAGCTGATTGCCACAGAAATTATTAGCTCTGTGACCCCAGCACAGGGCTCAGAGCCTCAGCGATCGAGTAGGACTCCGGACCCCTGGAGTGGTGGAAACCCAAAGCCCACAATTCTAGGTCACGCAACGCTCTGAAGCGGCTAAGCAGAATCACCTATCAGCACCTCTGCAGAACTCCAGACTGTGCTCTACTCCCATGCAGGTCACTCAGCTGCTACCTACCCACCACGTAAAGCCATCACCTGGCTCCCCCACCTCACCAGACACTGCTGTGCTGGAAGCAGACTGACTCCAACTTGGATAAATTTCTTGCCATATTTGTGGGGTCAGCTTTCTGCTCTCAGATTGAATCTCCATCTGGCAAGGTACCAGGTATTCAACTCCCCCATCCCCCCAGCAGCGATTTCAGCACAGTGACCACTCAACACAAAAACAGCTCCCAGTTGGGGAGGTGTGCAGTGTGACCAGGGCACCACCCACCTGCTGTGAGCCTGCGTGTGAGAGATCCAGCAGGTGGAAACTGCTAAGTGATGGGGATGGGCCTAAGTTTAGAGCCCAACAGAGAGAGCAGGATCTGGGAAATATCCAGACAAGAAAGGGAGACAATACCGGGTGCATAAGTCAGAAGAGTGGTCCCAAAAAGAGACCCTTGAGGTGTAGCCTCCCTGCAGAGACTGGCAGGTGGGAATCCCCGCTACTAGATGACCTACACCAAGATCAGTCTTCCCATCCTGGTTACCTACACCATACTGAGGGCAGAGATACCAGCTTAAAAAGGACAGCCCCACCTATTGGATAAGAAGAGAAACAGAAAAGAAACAACCTCTAAAACTAGTGACAACCCTGCTTTCTTCTTTGGAATATTTTTTCCCTCTTTCTCTTCTATTCCTCTCTCCTCCAGCCCCCACATCCTCAACATGTGTAAACCCAAGAACTTTGCATGAAATAGGATTTTGAGGACTGAGTCATCTGAATAATATAATATAGAGGTGTTGTATATGCCCTCCGTTTTTTCTTTTTTTTACTTTTTTCTTTCTCTTTTCACTTTTTTCATTTTTCTTTCCCACTCCAAATTTTACTATTTTAACATCCTGTATTTTTCTAAATATATATGTGTGTTTGTTTTATGTACTCTACTGTCTTCCCACACTACTTGTCTATCCTAAATTACTTCCTGCCTAGTCTCTTGCTACTAACACCCTTCATTAGATTTCTCTTTCACATTTCCTAAGATATATTAACTCTATACCCTCACATCTTTCTCCATCAGCATTCTGTCCTACACCCAACCCCAGTTCATTGTCCACCATTTAAAACTGTAAACTTTTTATGAAACAACTGATTATATTTTAGATAATAATTGAATCCAACATTTCTGTACATGGAGACTACACTATAAATGTTTTAATAACAACAAATTGTTCATAGGTGATATATTTTTGATATTGGGATCTGTTAGCATTGACTTCTCCACAAAGGAAGGATCTTGGAACCCTACAAGAGCACTACAAACCTATAGGGTAAATAAAATAACAACCCAGACCCACAGAGCTGGAAAGTAAGACACACAAGCAACATGAAAAGACAAGAGAAGAAAGTGCCACAAACAAATCAAGACACCACATCGTTATAATTATTGGCAGGCACAGCAGAAAAATTACAGAGAAAGAGTTCAGAATACATGTGGTTAAAATGTTCTCTGAACTCAAGGAAGATATAAGAGAGAGACTACAAACAGTGAAAGATCACTTTGACAAGAAGCTACATAAACAAATGCAGGAAGCAAAAGATCACCTCAACAGGGAGATAGAGGTTCTTAAAAAAAAAAAAAAAGAAAGAAAAAAAAAAGAAAAACAAAAAAACCCCACAAAAACAGAAATCCTTGAAATGAAAAAAACAACAAACCAAATTAAAAGCTCAAATGAAAGACTCAGCAACAGAGTAGATCACTTAGAAGATAGGACATCAGACAATGAAGATAAAATATATAATCTTGAAAATAACATAGACCGCACAGTGATAATGGTAAGAAACCACAAGTAGAACATTGAAGAAATATGTATATAGCATAAAGAGACCAAATTTAAGAGTTATTAGAATAGAGAGAAGCATAGAGATCCAAACCAATGGAATGAACAATCTATTTAATGAAATAATATCACAAAAATTTCCAAACATGAAGAATAAACTGGAAATCGAAATTCAAGAAGCCTACAGGTCACCAAAGTACAAAATCATAAAAGATCCACATCAAAGCACATAATAATGAAAATGCCCAACATACAGAATGAGGAGAGAATTTTAAAAGCCATGAGAGAAAGGAAAAAGATTACATATAGGGGAAAAACAATGAGGATAACAGCAGATTTTTCAACACAGAGCCTGAAAGCTAGAAGATCTGGAACAACATGTTTCAAGCTCTGAAAGAAAATGGGTGCCAACCAAGAATCTTGTATCCAGAAAAATTAAGCTTTAGATTTGAGGATGAAATAAAAACTTTCCATGATAAACAAAAATTAAAAGACTTTATAGCCAGAAAACTTCCTTGGCAAAATATTCCATGAAGAGGAAAAACAGCAACAACAACAATGAAAATCAGCAGAGGGAGGTAGTACCCTAAAGGAAAAAGTAATCAAAGAAGAAAATCAAGTCAAGTTAAATTACAAAAATAAATAAATATGGATGGAAATACAAACCATGTCTCAATAATAACCGTGAATATTAATGGGTTAAACTAGCCAATCAAAAGACATATGCTAGCAGACTGGATTTAAAAAAAGACCCAACAATACGATGCCTCCAGGAGACTCATCTGATAGGAAAAGACATCCATAGACTGAAGGTGAAAGGTTGGGAAAAATCATATCACTCACATAGACTGTGGAAGCAAGCAGGGGTTTCCATCCTTGTATCACATAAACGAGACTTCAAGCCAAGATTAATCAAAAGTGATAAAGATGCACATTACATACTGCTCAAGTATGTACACCAACAAGACATAACAATCCTAAATATATATGCCCCAAACAATGTTGCAGCTATGTACATCAAACTCTTCTCAAGTTCAAGAGTCAAATTGACCACAACACAATAATCTTGGGTGACTTTAACACACCTCTCTCACCACTGGATAGATCTTCCCAACAAAAGTTGAATAAATAAACTATAGGTGTCTGCTGAAGATGGCTGCACTGGGAGGAATGGAGAAAAGGTTGTATCTTAAGCCTGGGAGTGTTAGAAGAACTGGGAAGGCACCTGTTAGGAGAAGAGCAGCAAGGTCAAGATGAAAAACCATAAACCACATGATACTATCAAGGAAAACTCAATTTTTGATGTCATAGCCAGAAAAAATTGAAATACTATCAGAAGCAGAAAGGAATCTACTTGAACATGGATCCAAATATATTGGACTTAATACTACTCTCTGTGGCCTAATAGCAAATAGTCTTTTTCTGCGTGTCTTGCATGTAACATGGGCCTGAATAGCTGCTGGCTTACCAATGGCAGTGCTCCCATTTTTGATAGCAAATACATCTTTCAAAGGCTTTGTAAGTTTACCTTCGAGTACAGGTGATTTGAATTGTGAAACCTGTACTGTGACAACAGGTGGACTTGTTGGATTAGTTTTAGGAGGTCTGTACCCTGTTTTCTTGGCTATTCCTGTAAATGGTGGCTTAGCAGCCAGGTATCAATCAGCCTTGCTACCAGAGAAAGGAAACACCTTAACTTACTGGATTAAAATTACTAAGCCTATCTTCAGAAAGATGTCATTTCCCATTTTACTACAGACTATGTTTGCAGCATACCTTGGGGCTAGACAATATAAAGTACTTATAAAGGCCCTTCAGTTATCTGAACCTGGGCTAGAAATTCTCTGATTTTGAGCAAATGTGTATACAAAATAAAACTGTAAAGATAAAAAAGAAGCTATAGAACTCAATAATACAATCAATAACTTAGACTTAACTGACATATATACAATATTTCAACCTGCATCAAGAGGATACACTTTCTTCTCAGCAGCACATGAATACTTCTCTAAAATAGAACATATACTATCCCACAAAGCAACTCTTAGCAAATACAAAAAAGTAGAGATACTACCGTGCATTTTATCAGATAATAATGGAACGAAATTGGAAATCAATGACAAAATAAAAAATAAAATTTCTCCGTCACCTGGACATTAAACAATATGCTACTCAATGAACAATGGGTTACAGAAAATATCAAGAAGGATATTACAAAATTCTTAGAAGTAAATGAAAACACAGGTACAATATATTGAAATCTCTGGGACACTATGAGAGCAGTACTAAGAGGAAAGTTCATTGCATGGAGTTCATTCCTAAAAAGAAGAAAAAGTCAACAAATAAATGAACTCACACTTTATCTCAAAGCCCTAGAAAAAGAAGAACAAACCAACAGCAAAAGCAGTAGAAGGCAAGAAATAATTAAAATTAGAGCTGAAATCAATGAAATTGAAACCAAAGAAACAACTGAAAAAATTGACAAAACAAAAAGTTGGTTCTTTGAAAAAATAAATAAAATTGACAGACCCTTAGCTATGCTAACTAAGAGAAGGAGAGAGAACTCAAGTTACCAACATGCATGATGAAAAAGGCAATATCACAACAGACACTACAGAAATACAGAAGATAATTATAAATTACTTTGAAAACTTATACTTCAATAAAATATAAAACATTGAAGGCATTGACAAATTTCTTAAGTCATATGAATTGCCCAGATTGAATCAGGAAGATATAAACAATTTAAACAGACCAATATCAACTGAGGAAATAGAAGATGCCATCAGAAGCCTACCAACCAAGAAAAGCCCAGGACCGGATGGATACATAGCCGAGTTCTATAAGACCTTTAAAGAAGAACTAATACCAATACTCTATAATTTATTTCAGAAAATAGAAAAAGAGGCAGCACTTCCAAACTCATTGTATGAGGTCAATATCACCCTGATCCCCAAACCAGGCAAAGACACATCAAAGAAAGACCAATATCTCTAATGAACATAAATGCAAAAATTCCCAATAAAATTCTGGCAAATCAAATACAAAAACATATAAAAAAGATTGTGCACCATGATCAAGAGGGATTCATCCCAGAGATGCAAGGTTGGTTCAGAAACAGATGGAAATCAATACATTTAATTCATCACATCAATAGACTCAAAGATAAGAATCATATAATCATCTCAATAGATGCAGAAAATTATTTGACAAAATACAGCACACTTTCATGTTCAAAACATTAGAAAAACTAAGGATAACAGGAACATATCTCAACATCATAAAGGTTATCTATGCTAAGCCTCAGGCCAACATCATTCTAAATGGAGAACAATTGAAGGCATTCCCTCTAAAAACTGGAACAAGACAGGGATGCTCTCTTTCACCAATTCTATTTAACATAGTTCTTGAAACACTGGCCAGAGAAATTAGACAGATGAAAGAAATTAAAGGGATATGCATAGGAAAAGAAGAACTTAAATTAGCACAATTTGCTGATGATATGAGTCTATGCCTAGAAGACCCAAAAAGTTTCACCAGAAAACTTCTAGAATTAAATTAATTACTAAATGAATTCAGCAAAGGAGCAGGATATAAAATCAACATGTATAAACCAAAGGCATTTATGTATATCAGTGACAAAGCCTCTGAGAGGGAAATGGGAAAAACTACCCCATTTACAATAACCTCAAAAATAAACAAGATACTTGGGAATCAACTTAATGAAAGAGGTGAAAGATCTATACAATGAAAATTACAAGCAGAAAGTGTGAGTCAGGCGGTATAGCGATACCAGATTTTGAACTGTACTACAGAGCAATAGTTACAAAAACAGCATGGTACTGGTACCAAAATAGGCGGGTGGACCAATGGTACAGAATAGAGGACACAGAGACCAATCCACAAAATTACAACTATCTTATATTTGATAAAGGGGCTAAAAGCATGCAATGGAGAAAGGATAGCATCTTCAACAAATGGTGCTGGGAAAACTGGAAATCCATATGCAACAAAATGAAACTGAATCCCTTTCTCTCACCATGCACAAAAGTTAACTCAAAATGGATCAAAGAGCTTGATATCAAATCAGAGACTCTGCACCTGATAGAAGAAAAAGTTGGCTCCGATCTACATATTGTGGGGTCGGGCTCCAAATTCCTTAATAGGACACCCATAGCACAAGAGTTAATAACTAGAATCAACAAATGGGACTTACTCAAACTAAAAAGTTTTTTCTCAGCAAGAGAAACAATAAAAGAGGTAAATAGGGAGCCTACATCCTGGGAACAAATTTTTACTCCTCACACTTCAGATAGAGCCCTAATATCCAGAGTATACAAAGAACTCAAAAAATTAAACAATAAGAAAACAAATAACCCAAACAACAAATGGGCCAAAGACCTGAACAGACACTTCTCAGAGGAGGACATACAATCAATCAACAAGTACATGAAAAAATGCTCACCATCTCTAGCAGTCAGAGAAATGCAAATCAAAACCACCCTAAGATACCATCTCACTCCAGTAAGATCGGCAGCCATTTTGAAGTCAAACAACAAGTGCTGGCGAGGATGTGGGGAAAAGGGTACTCTTATACATTGCTGGTGGGACTGCAAATTGGTGCGGCCAATCTGGAAAGCAGTATGGAGATTCCTGGGAAAGCTGGGAATGGAACCACCATTTGACCCAGAGACATGAGGTGGGAGGGAAAGGGAGAGAAAAGGGAAATTGCATGGAAATGGAAGGAGACCCTCATTGTTACACAAAATTACATATAAGAGGTTGTGAGGGGAATGGGGAAAAAAACAAGGAGAGAAATGAATTGTAGTAGATGGGGTAGAGAGAGAAGATGGGAGGGGAGGGGAGAGGGGATAATAGAGGATAGGAAAGGTAGCAGAATACAGCAGTCACTAATATGGCATCATGTAAAAATGTGGATGTGTAACCGATGTGATTCTGCAATCTGTAATTGGGATAAAAATGGGAGTTCATAACCCACTTTAATCTAATGTATGAAATATGATATGTCAAGAGCTTTGTAATGTTTTGAACAACCAATAAAAAAAATAAAATAAAATGATCATTGAATGGATTTTCAGTGATTATTGTTCATAATAATGGAATTGTAGTGCAAAAATAGTGAATGAAAGTCAAGAAATTGATCAGGAAAATAAATGGATTGTATTATTAAAAAAAAAAAAGAAAATTACAGAACCCTAAAGAAAGAAATCAAAGAAGACCTTCGAAGATGGAAAGATCTACCTTGCTATTAGATAGGCAGAATTAATATTATCAAAATGACCATACTTCCAAAACACTATACATATTTAATGCAATTCCGATTCCAATGGCATTCATCATACAAATAGAAAAAGCAATTATGAAATTTATCTGGAAAAATAAGAGACCCAGAATAGCTAAAGTAATCCTTAGCAGGAAGAGTGAAGCAAGTAGCATCACTATACCAGACTTTAAACTATACTAAAGAGCAATAATAACAAAAACAGCATGGTATTGGCACCAAAACAGACTGGTAGATCAATTGTACAGAATAGAGGACACAGAGACTAACCCACAAAATTAAAATTATCTTATATTAGACAAAGGTGCCAAAAACATGCATTGGAGAAAAGATAGCATCTTCAACGAAAGAAAGAAAGAAAGAAAGAAAGAAAGAAAGAAAGAAAGAAAGAAAGAAAGAAAGAAAGAAAGAAAGAAATTAAACCCCTATTTCTAACCATGCACAAAACTCAACTCAAAGTGGATCAAGGACTTAGGAATTAAACAGAGACTCTGTCTAATAGAAGAAAAAGTAGGTCCTAATCTTCATCACATGGGATTAGGTCCCAACTTCCTTAATAAGCCACCTATAGAACAAGAATTAGAACCAAGAATCAATAAATGGGTTGGAATCAAACTAAAAAGTTTCTTCTTAGCAAAAGAAACAACCTTGAGGTGAATAGAGAGCCTACATCCTGGGAGCAAATCTTTACCCCTCACACATCAGATAAAGCACTAATCTCTAGGGTATGTAAAGAACTCAAAAAGCTAACAACCAAAACAAACAAACAAACAAACAAACAAACAAAAACAAATAACCCAATCAACAAATGGGCCAAGGACCTGAACAAACACTTCTCAAAAGAGGATGTACAATCAATCAACAAATATATAAAAAAATTCTCATCATCTCTAGCAATTAGAGAATCCAAATCAAAACTACTCTAAGATATCATCTCACTCCAGTCAGAATGGCAGCTATTATTATGAAGACAAACAACAATAAGCATTGGTGAGGATGTTGGGAAAAAAGTACACTCATACATAGTTGGTGGGACTGCAAATTAGTGCAGCCAATCTGGAAAGCATTATGGAGATTCCTTGGAAATATGGGAATAGAACTACCATTTGACCCAGCTATCCCTCTCTGTGGTCTATACCAAAAAGACTTAAAAACAGCATACCACAGGGACACAGCCACATCAATGTTTATAGCAGCACAATTCATAATAGCTATACCAACCTAGCTGAACCAACCTAGATGCCCTTCGGTGGATGAATGGATTAAAAAAATGTGGCATATATACACAATGGAATTTTATTCAGGAATAAAAGAGAATAAAATCATGGCCTTTGCTGGTAAATGGATGGCATTGGACAATATAATGCTAAGTGAAGTTAGCCAATTCCAAAAACACAAATGCTGAATGTTTTCTCAGATATAAGGAAGCTGACTCATAGTGGGGTATGGAGGGGGAGGATGGGAGGAATATATGAATTCTAGATAGGGTAGAGAAGGGGATTAGCAAGGATGGTAGAATGTGATAGACATCATTACCCAGAGTACATGTATGAAGACACGAATTGGTGTCCACATAGTTTATGTACAGCCAAAGATATGAAAAATTGTGCTGTATACATGTAATAAGAATTTTAATGCATTCTGCTGTCATTTATTTTTTTAAAAAATCAATAAAAAAATAAAAAAGAAACTGAGATCCCATAATCCATCAACAACATATCTATTTATTCAATTGCAGTATACAGGTAAAGGAATAACAAGTTTATTATTCTTTATCCCCATAGGAAATAAATTTATCAACTAGAATACAAAAAAAATGATTGCTGTTTTTCCCAGAACATTTAAAAGATGGAGAGAATTATTAAAGTGGAATCAGAAAATAGTGATAACAATGATTATTTTGGCCATCTTAGTATGCAGAAGATGCCATGAGGACAATAAGGGCAGTGAAGAGAGGGTCGGCTCAGGGGTTAGAGAGTCCCGGGAAGTACATAGACTGTTGGAATGTGGTTCCAGCATGGAGTGAACTAAATAGAACAAAATTATTTGTATAGATTTCTGTATGTATTTGAACTGGTTAAAAATGTCACTTTTAACAGAAAATCCATCATTATCCTGGTCACTTTTTAGAAATTCAGCCTAGCAAATTCCACTCCCAATCTGTTGTTCAAGTCAGTTCAATAATATGCAACTCTTAGACTGAGCTCAGTTAAATGCTAGGCAAGGATTATGACATGTCAACTCAGTGCCTGCCAGTACCTGTCTTCTTCATGATATTCATAGGGGAAACTTCAGTGACAGGTTTATATTGTGTTATATGTTATTTTTCCTGTAAATTTCCTTTTTTGGTATGTGGAACACTTGAGAACACACATTTTTGAAATGACATTGTATAAGTCAAGGGTTAACACAGCCTTTGTCCTATTTGTAGAATTTGACCTTGACCTTGAGTTCACTTTCTAGATCTGTTGGCCTGGAATACTGATAAAGGTGCAATGTCAGCTGTGTTACTGAACAGCTGTGCACATGGTAGAAATGACCTTTGTGAACTGCCTCTAACTGGGAGCACAGACTAAAGTCAGGATATCAGTTGGAAGCCATAGTCCTATACTTTCCAAAGGTGTGGTGGTTCTTGGAACCCACATGTCCCTTAAGGAGACCTGGAAACTTTGCCTGTGAAGCTGTGTTCATATTAATTCCTGTCAGGGCTGAGTACTTTAAGCCAGGGTTACTGCTGAACTTCTACTGCACCTACTTGTGTAATTCTAACTCTGTCACATCTGAATTCTTTCAAGAGGAACAGAAAATTGCTCCTGGATTGCTGTCTCAATCTCTGACAGGCTCCTCCCACTGCAGAATAGGGCTCACAGCTACTCTAATGGCAGGCTTTGTTTCCTTTCTTATCATCCTATTCCTCTAAGTGGATCCAGTGCCATGACAATGTATATTGAGCCTAAGTGCATAGTCGAGCTAAGAAGATAACACCTAGCCATCATTTTTAAGTATTTATGTACATCATTCAGTATTCTAAACTTTTGCTACCAAAACAAAATATTAAAAAAAAATAAAGTGAATCCTGAAATCAACATAAGACTATAGTTATCAAAAATAACCTTGGATTTCCAAAATATTTATATTCATCAAAACACTCAGTCTCATACTGTATAAAACTGTAAATCTGAACATTTAAGAATCTTTTCCTGATAAAATTGCTCTTGAACCTCTTGTAGGCATTCATGTTCCATGTGAGAGGTTGACTGAAAAAGACATCTTCAATTTTGTGGAGTACACACATCCCCCCTGGTCTATGGCAGTCACATATGAGGTGCTGTCATCCTTACTTGCACACTTGGACCTGCTGTTACCAAGGCATTTGGTTGTTTCATCATAAAATAATTTGGTGGTTCCATTGTAAAATATCCCTTTTAATGTTCTGGGTCAGAGGCAGGAAGGGGAGCTTAATATTGTGCAACAAGTTTCATTTCAACTATTTGTCTGCCAGATGTGGCAAGAGAGGTTTGTATGTGTGTGGGGGTGTGACTTCTTGTCAATTTCCACCACTCACCCCACAAGTTAATGGTTTACTGATGAGTACAATAAGTGCTTTTGTTATTCTTTTCATGACTACTCTCCAGTGAGGAACTCTGACAGAGACCACAGTATGGACAGGGACAGAGAGGCCAGCTGAGCTGCTGGGCTAACAAATATGGAAAGCAGCAACTCCTGGCAGGGAGGGCAATGAAATCAATAGGTTGCAGGCATGAGAGGGAAAGATATTATCTATGGAACATATAATTGATAAGGATTCTATTATTGAAAACCTGGAATTGAGCATGAGCATAAGCAGGTGCAGAGTTTAAGGGAACACTATCAAGGAATCCACATACTAGAACAGACAGGAGTGGGTTCAAGAGAGGGAAGGACACAGATGTGAATCAGCTTGTCCAGCACCTTCCTGAGCTGAGGACGCCCTTCATCTCTGCCTGAGAGGGCGACCTCATGGGTCCTGAAAGAAGAGTGACTGACGGGTGGTTACCTTAGAACCCACAGACAGCTTTGAGAGGGGACTGATTGTCCAAAGGATATGCTCATGTGTCCTTCAGGAGTCTGTAGTTTCTCCATCCAGTCCTGAGGGAAAACCCTCCATGTGTACTTGGATTCGTTTCTTAGGGAAGCTATAATAAATTACCACAAGATCTGTGGATTCAAACTTTTTGTATTTCTGGAGTTAAATCTCAAATCAAGGTTTTAGTAGGGCTGCATTCCCTTCTGGTGCTTTGAGGAAGGAAAATCTGTTCCTTGCCTCTTTTGGCTTCTGGTGTCCCCAAACCTTTCTTGGCTTATCTCACATGGGGATGCAGGTGATTGCACTTAGAGTCTGCAATGGACTGGAAGCCTGGGTCCCCCAACAAATTTCATATGTTGAAATCTTAACCCCCAATATGATAGTATTAGAGGTTGGGGCATTTGGGATATAATTAGATGATGAGAGTGAGGCCCTCCTGTGTGGAATTTATGCCCTTATTAAAGGCACATAAAAGCTCTTTTACTGTCTTCTCATATTCTAAGAATAGAAGGGAAAGTTGGCTGTCAGCAAACTAAAAGAGGGTGTCAACAGAACCTGATCATGTCACCTTATCTTGGACTGTCAGCCTCTACAACTGTGGAAAATAAATTTATGCTGTTATAAGTCATGCAATCTGTCATACTTTGTTACATATTATCTATGATATTTTGTGATAGCAAACCAAAATGAAAATGACAAAGCTCAACCATATAAGTTCTTCTCTCAAGATCCTTCACTTACTCATGTCACAGATAATGTCCACTATTTTGCCATGTAATTTACTACTAACAAGTTCAAGAGATTAGACATGAATATATCTTCAGGGGCCGTCATTCCACACACTATAGTACTGGTCACATGAAATTGTTTAAACTGAGTGGGCCCCAAAGTACCACTAGTATTCAGCTACTGAGAGGGGTGGCCTGAGAGAGCAGTCCCTATTCAGGAACAATCTTTCTGAACCTCCTGATGAGCCATGTGGTAATGCATGTACAGTTTATGCCACTCTGTTGTCCCCCGTGTTCATCTCTACACACTGTGCTTTGTCCATCAGGTACTTCTGTGTATGAAATAGCTCAGTGATAGGACTGCAACCAGTGGAGAAACTTCCCAGGTAGGGGGTCTTTTGTTGGCCCAGGTAAAAGTGTTAACTTTCTTCATGAAACTTATGATGCCTGCATTCTCCTCAAGGTTCACAAGGGTGGTGATAAGTGGTAAGCCATATGGATACTTCTGTTGCTGACAAAGGCCCAATTTCCCACCATGGCTGTGAATTCCCATCAGGTCAGTACTGGAGATCAGAAGAGCTGACGTCAGGATTTTGATCAAGTCTCTCTGTACTTATAGGTATTTGTGAGATTTAGTGAATGTTTGATAATGTGCGTTTATTTTGTGTGTTCCTTTGCATGTTTTTTTTGTATGTGTCAGGTTGCTCAAGGTAATGCCTAAAAATCTTTGTATCATGTTGTTTTGCAGTGTGAGTGGATCCCTGTCCTAAGTGGTACCTATTTTCTGTCTTTGACATCTCTGAGCGATACTCTGTTGGATTATCTGTAAAAACATGACATCTATGAGTCATGCTGAGTTGGGTTCAGTGTGAAGAATATGATTCTCCAGGAAAAAGCTAGAAATGGAGGCCTGGTCACATACCCCTGGCCAGGAACTGGGAGAGAAGAAAGTAGTCAGATAAGCCTGTTTATCCATACTTTGAAACATTCTGTTATATGGTCTTGTGATTGTTTCTGCCTGGTACTGTGGTCTCTGAAAGCAAAAGAATAGCAGGAATGTCCCAGTGACTTTTCGCTTTTGGACCTGGGACTCAGAATATACAGTGTTTATTGTACTGATTATTTGACTGTGTGTGTGTGTGTGTGTGTGTGTACATGGGATTTCACCCAGGCACACATAATCACTGAGGCACATCTCCAGCCGTTTGTATATTTTATTTTGAGCCAGGGTCTTTCTGAGTTTCTCAGGACTTTGCTAAGTTGCTGAGGCTCTCCTTGAACTTGTGATGCTCCTGTCTCTGCTGGCATTATAAGCATGTGCCACCACTCATGGCTCATTATTTGCCTTCTAATTAAGGAAGTGATGTGAGGTGTTTTTTTTGTTGTTGTTGTTGTTTGTTAGTTTGTTTTTTTAAGCAAGCCTACTAGGTCAAATTCCTCCTAATATTATCTGTTGTATTTCAAATCTTTTACCCAGGAGACTCTATGCTGCCAAGATTTTAAGACTAATTAACATATTTCCAGGAACATTTTCAGGGATGTTATGATTTTCTCAAGGTTGGCAAATATTAGGCTCTGACATATGGCATTATTTGAGGCCTGGCCAAATGTTACTGAGGAATTTGCAGAGCAGGTCTTTGGTCTTGGACATTCACCTAGGAGACAGGCATGCAAAGAAGAATTGGAAGGGAGCTGATTTAAGCATCTAGTTGTGATGTTCTACCACATTACAGGGGACCTACTGATAGCAAGCCCGGCCAGCATGGTAAAAAATATCAGGACAGCTAGTCCTAAGAACCATCAGCCCTTCTGTAGCCCAAAACCTGAAGGCTACATTCAAGGAAGCAGGAGCAGGACAGAGTAATGGACATTGGGACTTTACAAGCCCCTGAAGTATAGGAAAATTGCTGGGAGGAGAAGTAAGTTTAGGTAAATATGAACTTGAATTTTTTAAAAAGATAAAAACCTAAATCTTAGTCACTAAAATAAACAAAGGCAGACGAAGGAACTGGGAAAGAATGGTCACCCTCACTGTTTCCATTCATCACTGTACTGGAATTGTTAACCAGTGCAATGAGGCAAGAAAAAGGGAAAAAAAGAAAAAGGAAGGGAAGAAGGAAAGAAAAGAAAGAATGAAGTAACTCCCATGATTTTAGATTACATGGTATCTAGGTAGAAAAACTAGAAGAATCTATAAACTACTAGAATTTAAAAAATAAGATTACTAAATATAATAGGATCATATACAAACTTACTTATATTTCTATGTGCAACAGTAGAAAATAATTGTGAAGAATACATTATTTTTAAAAACCTCTCATCCACCAAAACAAAATATGTGAAATCACTAAGCTAAAATAATTAAAACATACCAAGAAAATTGTAGGAAATCCTAGTTAAATAAAGAAATACACTATGATCATTGAAAATTCAGCAGTAAATTGTCAAATCTGCCCAAGTAAATTGGTAGGATTAATGAATGAGGTCCTAATGAAAACATCATCAGGTTTTTGTAGAAGTTGAGGTGCTACTCAAAAATTATCTTAAATTTTTTTAGCTAACAGAAGAAAAATGCTGGGAGGCTTCCACAGCCACATGTCAGTTCCTACTACATTTGCACATTGATTAAGATAATGTAGTGTTTGGCAAAAGAATCAACACACAGACTGGAAGAATAGAATAAGATAATAGAATAGAAAGTTCAGAAACAGACCCACACATAGTCAGCTGATGTGCAAAAATGAACTACTCCAATTAAGGGAGGGAACATGGTTTTCAAGCAAATTAGCACTGTATCAAGTAGGTACATACTAAAGACATGTGGAAGGTTTAGCAATATAGCTTTCAAAAAACAACATATAGAAGAATAGCTTCATGATTTGAGAACAAGCAATGATTTCTTAAATTAAGCACAAAAAGCACAACTTTGAAAGAAAATATGACTAAATGAGATTTCCTTAAATTTAAGAAATTATTTTCATCAAAAGTCAACAATGGAAGTAAGTAAAATACTGGAAAAATATTTGTGGTATACATAAAAAATATATTTTGAATGTAAAAGTAAACAATATTTTTATGAATTTAAAAAATATTGTCTAAAGAAACACACAAATGACTCTAATAGGTATCTCACAAGAGAAGATGTCCAGACATCTGATTAGCATATGAAAATTGTTTTACTGGGAAAAGAGATTCAAGCCAGAGGGAAGTAAAACTTTGTATTCACAAGAATGGCTGAAATTACAAGGACTGAAAGTGTCACCTCTTCACAAGTATGTGCAGTACCTAGGATCCACACAGTTTGATGATGGGAGCATAAGTTTGTATGGACACTTTGGAAAACTATAGTATTACTGAAGCTGTATGCGTACTTGCCCTGTGACCTGCTGACTTTGCCCTGAGTAGAGAGCCAAGAGAAATTAGTAAGCCATGCATAATAAAACACACAGAAATGCTCATGAGGGTGTTTTCTTAATGGCCCAAATTTATAAGCCAAGTGTCCATTAATAATAAAAGAGGAAAACTGAGGTACATAAATATAATGCAATTCTGCATAGAAATGAAAGCAAACTTTTGCTACCTGTAATGGTGGAAAAGTCCCACAGCTAGGCTTTAGAGTGAATAAAGAGCAAGATATAAAACAGAACATACAGGATGGTTGCCTCTATATCATAACAAATAAAAAACAATATATGATGGTAGGGGTTAGGATAGTATTTACCTTTGGAAATATCAACTAGGAGGAGATGTAAAGGGGCTTCTAGGTTACGAAAATTGTCCCATAGCTTAACCTAGAAGATGGCTACATAGATGTATGTGTATGCACTCATGAATCTGCTCACTTGAAATTTATGTTCTTTACCTAGACAGTATCTAATTTAAAGGGAACTAGAATTCAGAAATAGAGATACATATAGGTCATTTTGATATTTGTGACTGGCTGAGAAGCCATGGAAGAGGATACTATGGAGATTTGTAACCCTGGAAACCCTCCACCCAGAGAGAAAAGAGAGCACAACAGAGCACACAATGCATTTGTAGTAAGTGGATAAGTGAACTCAGTTTATTTTTGTACCTGAACAAGGACTTACAAAAATGCCATAGCTTAATTACATGAGATAATAATTGAAAGATAGAAAAATGTAGCATCTTGCTCAAAGTGAACGTTTAAAATGTATTATTAATTTTACCACGCAACTCCTAAAACTATCACTGTTATGTTGTTGTTAGTGTTCATTATTAGTGTTTTGGACTGAAACAGAAATATATGTTGCTCCATTATCAGCCTCTTCTCATTTCTCTCCTCCCCATCCCATCATTCAATCCCTTCTCCTCATTTTCTGCAATGCTCCAAAAAAGGAGCAACTCATGACTACGTGTGGAAAATTGATGTCTTCACCTTCAGAGCAGACTGTCGGTCTTCAGGGTGCAGTAAAGTCACAGGGGGAGCTGAGGGGCACGTGGCCTCAGGCAGGGAACTTGCAGACTGCCATAAAGGAGGAGGAGCAGGTGGCGTCATTCCAGGTGCCATCCAAGAGCATCAGCACACAGTGTTCCCCAGAGTCAGTGTTGTTGGGCTCACCCTTGTTCCAGTTTCGGTAGGTCACTCTCCTTCCTGCCATATCCACAAACTGGCCTTCATTCTCCTTATCTGTTATGCCTAGGAAGGCGGAGTCTTTGACCAAACTCTGGATGGCCTGATTCTCTTCAGCGTTGGGTGGTGGCCATGGAGGCCTGGAATTGGGCACACAGAGCCTTAGCACTGTCAAAATTTCTTGTTTCGCCACTGTTCCAGAAGAACTTCTTTCCAACTTTTTTGGTGACAGAAAACCATAGCACTAAAATGGGAAAAAGTAGATAAAACTGGCTTGTTTTAAACTCCTGTCCACTGTATGTTTAGGAGTTAAGTTTTCTACAGTAGACTTGTCAGATAAAATAAACTTAAATTCAAATTAAACTAGTATATTCTGTTTTTGTTAAGGCTCACAACCTTAAAAGGAAGGGACACCCTGGAACACTGGATCAGAAGTCTAGAACACAAATAACTTGGAATTCTGAATCCTATGACACCATTAACTGGAGACTAAACAGAAACGTCTCAGCCTATTTGGCCCCAGTCAGAAAGAACAAGTTTGGTCCCATTGCCAGGTCTAGAAACCAGCATAACAAAGGGGCATAGATACCATTTCCAGTGAGAGAAGATCAGAGTCCAGGATTAGAGTCTCCTAAGTCCAACTGATTTCAGTTGATAAACCAATTTTTACCACTTATAAGCTCTATTGTGCATTTGAGCAAGAAATTTAAATTCCTTTTGCCTTCATGTCTACTTGAGGGGGCTTGTGAGGACTTTATGATACCAGAATAAAAGAAATGTCTACCCAGGTACTAGAAAATTATATATATATTAAATAAATATTCACTGACTTTCACATTCCCTCACTTTAAGGTGCTTAAAGAACAAGAGAGAAAACTTACACTTTTTGATGCTTTCCAATTCTGCTTTGAAAGCTGCTCTTTCAGAAGCAGCTCTGCTAGTGTCACATGCTAGAAAATTAAAACAGAACAAAGGGGTATTGTTGAGAAGGAGTCCCAGAATGTACACATAAGGGGGTGGGTACTTTTTAAAAAATAGTTTCTTTTACATTGATGTATAAACATTGAAGGAAGATGAAAAATACTAAGAAGCAAAAAGAAGAAAAATACCTCCATTTCCACACAGTCCAAAACATCAGTCTTCATCTGATGACTGTTCTAAAGACACCTTTAAACACCCATGCACACATGCACTCCCTGGTTACCTCACATGACAGAAATCTGCAGCCAAAGCTCTTCACTACATTTTTCCCCCAATAAATTGCTAAAACAAACCTCAAAGGCAAAAAGAAACCTTTGAAGGAATTTTTATTATTTGAGTAAGGAGATTCTGAGGCAATTTGTATTTCATTGATGGCAAAAATAGCAGCTTCTATCATAAAAAAAAAAATAGAGGCTATTTTGACACTCTTTGAAACTAGGTCAGATTTGTGACTTATTAGGACCAATACAGTGTGGCAGAAATGGTAATGTATGTGTTGTGAGCATCAGGAAGCCTTGAAGATTCTATTCTTTTTACAACTTGGAATCTTAAAACTTCTGCTATTTGAACAAGCCCTGGCTGGCCTGTCAGATAAGAGGTCCGTGGCTCAATTAATCTCCTCAATCCAGCTGATACCCACATATGAATGAAACCATGGACCATCCATCAGTTGACCACAGACTGAGATCAGCTAAAACCAGAATGTCTGTGGCTGACCCACAAAATTGTATTTAAATAACTGGTTGTGTTTTGAACCCACTAAGGTTTGGTTTGATTGATTTGGTTTGGTGAAGAGATAACTGCCATTACATGGATGTACTTTCATGGGAAAAAAGACATATTAAGTCCACACTCAGTTGTCCTACTTTCTCTCTCTGGGCCCAGGGTATGCTTGGTGAGGAAGCAGCCCTGAGAGATTAGTAAATCTGTACTTAGGCATTGGTGGCAATGCCTCGAGGCTCCAAGTAACCTAGAGTGGGCTGAGGGGGCCTTGGGACAAGAAGCAGAGTCAGGCCTCTTCCCTTAAAGTGTCAGTAAAAGGACACCTCCCACCTGATATTTTGGGTTCCAGAACTCTGAGCACCTTTAATTCAATCTTCTCTAGATGGATCTTACCTGGACATGTTCCAGGGTCTCCCTTTTTACCCACTGCCCCTTTTGATCCAGGGGGACCTGGGGGGCCTGCAGGTCCTAAATTTCCAGGTGGGCCTTGGAAGCCTCTGAGCCCTTGACCTGTTGGAAGATAAAGAAAACATGACTCATTATCTGTGCTTTTCCTTTCTTTTCCCAAGAACTTGATGTGGAATCCCTTCCCAGAGAAAGAAGACATTGACTCAGGGCCAACCTCTGAACCCCTGATTCCAATGACTCAGAGAAGAAATAATCCTCCTGTGTTCCAAGGGGGAGTCTACCCTGAAAGATGCTTTTCTGGACAGGCAAGACAACATATGTCACAAAATGATGGGTGGAGGTCTGAAATGGCAGAGGACAGGAGATGCATCTCTGATTTGAGTTATATTATATAGCAGAGAAAACCTTAACCTGCCTAGATAGGACATTCCTCCTGTTTCCCCAGCCAGTTATATCTGGAAGATAAACAATCACACAGCTGGAAGAACCAATGGGTACCTGGTTCTCCCTTTTCTCCCTTGGCTCCATCAAGTCCATCTTTGCCTGGGAAACCATTCATGCCTGGAGGAATACAGGCCATCACTGGGCAGGTCTTTTGAACCTCCCTATTGGTTACAGTATATAATGTCACCAGACTCAGAAGAAGGAGAAGGAATGGTAGAAACAGGAACATGGTCCTCAGCTTACTAAGAGATAAGTCAAGAAAGATTATCTTGTTTAGTTAAGCAGCCCATAGTTGCCACACATGCCCTTTGTCCTGAAACTTGGGCACAGGCAAAGAATTAGTGGGTGACCCTTTCCTGGCCTCTAGATTGAGTATTTAGAAAAGGAAACCTTCCTTGTAACATTGTTGATTAGTATTTTAACAAAAGTCAGCACAGTGACATGCAGCAGGGGCCTTAGAGGGCACCACCAGAGCCCAGGCCTCTGGTGTTGCTGCTAGAAGACAGGGAATATGCTTCCTGTGGCTGTGAGAGCAAAACCACTACCTATTTCCACTCACTCATATCTGTTGGCTTAAGAGGTGGGAAGGCAGGAGAACCAGGTATCTGCAGAAGCTCTCTCTCTCCCCCCACCTCTCTTTGTGCCATCTGCAACCCAAACCCCAGTTTCATATCTGTGCAGATGATTTCCCTCCAGAGCCACTCAACTCTCATTTATTCAGTTCCAGGCACTAAGTTGCAGACAGTAATACAGAGAGGAAGTGTTAGGTCACAGTCTCAGATCAACTCATCTGCTAGTCACTAACCTACCCCAGAAATAACTTTTGATTATGCTTTTGATTGGTGTTTTATCTCCCACAACAAAATATCCCACTAGAAACTTCTCAATATCTTTGCCCAAGCTCAGTGTTAGATCCCTCTCTACTTCCCGTCATGTTTCCCCTGTATTTTCTGAGTCAGAACCTTTGGCAATTAGACAAACTGCCTCTCTCTCCTTTTTCAAAATCTCTGTCTTCCAAAGCTTTCTTCCAGTTTCTCCTTGCTGGGAAAGCTTAGCAACCCAATCCCATGGAAGTAATGCTCCATGGCTCTCTTTGAAAACAGAGGCAGTCTCCTTTGCAATAGATAATTAAGGAAACTTGATGGTGTGGTTTTCCCCAATATGATTTCTGTCTGCTTGTGCCTCTGCCCATTACCTGTTGAAAGGCTCCCCCAGGTCTCTAGAGTCAAGTTGAACCCCTAGAATCTTGATCAAGGAATGCATATCAATATAAAGGACTTACTATGAGGCTTCTGCACAGCAGGATTTCAGCAACAAAGAAGCTGGCCCTCCAGCCTGGGACTGGTAGATGCCTCAGAGCAAGGAAGGAGGCTGGGCTTAGCAACAAACCTTGTGAAAAGGGATAGCCTGGACCTGGCCTTTAACCTCAGATTAATAAACAACTCTTTCTAGGAGACATTAGACTCACCTAAAGAGCATTCCCTGGGGCCTCCAGCACACCACTAGGTGGCTGTCTGCTTTAATATAGCACCATCATTCCTTTGTCAACTCTTTTGCCAGTTCTCACTGAAGAGTTACCATGAGCACAGTTGACAGATTAGCCATGTCAAGGTCCTTGTCTCCAATAGAGAAAAATACAGATACCCATGAATGTACACTCATTCTCTTGCACACCAGCTGTAAACACAAGTGTGTACATATGCACATATATTATCTGTGAAGGCATGGCAGACCTCTTGCTGCCACTGGACAATGGTTCCTGCCTCAGGCTCCACATTTGACATCTCCCTGCCTATAAATGCCCTCCCTTCTGTGCATGGCAGGCTGGCTCTTTCCATTCTCTTAAAATACACCCATCTCAGAGATTCCTGTCTAATCTTACATAAACTAGTCCTACCCAGCCTCTCTGTCCTCTTAGCTTGTATTGTTTTCTTTCATATTTACACTTAGATACACTTACATTTCATTCACACTTATACTGTGTCATATAATAGTAATTTATTTTTCTGTTTTTATGTCAGACTTTAACATTTTGTCCATTATTAAATATACAACTCAGTGGCAGCAAGAACATGCAGACTGTTGAGCAACCATAACTATTTTCTATCTTCAGAAAAATCTCATCATCACGAACTGAAACTCTTTTCCCATTTGAATAGTAACTGTCCATTTCCAACCCCATCCAACTGCTGGTAACCACTTCCACACTCTGTCTACATGAATTTAAATTTTCTAGGCATCTCATATACTTGAAACCATGCAACGAATTTCATTTGGTTCCTGACTTATTTCTTTAGCAGAATATCTTTGTTTCATCCGTGTTGCAGCATGTATTGTAATTTCATTCATTTTTGAAGCCCAATAGCATTTCACCATAGGTTTATTTCACATTTTGGAAAGTTCAGTTTCAATGACTAAAAATACTCAAAATAACTAAATTATTTTCAACATGTAAATGGATAAACTGTGGTACATCATATGATTGAAAGCACAGGGGAAAAAGGAACAGACTAGTGACTCATGTAATAACTAGGATTAATCTCAAGAATATTATGTTGAGCAAAACAAATTTAATTTCAAATGTTTACAAGGTATATGATTTTTCATATAAAACATTCTTGAAAGACATATCTATACTCAAAGAGAACAAATAAGTTCTTGATAGGAATAGAAGCATAGAATAACTATAAAGATTTCTAGTGGGAAGTTTTATTGGGGGTGATGAAACTATTCTGTATCTTGGTAGTTACAAAAGCTTATGTTTACAAAAAAGAATCTTCAGAGAGCTGAACCTGAAGAAAAAGAAAAGTATCTAGATAAATAATCGCTAAATCCAAACAGCATCTGTATCTTAATGTTGTATTAATCAATTTCCTGGTTTGAATACTTGTACTATGGTATGTTAGATCCTGTCATTCATTAGTGAACAATGATGATTGAAAGGCACATGGTAATTTTCTTTATGATTCTTTCAACTGCTAAGTTAGACTAAAATGATTTCAAAAGAAAAAAGTTTTTCAAAAGGAGTTTTTAGAAATCTGTGAGTGTTGCAAAGACCATTCAAGCTTCCCTTAGAACTTTGTCCAAGTTTCACAACGTGAATAGCCTGTGCAATGGTTTGAAGGTAAAAAAGAGTGGGCTGGCTTCCCAATGGTAACACTATTCAGTCTGCCCAGTTCACAGTGTGAGGTCCCTGTGATAGGAGAGGAGGCTTGCACTGATTGATAATAGGACTTGTCAACTGTGTGAAAAACTTTGGGGATTTTCCCACAGGTCTTTGGAGGCATTTCAGAAGGAAAGAGATGATAACATTTGAATTTTATAAGGTTTGTTCTGACTACAGTGTAGAGAAAGATTAGAAGAGAGTCCTAATGGTGAAAAGCTGACCTACATTGAGAATTGATTGAATATGAAGTGATGAACAAGAAGATGTTTTCAAGTGCACACAAGTTTCCAATTTAAATACATAAGTACCATACAATTAAAATTAAAAAACAAGACAAAGTTGTGGGAAGCCACTCCTGAGCTATTTAGCATCTTCATGGGACTTGAGCAAAGGAGATTTTGGTTTGGCATTGCAAGTCATTTTATGGCTCCTCCCACTTAATGGATTACACAATGCTGTGACCTCAGTCTTTGCTGGGCTAGGAAATCTGCTCTCCTAGCTCTGGAATTGGGTGTAAACCCTTGGGCCTGGACAGCTCACCTCCTACCTTATTTGGCAAAAGAACATTCTATTGAAAAATCTTTGATGTTCCCCCCATATGAATAAACCAAACATGGGTTCTCACTTTCTCTTTTTACAGTGTTGAAGCTCAACCCCTAAGGTTGTAGAGCCGTCCTGCCCTCGCCTTTCAAAATTACTTTCGGTGTTGTGTCTTGTGGTGTTTTTTTCACCACCTTTATTTTCCTTAGCTTTATTTCGTAGCCAGCTCACTCCAGGCAGAGGAACTCTATTTCCACCACTTTTGTGGGACATGGGCGGGAAAAAAGATGAGCAAGTCTGGGAAGAGGATGGGTATCTTGTGGATAAATGAGCATATTCCAGTAATCAACTGGGATAGTGTAGAAGGGATGGAACAATATACACTATGAAGCATAATTCACTCAATTCTGAACTAAATTTCTTCTAGCTCTTCTTCTGGATTAGTCAGTTTCCTATCACTATAACATAATCCCTGAAAAAAATCAACATATGAAAAAAGAAAAGGTTTATTGTGGTTCACAGTTTTGAAGTCTATGGCTGCTTGGTCCAGTTGCTTTTGTGCTTGCTTCTCTACTTGTAGTGAGGCAAAGCATCATGGTGGAAAATTATGGTAGAGAAAGTATGTTGACCCCATGGCCAGGAATGAGAGAGAGAAAGAACTCAGTACTGCACAATCCCATTTAGGGGCAAGCATTCAGTGACCCAAAATCTCCCATTGGGCCCCACCTCTTAAAGTTTCCACAACTTTCCTAAAGTGCTGTGGCCTGGGCACCGAGCCTTTAATACATGGACCTTTGGGGATATTCTAGATTAAAACAATAGCAGCTGTCATGAAAATGTCACGTTAGCTTGGGACATTGAGGGACCCCATGATATGAGCATCACACAAGGCCTCAGGCCCATATGGGGGGCCTCATAGGGGCCCCCAAATACCACAAGTGTGTGAGCCAGATTCCCTTTCAGGGTCCCTTCCACTGGACCATTCTTTGGTTTGTGAAGGGCCTGGTTTCCTTACTTCCTGCTGACCCTGTGCCTGCAGACATGCTCAGGGTGGTAGAGAGTAACATGGCCAAAACAGATGATGGCTATTAGTTTGGGGCCTAGAGGTTCAGCAGGCATCTTGTTTATCTCTCATCACTACTCTTTACTATCCAGAGCTGCTACCATCTGCTCCAGTGCAGGAGGTAAATGAGGTAATTGACATTAGGTCACCCTGGAAATACTCACTTGAACCACAGTGTTTGCCTTCACTGTGTACTAAGTTCGAAGGCCAAGAAACTGCATTGCCCAAACATGACATTTCCCGGGATTGGGCTGGGTTGGGAGGGCACTGTGCAGGAAGTCAGTCTGACATTTGACCCACAGATTTGAGCACCACCCATTTATGAGCACCTTCCTGCTCTCCAATCTCCAGCTAGAGCTTCTGCACCATGAGATGCCTCTCTCTACATGCATCAGCCTCTGATTACACACTCTGCTCTTTACCCCACATAAAAGCCCACTTTCTTCAGGATTTCAGGGACTTCCCAACACTGCCTCCCTTCTGAGAGCTCCTCTGGAATCTCCCTCACCCCAAGAGGCTGGCAGAGATGACTGCCTCTCTGACCTGTAGGAAGGTGTCGCCCTCCCATCTCCTTTGTTAGCCTGGGTGGAATCTCAGCTCTGCCATTTCCTCTTTGTCTAATTTGGCCAGATTCTAATGCCTTTATGGTCTCAGTTCTCTGTTGTGTGAAAGAGGGCACCACTGCCTTGGCTGTGCATTGTTGCACACTTGTGGGGTCCACTCCAAGAGTGCATGGCACAGCTCCCCAAGGCAGTCTGCTTCAGACAGGCCTTCCTCCTCTGCAGGATGACGGACCATAGTTTTCTTAGCTTGGAAGCAGTGTTCTTGCACACTCCCATCTGGGAGGCAAAGGGTGGGTTTAGAATCAGAAGTATTGGTTTTGACTCATGATTGTGAGTTTAGACAAACCACGTACTGGCTCAATGTTGGTCTTGACCTGTATAAAATAAGATTTTGAGCCCATTCCCTTTTCCACAGGATGCTGCATGCATCACAGAGGCAATATGTGGGACTGTCTTCACCCTCCAAGGCTATCAGGAAAACACAGTCAAAGTCAATTATTTTATTTTATTTTCAGATTTGAGTTTTCTTTTTCCTATCTTTTGCAGGAGGGTAATTACACACAACAGTCCACCAAACTTTTTCATGGGATTTGGTTTGGTGTTGGGTGATTTGAGGGGAAGTTTAAGAAACTGTCAGGAAGCTGGGCAACTCTGATTGGGTATCTTAATTTTGTGAGATGAGTGGAGTAGAGCGAGGCAAAGCTATACTTTGTAAAGGAGCAGCTAATATTCATGTTAAGCAGGAGAAGGGCTTGTTTTCCACTTTTGTGGTTCACAGAGCATCTCTTTTCTCTATATGTAGAGATATTTTGGAGTGATTTCATGTTTCATACAGAGAGGTTTTGTTTTAAGTTGGTCTTCGGTGAAATTGTTCATGGTCGGCAGGAAATCCTACAATGTGGTCTGACTGAGAGACAAGTGACAGTACCTGTCTCTGTCAGCAGTGCCCCTTGTGGCTAAAATGTTCTCCCTCTCATACTCTCTATCCTGTACACTCTCTATCCTGTACTGTCCTGTGTTTCCACTCATAGTATTTTTTCCTTGCTTCTCACAAACTCTGCGAGAATCCAAAGATATCATGGGCCTTCTTTTCAACAAAGACAATTATACAACAATGCACATACCATTTGCAAATGTATCAAGGAATTCATCTGTCCCTATACTCATACTGGCAGGCAAACCCAACTGGCAAGCATTTAGGGGAAGTTCAGAAATTTAAGGAGTTGGGCATAAATACCCCTGACTACCAGTTTTTGTCTCACTTTGATTGCTAAACCCAATTTCATTTAACACTTTGATTCAACCAAGAACAAGGGGACCCCTTGGAAGAAAAAATTATGAAAGTCTCAAGACAAAATCATAATATGTCTTCCCTGGTATTCTCTTAGCTCCTATGTTATCTTTCTGGGACCAGAGAGAGCAAGGTCAGCTCTTGCAATAATGAATTAATTGCACCGTCAATTTAGTTGTCCAAAATCCCACACTGTGCACTTGGAAAAAAATTCACACTCTATGTATCCAGGTATGTATGAATACATGTACTTATGTATATGTACTGTGTCACGATTTGATTTCTGTATATGAGTCTAAGCCTTTTTATAAATTGTGTGGCTCCACCTATGATCATACAGCACACCTGGGATTTTGAACTCTGAAGGGATTCAATACTCTGGAGCTATTTAGGAGACAGAGATCACAAAGTAATCTAAAGAGGGGAAATTTAAAACATAGAATTATTAAGCTATGATTAAAAAGGTAATAATAGGATATTAGAAATTTCCTGTGGCTCAGGCCCCTTTGGAAACGTTGTTGTTGAACCTACTGAATGGCCAAGAACTGCACTTGTTTGCTGAGCCAGAGTAGCTCTGCAATCATGGGGTAGTCAGGAATCAGCCCTGCAGACCAGGGCAGGACAGGCAAACTGAAACTGGTGGCCCTAATGGCTTCCCAGTGAGAGTGGGGTGCAGATGCAGCAGGAGGCCTGGAACACTGCTTGGACCATGGGAGACCTGGGGGAAGGGTACAAGCAGAGGAAATCCCAGGCATAGTGGTTAGGAAGCCCCAGGGTCTTTCCCTGTTTCTAGGACTGCAGGAAGGTTGAGTTGAAGCCAGGTGGCTCCTCTAATCTCTCTGACTCCCCAGGGTGCAGGCCCTGGCTCTACAGGGTATTCTCAACTCATAAAGCAAACCCACTGAGGCACATCCAGAATCTGCAGGAAACCCTTGTTCTTGTGACATCACTCTAGCACCATCTGTTGAAAAGCTTGTCACTGTGTCCACTTGAAAAACACTTAAAGGGATTCTCTCCTTGATCGAGAGCATAAATCGAAGGGTAAATTTGTCGCCCAGAGTCCCCTGATAATTGGCAGATTAGGTGTGTCTGTGTATCTTCATGTTTGTGTACCCTCAGGTCTGGGTACATAGCAAGTCTAAATATGTCCCGAGTGTGCCCTCTGTGTGCAGAAAGGACAACAAGGATTCCTCAAGATGGGTTGCACAGGAGAGGCTGAGCAGGCAAGGAAGGTGGAGGGGTGGGCCTGGCTGGTTCTGGGCTCAGAGGTCCTTTCAGGTCTTCCTTTCTTTCTTTCTTTCTAGGCACAACCAACTGGCTTCCAGCCCAGTTCAGCATTAAAAGAGCCACTTAGATCTGGAAATCTCAGCCAAACACCCACAACCACCCCTCAGTAGTAGGAAGGTAAGAATTTAGGAGAGGCTTTCAAGGATGGAAAAGTAGAGATCATGCACAAGGATGACCGAATAGTAAATTTGGGAAGGATAATATTAAGGAAGGAGTTCTCTGGCAAAAATGCTGAGAGGAGGCTGGTTCCAAAGGGCTTGGCTTTATACCAATTGCTCCTCCTGATCAGCTGGGTGCCCAGAAACCAGGCAAAGTCAGTGGAGTGGCATGGGAGGGTATTAGGGACAAGAGAGGTGCACACATGTGATTCTGCTCCATCCCTACCTGAGCATAGCTACGTAGGCAAGGGCCCTTACCTGGTTAAACCTGTTATTTACTCATAAAATGGACTGAGGAGAGTAACTAGCAACTAAAAATGTATCAGAAGGCTGACTGCTCCCCTTGCTCCCTCAGAAAAAAAAACAGTGAAAGAAAAGGATTGCTTCCTGAGACAGGATAGACACAGAGGCCTAGAAAAAGGGGTGTCTGACCCAGGAATATTTGCCCCCCGCTCACTCCCATCTTTAAAGATCCATAGAAGGGTGGTGGAGGAGGATCTTGTGCTCTCCAGCATCTCTGTATGGCCTCTAAGAAACACAGCAGGGGATGGGGACTCACTGAACTCTGAGGACCAGAAGCATTTGAAGGAAACACATTTTGGGTGTCCACTGGGAAGGCATGGGTCAGTCCTGCCACCTTCTGGCCACAGTGAGAACAGTAGAGGCTTGGGATGGATGCACTGAGAGCCAACACATCCCCATGCCCATTCTTTGCATGTTCTACAGATTACTATCCCGAATCTGCTATAGGTCAGTCTCTGGCACAAGATGGAGGGAGACAAAGGAGAAAAATTTCCTTTGTGAGATGATAATTTAATGGGGTAAGTAAAACTTACATTAGCACAATTTCTGCTATGAAGAAAAAAATAATATTGTAGAGAACATCCAGAGATTGTGCATTTCTGGGGAAGAGAAACAGTTCTAAAGTATAGAAGTACAAGGAAGCTCATTGTAGACTGAAGGAAATGCATTTTAATGCCAGAGGTAAGGAAGATCTTTTATATTTTAGGGACCAGATCTCTTGATTCTCTCAGAGTGCTGAGCATCATGTAGATGGCAACTCTGTTGGTCTCCCCACTATATGTCATTTCCCTTTCCAGGATACTGTACGGACTGCAGGTCCTTGATAGACTTTGGTCTCTATGTTCTGGCATCTGCTCTCTGGACTGGACTCAGGATCTTGACCAAAACTTTTGCTTTGAACTCTGTTTCTAGGTGTGAGCTATGGTGCCTGCCATGACAATCTGGATTCAGGTCCTCTGTCTCTGGGTCAGTTCTCTGATCCTGACTGAAGAATGGGATCAGATCACCTTGTCCCTCTGCTCTGGTCTCTGAAATTAAGACTCAGGAATCAGGACTCCAGAATTTTTTTCAGAATTCATTCCATTGCGATGAAATTCAAGCTGCAATTGAAATTGTGGTATCTGCTGTCTGGTTATTCAAGACTCTGTTATGTATATTGAACCCTGAGTCAAGCCATGAGGAATCTCTGCTCCAGGTCTGGTGGTGTTAAGGCCCATAGGCTGGTTCTCTATTTGAAGCTACTGTTTCATGAGATTGCTACTCTAGACTATAAGATGAGATTTTCATAGGAATCCTCATTCTAGACTAGAAACGTAGGTAAATTCTTCATCTTATAAATGGAGAGTGCCAAAGAACACATTTATTTAGTTATTTGTTTGTTTGTTTATATTTTAGAGATACAGTCTCACTAAGTTGTCCTGGATGACCTCAAATTTGTGATCCTCCTACCTCAACCTCCTGAGTAACTGAAATTACAGGCATGAACACTTCTTCTTTGAGAACTACTCTAGGAAACTGTTCTAGACAGTGGTTTGTCCTTGAAGGATCAGGGGCTCATGTATATCTCTTGAGGAGAGGTTAGGACTTTCTGGACCCTGAGGTATTGAGCCAGCCCACACTCAAAAAGAAATTGGGACAGACAACTTCAGACACTAGACTATGAAGTCAGGAGAGAGGATTTGATTCACTGTGTTCATCTGCACCTTGCAAACTGCTATGTAGAGACCATGTTAAGCATTTGATAATGAAGAAATCAGTAATAAGAATTAATGAGAGGAAAAATTCAATTGTTTAGAAAGATTAAAGGGAGGAAGAAAGAAGAGGCATTTACTAAGCACCTGATATATGCCTCAGTGTGCTGATTACTTTGTAGGCAATATCTCATTTAGTTTTCACAACACTTGTAGTTGGCACACATTATGTTACTACTCCCCACCCTGTTTCCATGAGTCACTAGGAGGAGTCACCACTGGACTCAGGATATGGTAGCACTCAGCCATGGTTGAGCCTAGCGAAAGGATACAAAGCAAATCAGCAAACATTAAGAAACGAAAAACACATGAGGTGAAGTCTGGAGAAGGCCAGGTGTAAGCTTCCAAGGGTCCTCTCCTGATGGTGTCACAAAGGATGTGCTTAATGCCTCTAGTAAGAAAATGTGACAACACATGTATTATAAGGCATACTGAGGAAGTTCATCAGAAATTTAGTATTCAGGATTATTTATTGGGTGCTGGTAAAGTAGGCAGTTTCTGTCTAGAATATACTGCAATTCCAGGCTTCTGGATGGAAAATAGATGTTTAGACTAATCAGTACTGTTTATACAATGCTTCAGGCACAGTGAGCCACTCTGAGACATTCTGGGATAGTTTAATCAGCTTTTTCATGGTGGTGAGTAAAAAACTCAACCAGCAATTTCCTCCTCTACAACTGTAGAGGAGGAAAAGTATACCTGGAGGCTCACTGTTGGTTTCAGAGGTCTCAGTACTTAGACAGCAGGTTCCACTCCTTGTGGCTCAAGGTAAGGCAGCAAATCAGAGTGGAAGAATGTGGTGGAGAGAAACAGCTCCTATGAAAATCCGAAAGCAGGGAGAGCGACTCCACTCACCAGATACAAATATATATCCCAAAGTTATAGCCCCAATACCCCAACTCCTCCAGCTACCACTCAATTTATCCCATCACGTGATTGATTTGCTGACTGGGTTAAGACACTCATAACCCAATCCTTTCTTTTCTGAACCTTCTTGCATTTTCTCATACGTGAGCTTTCTTTTGGGGAACACCCCACATCCAAACCATAACATGGGGATGGATGGGAACTCAAGAAATCCAAGTTCTGAGACTCCAATCAAAGGCCTGTCTTGCAGGTAAGCCTTTCTAAAGAGGGCAGGTTCTGGCTGCCCTGTTATTTGTTTCCTCCACAGTAGTTTGAGGGACACTCAGGCTCTGGACTATGACCCCAGTGCCTACTCACCTGGGCCTCTTTAATGATCTCAAAAAACAACTTGCAGCTTTCAGAGGGATGTTTTGGGGAAATCACAAAAGCAGGACGGGGCTCCATGTTTAGGTCTTCGGGAGCCTGGAAGTGAGATAAATGCCGGGAAGATTAAGACATGTTTGGAAAAGTCAACAAGCTAATTCACCAAGAGAAGTTGAGACCCAGGGTATCTATAATCTTGTCATTGAATGTCCCTATGATAAGGAGTATAGCGTCAGCTCTGATCATCTGACACACTGTAAGGTATTTATTCTTTTGGGGTGACCTGTGGGATGAGCCTCAAGATTCCTCCCTGTGACCTAAAGTCTGCTAGACTCCAAAGTCCTGTTACTTTTCTGTCTCCCCTCTTCACTCTCCCTTACCTCCCAGAAAACTTCCCTTGCCTCCTACCTGGGGCACTGTTTCCCCTACATGTGCTTTTGTTTTCTCACTTCTTCAAAGTAACAAACTTTTCTTTCTTCTGCCTCAGCACCAGTTGCCCCGACTTGGGCTTCTTCTATCTTCTTTGTCAGGGCTTCTTTCCCCTGCAACAGGACACATAACCTGGATGTGTTTTGTTGTTGTTGTTGTTTTTGTTTTTGCCTTTAAATACCATAAAATGTTGAACCTGGAGGCTGTTTCCTGCAGAGATAACTTGGTCCAATAGGAAGCAGTCTCTGCCCGTCAGACAATAGTCTTTTCAATTTGGACAAAACTAGGACTTGGTGTGTTTTCTGAGCAACTGCCCCACAACACTATTAAGCTTGCTAAGGGCATTAGTCAATATATTTTACAGAAAAATGGCAAGCACTGATTCATAAGGAATTTTTGGCACAGTATTTAAAGGACTTCTAAATTAGTATTTCTCATTACCTAGGAACTAACTCCAACTGACTTAGCATATAAGATCCCCAAATTTCACATGATGAATGTTTATCTGGTGTGTATCGTTGTATAACTTACTATTTATTCTGCCGCATTCGATTTGCAGGTGGCATTATAGTCAGTTAATTTGTGGATGTGTGTTTCAATTTGCTGCAAATAAATTTTAGTTCATCACTTTCCAGTGCAAACGAATCAAGCAAATATATTTTCAATGCTTCGGCGCTTTCAACTTTCCAAATAGTTACTTTTATTTCAAAGACAGACACAGGAAATTTCAGAAGATTAAATTTGAGAAAATGCTCTAATAATTCTTAATAACAGTGGGAATGAGATGGTGAAAGAATGGATAACATCTGAATACTAGCAAATTACTATGCTCTTACAATGACGAAACTCTAAAAGAGGAAAAAACAGCATGTTATAATGCTTATCACAGGGCATACATACATCCCCCAGAATATTATAATCAGAGGGGCATTAATGATTGTGATCAAGCAATTAACTTGAGTGACTCTAAGTATTTATTTATTTATTCATTCATTCATTTGTCAATGTCAGCCCTAGCTCATCTCAGTTGTATAGGCTTACATCTTTTCTTTTCTTCCATTTTTTTTAGATCAATCTAGTTTTGGTGAGAAGCACACTTTTCTTATATGTGTCTTAATACGAAGAATTATTCAGTTGGGTATAAAAACAAATAGCATACATGTTATAAAAATATTTAAAAACAAAAATAACTTTCTCCACCTCAATGGTTTCTTGTTCTGTTCTTTTCATGTGAAGAATTAGGATCATATTGGTAAAAATCTAAAGATTTCCCTACCAGAGTGGATTTTAATTTAAAAACTAACAATATCTGAAAAACTATTTTCAGTTTAATTGAATCAATGTGATGTCCTTTTGGTATTATTGATACATGTATAATTCCCGACAAATAAACTGTTCAGTGTTTATTCTGAAGTGGCACACTTAATAAATGTACCTTTAATATTCAAATGTGTGTTTATATAAAGGTAGAATGTACATTCACATATATGTTCATCAGTATTATAAATGTTTACTTATATGACAATATAGCAGATTACTAGAGCTTTACCATCATTTACTTCTGAGTATTTATTCAATAATTTTTGAAGGAAAAATAAATATTAAAAGCATTACTTTGATTAGTAGGAAACATTGTCAAGAATCTTTTTATACTGCTTGGATGCTAAAACTTTAAGCATATTATTTGTGTGTGTGTGTGTGTGTGTGTGTGTACAACACATATCTAATGAGAATTTAAGTCTGCAATACAAGGCACAACAATTTTGTTTTCCATGTCTAAATATACCTTTTTTGAAGATCTTCTAGTTCACAGTTCCTTTATTCAAGTAGAAATAATTAATATACAACTATTTCTATGCATATTTATTGTACAGTAGATAATGTTTCAAACTACCGAGTTCAAATGCATTGCTTTTAACAAATAACATGTAAGATATTAAATTTTAAAAAATTCAAATGTATGACATTATTGCCATTGGTAAGCTGGTAATAAAAAATAAAAGTGTTTTGAATATGTATTTTAAAATAATAGATATAGATCAGTAATTGCTTCAGTGTTCCTCAGAAGTTTTCACATACTGTGGAATGTTTTGAATGACACACATTTTTAAAAAGTGAAATTCCTCATAGAGATGAGAGGTTTCAGTTGCAGAACCAACCTTCAAATACATCCCACTGTGAACCTTGTCCAACTGCACCTGACTACTTGCTAGCATAAGATCTGGGAGACTTTGGCAGTTCAGAAGAGGGAGTCACCCAGCTTAACAAGGGTAACCTGAATCAGACACCCTCATCACACCTGGATGACCTGGTAATGTCAAATTGGTCTACAGATTTTCACCTGACTCCCATCTTCATTAATAACAGGTCAGTGACAAGGAAGACTGGATTGATTACAAAGGCTTCAACAGAAATCTTTCTGGAAAACTTGATTTTTGCTCTAGTTTGAACATCCTTGTAAATCACTACCAGTAAGTTAGTGAAAATCTGCCAAGATGTCTTTTACAAGAAAGAACCCAGAATTTAAAATTACGTCATGCAAAAATTTCCAATTCAGCTATATTTTCACTCCACATTCTTATTTTCCTAAATTCCGTGAAGAATTGAAATAGGCTGAGTACTCACGTGCTCTTGCTGTTTTTGATCTCATTTGCTTTTCACATGATTTTACACATCAAGTTGAAGATTTCTGGTACATGAAATGTTTATGACAGTGTCCTCTACTCCTCCTGGAAGTTCACTAGATGGGGTCAGAGCCCTCTTCCAGCAGCTGTGGCTCAGTTCATATAGCTCACCACTACAGAAATGCTGAAGTTACAAGGAGCTGATGATGGGCTTTTGCGGATCCACTCCTCTGCACCTGCACCATCAGTTTTCTCCAGGCTCAGTCACTCTCAATGCAGGAGCAGCCAGGAACCAGCAACCTGGGAAAGCTCTGGGCCAGAACAGGCGCCCACTGTGTGCGCTCAGCAGTGCAGACCTGCGTGTAACTCCTTAAACAAGCTTGTCTGCTCCCGGTGGAAGGGACTTTTTAACAGTCCCTTTGTTCACAAAGGGAAGAGATTTTTCTTGCAGGAAGCCGCTTGGAGGGGGCTCGCTCTTCCTGTTGTACTTTTGTTTCTGCCCACACTGGACCGGGTCCTCATCTGCCTCTTGATTATAGCATTTAAGGCAGAAGCACACGGGACTCCCCATGCCCTCTGCTTTTTCGGTGGACTCGAGACTCTCGAGGTGAACTCCAGGCTCGCTGGAGGAGAGGTAAGCACTTGTTCCCGAATTTTGCTGGTAGTGTTCCAGTGGGGTGCTGGCGGTGGCGTTTCTCTCCCTGGTTGAAAGCGCACTCAGCGGGCTTTTGTCCCAGTAGTGGTTTTGGTTTCCTGAAGACTTATATGTGCGATTCAACAACGAAGTTATCTTCTCTTCCCAGGGAAAATACAGCTTCCTTCTTCCTTCAGTAGGTACTTACTTCCATTCCACGCAGTCTCCCCAGTTCCAGCGCCCAGCACACCGGTGGCTAATTCCCTAAGGTGTAGAGGCAGCGCCCTGACAGCGCCACCGTGTGGTTCAGAAGGAACTGTTGCTGCAGGCTTCCTGGGTGACCCTTTGCAGAAGAGAAACCAGAACCCACTGGAAAGCATCTAACAACTATGTTTTAAGCCTGTTAAAACCACAGGCCAAATTTCTTATTCCTACGGACTTGTGCAGTGGCTAAAGCTCTCTTACACTCAACACATGAAGCACTAAAGACCGTTCTTTAGTACACTGAGGTCATGAAGCAGCAGTTCTCCAGAAGCCCAGTGTAACCCCCCGCCCCTTTTGCTGTGCTCTTGTAAGAGGAGACACATTGTTAAGTTTGAAGGAGCAACTGCATTATATTTGCTAATTCTTTAAAGTTTTGATTTTTTTTTTCCATGTAGGCTCATCAGGAGTGGTAATAATTTCTCTATCTCCTGAGGTTTCAGTGCCAATAGAAGGTTTATTTTATAAAAACAAGTCAGTTTTTTTTTAATTGAAAGTTCTTTGTAAGATTGTTATTATATTTTCTCTAAATGTTGCAGTTCCTAAGTAATTTTTGTTTGCCCAATTATTTCTTTATAGCCTGGCTTTTAATGACAAATTTAATTTCTTTAACAGAGGTTGAACTGCACAGATTTTTGTTACTCCATGGGTCCTAATCAGTAAGTCTCATGTTTCAAATAACGTGAAAAACAAATGTCTAGTTCATCTAGGCATAAAGGTATTTATTATAGTCCTTAATTTTTTGGTAGCTATTAAATATGCTATAATGTTCCCCTTTTGTTATTTCAACTCTCTTTCTGTTTTCATTAGTCCTGTCTGGCTAGGATGATATCTGTTAGAGTCTGTAAACAAGTCAAAATAACACCTGGCATTTTGCCAGGGGAATGTTAGAGTTCTAAACAAGTCTGGATGGTGCCTGGCAAAATGCCAGAGGAAGTGGTTTGAGAAGTAACAAAAGCGAGCCATTAAGTGTGGAGATTCCTTATTGGTTGACTGATGTATCTAGTTTATGCTAATTAGATAAGCTGTGTGGAATGTATAAATACTGCTCCTGTCCTACAATAAAGGGCTCCCACTCCTGCTGTATCAATCTACAGAAGTTGTTCGTCACCCCCCGGTTATTTTGCTGCAGCCGGACTGTGGCAGATATCAATTTTATTATTCTGCTGCAGCCGGACTGCGGCAGATATCAATTTTATTATTCCTTTCAAAAGACCTTATTTTAGGGGCTGGAGTTGTGTCTAGCACATGTGAGTCAGTTATAAATAATGGTGGGTTTCATGTTGCATATTCATGAATACATTTAGTTTTCTTTATTTTAAGTCTCATCAACCACCTTTATTTCCAAATATTTGAAATACATTTGATTTAATAGCAACATACATG
Organism: Marmota monax; assembly: GCF_021218885.2. NCBI lineage: Eukaryota > Metazoa > Chordata > Mammalia > Rodentia > Sciuridae > Marmota > Marmota monax. The sequence goes on from NW_026693344.1 coordinate 3,784,053, forward strand.
AACAATTCTTGTTTAATAAGCAGGGTTTTTTTTTTTTTATTAGAATGCTAGTCAGTGTTGAAACATCTTTTTTTAAGTATTTTTTAGTTGTAGATGGACACAATACCTTTATTTATTTTTCATGTGGTGCTGAGGATCAAACCCAATGCCTCACAAGTGAGGGGCAAGTGCTCTACCACTGAGCTACAACCCCAGCTGGAAGCATGTTTTCTAATCTCATAGATATATTTAGTTCATAGAAATTGAATCAATATTAAAATTTAAGGAGACTCATGCAGAAATCTGGATTTCAAGCTTCTCTTGAAGAACCACATGGGGTCTCCTTTAAGACCATTACTGTGTGGTGCACAGGGTGCCCCCTTCATACTGGGCATGTGTGTCTCCCAGTTTGCTGCTGGCACACTGTTACTTTCACTCAGAATCCTGTACTTTGCCTGTATAGAGGAGTTTATGACTCTTGTTTTATAACATATTTTGACTAAAATGTCATGGTTTTCATGATAATTTTACTCATTTACAAGAATATGGGCTATGGAATATATTAATCTCTTTGAAATGAACTTGGATTTTAGAATTTAGAAATTGATATTTTTCAGAGTTTTTCCTTCCGTGTACAATAAGTGATATTACCATTAGAATTTCCATAAACTTTGTTAGTTTACTCATGGTTAGAGGTGGACAGCATATACACATTGTAAGCAATATTGTATCTTTTATTTCAGCATTGCCCCTTAAAATGCAAGTGATTTCTATTTTTTTCATGATGCTAACATTAATCCATGTGTATCAGTATAAAACATTTGTTGAAACACAAAATTTCATAATTTTTCATAAAATTATAAATAATTTTAGCAATTATAAATGGAACCATATAAAAAGAATTTGGAAAAGGAGATATGAATTAGGGTTCCAGGATTATCATTTTAAGTGAAAATACATTGGTATTGAGCTTTCTAACATATCACAGGGGAAAAAACAGATACCAATTAGTAATAAGCAATCAAAGTTTATTTGAAGTCGCTGTCTTTTAACACAGAGTCCATTTCCCCAGTGACGCATATGGTGACACCATAAATAGATTTGTGTAGCACGAAGAAAACTTGCATATTATTGGAAAGCTCCCAAAGCTATCTCCCTGCTATTCTAATTCCTCAAATGTGAATGTTTGCTATGAAAAATACTATCAAATAGGTGTTAGCATTGGTGAAGACATTTAATATTGGACCATTGCTGACACATGACTATAGTTTTAAGTCTTTTGAAATATTACTTGCATTTTAAAAGAAGTCAAGTCACCTTTAGCAAACAATACTGTATTACATACTTAACATTTGCTCTATATGTACAATAAGAATTGTAATGCATTCCACTGTCATGTAGTTAAAAATAAAATCAATTTTTAAAAAATTAAACATATAATGCGTGGATTTATAATATTTTTCTGACAGTGAATCAAGGAATTTTTCGGATGACCTTGGTATTTCTGGAAATGTTGACATTCTTTGGAATATAGATTGATAATCCCTGCTCTAGAGATGAAAGTTTAGCTCATAAATTAAATAAGATTCTTAAATCCTCTTACTATGTGTTTTAGCTTTAGGTGTTATTGAGAATAAAGTTACAGTCCTTGTCCTCAAGAAAATTTTAGTTTAGATAGGGGCAGAAGTTATATAACTCCAAAACACCATGATAAAGGCTATGACAGAGGCAAAGACTCCTGAGAGGAATAAACAGTTGAAGCAAGTTTTGGAGATGACTGGAGTTCATGTGGGCACTCTAGGCAGAGGAGGGCTTTGTAAAGTGAAAGAGCAGCCCATCTGGAAGTACAGGCCATAGAAGGAAGAGGCTGCTCTTCATCTTCTTTATATATCATATGTTTGTGTTCATATGGTCTGTTATCAGATTTTCAGTTCAACTGAGCAATTTTTTTAATAAATTGGTTTTATTTTCCAGAAAGGCCACATGCCACTTTTAATTGCTGTATAGAAAAACAAACAGCAGATGACAGAATTTTGAATTCAGATGAAAGCAAATATACATGCTGTTGATCAGAAGGAAAGGTATCTTATTTAAAAAAAAAAAGCCTTAATGATGTGGTGATAGTCACTCAAATCAGAAATATTAAATTAATTGGAAGAAGAATGATAACTTATAATTATCTGTACAGGGAAATAGAAAATTGAAGTTCAGGAACTTCAAGCCCCATGATGCTTGAGGAAATCTAACCCTTCCTCACATTTCTCTCTGCTCTTCCCAGTGGCTCAAATAATTTTAAGATCTTTCCACAGGAACTTGGGTTTTGCCCATTCCTCCAATAAAGCAGAAAAGCATGCAACAGCAACCTCTTCAGCACTCCTTTGGGCACCAATTTTTAAATATGCCTTTCTAGATAGCTCCCAACATCCTCTGTCATTCATGTTTGTTTGGTCTTTAACAAATTGGCCACAAAACCTAATATTCTGATCTCTTTCTCAAAACTTATGCCTCCAAAACTCACATTGTTCCTCTTCAAACTAGTCTTTCTTCTATTGCTTCCTTTCTGATCCTCTGGATGGCGATCATGCCTACCTTCAGTCTCACCTTCTTCAGTTGGGTTCAGTTGAGTTCACTAGACAAGCTCTCCTATTCTGTTGTTAAAACACTCAGCTATGTGCAAATTAAAACTACATTGCAAATTCATCTCACTCCCGCTGGAATGGCAATTATCAAGATACAACAAATGTTGGCAAGGATGTGGGGAGAAAAGGTGTACTCATACACTGTTGGTGAAACTGTAAATTGGTACAACCCCTCTGGAAAGCAATATGGAGATTCCTCTAAAAACTAGGAATGGAACCATCATTAGACCCAATTATACCACTTCTTGGTATATATCCAAAGGATTGAAAATCAGCAAACTACAGGGAGGCAGATACATCAATGTTTATACCAAAACAATTCACCATATCCAAGTTATGGGGCCAAGCTCGGTGCCCTTCAACAGATAAATGGATAAAGAAAAAGAGGTATATGTACACATTGGAGTATTAATCAGCAGTAATGAATGATTTTATGACTATTTTAGTAAATCGATGGATCTGGAGACTATCATGCTAAGTGTAATAAGACATTCCCACTAAACCAAAGTTTGAATATTTTGTCTGGTATGTGGAAGCTAATCCAAAATAAATGTGTGGAAAAAAAAAATAAATGTGTGGGAGTGTTAAAAAAAAGAATAGAATTTCAGTGAAATAGACAAACAGGAGTCAAGAGAAGGGAGTGAAAATCAGCAAAGGATGGACCCTGGAATGAATCTGACAAAATTTTCCTATGTACATATATGAATATATGATAGTGAAACCATTGTGCACACCTGTCATCATTCAATTTTTAAAAAATATCTATGGGAAAATGGCAGAAAGATCAGTGGAGGAAAGGGAGGGGCTGGAGTGCATGAGGGGTAGGGAAGAAGACATACTGGGGACTGCATTACAAGCAGATATACTCCATGCTTTTGTAATTACATGATATGATTTCTACTGGCATGCGTAACTAAAAAGAAACAATAAAAAATAAATAACAACAACAACAATAAAAGCACCTATAGAACAGTAAAATTATACAACATTGGGCTAATAGTTAGGAACTTGAATTTAGATTTTACTGTGGCCACTTATTATATCCAGAAAATCACTTTAATACCCTTAAGTTGTAGGTTGTTGATCATAACAACCATTTGCCCAGGATGATAAACACATTTGGAAGTACTACTTTGAGTAGTTGATAAGATTCCTTAAAACCCTGAAATTCTCAATGCTTTTGATGTGGTATATAGAAAGTGGAATACTTAGCTGGCAGAATTTTATTAATAGAGCAAAAGAAACTCAAAGAAAAGTAGAAGAGAATGTAAAAAACAGGACTATACTCATAGCATGATTATACTGACATAAAAGTTAAAAGACTATGAAGAAAAAAGTATCTAGATAGAACAATATAAAGGTTGTAGTCTGAAGGTAAATCCAAACTGAGAAATCAGGAGATAGAGAAATCAATTGAAATATCTTCTAAAAAGATTTCAAATGTAATTAATGTTTTATAACATGGCCTATACATCAATATACCACACCTCCAATAAAATAATTTTTCTCCCAGACTTGCCTGATTTTGTTCATATAAAACCCATGGTCCTATAATCATTGCTATTGTGAGATTTTTCCTAAAATATTTGATGTTAAAAGGTATTGGTTATCAAACCACTCTAAAAAATATTAAGACAAACTCTTGCAATATATCCCAGCTTCCCAGGTAAAGTCTGAATCAAAATGAACACATAATTCAGAGTAAATTTCTGAATTCATCTGGTATGGATCTAATGCCCCATGAGTCTCTATCAATCCATGCACAGGGGCGAAAGTATATATTAGTCAACCAAGCGGGCAGACAGTCAAATATCCATCTGCCATCATAGACCAGGTACTTGTTAGTTTGGGAATCATGGGATAGTCAGTAGAAATCTGAATGACAGTGGTTTAATTAGTAAACAGTAGGTTATAAAAACATAGTTTCAAGCTGCTGTGATTATTAATAAGAAAAAAAAGTGCCTGGGTGTGGCAGAGCCTGTAATCCCAGTGACCTGGGAAGCTGAGGCAGAAGGATCCCAAGTTCCAGACTAGCCTCAGCATCTTAGCAATGTCCTAAACAACTTAGCAAGACCCTGTCTCAAAATAAAAAATAAAAAAGAACTGGGGATAGGGCTCACTGGTTAAGCACACTTGGGTTCAATCCCTGGTACCAAAAGGGAAAGAAAAAAGAGAGAGAGAAAAAAAACAAGTTTGAGGCATTAATAGGAACTCTGGCTCAGAATAGAGCACTCAAAACATCCTCCTTTTCTCTGTATGCTTTAAATACTTAACAAATACAATTTTTAAATCCATAAAATACTACCTCGTTAAAGTTTCCTTTTTAGAACTCTCATCTGTTATTAAAGAAAAGGGTAAATTAATCAACAGTATAAAAACATGAAATAGTAAATGTCTATGAGACTGATATTTTATTACAGAGTAATACTTTGGGACCATTCATGGAAACTCTTCTTCAATGAATATTATTTATTTTACTGTTAGGCAATTAAGACATTAAAAACTCTCATGCCCCCCCCCCTTTTTTTTTGGATTTGTCAAATGAAAGGATAAAGAATAAGATTTATCAGTGTTTGACTCCTAAACTGATGTGTTCATGCCCATAACACTAACTGAAAGCTGAAAGACTGACAGAAAAATAAGTCATTAGCATATAACTGACAGGGCCAAACACATAGCAGGAGCTTTCTGGAACAATGGCAATAGAACAATTATAAGGAGTATACTATTATGTCCTTGCACACAACAGTGTCTCCAGGTTTTCAGTCAAAACTAGTTAGAATAAAATACCTCACCATGAGGAAGCTAGTTCTGTGGGCAGTATACTTCGTAGAATGACAAAATACAGGAACAGACAAGGGACAAATACTTACAAGGAAAATCTAGATTTCCATTGAGAAGTGCTTGATAGAAATTGTTGTGACTGTTCTCACTAATCCTGTTTTGCTAATTTCTTAGTTCCACCTGTTTTCTCTCTCTTTGTGTGATGCAAACAGGCTTGTACTCCCACAGAAAGGACCACTGGAAAGATGACTCCCTTATAAGTTTGATTACTCTGATCCATACATAACTGTCTTAAAGAAACTTACATGGAAGCTCTGAGGAGGCAGTAGCAAGTTTCAAGGAGGAATAGTTGATATACTAATAATACTTTAATATAACTATTAATAAACTCAAGTGGAAGGAGGAGAAGGAGGAGGGAGGACAGAACAAGGAGTATGAAAGACCTTTCTTGTTTTTGGAAGGGCGAATTTAATATTGTCAAAATGCCCATACTACAAAAAATGTTACACAGTTTCAATTCAATCTCACCAAAAATCCTATGACATTCTTCACAAAACTGGAAAATAGCAGTCCTAAAGTTCATTTGGAAGAATAAAAACTTCAGAATAGTCAATACTCAGAGAGAAGGGAAATGCTAAAGGCATTCCAATACCTGATATCAAACTGTACTCCACAGCTATGGTAACAAAAATATCAGGGTATTGACATCAAAACGTGCATAGAGACCAATGGAATAGAAAACACAGAGACAAATCCACACAGTCACTTGATACTTGACAAATGTCAAAAACATACATGGGAGAAAAGATAAGCTTTCTAACTAATGGTGCTGAGCCAACTATCCATGTGCACCAGAAACATCTTTCAACCTGCGCATTTGTCAAATCAAAGTGGATCAATGTCACAGGAATTAGATCAGAAAGTTTCCAACTGCTAAAAGAAGAGACAGAGTCAACACTCCAACATACTGTCTCAGTTGTCAAATGCCTTAAGAAGACCCTAACCTCAAGAAAGAAAATCAAGAATCTATAGTGGGATGGCATCAAATTTAAAAAGGTGTGCATACAATTGTGAGCAAGAATATAGAGCATAAAGAATAGGAGAAAATCTTTTCCAGCTGCTTCTCCAAAAGCAGAATGATATCTAGAATACATAAAGAACCCTATAAATATTAACACCAAAAACTAAAGAAAGAAACCAATGAATAAATGGGCCAAAGAACAAAACAGACACTTCTTAAAAGAAAAATTACAAATGGCCAAGCAACACATGAAACGAGTTCAACATCCCTAGGGAAATCCAAGTCAAAAACCACACTGAGATTTCATCTAACTTCAATAATGGCAATTTGGGGGAATATAAACAATGATGAATTCTGGAGAGACCAAGGGGAAAAAGGTACACTCATACCTGATGGAGACTTCAAATGAATAAAATAACTCTGGAAAACTGCATGGAGATTTCTCAAAAGCTAGGAATGGAACCACACAGCCATCCCACTCCTCCTTCCTGTTTATCCAAAAGAACTAATATTAGCACAATGCAGTCACATCAATTTTCATAGCAGGGCAACTCATAAGACAAAGATATAGAACCAGCCCAAGTGCACATCAGTAGATGAATGGATGGAAAATGTGGTATATATAGACAATGACAATGGTCTTTTACTCAGCCATAAAAATCAATTATGGCATTTGCTTGTAAATGGAATTACCTGGAGAACATCAACCTGAGTGAAATAAGCCAGACTCAGAAAGTCAAGGATGGAATGTTTTTTCTCATATTCAGAAGCTAGAACAATATGAAGAAAAATGGGAAGAAGGCTATGAAAATGGAAGGGATATCAGTGGAATAGAAGAAGAGGATAGATGGGAAGACAAGAGGGACAGGAAAAGGGAGCAACTATGAAAGATGTGGATCAAATTAGGCTAGGCACACATATGAATATACCACAAAACATTTCAACTCTGTGTCTATAGGAAAGAACAATTGTTAAAGACTATAAATAGAAGGAGGGCCAGTAGAATGGAGGAAGGAGAACAACAGAAGGCAGGTGGGGAGAGAAGAAGGTCCTAGAAATTACGTAGAACAAATTATATTCCATGCATGTATTGTTATGTCAATAATAAACCCTAGTATTATATATAGCTATAATGCACTAATAAAAATTTTTACAAAGATTTAAATTTAGCAACATCTTAGACAAAGTCATCTTTATAAAAATTATTTTCCTAGGCTTATAAATAACTGTTATTTTAATCATGGACGCTGACTTTCACATTTCCATTTTTTATGTGAAATCCTTCCATAGAATTTGGAAACAAAACAAGGATTGGGAAGTTTGCTTACAATTGAAGAGTTTAATGTAGTTCTTTCCAGAAATTTTGTATAGCAAAATTAACCTGATTGGAATGTCCTTACATCATTCACTTCCACTACCTCATTTGCTTTATTTTTCTCTTCAATGGCAGCCTTGATGGGTTTGGAAACAAGATATTATATTAAAATTGTATAGTCATACAATATATAGTTAATATATTAGAAAAAAATGGAAATATTTCATCCTAACATGATAATGTTTCCCTGGAGAGACATCAGCCGGCAGCAGGAAGTTTGCTTGGACAAGTTTGCTTGTTTTACTATTGGACAACCTAAGGCAGGCATGGTCCCTAAGCCACATGCTTTTTGTTTAAACAGAGAGGGGGAGATGTTGAGAGCCACAGCCGAAGGGGCCCCAGCAAACTTAAAGCTGCCAGCAAACTTCCAGCTGCCGGCTGATGATTGGCTCACAGCGGCCCCAGCAACATCTAGCTGATTGGCTCCTCTGCGGTGATGCTCATTGGGCTGTTTCCCTGCCCTTTCAGACCATGGAGCTGCTCATTGGGGGACTTTTTTGGCTCTGCCCACGTGACCCAGCCAATCAGCCTCAAGAGAAGGAGGATTGTGGGAGGTGGAGAGAGAGGCTTGGGTTGGAGAGAGAGGCTTGTGGAAAGCCGGTGGTGGCAGTTGGGGCTCTGAGGGTTTTTCCTGAGAGGCTGTTTTGTTTGGCGTGTGGTTCTAAAAATAAAGTTAGTTTCTTTTGACAAGTGGCTCCTGATTGTGCCCAGCCAGACTGCCCAGGACACATTGTCCATCAGATCCCTCATCAGACAAACCAGAGGGAGAGCAGGGTTGGACATCTGCGCCTCCGCCAGAGCAGTACTAACTCCAGAGATGGGAGTTCAAATCATTCCCACAGGGGTGAAAGGACCTCTTCCCAAAGGAACAGTAGGCTTATTATTAGGATGCAGCTCTTCTACTCTAAAAGGACTTATGATAAGTCCTGGGGTAATTGATCCCTATTATGAAGGTGAAATAAGAATTATAGCCAGTTCTCCAAAGGGTATATCAGTAATTTCACCAGGAGATAGAATAGCACAGTTACTAATAATACCCAGCCTACATGATAAATTTTCCAGTCGTACTGTAGAAAGAGGTTCCAAGGGATTAGGCTCCACAGGTGTAGATTGGGCTATGCTTTCTTTAAATTTAGATTCTCGCCCCATGCTAAAACTAAATATTCAAGGACATGAATTTAATGGGCTACTGGACACAGGTGCTGACCTTAGCATCATCTCTCGTCAAGAATGGCCAAAACATTGGCCATTACAACAAGCCACTCAAACGCTTCGAGGCCTAGGAGTGGTGACTAATCCCCATAGAAGTGCAATGGTATTAGATTGGAAGGATCCTGAAGGATGTGAAGGAACTATACAGCCATATGTATTGGATCATCTTCCCGTAAATTTATGGGGACGAGATGTCCTAGACCAATTAGGTTTGACATTAACAAATAACATCAACCAAAAAAGTCCCCCAATGAGCAGCTCCGTGGTCTGAAAGGGCAGGGAAACAGCCCAATGAGCATCACCGCAGAGGAGCCAATCAGCTAGATGTTGCTGGGGCCACTGTGAGCCAATCATCAGCCGGCAGCTGGAAGTTTGCTGGCAGCTGGAAGTTTGCTGGGGCCCCTTCCGCTGTGGCTCTCAACATCGAGACTAAAAAGCAAAAGGGATAGATAATCAATTATACAGGAATATATCAAAAATAATCATAAATTCAGACAAAGTTATTAGAAGAATTCTTATGCATAGTTTGGAGATGATTACTTAAGCTTTGGACTTTTTCTTTATGGTTAAGGCAAAAACATGACAGAATATACTGTAGAAAAATCAGGAATACAGGTTTAATGAAACATAAAGTTAAGATTCCAGTATCAAGTTTATGTTTCCAATGACACCATTATAGGAGCTGTGCATGGAGGTGCACAGTTGTAATCCCAATTTCAGAGGCTGAGGCAGGAGGAGGGTATGTTTAAAGCCTGCCTCAGAAACGTAGGAAAGCCCAAAACAACTCAGTGATACCCTCTCTAAACAAAATACCAAACATGGCTGGGCATATGGCTCAGTGTTTAAGTGCCTCTGAGTTCAAACCCTGGTAAAAATAAATAAATAAATTATATATGAATATATATATATATATATATATATATATATATGAATGAAAGTGTACATATAACAAGGTAAACATGCTGATTAGTGGAGAATAACATGATCCCTAGTCATAGGAGCAACACAGAACCCTAGGAGTTGTGAGTCAAATGTCAAAGCTGATGTTAGAATGTATGGAATATGTTATTTGTGGAATACATCAGAATCATTTACATGATTATAAGTCTTGTATACTGCTCCTCCAATTGCCCTCGAATGAAATAAGTGCAAATTATGGCATTTGTTGGTTTCTCCATCTCACATTTTGCTTCTATGTTAATGAAAATGTCTATAACCTCAAGTCAATAAACAGCACAAGAATGAGCAGCCTTCAAGAATCTTATCATCTTTCTTGGAATGCTGAACATCTCCACATATGCTTCCCTGTCGCGACCCCTCGCCGGCAAGGGAAAACACGACACAGGATTCTTCTTTCAGCAGTTTATTCAGGCCTTGATTCATGTATCATCTTCTAGTGACCCCCCGCCGAGCGCCCAAGCACAGCCTAATAAAGCCTCCCGCATAGCAATCCCAAGCTGCCACGTGGATCTCTCTCATAGGGTGGTAAGGGATTGCGTGCCAACTCTCCAAAAAAGGAGTTGTTTATCACAGGCCACAGTGGAAGCCGGCGCCATCTTCTAATGGCGGCCACGGTCTATAAGAATGGCTTACCACAGTTCCCCCTTCTATTTTATAAAACAATGCAGGCGAAAGTAGAGGTCCTATCCCACTGTGCAGAAGTGGCTGCAGTGTATGGTTCAGTCCTAAGGAGGGCCCTTACCTAGACCTGGTCCCATATCAGCCGACGCCTTTTTTCGTAGGGCGGAGTGTGGACGTCAAACCCGCATGCAATAGGACATGCTTTCCTTGAGGTCCGTTGAGGGATCACTCAAGTGCAGTGCCTTGCCTCGCATCCTGCATCGTGACGACGGCGAGAAGTAGGATAACACAAGTAGCCTGGTAGTAATGACAAAATTTAAGTTGGCAACACAATCCCCAAGCCCTAGAGGAAGGTATAGATTCTATAGCAGAGAAGAAGTACCAGTCCTGAAACCCATCTGCGTGCAATGGCAACGAGACCTGCAGAGTGCAAGGGCTATCCAGCACTGGGAGAGCATAAAGAAGAGGGCATGCCAATCCCAGTGCAATGTGAAAATAACTTGGGGTGCAATGGCCATGCCCAGAAATCACTGTTTAAGATGTGCAAGCCATATTTGTGGAGAAATGCCATTTTCTAAGGCCGCAAGAGCCTGTACGATCATAGCCTTCTCTTGCGCATGGCGAGTTTTAAGGCGACAGAGAAGCCACAAACAAAGTACAACACCGAAGCAACACATAGCACCAAAAATGCCCACTCCCACCCATTCCTTAAAAAAGGAAAAGGCAGAGGATAGCCAACTGGTGAATTGACCCAAAGTCACTGGTTCGACACGGGTGCTATTCAAAACAGCAATCTGAGTTAGTTGAGACTGGATCAAGTTTTCTGCTTCCATGGACCAGGTTCCGGATAGATATTCCCCGATGATGCGGGAGGCATTCCTGGAATCATTAAATCTGACAGAGGTTATACATAAATGTGCACGTTGGTCAACACAACCCAAAAGCACCAAGTCAGCCAATTCTTCTACCTGAGCTTGGAGTAAATCTGTTCTTTGGTTGGCAGCTAAAATCCCTGACAAAATATGTTGATTAATTGTATTTTGGGATTCAAGTATGGTGGAAGTTTGTTGAACAACTTGATTAATGGTGGCAGCAGTTTGTACTTGGCTGGCCATGGCTACTCCAGCTGTAACTGCTGCAGCAGCAGACACTGCCACAGCTGTCACTATAGCTGCCGTAATTCCAAAATCTCTACGGGCTCTAATCAGTTCAACAATAGGAAAAGATTCTGGATCTGCAGTAACCGGGATCGGGACAAAGGTTGGAATTTTCATAACCACTGCCGTAGTCCAGGAGCCATTCCAACACTCAGACAAATAACAGGTAATATTAGAACAATTAAGCATCCCCTGTAATGTAACATTAGCCAAAAGAAACAGGAACGGAGATTGGAGACAGACTGCTGCGGAGGGTAATGTAGCATTAAACAATTGTGAATTGTGTGAAGTAATTTTAAGTCTCCTATCTCGCTCCGAGTCTTGGGTACTGCCAGAAACATTAAACAGCCAACTTTGGACTCCTAATATTTCCCTGGGGAAACACAAGCGTGGACTAGACTAGCCCAATCTGAGGGAGTCATGCAAAATCTAGTAAGTCCCTCCACCTGAGTGAGAGTGAAAGCGGCATCTATGCCATAAGTGCGGACAGATTCTGCCAAGAATCTTTAATTATCTTAAAGTCTAAAGGCTCATGATATCTTCCCCTGTTATTGTCCTGAAATACAGGGTATGCAAGTCCCATATCTGTATTAACTGTCCTCCAAACTTGTGCATGAAAAGATCTCCCGGAACCTTGGCACCCCCCACATACGGAGGTGGGGCAATCGGCACCATATCTTCTTCTAGATATTCTACCTCCTCCTCCTCAGAGTTTTGTTGACCGATGTTAACTCCCTTCCCCTTCTTACAGTAGGCCTGTGTGCCCTGTGTCTCCTTTTTCTTCTTTTTCATTTTTATCTTATGTAGTTGTTGTAACAATATATCAAGGTCCTCAGAACTCTCTGAGTCGCTTGTGTTCTCAGGCGTTTTTAATTCGGTCAAGTCTGGGTAGAGCCTTCTCCTATTTTTATCTTCAGGCTCTTTTGCCTTCTCACTACTGTTACTTTTAATACTCTCTGCCACTTCACTACATGATCCTTCAGATTTTTCCTCATGCAGTTGCTCAAGAATAGCTTGACCCTCACTCACAGCTTCCTGGCATTTACCATCTGTTATACATCCTCTAACTAACTTCCAAAGTGGTATAATGCCACCCTGCAAGGTACCTTGCTCATGAGCGAAATCTAGATCTTTCCCTAATTTGTCCCAGCTGGGAACCGTAAGACTCCCTGAAAAAGCAAACCAAGGAGCCGCTATATTAGCTTCTCTTAAAAACATCTGCAAAGTACTCTGCTTTATCTTAAGTCCTTTTGAATGTAACAACCCATCTAGGGCCAACAAAATTGGGCTTGAAGAAGCAACGCCCATAATGTTTTTAGAGCTATAAAGAAAGTGAAAGTACAAAAGTCCCCGCTCTCTTCCTTTTACAGGGGAGCGTCCCTGTCGTCACAACAACAAAAGAAGCACAAAAAACAAAAGCAAAATGACACAACAAAAGAAACACAGAAAACAAAAGCGAAAGTGTAGGACCTCAAGACCCAGGCCCAGCATTAGGTGACCAAACCCCTAGGCCTCAAAGCTGCAAGACGCTTCCTCACCCAACCCCCATGTCAAAACCCCTCCAGCAGCACGTAGCACCTCAGGTGTTGCACAATGTTACCACAAGATGTTCCATGTAGATAACCCTAACGGGCCCCCTACCACAAGATGTTCCTCTTAGACAGCCCTACTGGTTAAACTTGAGAACTAGGTTTAAAAACAGAAACTGAAAAGACAGGATGTAATTTTAGGGTTTTTCCGAGAGCATAAAGTGAAAAAACAAGTTTACCCCCTAGGCGACCCAGTGGCTGGATTCAGAGGAACCAATAGAAAGGCTGTTGCTGTGCTAAGCTAAGAACTAACCCGCTTGTTTCCTATAAAAAAAAATCTGTACCCCAAAGCCCGGTGTGCCAGTTCACCGAAGCTCCGGCTGAGGTTTTGCTGTGCACCCGCAGGCACCTGTGTGAGAATAAACGCCTCCTGCTTTTTGCAGCCAGTGTCTCGTGTGGTTCATTCCGGGTTTGGGATCTGTGGATCTTTCAAAAGTAGAAGCGAAAGTACACAGTGCAGCTGCAATAAAATGTAATGCTCTCTCTTTCTTTACAGAGGAGCTGCCCCGCTTTGGTCGCGGATCCCACTTACCTGGGACTAACCCCGCTTTGATCGTGGATCCCACTTACCTGGGACTAACCGGTGCACCACCCCTGACTGCTGAAAGTTCTGGTTCCCGGGTCTCGGCACCACTTGTCGCGACCCCTTGCCCGCAAGGAAGATGCAACTCAGGAATCTTCTTTCAGCAGTTTATTCAGGCCCTTGATATTTCTTCTTCTCTCTCTCTCAGATGCCCCTCCCAGCCTTAATAAAGCATCTCAAGCCCCAATGCGAAGCTGCCACGTGGATCTCTCTCATAGGGTGGTAAGGGATTGCGTGCCAACTCTCCAAAAAAGGAGTTGTTTATCACAGGCCACAGTGGAAGCCGGCGCCATCTTCTAATGGTGGCCACGGTCTATAAGAATGGCTTACCACACTTCCCTTTCCTTCAGGGACATTCTGGGAAGGAAGAAAAGCTTTATGTGTAATGAGCATTACATTTGATAGAATAATTATAATATTCAGCATTACTACATGATACATTGGAAAGAACATAGGTTTCTGAGTCATTCAGACGTACATTCCAACCCCAATTCTGCCATTTAATGACCTGCATTTTCACATAGGTTGAGAATTATAAGAGATGATAGAGACATCCCCAAACATTACTCTCCTCACCTCTAGTCAGTTATTATGCAAATACTGTGATATCCAGTGGATTATTTTCTTGATCTCAATAATCCTGGATAAAAATTTGATCCATCGGTAGCTTACCATACTTGTCAAAATCTGACAAAGTAATTACTCTTGCGTTTTGAATGTTCCCATGATTTTTATTTGCACAAAGTACCTTTTGAGCTCAGTTTTGAGGACAATTTACAACTGAGATGGGATAGAGTCCTTTTATCCTGTATGTCAGACACCTGAAGACAAGTGATTGTATACATTTGGCTGCATCTGACAAAGGCAATAATGAATCTTGTAGGGCAATGATGGATGAATGACATGTGCACACAGCAAACAGAAAACAGAAAGACTAATTAAAGAAGCCACCATGGAGGCACAGGTGCCTGAGGCAAATATTGAGCCTAGGGATAAAACATTTCTAGAAAGGTAAGGGAGGAGAAAGAAACAAACAGAAAGAGGGAAACATGGCCAGTCAAGTGAACATGTGTTTAAGCCAAAGAAGAAAGGAAAGAAATAAGAGTAGAGCATGGAAAGAAATCCAACACACAATTTGGACCAAACAAATAACACTGAAAATACTGATTTTGATTACACTACAATTTTTTTCTCTAAAAAATTCTAAATAAAGCACTTAGTTTCATTACCATAAATGCCTCCTAGGCAGAAAGCCCTGGGTTCAACCCCAGCACCTGAACAAACAAAAATTCCAGAGTTGCCCCCGCCCCCAGGGCTGCCCTTGGCATGATTGAGAGAGCCCAGCTCCTGGCCCTTACCTTGGTTGGCTTCTGGGGAACCCTCCTGAGACAGCAGGCCTCCTAGGGCCCTTCCCCCAGAGAGTGGGTCAAACTTGGGGGATGGGGACAAGGAACTGTGGTCTGTCATGTACTGTCCCCTCTGCTGCGCACAGGCTCTGCATGGCTGCTCCTGCTGCCCAGCCAGGCTGTGCCTCCCTCTCATTCCCATGGAAGCCTGACTCACTCCTGTCAGAGAGCATGGACACTGCAGGCCTTCCTGGTCCAGGGACCCACGAGAGAAGAGGAAAGGACTGGCCTCTGAGTCCCATTCCTCTCGGCCACAGCGCCCTCCCCCAGGCCACTGCAGTCATGAAGTTGACATGTGTCTTCTAGCTCATCTTTTTACCCCTTTCTGCGTGCACACCCAAGAGCAAAACGGGCATGCCCTGGTGTTTCAGGGGTACACCAGCGCTCTCCTGTTGCACCCGCCTTCTGCAGTCTGTTCACATCTGGGAGCAGCGTTGGCACATGGTCAGGTTCATTCACTGTAACTGCCAGGTGGTGTCCCAGGCGGTGAGTGGACCGTGGCCGATCCACTGTCTCCTGACAGTACTGGAAGTACTCTTTATCCTTGCAACATCAAGCTTAGCCATATATACATATATACAATCTTATGATCGAGATGAGTGTCCAATTCTGAATACGCCCTAATCAGAGCACTACACGTTGTAGCACAATGTCATATGAAGTAACTCTGGCCATCATTCTACTGTTCATTCTACTTATAAACATATCATTTCCTATGTCAATCCTTATTGCAACTCAACAATTCATAGGATCACTACACCAACGTGAACACTAGCAGTAATGTGATTCATCTCAACACTAGCAGAAACAAATAGAGCTCCTTTTGACCTGACAGAAGGAGGAACTTGTACCAGGATTTAACCTAGAATATGCTGCAGGCCCCTTTGCCTTATTTTTCATGGCCTAATACACTCAAATCATTATAATAAATGCTTTAACCACAACTCTTTTTCATAGGAGTACTCTTAAACCCACCAATCCCTGAAATCTTTACATTCAGTTTTGCATTAAAAACCCTAGTACTAACTTCAACATTTCTATGAACTTAAGCATCATACCCATGATTTTGATACGGCCAACTCATACACTTATTAGGAAAAAAACTTTTTATCCCTAACACTAACTCTATATGCATATGACATATCTATCTCCCTGGTCATTGTCATGACATGTGTACTCCTAACCTAAAGAAATATGTCTGACAAAAGAGTTACTTTCATAGAGTAAATAATAGAGGTTTAAACCCTTTTATTTCTTGAACAATAGGATTTGAACCTAACCTTAAGAATCCAAATTATTAAGGGTACCTTACACACCATGTCCTATTAGTAAGGTCATCTAAATAAGCTATCAGGCTATTCCCCAAAAAATGTTGGTTTATACCCTTCCTGTACTAATTAATCCCTAATTGCCTCTACCATCAATTTCACCTCATTTTCAGGAAATTTAATGGCACTATTTAGTTCCCACTGACTACTTACCTCAGTAGGACTAGAAATAAGCATACTAGATATTATCCCTATTTTAATTAACAAAGCAAACCCTCAATCCACAGAAAATGCATCCAAATATTTCTTAATTCAGGCTCTAGCATCATCCGTTTTATACACTCAGGACAATGAACTCTAATCAACTCACCCAACCAAATTTCACCCCTGATATTTGCTGTAGTGCTGTCAATAAAAATGGGACTAGTTCCATTTCACCTATGAGACCCAAAAGTTACCCAAGGAGTTCCACTTATATCAGCAGTAATCTGACTACAATGTCAAAAATTGCCCCAAACTCCATTATGTTTCAAATTGCCCCCTCAATCAATTTGTCCTTATGACAACGATAGCAATGATAATAATAGCAATTCTGTCTAATGTATGAGGAGGCTGAGGAGGACTCAAACAAACCGATCTACAAAAAATCCTAGCCTACTCATCAATCACCCACATAGGCTGAATAATAACAATCATGACATTGAATCCCACATTGACTATAAATCTGATTATTTATATTATACATAAAATCAACATGTTCATATTAATCCATTATAACAAGAAAACCACCACCCTTTCACTCTCCAACATATTAAACAAATTTCCTCTACTAATTTCAATAATTCTTATTGTACTTATATCTCTAAGCAAACTTCCCTCACTAATTGGATTCACCCCAAAATGAGTTATTATTAAAGAACTTGTATCAAGTAGCAATGTCATTATATATATATCAATACCAATAACAGCCTTACTAAAACTGTATTTCTATATACAACTTATCTACTCAACATCACTAACACTATTTCTATCATTCAACAATTCTAAAATAAAATGACAATTCAAAACACAAAAATAAACCCTCTCATGCCAACTCTCATAATTATATCAACCCTCTTCCTTTCCCTTATACCTTAGCTATCAATCTTAAGCTAGGTTTTAGGTTAAATTTAGACCAAGAGTCTTCTAAATTTAATTTAATACTTAAGCAAATACTAATACTTAATTCCTACAATCAGGACTATCTATCTCACATCAACTGAATGCAAATCAATTACTTTAATTAAGCTAAGACCTAAACTAACTATCTTAATTCTCTAGACTGATGGTATTTAAACCCATAAAAATTTAATTAACAGCTTAATGCCTAACTGACTTGGCTTGGATCTACTTCACCTGCCATAAGAAAAAAAAAAAAAGGCCTAAAATCTGTAACATTGTTACTAGGGAAAAATAGCTCTGCCAAATTGTACCCCTGCCCTACCTTACCTGTACATAGGAAGAAAATGAGTGAGTTGACAAAAGTGGCAGAAGTGAGCATATGCCTGCTCTGGGCCATAGACCATTTGGTTGAGCAACTGCTAGTCCCTTGGTGCTTAAAGTCCAGTAAACCACACTCAGGTTCCTATGTACTCTAGAGAATCTTCCCAGTAGCTCAAAAGGTTTTAACATCTTTCAATACAAACCTGAAAGTCTGTCAGTTCCTACAAGCAACAACTTGTTTTGGACTCCTTTGAATCCCTTATTTTAATATCATTTTCTACATAGTTCCCCAAATCCATGTCCTAAATTCCTGTTTCGTCTTTATCAAACGAGGTGCAAATCCAAATATTTTGTTTTCTTCTGGGAAAACAATGATTCCTACCCAACTCAGTTTTTCCTCTTCAAATATGCCCTCCCTCTGTTAGTTCTATTATGATCCTCTACCTCCAGGTTCACTTACTAATTCTCTTCCTATCATCCATCTTTAGGCTCACTAGATTCACTCTTCTATTTTATTGCTAAAACACTCACCAATGGTATGGTAATTCAGGAGAGTATTTGGCTTACTATTAAGCAACATGAATTCAAATAACATTGCTGTTACTTTCTACAACCAGATAACATCCTTTAATATACTTATGGTTCAGGTTGTCCATCCTAACAACCATTTGGGCAGAATGTTTAAAATATTTTGAAGTATTAGCGGTTTCTTTGACTATGTTATTCTATGTTATTTTAATTTTGTCTAGAGAAAAAAAGTAGTACTGAGCTGAAAGTAATTTTTTAAAGGACCAAAAACCAATGAAAGCAGTAGAGAAAGTTAAAATTATTTTAAGAAAACATTATAGCTGTAGAAAAGGCATAAATAATGAACAAAGAAAAATCTTTCTAGAACTAGGCAGGGGTGCTAGCCTGAAGCAAAAATCAAACTGTGAAATCAAGAACTAGAATAAACAATTAAACTATTCTCTATGTAATTATTGAAGAAGATTAATGTAATTAATAACTATATATTATATATTATTAATAATAGTAATCATTAATAACAACTAATAATTATATATATATATATATATATATATATATATATATATATATATATATATATATATATATCATCACAGTCAAGTCATAGGTATTCTTCACTTCCAGGAATGGAGTGAGGAGTGGAGCAAGTTTTAGGAGCTGAAATCTTTGAGGGAAAGAATATAATAATAATTCATTGTTTTCCATTTGCTACAGAATTTGGACCTGGACTTGCTAGAACTTCTGCAAACATTCTAGTAAAAATATCTAGTCATTTTACAATCATTTAAAAATATTTTGTACCATGGGTTTTACTTTTTTTGAATTCTGACTTTATATTTTTATTTTATGTTTTTATAAAGCTTCTTTATTTCTGGTTTAGCATTTCAAGTTTGCTTTTATTTATCATTTCTACACATTTAGTTTTACACGTTTCTTAGCTATGCTTTTTGAATTATTTATGCTTTTTTTAACTTTATATTTAATGTACTCAGCCTGGTTGATCATTAATTAGGAAACTTATATTACTCATTTTTAGACTTTCAAAAATAAATAGAAGACTATGTGTTCTCTCAGTATAATTTTACTGTATTTACTGTAAGATATTTCTTTGTAGCAAAATATTTTGATATTATTCCAAATTCCTCTTTAATCTGAGGGCTACAGAGAAAAATGTTTTGTTCTTTTTTTCCACTCAAGTACATTTAGAGTTAGTTGTTGTTGGTTATAATGGGCAAGTCTATGTATTTGTGGAATACACAATTTCATAAAGTTGTATAAAATGTGCATATATTAAATATAAAAATTAGGATTTTTCTTGGCACCTTTAACTAAATTTGAATTGCAAGTATGTACCCATTGGATTTTTATGTACTCACACTACCCAAATTCCAGCTAACTAAACACTACCCTGACAATCAAGTGGTCATTAACAAATTTATGGTTCTAAATACCACATTATTGATGACTTATTTGTATTTTCCAACTTTTGTTTCCAACTACAGACCTAATGATTTAGACTAACAGTATTCTGCTATGCTAGTACTGTGTCCCATACCAATGTTTTAATGTTATTAAATTATTACAGTGTAATCTACCTTATATGCTTTTTTCACAATTTTTTATTGGCACATTGTAGTTGTACACAATGGTGAGATTTGTCATTACATAGTCATGCATTCACACACTACACAATATAATTTGGCCAATATCACTCTCTAACACTTCCCCCCTCCTTCCCTTACACCTTCCCCTTGATCCCTTTTCTTTACTGATCTCCCTTTTATTTTCATAATTTTGGCCCAACATTTCTCTACCTTTTTCCTCTCTAGCTTCTTCATGTGGGAGAAAACATACATCACTTGACCTTATGAGTTTGATTTATTTTGCTTAACATAATCCATTTTGCTGCAAAGGACTAATTTAATTTTTCTTTCTGGCTGAATAAAATTCCACTGTGTATATAAAGCACATTTTCTTCATCCTTTCACCTGTTGAGGAACACCTAGGCTGGTTCCTTACTTTGGCAATTGTAGATTGTGCTGTTAAAAACATGAATGTACATGTGTCACTCACTGTAGAAAGGTGACGTTAATTCTTCAGGATAAATACTGAAAGATGGTATAGCTGGGTCATGTGGTGTTTCCATGCCTAGTATTTTGAGAAACCTCCATACTGATTTCCATAGTGATTGTACTAATTTGCCATCCCACCCCCAGTACAAGTGTTTCTTTCTTTCCACATCCTCACATATATTATATGTGTATTCTTGATATCTGTAATTCTGACTGATTTCTGTGTAGTTTTGATTTCTGTTTCCCTTATGGCTAGTGTGTGGAGCATTTTTCATATCTTTGTTGGCCATTTGTATTTCTTCTTTGGAAAACTGTTTACTTCATTTGTCCACTTACTCATTGGGTTATTTGATTTTTTTTGGTGTAAAGTCTTTGAGGTTTTTATGTATTCTAGGTATTATTTCTCTGTCAGAAGAGTAACTAGCAAAGATTTTCTCCCATTTTATAGGCTCTGTGTTTACATTCCTAGCTGTTCCCTTTGCTGTGTAGAAGCTTTTATTTTTCCCCATTGGATGTCATTCTATGTATTAATTGCCAACATTATTTCCCAAGATCATCTTGTATTTTCCTTACTCTAGGCCCAGAATCATTCATTTTTTCCCTAAAAACTCTGATTCCTATTAAGGAAAAGATGTGGGCACTATCTATATGAATATTGTCCTTGGGTTTGTCATGTTAAGTATATATTTTATGTAACATACAAAGGTGAATATGTATTTCATATAGATATCAGGCAAGAAGGACTTATATATGTTAGGGATATTTATCCAAATGTTTCATATGTACATATGTACATTAAGTATATTTAGTACAGCATTATCATACCAAATTGGAGATAGTCTAAATACTCTTCAATAAGAAAATAGTTCTATTTTCATATCCATAAAATAATGTAGCATGCAACCACCATTTTAAACTATTAGATCTACAGTGTCCTAATTATTTCACAAGTATAATTAAAGTACTCTAGATTGATGATATATCTGAAGCAAATTTATTCTAATACCTGCATCAACTGCTGAGGTGCAAAAGGAAGATGCCTGCTACTGGCACTGAATCTTGTTACCAGCAAAGTTATTGTTTGCTACATTTTTATTTTTTGTTCCCAGTGCATGGGTTCTCAGAGAGAGGGCCATATAATTAATCTGAATGTCACTAAGGGATTACATAAGGGGATCCATGTACTTCAGTGTGTTTGGTAAAACTTATTAGAATGGTAACAGAGGAACTGTGATAAACTAAACAAGGAATTGGCAAAACTTTTCTACAGGCCACATAGAAAATATTTTAGGCTTGGTGAGCCAGAAGTTCTCTGTGGGTGTAGTCTGAAATCTGCTGTCAATGATAAGTGAATGTGTGTGAATGTTTCCAACAAAACTTTATTTTCAGGGGATAAGAAGCATAGTTCAGTGGTAGAGCACTTGCCTAGAAGGCATGAGGGCCTCAGTTCACAACCACTACAAAACAAAACAAAAACATTCCATTTATAAAAACAGGCAATGGACTGAATTTGGTGCAAAGGACTGCTAATGCTGTGAATCTTCCTTTCAGTGTTACTGTGCACACATGACGTGTTCCTTTTTATAGATGATGGTGTGGTTGTGAAAACCATAAACATAATTTCACAAAAACTTAGTTAATAAAATAAGATGATTTTCCAAATTTCTCTCCCTTGTTAGTATTATTGAATTAATAATCAATGTGACTGCTTATGTTGTATATTTGAAAAGATTAAAATATGCTAGAATTAGAGCAATATTATAATTCAAGAAATAGTACCCTCCAAATTTTTATCTTTCTGTGCTCTTTATTCATTAATATGAGCAAATTAATAGATTTTATAAGAAATTGGTAAGAAATATTCAATGGGTCTTCAGTGTATAATCTTATGAATTTACTCCTTAAAACCTTGATCTAGTATTTTTAGGGATCATATATATATATATAATTTTGAAAATATTTGAATTGTTATAAGTACATTACATAATAATTACATAAGAATTGAAAAATATAGTTGAACCAGATAAAAACTAGATCATATTTATGCCACTTAATATGATGGCATTGATAGGTAGGTCTGTACTCACTAATTGATTGTCCATTTTTTCTAAGTACTTGGGTCAACCCCAGGGCATGCTGGACCACTGAGCTGTATCCCACACCCTCCCTCATTCTTAAACTCTCTCTCATGATTTTCTCTCAAGCACTCCCGCAAAGTTGTTTTACTCAAAGTTACCACTGATTTTCATTTTAGCAAATCTAGATATAACCTCTTGCACTGCATTTTACATGTATACATTGAACAATGAAACATATCCACCTCTAATTCCAAGAATTCTCAAACTACTTAAATGGGTGTAGACTCCAGGTAAATAAGCAGTTTTGAAAATGACTTCTCCTTTACAACCACACCTGGAGTATGTATCACCCTCCATCCCATCCAAATAATATTAATACAACTAAGAAAAATCAGAACAAAGTTTAAAAACAAGAACAGCCTATTTAAAATGGGGAGAAACTTTTTAGTTTGAGTCCATCCCATTTATTAATTCTTGGTTTAAATTCTTGCATTATAGGAGTCCTATTAAGGAAGTTGGAGCCTAATGCGACATGATGAAGATTAGGGCCTACTTTTTTTTGTATTAGACACAGGGTTTCTGATTTAATTCCTAGGTCCTTGATCCACATTGAGTTGAGTTTTGTGCATGGTGAGAACAGAGGCTTAATTTCATTTTGTTGCATATGGATTTTCAGTTTGCCCAGCATCACCATTTGTTGAAGAAACTATCTTTTCTTCAATGTATGTTTTTGGTGCCTTTGCCTAATATAAAATAATTTTAATTTTGTGGGTTAGTCTCTGTGTCCTCTATTCTGTACCATTGGTCTACCAGTCTGTTTTGGTGCCAATACCATGCTGTTTTTGTTACTTTTGCTCTGTAGTGCATTTTAAGGTCTGGTGTAGTAATGCCACCTGCTTCACTCTTCCTGCTAAGGATTGCTTTAGCTTTTCTGGGTCTCTTATTTTTCCAGATGAATTTCATGACTACTTTTTCTATTTCTATGAGGAATGCCATTGGAATTTTGATCAGAATTGCATTAAATCTGTATGGTGATTTTGGTAGTATGATCATTTTGATAATATTAATTCTGCCTATCCAAGAGCAAGGTAGAACTTTCCATCTTCTATGGTCTTCTTTGATTTCTTTCTTAAGGATTCTGTAGTTTTCTTCACAACCAAAGAAACAATCAGGGAGGTAAATAGAAAACCTACATCCTGGGAGCAAATGTTGTACCCTTCACACATCAGATAGAGCACTAGTCTCTAGGGTATATAGAGAACTCAAAAATCTAAATATAAAAAACAAAGAAAACAAATAAATGGCCAAGGAACTGAACAGACACTTTTCAGAAGAGGACATACAATCTATCAATAAATATATGCAAAAATGTTCATCATCTCTAGCAATTAGAGAAATGCAAATCCAAACTAAAGTTTCATCTCTCTCCAGTTAGAATGGCAGCTATTAAAAATACAAACTGCAATAAGTGTTGGCAAGGATGTGGGGGAAGAAAACCACTCATACATTGCAGGTGGGACTTTAAATTAGTGCAGCCAATATTGGGAGCAG
This sequence comes from Marmota monax, assembly GCF_021218885.2. Taxonomy (NCBI): domain Eukaryota; kingdom Metazoa; phylum Chordata; class Mammalia; order Rodentia; family Sciuridae; genus Marmota; species Marmota monax. Next base: position 3,808,358 of record NW_026693344.1, read on the forward strand.
TATGGAGAATCTTGGAAAACTGTGAATGGATGTTTATAGCAGCACAATTCATAATAGCTAAACTGTGGAATCAATCTAGATGTCCTTCATTAGATGAATGGATTTTTAAAAATGTGGTATATATACACAATGGAATATTATTCAGCATTAGAAGAGAATGAAATCATGACATTTGCAGGTAAATGGATGGAGCTGGAGAATATAATGCTAAGGGAAGTTAGCCTACCCCCCCCCCAAAAAAAAAAAAAAAAAGAAAAACAGATGCCAAATGATTTTTCTGATTTAAGGATGTTGATTCATAATATCCTGTTTGGGGTCAGGGGATGGGAGGATTAAATGAACTCTAGATAAGGCAAAGGAAAAATGGAGATGGAGGGGAAGGGAGTTGGGAGAGGGGTAGGAAAGATGGTGGAATTCAATTGTCATCATTATCCTAAGTACACATGTGAAGACACTAAAAATGTGACTCTACTTTGTGTACAACTAGAGAAATGAAAAAATGTGCTTTATATGTGTAATATGAATTTTAATGCATTCTGTTGTTATATAGAACAAATTAAAATTTGAAAAAAATTAAACAAAATCCTGACTTTTTTATTTCATGTTTTATTTTTTATAAAGCTAATCATATACTTTTGGTTTAGCATTTCAAGTTTTCTTTTCTTTGTACTTTATATACATTTGTTTTTTCATGTATTTTAGTATTTCATTGGTAATTATTTCTGCATTTTTAAACTGTTTTAATGTACTCATTCTGGTTGATCATTAATTAGTAAACCTATATTACTCATTTTTAGACTTTCAAAAATGAATACATAAGACTATATATTTTATCTTAGGACAACTTTAGCTACATTCACTGTAAAATATTACTTTATAGCAAAATATTTTGCCACTATTCAAAATTCCTCTTATTCGCGAGGCTATATAGAAAAAGGCTATATAGTTAAGTTTTTCCACTAATGTGGATTTAGACTTTATTTTTTGGTGGTGATAATATGTGTGCATGTCTGTGTGTGTGTGTGTGTGTGTGTGAACACAGATTTCACAAAGTTGAAAAATGTGAACATATATTAAAACAAAAACTATTTCTTGGCATCTACAGCTAAATTTGAAGTGCAAGTACACAACCATTTGATTGAGTTTTATGTACTCAAATCACCCAAATGCTAGCTGATTAAATAGTACCCTAAAAGCCAAATAGTCATTAATAACTTTAGGATCTAAATATCACATTATTGATAGCTTATTTGTATTTTAAAATTTTTATTTCCAAATATGGACCTAAAGATTAGGTTGATATTATTTTGCTATGCCATTTCTGTGACCAATACAAATATTTTAATGTTTTTACAATTATTATGATGCAATCAAACTAATATATTTTTCACACAATTTATACTAGTATATTATAGTTGTACATAATGATGGAATTTGTTGTTACATATTGATTTATGCACACAATTTAAAAATATTTTGGCTAATATCACTGCCTGGCATATGCATCCTCCACCCCTTGGTCCCATTCTTCTTCTGATCTTTCTTTGATTTTTATGAGATCCACCCCACATTTCTTTGTTTTTCCTCTCTAGTTTCTGCTTATGAGAGAAAAAAGGATCCTTGACCTCTGAGTTTAACTTACCTTGTTTAACAAAATGTCTTCTAGTTCTATCAATTTTCCTGCAAATGGTATGATTTCATTTTTCTTCATGCTGAATAAAACTCTATTGTGTCTATACCACATTTTCTTCATCCATTCATCTGTTGATGGAAACCTAATCTGATTCCATAGTTTGGCAATTGTGAATTTTGCTGTTAAAAACATGATATGCATGTGTCAGTGTAGAGAGATGACATTAATTCTTCAGGATAAACACTGAAAGATAGTAGAGCTGGGTCATGTGGTGATTCCATGCTTAGTATTTTGAGAAGTCTCCATATTGATTTCCATAGTGGTTGTACTAATTTGCCATCCCACCAACAGTACAAGTGTTCCTTTTTCTCCACATTCTCATGTTTATTATATGGGTGTCCTTGATGTCTGTCATTCTGACTGGCTTGAGATGAGATAAGTGCAGTTTTGTGTGGGGAGCCACCCCTGAGCCTCTTTTTTGGCCTTGGAGCCAAGGAGCTTTTGGTGTGGCATTGCAAGCTATTTTGTGGCTCCTTCCACTTAATGGATTGTGCAATGCAAGTGATCTCTGTCATTGCTCTGGCCAGGAAGACTGATCCCATAGCTCTCCAGAGTTGGAGGTGACCCACTGGGAAGTGGACAGCCCATCTCCTTCTTTAATTGGCTAAGAACATTCTGTAGAAAACCTTTGGGGTTCCCCCATATAAATAAAGCAAATGTGGGCTTTCAGGCTCTCTTTCCAGCTTGGAATCTGGACCCTTAAGGTCAAAGAGCTGTCCTGACCTTGGTCTTTAAAACTACTTTCTGTGTCATGTGATTTTTCAAAGTATTTCCCAGCCAACCCACTCCCCCAGGGGAACCCAGCTTTCATCACCTGCGAGGGCTGCAGGTGAGAGTTTTGATTTCTGTTTCCCTTATTGTTAGTGATGTTGCACATTTTTCATATATTTGTATTTCTTCTTTGAAAATTATATGTTTAATTCATTTGCCTATTTATTAGCTGTATCATCTAGTTTTGGTATTAAGTTTTTGTTTTGTTTTGTTTTGTTTTTTAGTTTTTTATTCTGGATATTGATCCTCTGTCAGAAGAGTAGCTGGAAAAGATTTTCTCCTTTTCTGTATGCTTTCTGTTCATATTCCTAATTGTTTCTTTTGCTATGCAGAAGGTTTTTAATTAATTAACTCTTGGCATAGGAGCATTCCTGAGTTTAGGAGTCCTATTGATAAAAGTCATTGCCTGTGCCTGTATCCTAGACTGTTGACCCTTTGCTTTCTTGTAGGATTTCCATTAAGATATAGTTTCATTATTCTGCATAGGATACACTGGTTTTCCCAGCACAATTTGTTTAAAAGGCTATCTTTTGTCCAATGTATGTTTTTGGCTCATTTGTGAAGGATCAAATTGTGGGATTCTCAAATGTATTTTCTTCTGTTTCTTTGGTCTTCCTGTGTATTTTCATGCCAGTACCATTGCAGTTTTGGTTACTATAGCTCCATAGTATAATATAAATTAAGGTATTTTGATGCCTCCAGCATTGCTTTTGTGGCTTAGAATTGCTTTGGCTATTCTGGTTCTTTTATACTTCCAAGTGGATATTAGGACTTTTTTCTTGTTCTGTGAAGAATGGAATTGGTATATTGATGGGAATTACATTAAATTTGCATATTGCTGTTGTTAGTATGGCCATTTTAACTATTAATTCTGCCTATCCAAGAACATGGGAGGTCTTTCTATTATCTGAGGTCTTCTTCAGTTTTTTCTTCAGTGTTCCATAAATTTTCTTTTTAGAGGTCTTTCACCTCCTTGACCAATTTTATTCTTTGGTATATTCTTGAGGCTATTGTGAATGGAATCGTTCTGGTTTTTTCTCAGCAGATTCATTGTTGACATGTAGGAAATCTATTGATTTTGTATATGGATTGTGTAACCCACATTACCAGATTTGTTTATTAGCACAAGTAGTCTTTTGGTGGAGTTTTTTTTTTTTTTTATCTTCTAGGTATAGGATCTTATCATCTGCCAATAGTAATAATTTGACTTCTTCCTTTTCTATTTTCATCCTCTTTATTTCCTTCTGTTGCTTAATTGCTCTGGCTAGAATTTTAGGGACTGTATTAAATAGAAATGTTGCCAGTAGACATCCTTGTCTTGTCCCAGCTTTTAAAGAAAATGCTTTCAGTTTTTCTGCTACTGTGAGGTTTGCTTTGGGTTTTTCATTTATAGTCTTTATGATGTTGTTTTAGTCAGCTTTTTCACTGCTGTGACTAAAGGATGCAATGACCACAATTATAGAGGAGAGAGAATTTATTTGAGAGCTCGTGGTTTCAGAGTACTTAGTCCATAGAAGGCCATCTTCATTCCCCAGGGCTCCAGGTAAGACAGGACCCCATGGTGGGAGAAGGTGGCAGAGGGAAGCAGCTAACATCACGGTGATCAGGAAACAGAGAGAGAGTTATCCACTTGTCAGATACAAATATGTATGCCTAAGCCATGCCCCAATTCCCACCTCCTCCAGCCACACCCTACCACTTCAGTTACTGCTCAGTTAATTCCTATTAGGGGATTAACTCATTGATTGGGTGAAGACTCTCACAATCCAATCATTTCTCCTCTGAACCTTCTTGCATTGTCTCACATGTGAGCTTTTGGGGGACACTTCATATCCAAACCATATCAGATGTTGAAGTAGGTTCCTTCTACCCCTAGTTTCTTCAGTGTTTTTATGGGTGCTGAGTGTTGTCAAAGGCTTTGTCTATGTCAATTGACATGCCTAAGTGATTTTGTCCTTAATTCTATTTATGTGATGAATTACATGTATTGATTTGTGTATGTTAAACCATCTTTGCACCTCTGGAATAAAACCAACATGGTTGTGATGTATAGCCTTCTTCATAAGTTGCTGAAACCCATTTGCCAACATTTTATTAAGTATTTTTCATCAGGGACATTGGTCCTTTATTGTGTTTCCTTGATGTGTCCTTATCTGATTTTGGTGTAAGCGTGATACTAGCTTCATAGAATGAATTAGGAAATATTCCATCTCTTTCTATTTAAGTTATAATTTGATGAGTATTGGCATTAATTCTTATCTCCCATGTCCCACAGGGCAATGGTGTCAGGGTCACTTTGCGTGAATTGGGCTGGCAATGAAAATACCACACAAACACCGAAATACCTTTATTGGGGTTCAAGGATGGCTCTGTGAATATACTATGTATACAACCAGAGATATGAAAAATTGTGCTTTATATATGTAATAAGAATTGTAATGCATTCTGCTGTTATGTATAAATAAAAAAAATTTTGAAAAGAAAAAATGTGAAAAATAAATAAGTAAATAAATAGCTGATCCACATGAAAAAGTGTTTCATTTCTTTTAAATCAACTATAATGCTCAGAAAAAAAGGTAAGTCAATGAACAGGGTAAGAAGTGCACCTAATTCTGCCTGTGCCAAATGGCGATGATTCTCCAGGAATAACAGCATAAGTGTATCCAACCCAAGGAAGGCCAGCGTTAACTCCCCAAGAGGGTCTGTCCATTTGGCCCAGGAGAGGACAATGACTGATCCATTTAACCTGTGCTGACTTTATTCCTGATGATGCTTTTACTTTTACATGGCTACCAGGTTTGGAGTAGAAGCTCCTGATGGTTTCTAACAGAGACAGAACGCAGAAGACATTGTGTTCTCCTGGGAAAGGCAAGCACTTCTCCTAGAGACACCTAGCAGCCTTTCCTCAGGAAGGACTGACTGCCTGCATGAATCTGTTATTGAGCAATCAAGCACTCAGGAAGAATTTGGGTAATGAGGTAGAAGAAGTGATACAGAACATGTAGCCACACTGACCTAGATTTGAATCCTGACTCCATTACTTCTAAGCTTGTGACCTTAGGCAGCTCATTCAGTCCCTCTTGTTCTGCTATTTTGAGTACAAAGAGCTAGAATAGACCACTTTCCTTTGTGGGGTGGGACAATAGCAAGGAGGCCCTATGACTGGAGCCTTGTGATGAAAATCCACAAATAGATAAAGTCAGTTAGGGTGGAGCCCACTGTATGGACCTCGAGCAAAGATTTAGAGTTTCTTCTTATGAGAAGCCATTGGAGGATTTTAAAAAGAGGAGAGACCTGATCTGGCCTCATTTTCCTAAGCCTTCTCTGGCTATGGAGGTGAAGAAGACTTTCGAAGCAGAAGGGGAAGTCCCACAGGTGGTAGCTGCACAATCCTGGGACAGCACATGCTGGCTTGGACATGCGCAGTGAGAGGAGAGTGCTGGGGAGAAGGGTCAGATGCAGGATCTCCAAGGTGCACTCCTGGATGTCTAGGAGGAAAGAAATCACAGAGAAAGAACCCCAGTAGCTGAGGAGAGCATCATCACACCAACTTGGCTCATGATTTAAACAATGTGCCAGAGAAAAGATGCCTGCTGTACTTGGCTTTACCAGTCCTTGTCCTCTTGGGTTGTAGTTGGAAACAGAATGGCCCAGAAAAACAGTGAGACCATGGAGTCCAGTCTCCCAGCAACTACATATGACCATGTGAAGAAGTGTGGCAGATGGGACATTAATAGGTGTATTTCTACTGTCATCCCCTGGGACATGGGGTATGCTGACCCAGTCATGACCTGAACTGTCAGAATAATCTGGGATTATACTGAGCAAAAGTTCCTGCAATCATGTCAGAAGACTTTGTCTCTGCTGAGCCTGGCTCATACACAGGAGCCCTTGATTGCAGGCTTCCACAGAAAAACTCATAAACAATTTTTTTCAATTTGTTTAAAATGATTTATTTAAAATAATAACACTATTATTTAATAGTAAAAAAGCAAGAAATATTGCCCTTGAAGGACCTCAAGACCCAGGCCCAGCATTAGGTGACCTAACCCCTAGGCCTCAAAGCTGCAAGACTCTCCCTCACCCAACCCCCATGTCAGAACCCCTCCAGCAGCACTAGCACCTCAGGTGTTGCACAATGTTACCACAAGATGTTCCATGTAGATAACCCTAACGGGCCCCCTACCACAAGATGTTCCTTTTAGACAGCCCTACCGATTAAACTTGAGAACTAGGTTTAAAAACAGGAACTGAAAGGACAGAATGTAATTTTATGGTTTTTCCGAGAACAAAAAGTTGAAAAACAAGTTTACCCCTAAGGTGACCCAACTGCTGGATTCAGAGGAACCAATAGAAAGGCTGTTGCTGTGCTAAGCTAAGAACTAACCCACCTGTTCCCTATAAAAGATCTGTACCCCAAAGCCCGGTGTGCCAGTTCACCAAAGCTCCGGCTGAGGTTACGCTGAGCACCCGCAGGCACCTGTGTGAGAATAAACGCCTCCTGCTTTTTGTAGCCAGTGTCTCGTGTGGTTCATTCCGGGTTTGGGATCTGTGGATCTTTCATTTTGGAGGTTCCACCGAGATCCAAGATCCCGGTTCCGATCCCGATCCCTATCCGGAGGACACCCGACATCACTGGGAGGTAAGCTGGCCAGCCCGAACTGTCTATCTTGTTGTCCTGTTGACTATCTGTTCTCTGTTTTGCGCAGCGTCTGAAAGCCTAGGCATAGTTATCTAGTATTCTGATTCTGAGGCAGTTCTGTGATCACTCAGGTTTCTGAGGCAGCCGGAGAAGGAGTTGACGAACTCAGACTTCTCCCCTGCCACCCTGGGAGACGTCCCAGGGATCAGAGGGGTCCATTTCTTTGGGGCCCCTGGTGTTTCCGAGGGATACATCGTTTTTGTAGGCGACAGAGAAGTACGAACTTCTCCCAGGCCATCTGATTCTTTTTTCGGTTTTCACCGAAGCCGCGCAGCAATCTCCCTACTTGGTTTCATTTTTGTGTCATTGTGTCTGTCTCTCTATTTCCTCTCTGAAAGTAACATGGGACAATCACTAACAACCCCTTTGAGCCTGACTCTAGACCATTGGCAAGATATTCAAGACCGGGCAGACAACCTGTCTGTGACGGTCAAAAAGAAGAAATGGAAAACTCTCTGTACTTCAGAATGGCCAACATTTAACACTGGCTGGCCAACAGAAGGGACTTTTGACGTTAATCTTATCTTACAGGTGAAAACCCGAATCTTCACCCATGGTCCTCAGGGACACCCCGACCAGATACCCTACATTGTTACCTCGGAGGACTTAGCCTCCAACCTGCCCCTTGGGTTGCTCCTTTCTCTCCACCCAAACCCCCTCTCCGTTCTCCCCTTGAACCCTCTGCTCCCCTCATTCCACTTCCCCCTCCCCAAACCTCTCATCTTTACCCTGTTCTTAACAAATCTGAGACCTCAGTTAAAACAGGGACAACACCAAAGAAGGTTCTACCGCCGGAGGACTCAGCTCTGATTGACTTGCTGACTGATGAGCCTCCTCCCTATCAGCCCCAACCCTTACAAGCCCCTGAACCTAATCAGCCATCCTCCGAGGACGAGAATCAGGAAAGCCCAGCCGCCAGTGCTCCCCCGGATCCATCTCCCATGGTGGGACGACTCCGGGGGCGCCAGGATTACACCGCCTCAGGAGACACCTCTAGAGTTCTCCCCCTGCGACAGACAGGGGGCCCCAATGGCCAATGTCAGTACTGGCCCTTTTCTGCCTCTGACCTCTATAACTGGAAAACCCATAACCCTTCCTTTTCTAAGGACCCTATAGCTTTAACCTCTCTGATTGAGTCTATTCTAGTAACTCATCAGCCAACATGGGATGATTGTCAGCAGCTCCTGCAGATACTCCTCACTTCAGAGGAAAAACAGAAAGTTCTTTTGGAAGCTCGCAAAAATGTGCCAGGGGACGACGGGCGTCCCACCCAACTCCCAAATTTGATTAACGAAGCTTTTCCTTTAATCAGGACAAACTGGGACTATACAACTGAAGCAGGTAGGGACCACCTACATCTCTATCGCCAGTTACTCATAGCGGGTCTCCATGCAGCAGGGCGGCGGCCCACCAATTTGGCTCAGGTAAGACAGACCACCCAAGGGGCAGAAGAAACCCCGACAGCATTCCTAGAAAGATTAAAGGAGGCTTATCGGAGGTTTACTCCCTTCGATCCTGACAGTGAGGACCAAAGAGGGAACATATCCATGGCTTTCATTTGGCAGTCCGCCCCAGATATCAGGACTAAATTACAAAGATTAGATAACTTACAAGATTTTTCTCTGGCAGACTTACTGAAGGAAGCCGAAAAGATATATAACAAAAGAGAAACTCCAGAAGAACGAGAGGACAGGATCAGAAAGATGCAGGAAGAACGAGAACTTAAGCTTAGAGAGGAATCAGACAAAAAAGAAAGAGAAAGAGAGCGGAGGTGTAACAGGGAACTAAGTAAAATATTGGCCACCGTAGTTCAGGCAGGACATCAGGGAAACAGAGTAAACAGGGACAGGGAGCAAAGCAGACCCCGTGTAGACTGAGATCAATGTGCCTACTGCAAGGAAAAAGGACACTGGGTAAAAGACTGCCCAAAGAGACCCCCCAACCCCAGGAGAGATACCAACCGGGCCCCCCGACTGCTGGCATTAGATGAATATTAGGGGAGTCAGGGCCAGGAGCTCCCCCCTGAGCCCCGGGTAACCCTACAAGTAGGGGAGCAACCTGTGACCTTCCTAGTGGATACTGGAGCCCAACACTCGGTGCTGACACAGACACCAGGGCCCATGAGCCACAAAACGACATGGGTCCAAGGCGCCACTGGGAGCAAACCCTACCGGTGGACCACCAAGAGAGAAGTACACCTTGCCACAGGTAAGGTTTCCCATTCGTTCCTACACGTGCCTGACTGTCCGTATCCACTGTTGGGAAGAGACTTATTGACCAAATTGAGAGCCCAAATTTATTTTAAGGATGGAAGGGCTTCCATCACGGGACCAAACCAGACTCCCCTACATGTATTGACTTTCAAATTGGAAGACGAATATAAACTTTTTGACAAACCCTCGGTATCTATGAGAGACATGGACTATTGGCTTAGTTCCTACCCGGAGGCCTGGGCTGAAACCGGAGGAATGGGAATGGCAAAACAACGGCCTCCAATAGTCATTCATCTGAAGGCCGCTGCTACTCCCATCAATATTAAACAATATCCTATGTCAAGGGAGGCCTATCAGGGCATCAAGCCGCACATCAAACGCCTCCTAGACCAAGGCATCCTAACACCTTGCCAATCGCCCTGGAACACCCCATTACTGCCAGTTAAAAAGCCGGGGACTAATGATTACAGACCGGTCCAAGACTTAAGGGAAGTTAACAAGAGGGTAGAAGATATTCACCCCACAGTGCCAAATCCTTACAATCTCCTTAGCACTTTGCCTCCTACTCATACTTGGTATACTGTTCTGGATCTGAAAGATGCTTTTTTCTGCCTAAGACTGTCTCCCCAAAGTCAGGCTCTCTTTGCATTTGAATGGAAAGATCCCGAAGGAGGAGTCTCTGGACAACTGACCTGGACGAGACTGCCACAAGGATTTAAAAACAGCCCGACACTCTTCGATGAGGCTTTGCATCAAGATTTGGCAGACTTCCGAGTAAGACACCCTTCCCTAATCATGCTTCAATATGTAGATGACATCTTGCTGGCTGCGACCTCCGAGGAAGATTGCCAGGCAGGTACGGAGGAATTATTGCAAACTTTGGGACTATTAGGGTATAGGGCGTCAGCAAAGAAGGCCCAAATCTGTCAGACAAAAGTTACCTATCTGGGCTATGAACTCCATGATGGTCAACGATGGTTGACAGCTGCCAGAAAAGAGACTATCTCAAGTATACCAACCCCCCAGAGTCCCAAGCAACTGCGGGAATTCCTGGGGACCGCAGGTTTCTGTAGACTCTGGATTCCTGGGTTTGCTGAGATAGCAGCCCCCTTGTATCTACTGACTAAGCAAGGTAACTCCTTCACTTGGACTAAAGAACATCAATTGGCATTTGAACACATCAAATTGGCTCTTCTGTCAGTCCCTGCTTTGGGCTTACCGGACGTTACCAAGCCCTTTGATCTACTTGTAGATGAAAAACGGGGTTATGCAAAAGGGGTTTTAACCCAAAAACTGGGGCCCTGGAGGCGACCTATAGCCTACCTGTCAAAGAAATTAGATCCAGTGGCAACAGGATGGCCACCATGCCTCCGGATGATCGCAGCCGTGGCTCTTCTGATTAAGGATACCACTAAACTGACTTTGGGACAGCCATTAACCCTATTAGCCCCTCATGCCGTTGAGACTGTAATTCGCCAGCCACCTGATCTCTGGATGTCAAATGCCCGACTCACCCATTACCAGTCTTTGTTATTGGACACCGACCGAATTCAGTTCGGTCCCGTGGTGACACTGAATCCAGCGACCCTCCTGCCGCTCCCAGGAAAAGCAGATCCTCACAACTGCCAGCAGATTCTTGCAGAGACACAGGGAACCCGGCCAGACCTCACCGACCAACCGATGAAGGATGCGGAGTTGGTCTGGTACACAGATGGAAACAGTTATCTGCTCAATGGAGAACGACGAGCAGGAGCAGCCATCACCACCGAATCTGAGGTAATATGGGCGAGTGAACTTCCGGGCGGAACAGCAGCTCAGCGGGCAGAACTGATAGCGCTGACTCAAGCTTTAAAGTTGGCAGAGGGGAAGAAACTAAACGTGTACACTGACAGTAGATATGCCTTTGCTACTGCTCACATACACGGAGAAATTTATAGACGCTGGGGGCTACTAACCTCAGAAGGAAAAGAGATCAAAAATAAGGCTGAAATATTAGCTTTACTTAAAGCTTTATTTTTGCCTAAAAAGTTAAGTATCATGCATTGTCCCGGTCATCAAAGAGGAAATACTCCAGAGGCCAAAGGGAACAGATTAGCAGATGAAACAGCCAAGAAGGCAGCCCTAGGGCCACAGCTTTTGATAGTGACTCTATTGCCCCAATGAGCAGACCCACAACATGATGACCATGAGGAACACTGGGTCTATGAAGATAAGGATTTAAGTGCCATACAGAAACTGGGGGCCACTTACGACCCTGAGAAAAACGTCTGGAAATATCAAGGAAAGACTATCATGCCCCTCAAAAATTCAAAACAATTAGTGAAGTCCCTACACAGACTGACACATCTTGGGGCTAAAAAGATGAAAGAGCTCTTAGAGCGTGGGGAAGGTACTTTATATCTTCCAAACAGGGATCAACTTCTGCGCCAGGAAGCAGAAAACTGTCAAGCATGTGCCCAGGTAAATGCTGGTAAGATCAAAATTGGAACAGGGATCCGGATGAAAGGCCATAAGCCCGGAACCCATTGGGAAATAGACTTCACTGAAATTAAACCTGGTATGTATGGCTACAAATATCTTTTGGTTTTTATTGACACTTTCTCTGGATGGACAGAGGCATTTCCGACTCGGCATGAGACTGCTAAAGTGGTTGCAAAGAAATTACTGGAAGAAATCTTTCCCAGGTATGGGGTACCTGGGACCATTGGGTCAGATAACGGGCCTGCCTTCGTCTCCCAGGTAAGTCAGATGGTGGCCAATACATTGGGGATTAATTGGAAATTACATTGTGCTTATAGACCCCAAAGTTCAGGACAGGTAGAAAGGATGAATAGAACCATCAAGGAGACTTTAACTAAATTAACGCTTGAAACTGGCACTAGAGACTGGGTACAACTCCTACCTTTAGCTTTATACCGGGCCCGGAACACCCCAGGCCCACAGGGACTAACCCCATTTGAGATTCTGTACGGTGCACCACCACCTGCTGTTAACTTTTATGAAACTGAAACCTATGCCTCCCTCACCCCATCTATGCAGACTCATTTGTGTGCCTTGCAGTTGGTCCAGAACGAGGTCTGGAAGCCTCTAGCCGCAGCATACAAGGAGGAACTCAAAACCCCCTCGCTGCCACATCCCTTCAAAGTCGGAGACACCGTCTGGGTATGCAGGCACCAGAGCAAGAACCTTGAACCGCGGTGGAAAGGACCTTACACCATCCTGCTGACCACTCCCACTGCAATCAAAGTGGACGGCATCACTGCTTGGATCCACGCTTCCCACGTGAAAGCTGCACATCCGCAGGAGTCCACAGACGCCTCTCTGGATCCAGAATGGAGGCTGCAACGCACCCAAAACCCTCTAAAGATAAGACTTACACGCTGTTAATCACTCTTGCTCTCTACGCTACTCCCCTCATCCTAGGTAGTAATCCCCATACCCCCATGAAGTTGACTTGGCAGGTGTATTCCGAAACCGGGAAAATAATTTGGTCTATTACAGCAGCCCACATCCCTGGCACATGGTGGCCTATTTTGACCCCAGACTTTTGCCAACTAGCCGCTGAATCAGACTCTTGGGATATTCCCGGCAACTCACATGACCTCAGTACTTATTGTTCTACCCCCATAACGAGATGCAGACTGGGTCAACATGACTTTTACGTTTGTCCCAAAGAAGGGAGAAACCGAACCCAAGCACGTAGATGTGGAAATTATGAAACATACTTTTGCTCCTCCTGGGGCTGTGAAACTACAGGGGACGCTCACTGGAAACCTTCTTCTGATAAGGAATTCATAACAATACTCAAAAACTTCACTCCCCATGGCACGCGCCCCTCTGATTGCTATCCCCCCCCTAAATCTTACTACCAAGGGGACAAATCATTGCCCTTACGGATACAGTTTACAAAAAAAGGAAAAGAACAGCTAGATCCCTGGCTCACTGGGAGAACATGGGGCCTTAGATGGTTTATGAAAGGAGATGATCTCGGTGTAATTCTCAGAATCAAATTATCTCTAACCCCAATTTTGATGAGCCCAATAGGACCTAATCCTGCTCTCGGGGACCAAAGAGCTCCCTCAGTTCCCAGACAATCAAAAAGTCCGCCCAAAGTACCTCCCAGTGAGCCACCCATGTCTCAAATTGTAACCATAGACTATCAAACCTCTAGTTACTCCCCCGAACCCACACTCCCTGGAACCGAAAACCGATTGTTAGATTTGATTCAAGGAGCCTTTTATGCCCTCAATGCCACCGACCCAGACCGCACCCGGGAATGTTGGCTCTGTCTCACCTTCGGCCCACCCTACTATGAAGGAATAGCAATAATGTCTGACTGGAACAGTAACATAAACCCTGATCCTAAATGTATGTCCCTGCCCGGCTATAAACTCACCATCACTGAAGTTTCAGGACAAGGGATCTGTGTAGGAAATATACCCCTGTCACATCAACCTCTCTGTAACACCACCCTCCTGACAAATGGCTCACAAAATAATTATTTGTGGGGTCCCCCCGGAACTTATTGGGCCTGCAACATTGGACTGACCCCCTGTATTTCCACGGCAATCCTCAATGCCTCCACTGATTTTTGTGTGTTAGTCCGAATCTACCCACGACTATTCTATTATTCCTCAGAGGAGTTTGAAGGACATTTCATGGGCAGGATTCGATACACCCGAGAGCCTATCAGCCTTACCCTGGCAGTCTTGTTAGGAGCAGGAGTATTGGCAGGAATTGGGACTGGGGCTGCAGCTCTGGTTGAGGGCCCCCGACAGCTAGGGATTCTAGAGGCTGCAATCCAACAAGACCTAAGAGCAATAGAAACCTCTGTAACTGCTTTAGAAAAATCCCTAACCTCCTTATCAGAAGTTGTCTTGCAGAATAGACGAGGTCTGGACCTATTATTCTTGAAGGAGGGAGGACTTTGTGCAGCCTTAAAAGAAAACTGTTGCTTTTACACCGATCACACAGGGGTAGTAAGGGAGTCTATGACAAAGCTTAGAGAAAGACTAGATGCAAGGGAAAGGTCTCTGCAGGGCTCCCAAAGTTGGTTTGAAAGCTGGTTTAATAAGTCCCCTTGGTTAACTACTATATTTTCTACTGTAGCCGGTCCCTTAATTGTATTGCTGCTGATCTTAACATTTGGGCCCTGCATATTTAACAAATTAATGCAATTTATAAAAGAAAGATTGTCTGTAATTCAAACTATGGTCCTCGCGCAGCAATATCAAGTACTCCCACAGCACCCTGAGCCATCAGCTGAGCAAATGCCGGACTCTGAGCAGGTAGATCAATGGATATAAGATTATATCCCGGATAAAGAAAAAGGGGGAAATGAAGGACCTCAAGACCCAGGCCCAGCATTAGGTGACCTAACCCCTAGGCCTCAAAGCTGCAAGACGCTTCCTCACCCAACCCCCATGTCAGAACCCCTCCAGCAGCACTAGCACCTCAGGTGTTGCACAATGTTACCACAAGATGTTCCATGTAGATAACCCTAACGGGCCCCCTACCACAAGATGTTCCTTTTAGACAGCCCTACCGATTAAACTTGAGAACTAGGTTTAAAAACAGGAACTGAAAGGACAGAATGTAATTTTATGGTTTTTCCGAGAACAAAAAGTTGAAAAACAAGTTTACCCCCAAGGTGACCCAACTGCTGGATTCAGAGGAACCAATAGAAAGGCTGTTGCTGTGCTAAGCTAAGAACTAACCCACCTGTTCCCTATAAAAGATCTGTACCCCAAAGACCGGTGTGCCAGTTCACCGAAGCTCCGGCTGAGGTTACGCTGAGCACCCGCAGGCACCTGTGTGAGAATAAACGCCTCCTGCTTCTTGCAGCCAGTGTCTCGTGTGGTTCATTCCGGGTTTGGGATCTGTGGATCTTTCACCCTCAAAATTATTTTTTATTTATGTGCTCTTTATTCACAAAAATTAGCAAATTAATAGATTTTATAAGAAATTGGTGAAAAATATTCAAGGGGTTTTTGTTTAGTTTGCAATTTTATGAATTTATTACTTAAAAGCTTAGTCTAGTATTTTTTTGGTACTCCATGTGTATAATTTTAAGACTCTTTGAAGTGTGGTAAATATATTGCATGATTATTATGTCAGAATTGAAAGACACAGTTAAACAAGATAAAAATTAGATCACCCACAACTATGCCACTTAGTTTGATGTCACTGAGAGGAGGATCTGTACTCACTGACTTCATTGTCATTTTAAGTCCTTGGGTCAATTCCAGGGCAAGCACTACCATTCAGCCCTCTCAGGCTCTTCATTCACTCTTGAACTCACTCTAGTGATTTACTCCTCAAGTACCCCTCTAAAGTTCTTTTAACCAAAGTTACCATTCATTTTCACTTTAGCAAATCTAAACGTAACTTCATTCACCACATTTTACATTTATACACTGAACAATGAAACATATCCATTTTTAATTCCAAGGATTCCCAAACTACTTAAAAAGGGCATAGACTCCATGTATATTAGCAGCTCTGGAAAACGACTTCTCTTTCACAACCACACCTGGAGGTATGGACAGCCCTCTATCCCAAACAAATAATGTTAGTAAAACTAAGACAACATCAGCACAGAGTGCAAAAATAAGAACAGCCTAATTGAAAATGGGGAGGAACAAGTACCCAGAACAGCCTGTTCTTAAGTGGACACAATCTGGTATGATCAGAGAAAATAACAAATTCTCAGTGTTCTCCTCGGGAGTCAGAAAAAGGTAACATAAGTCCAACATTTTGGTTTTTCAGGTGATGGTTTTCTGTCTCCTGTGACATAGAGAGCTGAAATAGAGGCCCCTGAGAACAAGAGAGAACTTGACAACTGGTTGAGCACCCATGTACTGCAGACAAACCACAGGAGGAATAGTAGGTTATTCATTTGTGACAGGTCACAGCTCTCTGCTTGAAAGGCTCAGAGAATTTGAATTTTCAGAAAGGATGGAGAGGTCATGAAATATCTAGCTGAGATTATTAGTGAAGGTCTTCCCCTGCATGAAGCCACTCTGAGAGAGAATATCCAAAAAGAAATTCTTAGTCACAGGTATACCAGTATAAGGACCACTACATGATGAGTCAGAAGACACAGCAGGTATTGTACAAAAACCTGACAGTGTAGGACCTCAAGACCCAGGCCCAGCATTAGATGACCAAACCCCTAGGCCTCAAAGCTGCAAGACACATCCTCACCCAACCCCCATGTCAAAACCCCTCCAGCAGCATGTAGCACCTCAGGTGTTGCACAATGTTACCACAAGATGTTCCATGTAGATAACCCTAATGGGCCCCCTATCACAAGATGTTCCTTTTAGACAGTCCTACTGGTTAAACTTGAGAACTAGGTTTAAAAACAGGAACTGAAAGGACAGAATGCAATTTTATGGTTTTTCTGAGAACAAAAAGTTGAAAAACAAGTTTACCCCCCTAGGTGACTCAACTGCTAAATTCAGAGGGACCAATAGGAAGGCTGTTGCTGTGCTAAGCTAAGACCTAACCCACCTGTTCCATATAAAAGATCTATACCCCAAAGCCCGGTGTGCCAGCTCATCAAAGCTCCGGCTGAGGTTTTGCTGTGCACCCGCAGGCGCCTGTGTGAGAATAAACGCCTCCTGCTTTTTGCAGCCAGTGTCTCGTGTGGTTCATTCCGGGTTTGGGATCTGTGGATATTTCATTGTGGAGGTCCCACCGAGATCCAAGATCCCGGTTCCGGTTCCGATCCCGGTCCCTATCCGGAGGACACCCGACATCACTGGGAGGTAAGCTGGCCAGCTCAAACTGACTGTCTTGTTGTCCTGTTGGTTATCTGTTCTTTGTTCCGCGCAGCGTCTGTAAGACTATATGATCCTAGGCATAGTCATTTAGTATTCTGAGTATTCTGAGGCAGTTCTGTCATTTAGTATTCTGAGGCAGCTTGAGAAGGAGTTGACGAACTCGGACTTCTCCCCTGCCACCCTGGGAGACGTCCCAGGGATCAGAAGGGTCCATTTCTTTGGGGCCCCCGGTGTTTCCGAGGGTTACACCATTTTTGTAGGCGAAAGAGAAGTACAAACTTCTCCCAGGCCATCTGATTTGTTCGGTTTCCACCGAAGCCGCGCAGCGATCTCACTGTTTGGTTTCGTTTTTGTGTCATTGTGTCTGTCTCTCTATTTCCTCTCTGAAAGTAACATGGGACAATCACTAACAACCCCTTTGAGCCTAACTCTAGATCATTGGCAAGACGTTCAAGATCGAGCAGACAACCTGTCCGTGACAGTCAAAAAGAAAAAATGGAAAACTCTCTGTACTTCAGAATGGCCAACATTCAACACCAGCTGGCCAGCAGAAGGGACTTTTAATACTGATCTTATTTTCCAGGTGAAAACCCGAATCTTCACCCATGGTCCTCATGGACACCCTGACCAGATACCCTACATTGTTACCTGGGAGGACTTAGCCTCCAACCCCCCCCCTTGGGTTGCTCCTTTCTCTCCACCCAAACCCCCTCTCCGTCCTCCCCTTAAACCCTCTGCTCCCCTCATTCCACTTCCCCCTCCCCAAACCTCTCATCTTTACCCTGTTCTTAACAAATCTGAGACCTCAGTTAAAACAGGGACAACACCAAAGAAGGTTCTACCGCCGGAGGACTCAACTCTAATTGACTTGCTGACTGATGAGCCTCCTCCCTATCAGCCCCAGCCCTTACAAGCCCCTGAACCTGATCAAGCATCCTCCGAGGACGAGAACCAAGAAGGCCCAGTCGCCAATGCTCCCCCGGATCCTTCTCCCATGGTGGGACGGCTCCGGGGACGCCGGGATCACACCGCCTCAGGAGACACCTCCAGAGTTCTCCCCCTGCGACAGACGGGAGGCCCCAATGGCCAATATCAGTATTGGCCTTTTTCTGCCTCTGACCTCTATAACTGGAAAACCCATAACCCTTCCTTTTCTAAAGACCCTATAGCTCTAACCTCTTTGATTGAGTCTATCCTAGTAACTCATCAGCCAACATGGGATGACTGCCAGCAGCTCCTGCAAATTCTCCTCACTTCAGAGGAGAAACAAAAAGTTCTTTTGGAAGCTCGCAAAAATGTGCCAGGGGACGATGGGCGTCCCACCCAACTCCCAAATTTGATTAATGAAGCTTTTCCTTTAACCCGGCCAAACTGGGACCATGCGACTGAAGCAGGTAGGGACCACCTACGTCTCTATCGCCAGTTACTCATAGCGGGTCTCCATGCAGCAGGGCGACGACCCACTAATTTGGCTCAGGTAAGACAGACTACCCAAGGGGCAACAGAAACCCCGACAGCATTTCTAGAAAGATTAAAAGAGGCATATCGGAGGTTTACTCCTTTTGATCCTGATAGCGAGGACCAAAAAGGAAATGTATCTATGGCTTTCATTTGGCAGTCCGCCCCAGATATCAGGTCTAAATTGCAGAGACTAGATAACTTGCAAGATTTTTCTCTGGCAGACTTACTGAAGGAAGCCGAAAAGATATATAACAAAAGAGAAACTCCAGAAGAACGAGAGGACAGGATCAGAAAGATGCAGGAAGAACGAGAACTTAAGCTTAGAGAGGAATCAGACAAAAAAGAAAGGGAAAGAGAACAAAGGCGTAACAGGGAACTAAGTAAAATATTGGCCACCGTAGTTCAGGCAGGACATCAGGGAAACAAAGTAAACAGGGACAGGGAGCAAAGCAGACCCCGTGTAGACCGAGATCAATGTGCCTACTGCAAGGAAAAAGGACACTGGGTAAAAGACTGCCCAAAGAGACCCCCCAACCCCAGGAGAGATACCAACCGGGCTCCCCGACTGCTAACATTAGATGAGGATTAGAGGAGTCAGGGCCAGGAGCTCCCCCCTGAGCCCCGGGTAACTCTACAAGTAGGGGAGCAACCTGTGACCTTCCTAGTGGATACCGGAGCCCAACACTCAGTGCTGACACAGACACCAGGACCCATGAGCCACAAAACGACGTGGGTCCAAGGTGCCACTGGGAGTAAACCCTACCGGTGGACCACCACGAGAGAAGTACACCTTGCCACAGGTAAGGTTTCTCATTCGTTCCTACACGTGCCTGACTGTCCGTATCCACTGTTGGGAAGAGACTTATTGGCTAAATTGAGAGCCCAAATTTATTTTAAAGATGGGGGCGTCTCCATCACGGGGCCAAACCAGACTCCATTACATATATTGACTTTCAAATTGGAAGACGAATATAAACTTTTTGACAAGCCCTCGGTACCTATGAAAGACATGGACTATTGGCTTAGTTCCTACCCGGAGGCCTGGGCTGAAACCGGAGGAATGGGATTGGCAAAACAACGGCCCCCAATAGTCATTCATCTGAAGGCCGCTGCTACTCCCATTAATATCAAACAATATCCTATGTCAAGAGAGGCCTATCAAGGCATCAAGCCGCATATCAAACGCCTCCTAGACCAAGGCATCCTAACACCTTGCCAATCGCCCTGGAACACCCCACTACTACCAGTTAAAAAGCCGGGGACTAATGATTACAGACCAGTCCAAGACTTAAGGGAAGTTAACAAGAGGGTATGCGATATCCACCCCACAGTGCCAAATCCTTACAATCTCCTTAGCACTTTGCCTCCTACTCATACTTGGTATACTGTTCTGGATCTGAAAGATGCTTTTTTCTGCCTAAGACTGTCTCCCCAAAGTCAGGCTCTCTTCGCATTTGAATGGAAAGATCCAGAAGGGGGAATCTCTGGACAGCTGACCTGGACGAGACTGCCACAAGGATTTAAAAACAGCCCAACACTCTTCGATGAGGCTTTGCATCAGGATTTGGCAGACTTCCGTGTAAGGCACCCTTCCCTAATCATGCTCCAATATGTAGATGACATCTTGCTGGCTGCGACCTCCGAGGAAGATTGCCAGGCAGGTACGGAGAAATTATTGCAAACTTTGGGGCTACTAGGGTATAGGGCGTCAGCAAAGAAGGCCCAAATCTGTCAGACAAAAGTTACCTATCTGGGCTATGAACTCCATGATGGTCAACGATGGTTGACAACTGCCAGAAAAGAGACTATCTCAAGTATACCAACCCCCCAGAGTCCCAAGCAACTGCGGGAATTCCTGGGGACCGCAGGTTTCTGTAGACTCTGGATTCCTGGGTTTGCTGAGATAGCAGCCCCCTTGTATCTACTAACTAAGCAAGGTAACTCCTTTGCTTGGACTAAGGAACATCAATTGGCATTTGATAACATCAAATTGGCTCTTCTGTCAGCCCCTGCTTTGGGCTTACCGGACATTACCAAGCCCTTTGATCTGTTTATAGATGAAAAACGGGGATATGCAAAAGGGGTTTTAACCCAAAAACTAGGGCCCTGGAGGCGACCTATAGCCTACCTGTCAAAGAAATTAGATCCAGTGGCAGCAGGATGGCCACCATGCCTCCGGATGATTGCAGCTGTGGCTCTGCTGATTAAGGATGCCACTAAACTGACTTTGGGACAGCCATTAACCCTGTTAACCCCTCATGCCATCGAAACTGTGATTCGCCAGCCGCCTGATCGCTGGATGTCAAATGCCCGACTCACCCATTACCAGTCTTTGTTATTGGACACCGACCGAATTCAGTTTGGTCCCATGGTGACGCTGAATCCAGCGACCCTCCTGCCGCTCCCAGGAAAAGCCGATCCTCACAACTGTCAGCAGATTCTTGCAGAGACACAGGGAACCCGGCCGGACCTCACCGACCAACCGATGAAGGATGTGGAGCTGGTCTGGTACACAGATGGAAGCAGTTATCTGCTCAATGGAGAACGACGAGCAGGAGCAGCCGTCACCACCGAATCTGAGGTAATATGGGCGAGTGCACTTCCGGGCGGAACATCAGCTCAGCGGGCAGAACTGATAGCGCTGACTCAAGCGTTAAAGTTGGCAGAGGGGAAGAAACTAAACGTGTACACTGACAGTAGATATGCCTTTGCTACTGCTCACATACACGGAGAAATTTACAGACGCCGGGGTCTACTAAGCTCAGAAGGAAAAGAGATCAAAAATAAGGCTGAAATATTAGCCTTACTTAAAGCTTTATTCTTGCCTAAAAAGTTAAGTATCATGCATTGCCCCGGTCATCAAAAAGGTAATACTCCAGAGGCCAAAGGGAACAGATTAGCAGATGAAACGGCCAAGAAAGCAGCCCTAGGGCCACAGCTTTTGATAGTGACTCTATTGCCCCAACGAGTAGACCCACCACATGATGACCATGAAGAACACTGGGTCTATGAAGATAAAGATTTAGATGCCATACAAAAACTGGGGGCCACTTATGACCCCGGAAAAAATGTCTGGAAATATCAAGGAAAGACTATCATGCCCCTCAAAAATTCAAAACAATTAGTAAAGTCCCTACACAGACTAACACACCTTGGGGCTAAAAAGATGAAGGAGCTCTTAGAGCGTGGGGAAGGTACTTTATATCTTCCAAACAGGGATCAACTTCTGCGCCAAGAAGCAGAAAACTGTCAAGCATGTGCCCAGGTAAATGCTGGTAAGATCAAAATTGGAACAGGGATCCGGGTAAAAGGCCATAAGCCCGGAACCCATTGGGAAATAGACTTCACTGAAATTAAACCTGGTATGTATGGCTACAAATATCTTCTGGTTTTTGTTGACACTTTCTCTGGATGGACCGAGGCATTCCCAACTCGGCATGAGACTGCTAAGGTGGTTGCAAAGAAATTACTGGAAGAAATCTTTCCCAGGTATGGAGTACCCGGGACCATTGGGTCAGATAACGGGCCTGCCTTTGTCTCCCAGGTAAGTCAGATGGTGGCCAATACATTGGGGATTAATTGGAAATTACATTGTGCTTATAGACCCCAAAGTTCAGGACAGGTAGAAAGGATGAATAGAACCATCAAGGAGACTCTAACTAAATTAACGCTTGAAACTGGCACTAGAGACTGGGTACAACTCCTACCTTTAGCTTTATACCGGGCCCGAAACACCCCAGGCCCACAGGGGCTAACCCCATTTGAGATTTTGTATGGTGCACCACCACCTGCTGTTAACTTTTATGAAACTGAAACTTATGCCTCCCTCACCCCATCTATGCAGACTCATTTGCGTGCCTTGCAGTTGGTCCAGAACGAGGTTTGGAAGCCTCTAGCCGCAGCATACAAGGAGGAACTCAAAACCCCCTCGCTGCCACATCCCTTCAAAGTCGGAGACACCGTCTGGGTACGCAGGCACCAGAGCAAGAACCTCGAACCGCGGTGGAAAGGACCTTACACCATCCTGCTGACCACTCCCACTGCAATCAAAGTGGACGGCATCACCGCTTGGATCCACGCTTCCCACGTGAAAGCTGCACATCCGCAGGAGCCCACAGACGCCTCTCTGGATCCAGAATGGAAACTGCAACGCACCCAAAACCCGCTAAAGATAAGACTTACACGTTGTTAATCACTCTTGCTCTCTACGCTACTCCCCTCGTCCTAGGTAGTAATCCCCATACCCCCATGAAGTTGACTTGGCAGGTGTATTCCGAAACCGGAAAAATAATTTGGTCTATTACAGCAGCCCACATCCCTGGCACATGGTGGCCTATTTTGACCCCAGACTTTTGTCAACTAGCCGCTGAATCAGACTCTTGGGATATTCCCGGCAACTCACATGACCTCAGTACTTATTGTTCTACCCCCATAACGAGATGCAGACTGGGTCAACATGACTTTTACGTTTGTCCCAAAGAAGGGAGAAACCGAACCCAAGCACGTAGATGTGAAAATTATAAAACATACTTTTGCTCCTCCTGGGGCTGTGAAACTACAGGGGACGCTCACTGGAAACCTTCTTCTGATAAGGAATTCATAACAATACTCAAAAACTTCACTCCCCATGGTACGCGCCCCTCTGATTGCTATCCCCCCCCTACATCTTACTACCAAGGGGACAAATCATTGCCCTTACGGATACAGTTTACAGAAAAAGGAAAAGAACAGCTAGATCCCTGGCTCACTGGGAGAACATGGGGCCTTAGATGGTTTATAAAAGGAGATGATCTCGGTGTAATTCTCAGAATCAAATTATCTCTAACCCCAATTTTGATGAGCCCAATAGGACCTAATCCTGTTCTCGGGGACCAAAGAGCTCCCTCAGTTCCCAGACAATCAAAAAGTCCGCCCAAAGTACCTCCCAGTGAGCCACCCATGTCTCAAATTGTAACCATAGACTGTCAAACCTCTAGTTACTCCCCCGAACCCACACTCCCTGAAACCGAAAACCGATTGTTAGATTTGATTCAAGGAGCCTTTTATGCCCTCAATGCCACCAACCCAGACCGCACCCGGGAATGTTGGCTCTGTCTCACCTTCGGCCCACCCTACTATGAAGGAATAGCAATAATGTCTGACTGGAACAGTAACACAAACCCTGATCCTAAATGTATGTCCCTGCCCGGCTATAAACTCACCATCACTGAAGTTTCAGGACAAGGGATCTGTGTAGGAAATATACCCCTGTCACATCAACCTCTCTGTAACACCACCCTCCTGACAAATGGCTCACAAAATAACTATTTGTGGGGTCCCCCCGGAACTTATTGGGCCTGCAACATTGGACTGACCCCCTGTATTTCCACGGCAATCCTCAATGCCTCCACTGATTTTTGTGTGTTAGTCCGAATCTACCCACGACTATTCTATTATTCCTCAGAGGAATTTGAAGGACATTTCATGGGCAGGATTCGATACACCCGAGAGCCTATTAGCCTTACCCTGGCAGTCTTGTTAGGAGCAGGAGTATTGGCAGGAATTGGGACTGGGGCTGCAGCTCTGGTTGAGGGCCCCCGACAGCTAGGGATTCTAGAAGCTGCAATCCAACAAGACCTAAGAGCAATAGAAACCTCTGTAACTGCTTTAGAAAAATCCCTAACCTCCTTATCAGAAGTTGTCTTGCAGAATAGACGAGGTCTGGACCTATTATTCTTGAAGGAGGGAGGACTTTGTACAGCCTTAAAAGAAAACTGTTGCTTTTACACCGATCACACAGGGGTAGTAAGGGAGTCTATGACAAAGCTTAGAGAAAGACTAGATGCAAGGGAAAGGTCTCTGCAAAGCTCCCAAAGTTGGTTTGAAAGCTGGTTTAATAACTCCCCTTGGTTAACTACTATATTATCTACTGTAGCCGGTCCCTTAATTGTATTGCTGCTGATCTTAACATTTGGGCCCTGCATATTTAACAAATTAATGCAATTTATAAAAGAAAGATTGTCTGTAATTCAAACTATGGTACTCGCGCAGCAATATCAAGTACTCCCACAGCACCCTGAACCATCAGCTGAGCAAATACCGGACTCTGAGCAGGTAGATCAATGGATATAAGATTATATCCCGGATAAAGAAAAAGGGGGGAATGTAGGACCTCAAGACCCAGGCCCAGCATTAGATGACCAAACCCCTAGGCCTCAAAGCTGCAAGACACATCCTCACCCAACCCCCATGTCAAAACCCCTCCAGCAGCATGTAGCACCTCAGGTGTTGCACAATGTTACCACAAGATGTTCCATGTAGATAACCCTAATGGGCCCCCTATCACAAGATGTTCCTTTTAGACAGTCCTACTGGTTAAACTTGAGAACTAGGTTTAAAAACAGGAACTGAAAGGACAGAATGCAATTTTATGGTTTTTCTGAGAACAAAAAGTTGAAAAACAAGTTTACCCCCCTAGGTGACTCAACTGCTAAATTCAGAGGGACCAATAGGAAGGCTGTTGCTGTGCTAAGCTAAGACCTAACCCACCTGTTCCATATAAAAGATCTATACCCCAAAGCCCGGTGTGCCAGCTCATCAAAGCTCCGGCTGAGGTTTTGCTGTGCACCCGCAGGCGCCTGTGTGAGAATAAACGCCTCCTGCTTTTTGCAGCCAGTGTCTCGTGTGGTTCATTCCGGGTTTGGGATCTGTGGATATTTCAACAGATTTAAAATAGACATCTTAGTATTTGTGTTAAGAGATGAGCAAGAGTGACAAAAACATTTCCATCTTAAAATTACAAAAAATATTACTAACAATGAAAGAAATGAATAACTTTGGAAATGTAATATCAGGAATAAATTGATACAAAATTCAAATAATCATTAAATTTGTGGCTCTCAATCTTCTTTTTTTCCCCACCCGCAATGATAATGGAACCCAGGGCACCCGCCACTGAGACCGGTTCCAGGTCTTATTTTTAGTTTCTTTATTTTGAGACAGGTTCTCAATAATTTGCCCAGGACACTACACTTATACTTTGGACTCCTCCTGCCTCAGCCAGGGTAATCCCTAGAATTTCATGAATGCACCACTGCACACAGCTTAACAAACTTTTTAAAAAATTTTTTTTTAGTTGTAGATGGCCATAAAACCTTTATTTTATTTATATGTGGTGCTGAGGATGAAACCCAGGGCCTCACATGTGCTAGGCAAGCACTCTACCACAACCCCAGTCCCTTATCAATCTTAATTAAGGGAAAAAGAAGGCAAGTGAAACTACAATAGTAGTAAAAAGAAAGAAATAACCACAAGTCTGGAAGAGGTCTGAATGTTTTTGTTAATGTCTTACACATCATATTGAAGTTTCCTTTTACATAATCATACATACATAGAAAGTAATTGCCTCCACTTCAATCCCCAGTACTACTCCTTTCCCTACTCTCCTCCTATCCCCTTTCCCATGCTTCTCATCTACTGGACTTCCTTCAATTTATTTGAAGTGTTTTTAAACTACTGGTATCTCCAAATCAAGTGGAAATGTATGTCAGTTCATGCATTCACAAAACACACTATTTCTTAAAATTAAAAGTGTAAGCGAATAAAATGCTTTTGATGGTTTTGAGAAAAATAGATGTTTGAGCAAGAATGTGTCAGAGTCTAGGTGAGGTTTTCTCCAAATCAGCATATTCCAGTTTCACAGAGTATTTGGGAAACAGTGACCACCAGTGAAGAGGCTGCTAGTACTCACAGACTGATTGCAGCAAGCTTCATAAACCTGGGCCCCAGCAGTCACCAGGAACGAGGGACTTGCAACACTGACAAGTAATCTGGGAGGGTGAGGCCAGAACCTGTAGGCATGAAGCAGGTGAATATGAGAGCAGGACCATGTAGAGCAGATGCCATCTACTCTGAGTAAGGAGGGTACCTGACCCCTGACCTTGGGGCCACTAGGGTAAAATTCACACACCTGGAGCTCCCATTGCTTTCTGCAGTGAACTGCCTCATAGTACTGAGAGGTGTAATGGGGTTTGGAATCCCTGTCAATTTGTTCTTACCAATTTGAATTTGTGTTAGCAAACTCTTTGTGGTAACGTTTATAAAATTTCAGTGTCAAAGTGCCGGAGCCCGGCTGGCTGGGCAAAATAGCCGCAGGGGTGATGAACAACTTGTGTATGTTGATACATCAGGAGTAGGAGCCATTTATTGCAGGACAGGAGCAGTATTTATACATTCCACACAGCTTATCTAATTAGCATGAACTAGATATATCAGTCAACCAATCAGGAATCTCCACACTTAATGACTCGCTTTTGTTACTTCACAAACCACTCACTCTGACATTTTGCCAGGCGCCATCCTGACTTGTTTACAGACTCAAACATCAGAGCACATGCCATGCAAAGGATTCATATTTATATGAATATGCAGAGATGATTTTTATTTCCAGCCATTTTCATTTATTTCTAATGCTTAATTCAGACTTGCTTCTCCTTTAGATGACTATTCTTCTAGGGAGTTTCATCCTATTGCTGGTTCTGATTCTTATCTTTCTTTTGCATTAAATATTTCATTGAGTAAATGTCATAGTGCAGGATTTCTGGTTATATGAATTATTTTATATTTAGCATGGAAAGTTTTTATTTCCTTTTCAATTCTGAAGGACAATTTATGCTGGATTTGTTAATTTTGGTTGGTATATATGATTCCAAGCACTCCCTGCTTTTAGGGTTTGAACTGTGAAGTCATTTGAAACTCTAATTTGCAAAACCACTTGGGATATTTGCACTGCCCTCAAAACATGACTTCCTTTTTCATCCTGAGACTTTCAAAATTCTAACCTTAATCTCTATATTAGGTATTTTTCTTATAATGTGTATTGGAGAGGATCTTTCTTAATCCTGTTTGTTTGATGTTCAAAGAGGTTCTGTATTTGGATTTTCATCTCATTCTTAAATGTTTTGAAAATTTATTGATATTTATTGAAAAGTTTGTGCACTCCTATATTTTGTATTTTGATGCCTTCATCTATGACAATGATTCTTACCTTTGTTATCTCACATTTCTTGAATATTCTGGTTATTTAACATCTTTACTGTTGACAATACTCTTTGTCTTACTGTTGATGATATTCTTTGTCTTCAAGACCCGAGAATCTGTCTTCAAAGTGGTCTCATTTATTGGTGACGTTTTCCACTTAATTTTTAATATGATTGTCTGAATCTTTCCAGGATTTCTCTTTGGTCCTTTTTCAGAATATCTATCTCTTTCTTGAAATCATCTTTTACCTCCTGTATTTTTAAAATCCTTACATCTTCTTTTAGTTCACTGAACATTTTAACTATGAACTTTCTAAATTCTCAATATTTTCTGCACTGTAGTGTCAATGGGATCAGTTGTTGAAGTGTTGTGGGTTATTTGGGGTGGTAGTTTTACATGTTTTTTCATATTATTTCTGTGTGTACCCAACTTCTGAGAGGATGATTACCTTTACTATTGTTTTTTTGTACCAAGAATTGAACCCAGGAGCTTAACCAGTGAGCCTCATCCCCAGTCCATTTATTTATTTTTTTTAAATTTTGAGACAGAGTCTCCCTAAGTTGCTTAGCACTCACTGTGTTGCTCAGGTTGGCCTTGAACTTAAGGTCCTTCTGCAAAAACCTCCTGAGCTCCTGGGATTACAGCCATGAGGTTCCAAACCTGGTTTTTACTTATACTTTTAAACAAGAGACAATTTAGCGAGCTTCTTTGTGTAAGTGCCCTGGGCTGGGTGAATATCCAGGTATTGGTACTCCCATTCAACATGTTCATCTGTTATTCCCAAACTCAGCATCACTGAAAGAAGATACTAAACCTTAGTACCTTCAGAGCAAACTTCACGCACTAATAAACCTTAGGTCAAGTGGGACTTGATGAAAAAATTTTCAACTCTTCTCATATTCTGGGTATAAAATTGCGGTAACACTCTGGAGTAGGTTGGGAAATTAGTTATTACAGATAGTAAAATTACTGTCACATTATGTAGGACATGAAAAGAAGAGTAGAGATTAAATGGAAAGAAAGAAAGAAAGAAAGAAAAGAAAGAAAGAAAGAAAGAAAGAAAGAAAGAAAGAAAGAAAGATGGATGGCTGGAGGAATTTGTGTTAGTAGCAGATAATGGTAGAGGGGAAAGTGGGACTAAGAGGAGCAAGTGTACATATGACCTACGAAAACAAAAATAGAATGGTTTCCAATGAATCTTTAAAACATTACAATAATATAATCAAATATTGATGAGGGTGTAATTTGATAAAAGATGAACATGTACTGATTCAAAATAAAAAGTAGCATGTAAGATCAAAATTGATATTAGTGCTGTATGTAACAATCCAGGCCAAAGTGGAAAATTTTCTTATTGAGTCTTGATTGTTTGGATTTCACCAGAATTGGAGACCTTTAGAAAATGCCCACCAATCTTCAGCTTTACATCTATGTTTCTCTGGGTATGGCAGTACTGGAAAAAGAAC
This sequence comes from Marmota monax, assembly GCF_021218885.2. NCBI lineage: Eukaryota > Metazoa > Chordata > Mammalia > Rodentia > Sciuridae > Marmota > Marmota monax. The sequence continues at coordinate 3,837,469 of NW_026693344.1, forward strand.
TGGGAGGTTCATCTTCCAAGACCTCCACCAACTTCTGGGTGGAAGGGCCCAGTGCTGACTGAGACATATGGTGGAGCTTCCAGAGGCTCTTGACTATGCTGGCCGCTCAGGTGCTAGCCATCACGCAGGTGGTCGGGGGTTTCCTGATCCTGTGCAGTCAGCAAGCACCTAACCTGGTCAGCCAGTCCAGCCACAGGATAACTTCAGCCCTCAGCACAGAGTTCCAAGATGGTGGTGGCTCTTGAAGCTGCCTGTGCCCACTCCTGTCTCTGTTGCATAGGGTTGCTTGGCAACCTTTCTTCATTTATTAGCTGCTACCTGAGTATTGAGTGGCTCAGCCACAACTAGGTACCTGGTGGGACTAGGTTGTTTATTCTGTGACTGAAAAAAAAGTCTTGAAAAGCCCCAGAATACAAGGCTGGGGCCTGTGAGGCCTGATCATGGCCTCTAAGTTAGTCAGACTGAGAGGTCATTCATGAGGAGCCTGTGGAAAATGGGCTTTCGGTATAAAGCGAACACGAGACTCCACACAGTGGCGTTAGAGGGAGATGTAGACAAAGTGAACCACATCTTGACTCATGGAGAAGCTGGCGTTGACGACCAGGATAAAAAAAACAGGTAATAATGTCCAGAGGACTAGGCATCCTAGGGACAGGGTGCTGACCAGGGAAGGTGGGGCCAGTAAGGCAGAAGGCTCCACCTTTCCCACTGGGCCCAGGGTGGGTGGAGGGAAAGGAGGCCAACTCTCCTTTCACCAGGTGCTTGACTTGCCTGTGCTCACAGGCTCCTCAACACCTGGGATCTATAGACCTTGGAGACATCTCCCATCTAGGAGGTCTTATTGAGCAGCCAAACAAAACAGTTAGCCTGCTTCCCAGCCACTTAAAATTCATCCTATAAAACGCTTGATTGACTATATAAAAGTGATTTAAATCACAAAATTTTGTACCAGCACTTTGTTTTTTTTTTTTTTAAATGTTATATACATTGTAGAAAAGTGCAGCATGAGACGAAATGTTTCTCATAATATAGCAACTTAAGGGCAAAAATAATTCTTTGAACACAATCTGGAATCCATTTGCATCAGTGTAGACCTATGTATATATGTTCTCTACTGAGGACCCTTACAAGGACATTTTGAAATGGCAAGATGGCTCCTGTCTGTCTTGCGCAGGGTTGCTTGGTAACCATTCTTCATTTGTTAGCTGCTACCTGAGTATTGAGTGGTAGCAGTGTTTTGTTTCTAATGTTATTTCACACTAGCATATTTAGGGGTGCCAATTTCAGTCTTCAAAGGATCTTCCTTATTTCTTGGGTGGTCCACTTGTCCCCATCCATCAACTTCTGAAGGCTCACTCAGTGTGGTTTTAAGTAGCCAACCATCTTCATAACCAGATTTGCCGAGAAGTCTGGATTTCCTGCAAGCTTTGCACTAATTGCAGGTACTTCCCCTGAGAGAGGATAGCAGTCACTGGGAGATTTCACACTTAATGAAACTGCAAACACATCATGGTTTTTGGCGCACCTCCAGTTCTGTTTCCAGTACTGCCTTTACCACCTTATATCCCAGACGTCCACCTATCTGGTTGGAGGAGTCCAGGGTTGATTGGAGAGCAGGTGGCAGGACTTTCAGGAACCACTGGCCACACTGGCCACACCTATATTGCTGTTTCGCGCAGGTGGATGGGGTTTCCTGATCATGCGCAGTCAGCACGCTGCTGGACTGGCAGCCTGGATGATCATGAGTGGAGGAGGATCACTGAAGATATCTACAGTGACTTCTTTTAGGCTTGCTGTAAATCCTGAGGTTCTCTTGGGAAACAACTGAGCTTTTCAAGACCTGCCTGAATGTCATTGATTTCTGGTCCATCACGATGTATTATATCTTGGAGCTATTCACAGTGTTTACAGGAGAAAACTCCTCTCCAGAGGGCTTGAGTTACTTTGAGAGCTCAGATTGAGCATGTGCAGTGTCACTGTCCTTTAGGCTTTGCAAGCTCACTTGTGTTTAGCAGGGTTGTTTGTGAATGACTATTCTGCCCTTGAAGGACACCAGATCTTGGAGCTGCCTTGGTTAGTGGCTGTGGAAGACTAGGTTGGCTCACCTCTTGGATTCAATGGGTGGTGAAAAGTGCTCTATGATCTCCTAATGAATCTTCTTACTTTCCCAGGACCCCTCTCCATTATGCTTGTGCTTTTGGACATTGGGATGTGGTGGCCCTCTTAATAGAGAAGAAATGCAATCTTGAACTTTTGGATAATGACTACAACACACCTCTGATTAAGGTACACAGTTAGTAGCCTAGGGTTTCTGCAGGAGATGGATTTGATTGAAATGCATAAATAAAAGGGGCTTAATATAATTTAAATATAACTAATTTGCGGACCCTATAAAATGTTTGGCTTGCATTTCTTGTTATCTATGATACATTTCTTGGTACAATACCAACAGGCAGCAGAACACCAGCATGAGCGCTGTGTAAATCTTCTTCTCAATAATGGTGCCAATCCAAATGTTCAGGACACGGATGGTTACTCTCCTCTCCACAGTGCCGTCTTTTCTAGGAACACAGCAATGGCAGAAAAGCTGCTTTCACACAATGCAAATATGGAATTCCAAAACAAGGTACACATCACCCAATTTTATTTCCAAATTATTTGAAATACTTTTGTTTTCATAATGACATATGTTGGGTTTATTTCCATATTAAGAAGCTGAAGCACTCACTGCAGCAAAGTGTGTTGAAATGAATGGACTTTTGAGACTTCACTTCAAATACCGATACTTTAAAAGTATTAGAAGGTACAGCTTTCGGGTATGCACCAATGGCAAATATTTGTAAAAATACTGAATTTTTAAGTTAAAACATTTCCTGTGTCCAAATTATTTTTTGCACCAAGACCTTTTTCTAAATAGTGTAAAAGAAAACAGAGAAGCAAATTTTGCCCTGGAAATGGGGTTTATCTTAAAATTCAAACAAAACAAAGCATTTTACAATAAATGGTGATCTTTTTGCCATGGGAAAAGTTACATGAAAGTTAAATATCTCTCTGTGGTAAGGCTTGAGCAGGAAATGTGGAAAAGCAGATGATTTTCCAATGAGGAAATTTAGATAATTAAGGAAAAAATACCAAGAAGAGTTTAGTTTTTGTAATTTTTCTCAGTTTCTGTGTATGGATGAGGTGCTATTCGATCTGGGGAACAACAATACTTAATTTAGGGAAGGAAGATGCAGAGTTGCAAACGTGTTTAAAATGCAGTTTTAGGCAGGTTCTGAGGAAACCATGTTGGCAGTGACTAGGCAGTGATTATGGGGAAGCTAGTGGGGAGAACAAATTATTAACTGATAGATGATGTTTTTCTGCCTGAAACAACCAATTAGATAAGAGTCAAACCATGCTGTCAAACCTACACTATCTTATTAAAATGTGGGAGCTAAGGAGCTTCCATATGAAACCAAGCTGCATTTTGAATTTACTGGTCTTTATTCTGCCAGTGTCTAGGCAAATTACATGGAGTATTGTTACATCACTCCCTCTCTCTTGCCTGTTTATTTTTTTATTTTTTGGCAACTCTCCAAATTGTAAAGGGAATTGTTCCTGTAAATGAGAGATGAGATGAAGAGATGATTGTCTGGTCTTCTAGTTCTCTGCTCCAATGGTATCACAAAGTGACCTGGGGAAGATTTAAATATTGTCAAACCTAGGCTTTTCCCTGGAGGTTTATATTCAATAAATCCAATAGGCCCTGGACATGGATATTTACAATATTTCCTGAGATTCTGACCCAACTCCTGGAAAAGAATCACTAAATAGAGAGTGTAATATACAAAATCCCAGATCCTCAAAACTGAAGAAATAACTGGGAGTATTGGAGTTTGACTAGGTACAACTTCCTTCCAATCTCTCCTTTCTGACCAAATTAGTTTAACTTACATTTGTTGTTTTTTCTATTTCCATGGCTGGGAATTTAAAGGAAGTATGATTAGTGATATATTTTTGGCTTATAGAATACAACCTTTTTCCTTTCAACAAACATTAATCAACTACTATCATTGGAAAGGTGATTAGAAATATTCTTATGGCTAGTCTTTCAATAAGCAGAGACCAACCTTTTAAGGATTTTATGTCTCTGTTATCATTCCGATCATTGGGTCAACAAAACCTGACTTGAGAAATGATTTTCTTGGTTAGGAATGGCAAATGTTGAAGATTTTTAGCAGAGGTTGGATGCTACTCTATATCATTAGGTCTACTTTGTTTCTGGGCCTGACGTAATCAGCCTAGAAGTTTTAAAAACTGAAAACTATGTAGTAAGAACATCACAGGGGCTCCTCTTAATAATTTAGTGTCAGCATTCCTATGCATCTAAATTCTTATTTAAATAATCATCTGGGAGAACAGTGAACAAATGGGGTATGTGTTTGTAGTTGGTAGAAAAAAATTTTAAAATGAAGATGTTACGAATTTTTTGTATTATATTTTGAGGTCTCATTTGTGGGTGAAAAATGATATTAAAGAAAGGAAAGATTTTACATGCAAACACTTGCTTTGAACATGACCACTTGTATATTCACAGTAAAGATAAAATCAAGAGCTGCAGACTAAATGTAACACACAGATATATTTAATTTGCCTTCATTCATTGAGTCACCATTTAAAATGCAGGTGATATAGTATCTTTCATGATGTTAAATTTAATCCATGTAGGTCAATGTAAAACTTTTGTTGATTCACAAAATTTTTGAATTAATTAATAACTTTAAATTGCAATTAAAATGGGAGCAGAGTAAAAGAGAATTTAAAAAGTAGATGTGGACTATGATAGTAATGATAATTATAACCCAGGATTATCATTATAAGTGAGCATATATTTTGTGTTGAGCTTTCTAACAGATAATACAAATAGTTTTCATTGTATAATATCAGCAAATTCAGGGAACAATTAAGAATGAAATCAAAGGTCATTTTGAGCCTCTTTTAATTCAAAACCCATTTCCTTAGAAATCTATTGGAGCAGGAGTGCCTGACATTGGTATTTGGGATCCTGACACCATAGATAGAATCACATGGATTTATACAACATGAAGGAAGCTTTTTCCTCATTGGAAAATTCTCAAGAGTTGTCTCCTAGCAACTCTTGATTCCTCAAATGTAACTGTTTTATACAAAAAAAAATGTTCAAATTGCTATTAATGATGGCAAAGGACTTCTTTAATATCGGACATGTAATGAACAGTTTCATAATATTTCTCTAACAAGGAATCTTTATGATGAAGCTTGGTATTTATGGAAAAGTAGATATTCTTTGGAATAGATGGATAATCCACACTCTAAAAAAGAAAATTTAGCACATTAATTCAACAAAAGTACCCAAATCGTTTACCTTTAGGTTTTGGGGTTTGGGGTTTTTGAGATAAAAGATCTAGTCCCTGTCCTCAAGAAGTTCTTGGTTTAGAAGGGAGCTGCAACCACACAACATCAATAAACCAGGACAAATGCTATGATGGAGACCAAGATTTCTGGAACCCATTAGGTCTTTTATAAGTTTTCTGCTTCAGTTGAGAAATTTTGTGAATAAATTGTTTTGTTTTTTCCTAGGATGGCCACACGCCACTTCTACTTGCTTTGAAGCACAACAGACAACAAGTCGCAGCACTGTTAATTCGCAAAAAAGCAAATATACATGTAGTTGACAAGGAGAAAAGGTATAGTAGTGATATTTTTCAAAGTTTAATGGAATGATAATAATAATTCAAGTAAAAATATTAAATTAATGGGAAGAAGAATATTAACTTACAATTATTGGGATAAAGTGAAATATAGGAACACATATCACCTTTTAGAAAAGTAATTATATGGGCTAATACAAATAACATTATATAGTATGATCAGATTCCATTATAATATTTGTTGATGTTTGTCATGTGTAAACTGATTTGATTTGTCACATTATCAACCCTTTAGCCAAGGGTATTTCACATTAATTTTACAAAGTATTGGCTTTTTGTTTACTTTTACATTCAATACTGAATTGCTTAACCTTTTATCATATTTAAACTTCTGCATCTTATGTATGTTTCCTTTTACAATGCTCTATTGATCATAAGTAGATGTTGAAAGCCATTTACTTTTGGATGATCCTTTGCTTAAACTGCTTTTTGAAGAAAATTCATTTTAGGTTGTCTCTAGGTGAGTATTAATTGCTATTGGTAGATTATTTTTAATTCCCCCCTTTTCATTTCTAACATACTTTGATGGCTATATTTTTAATTGACTCAAAGGGAAGAAAAGGGAAGCAAAGGGAAGAAAAGCAGCTTTAATGGGATAAACATTTGCTAATAAACGTAAGTCATAGATGGGTGAGCAAAAGACAAGTGATAGGCTTTAGATCCAAACATGACTGTTTTGCATTCCTTCCTTTGCTAATTGCAAGGCGTGTCACCTTAGAAACATTACTCATCACTAAATATATTTCCTGAAAATGAAGATAATATATACTTGAAGGTGGTTAGAAAATTACGTATATTGCAGAGATTTCAGTGCCTACCAAATGCCCATGATTATCATTACCTGAAACTGCAATGACTATAATTATCATTCTTATTCCTATTGTTTTAAGCTTGTAAACAGCCTTTTCTTATTTGACTTTGAAGTGAATGAGAGTTATAACATGTTACATTAGACTAGGGTAAAAATGGATCATTCTTCCCTTCAATCTTTACCTATTTCAGCCAAATGACCTCATCATAGTTGTGGTCCATCAAAGTACATTAAATGTGCAACTTCTGTTATGTAATACCCAATTGGGATAAGAGGTTTCCTGCTTGTGTTTCTCTATTTGATGTGGAGGTAATATGCAAAGATGAACACTTGGGTGTTAGTATATATAAAGGTTATTTGTACACAATCAGGAACTTAAATTGGTAAAAAGATTAGTTGTTTAAATGATTTTATTAAAGACAATTCATCATTTAAAGTACCTAAGGGTGAAGTTATCTCTGTTATTTTAGAACAGCCCTCATACTTGCCACAAAATATGATGCAAAATGTATAGTTGAGCTTCTTCTTCGAGAAGGTATTGATGCCTTTGCTGAAGATCAGTCTGGAAAGAACGCATTATCTCACGCTATTGCTAGTGGTTTCAATGTGTAAGTGTTTACGTTAAAATAATAATGATTCAATGGAGGTTCAAAATAATTACAACTAATGCATCTTACACACCAATCTGATTTCATAGTTCAGGTATGTTTGGAATGCAGTCAAGACCCCTGCAAAAATCAAGACTCCTTAGAAGGCGCAATGTATGTAGGATTCATTAAGCCCCACCCTCTTTCTGATGGTGAGCATGGTAGAACCCTGTCTCAGGACGTTTAAAACCTTTATCTAAGCCCACTGATTGATTAGCTTCAGTATAGGAGAAAATTATGTTATTCAATTATATTTATAAATAAATTGAGTTTATAAATTATTAAATTAGCTGATTTATCCTAAGCATTATCCTAGCATTATCCATTATACTCTAAGTATAACCCCTGCATATGGGGCACAAATAACATCATATCTTTGATTTTTTGTTTTGGTTATTTGGGTTTTGCCAATGTCATTTTGGGTTTTGCAAAGCACATTTTCTTTGGTTGTGGGAGGCCCCATGTCAGAGTTTAACAGAAAATCTTACTTTCTCTAGGAACTAGTTGTTCAACCATTCTCCTTGGATTTCTTTGAGGAGTTTCTTATGCCTAAGGAAGAGAAATCTCTTTCACCAGAGGGTAGATAAAAAGGAGTTCCCAGACATTCTTTTGTTTCTGTCCATTGGGTTGCTGTAATGTTGCAATTAGAAGTAGTCCTACAATCTGGTAATGATTAACTTCACTACCAGGTTGTCCTGACTGATCCAGATCCCTGAGTCTTCATGGTGATATAAGCTTAGACTTGAAAGTTACAACATATTTTCCTTCTAAGTATCTGTATGGATATCACCTCATCTATTGTTTCCCAGTTGGCACTCTGTTTTGGTAGCTGGATCTCCTAGCTTTGGTCACCCCAGGGTGAACATGCCAATCCTGCCCTCCCACTCAAAACCTTATGTGTAGTCCACATGCTAGCCCAGACCTTTATGATGAGTGGTCCTTTGAGGGTTTTGTTTGTCTTTTGGATCATTCAAAATAATCCAACAGTCTCAAATAATGTTATAGGAAAAGTTCAGAGTTCCCTTTTATCTCTTCTAACTAATCTGTAGCCCAAAGCCCCATTATATCTTATAAAGCCTATTTTCTTTGGTTGTGGGAGGCCCCATATCTGTGATTCCCAGGGAGGATGCTAATTCTAATTGGTACCTTAAGTGATTTTTTTTCCCATGGCAATAAAAATTTTCCATGCTGCTTTCATGTCTGCTTCATTTTTCAGAACATTTCAAGTTCTTTCTCACAAATAAGACATTAAGCAGCATTCTCAAAAACTAAAGTAAATTCATTGAACCTAGAGCTAAGCCTCATCATGATTTGTCAGTATTCATGTGTAAAAGAGGGTTTTGTGTTTCAAGTTAGCTAGAGATCAGTGTGGAAATTAAGCTTGATTCTGAATGAAGATCTACGGGTTCCATTTGATTAGGTAGAAAAGGAATAGTAATAATCCAAGCTAACTGATTGATTAGTTTCAGTATAAGGAGAAAATTATGTTATTCAATTATATTTATAAATAAATTGAGTTATAAATTATTAAATAGCTGATTTATCCTAAACAATAAAGCACAAGAATAGTACAGTCAATGATCCAAATTAGGACTCATTAGCATTTGTTAATAATTGCAATATTTGGTCATTAGAACCTGTGAAAAAACTGAGATTGGATTTTTACTTGAGTTTCAGTGTTCAACATTAACGTACAAATCATTCCATTACTTTACTATTTCTCTCAGCATCGTTTATATTATCTCACTAAATCTTCATAGCAACCTGGTGACCTAAAGCAGTACAATCCTTATTTTTTAGAAGGAGACTTTGAGCCTAAGAGCAATGACTTGTGTCAAAACACAAAGCTATTGTTGACAGAGAGAGGACATCTTCTGAGTTCAGAATGCTTTCCTTATGTCAAGCTAATATAGTTAATGTTTGAGCAGGTGAAATGAAAGTGAATTATAAATGTGAACATTCATTTCACCTTACTTTGTTTCTCTTTGATTACAACTTATGGATGCAGTCTTTGGGATGCTGAGGCAGGAGGGTCGCATGAGCCCAGGATTTGAAGACTAGCCTGGGCAATGTGGTAAAACCTCATCTCTAAAACAAAACATAATAAACACCCCCTTCCCCAAACAACCTAAAAATAACTGCAAGGTTAACACCATGCATAGAGAACTTGCACATTTGAAATATGTGGGGTTAAGTACTGATATTAGTTCTGATGCTATCTATAATACTCTTCACAATTTATATTTGGTTAGTGTTTCTCACATCAGTCTTAAGATACTAATTTTATTCCTTTTGTGTACATTGTAATAGGAAAATAATTCTGGCACATACAAGAGCAGTATTTAATGACATGCAAGCCAGGAAAGCAGGTAAAACTTCTGATAGTGAATTACCCTTAGTGTTCCTACCCTACGTAAAAAAGTAAGAGTAAGAAAGTGCCATCATAAAGGAGTGGCATCAGATCAATGTATATATGACATTCATAGTTTACTAAATTTCCTTTTTAATAGCCTATAATTTAGAATTCTTTAAGAAATGGTAGAGAATTTATAATTGCAAACAATGTTTTCTGAAAAAGATTTCATTATTTAAAATTTGGCCTCAGAAATCGTACTTGTCATTGTATAAATCATATTTTAAAATTAGTATGTTGTGTAATTCTTCTAAAGTGACATTACAGTAAATTGTGCTTGTTATAAAACTGGATACTTTTTTAGTATAATTATTGACTCCTGTTTTGGCACTAACGAGTGGATTTCACTGTGACATTTCCACACAGGGATATCATATTTGAATCCTCTCTATCCTCCCTACGTTCCCTTCTCTGTTTCTCCCCGGTCTTTTTCCTCATCCCTATAGTCACTTGTATTTTCAGAGCATCCTTTTATTTATTTATTTTCCAGGCTATACATGTGAGGGAAACACAGGATACTTGCCTTTCTGGTTTGCTCTGCTTAACAGAATAATTGCCCTTGTATATTCCAGTTTTGTTCCCCCCTGCAGGGCTTGAAATAATCATTGTATACTTATCTGGTTTTTAAAGTTTCAGTTTAAAAATGTACTGTACTTCTGATAGCTTTTCCTGTATAACGGGTTCAACCATTCTCTCTTGTAGCTTTCAGTATTCTTTCTGGTTTTGTATATTTGACAATTTTATATAATAATATGATGTGGAGAGTTTCTTTTCTGGTCAGGTCCACTTGGGGTTCTAAACACTTTCTGTACCTGGGTGTCTACATATTTCCCATGATATGGTGCATTTTCTGGTATTATTTCACAGAATACGTTTGCTATGCCTACAGTCTGTACCTTTGCTCCTTTTATGTACCCTTGATTCACAGTGCATTAATTGCCTATCAGTAGTATAATTGAAAGCCAGTGTAAAATAGTCTTCAGGAATGGTCTGAAAGAATTGCTTTATAAGAAAGCATGATTCATGAATTTCTACTATTTATGTTTTGTATTGTTGATAACATGTTTATTTTACCATTTGCTTTTATAGTGGGCGATGACTCTTCAACCAGGTATGTTTTTGTTTTTTGGTGGTGCTGGGGATTGAACCTAGGGCCTTTATGCATGCAAGGCAAGTACTCTACCAAATGAGCTATATCCCCAGCCCTCAACCAGGTAGGATTTTACCAGTTAAAAAAGAAAAATAATGACCTCATAAGCTAATGAGAGAATGCAGACAGAAAGAAATGAAAATTGTTGGATGTTCTAGTCTGAGCCAGACACCATAATATATGCTTAGCACTTCATCACACCACCTTTGAAAGTATCTGTACTATTATAACCTATTAATTAAGATTAAGCACCAGTCATTCAAAAAAGTTGACTAATGGACCCCTGATCTTATAATCTTATAGCTGGCCTCTGATTTGATCATCAGCCTGTCTGGATGATAAATTCATTCTATTGCCCTTTTCCATAGATTGATAGGGACCTTTATGACACAAAGGATCAAGACTCAGGTCCATAGCAGATGAATTCATAAGTTCAAATTTATTTGTCTGTTAATGCTTAAATCAGGCATTTTCTAAAAAAACCTGTTTGTACTTGAATTTGTGCTAATATTTGTAAAACTTGCACCAGCAAATGTTGTACCTTTTGTTTAGTATTGGGGATTGAACTCAGGGGCACTTGATCACTGAGTCACATCCCCAGCCCTAATTTCAATTTTATTTAGAGACAGGATCTCACTGAGTTGTTTAGCACCTCACTTTTGCTGAGGCTGGGTTTGAACTCATGATCTCCTGCGTCAGCCTCCAGAGCTGCTAGGATTACAGGCCTGTGCTACTACACCCAGCAAATGGTAACTTTTTAACTTCAAATGTTTTAGGGCAAATCTCACATACCAGTGGTCATAGGACCATGGGTTTTACATAAGCCGAGTCAGGCAATTGGGCTGGAGTTGTGGCTCAGAGGTAGAGCACTCACCTACCATGTGTGAAGTCCTGGGTTCGGTCCTCAGCACCACATATGAATAAAATAAAGATTTTTTTTTTTAAGTCAGGAAATTACTGATGAGGAATTGTTTTCCTGGAAGTGAAGAATACATATGACCTGTCTGTGATATATAAACAATTATTAATTGTTAATAATGATTACTATTAACATTAATAATATATAGTTATTAATTACATTAATCTTCTTCAATAATTATTTAGAGAATACTTTAATAGATTAATCTAGTTCTTGATTTCACAGTTGATTGTCACATCAAGCTAGCACCCCTGCCTAGTTCTAGAAAGATTTTTCTTTTTTCATCATTTATGTTTTTTCTATGGCTATGATGTTTTCTTGAAAAAACTTTTAACTTTCTCTTCTGCTTTTGTTGATGTTTGGTCTTTTAAAAAATTACTGTCAGCTAAGTACTAAATTATTCTCTAGATAAAATCAAAATCACAGAGAATAACAGAATTTTAAAGACTCATAGTCATGAGACAAAGAAACCTCCAATACTTCAAAATATTTGAAACATTCTGCCCAAATGGTTGTTAGGATGGACAACCTAAAACTTACATATATTAAACGACCTTATCTGGTTGTAGAAAGTAACAGCAATGACATTTGAACTCATATTCCTTAATGGAAAGCCAAATACTGTCCTGAATTACAGTACCATTGGTGAGTGTTTTAACAATAAAATGGAAGAGTGAGTCTAGTGAGCCCAAACATGGATGATAGGAAGAGAATTAGTAAGTGAACCTGGAGGTAGAGGATCATAATAGAACTACAGAGGGAGGGCATATTGAAGAGGAAATCTGAGTTGGGTAGGAATCATGGTTTTCCCAGAAGAAAACAAAATATCTGGGTTTACACCTGGTTTGATGAAGACAAAACTGGAATTTAGGACATGGATTTTGGGAACTATGTAGAAAATGATATTAAAATAAGGGGTTCAAAAGAGTCCAAAACAAGTTGTTGCTTGTAGGAACTGACAGACTTTCAGGTTTCTGTTGAAAGATGTTAAAGCCTTTTGAGGTACTGGGAAGATTCTGCAGAGTACATAGGAACCTGAGTGTGGTTTACCAGACTTCAAGCACCAAGGAACTAGTAGTAGTTGCTCAACCACATGATCTATGGCCCAGAGCAGTCATAGGCTCACTTCTGCCACTTTTGACACCTTCTCACTTTCCTCCTATATTTAGGTAGGGTAGGACAGGGGTACAATCTGGCAGAGCTATCGAAGAGCTTTAGTTGGATGGTTGGTAACATGCTTATGCTGAGACCAGTGACTGAGACTCCGTTTAGCTTGTTTTCTAGGAGTGAGGAAAGAGCAGCTCCCACTCATGGTCATTGAAGCCAACCTTGTTCAGGAAAGTACGTCTTTATAGGATGAAGCTTGAAAGGTCCTGCAGAAGGAGGACATGGGAGTGGAAGCCCACAGGAAGGAAGATGTTGAGATATTTGAGGACACAGAAGTACAACTTATTTAGATAGTACTTAGGGAAACAGAGTCCCATGTGCAGTACTCTACCTCAGAGGCAATCATTCCCACTGAGTGTCTGAGTGTCTGTGAATATTTTGAAGTGCTTTCATGGTCCTGAATAAGGCAGGACTTGTACTGGGAAATTAATTGAATTATATAATTTATAATGTTTTAATGTGTCTAAGAAAGGAATTCCCAATAACAACATATGCATTTTTTTCTCTTGTGTATCTTCATCTTTCAAACAATTAACATGTTTCAGGGAAATCCCTGTGCCGTTTTTGAGTAAAGGGAGGCAATAGGTACATATTGTAAGTGGTTTCCATGCCAAAGCACCAAGGCTACCACATTCAAGTTAGCCAACTCTGATCCAGGGAGAGACAAGGAAGAAGGAGCAGTATATCTTCCCACCTCATGCTAGATTATCAGGTTTGTTTCAGTCCAGGCCACAAAGTTTATGTTGTCCTCTGATTGGATTCTTCAGTTCAGCCTTCAGGGCAGGAGGTAGTTTCTGAAGATACATAATTCTCAGACTTGGCTAATATATTGGCTCTCACTGTTTGAAATTGATCTAAGTATGACTTCACTGAATAATTCATAGAATGGGAAAAGTGAAGGCAGAAAGAGGTAAACAAAAGTTTTCTTAAAATGGAGGTCATATTTTAATCGTCTCAGTCAAAAACCTGATTCTGGGGCTGGGGATGTGGCTCAAGCTGTAGCGTTCTGGCCTGGCATGGAGCTGCGCTAGGTTCCATCCTCAGCACCACATACAAATAAAGATGTTGTGTCCGCCGAAAACTAATAAAATAAATATTAAAAAATTCTCTCTCTCTCTCTCTCTCTCTCTCTCTCTCTTAAAAAAAATAAAACGAAAAAACCTGATTCAATATAGTGATATCCAAACACTCACCAGATTTTATTACTTTAAAAAACCAGACTCACCCATTTTTGTAATACATTTTCCTCTAAAGATTTGCAGAGGAACCTGGTGCTGTGATACCAAGCCTACTTCAGAAGAAAGCAACAACAAATCTGACACCAAGGTAAATGCCCAATTGTCAAATTCATTTTCTAGATGTGAATTTTGTTTGTGAAGTGTTTAGTCTTTCAATTTTTCAATACTTTTCTTGTCATTTTATTTGGAAATGTTCTAGGAGAAATTATCTGATAACAATGTGTTGGGATATTATTTTTATCTTTCGAAGCATCAGTGTTCCATCTGATCCTTTAGGCAAGTAGGGGCTTTCGAAAATCCATAACCACAGAAAATTACATTAGTAGAAACATTGTAATTACATTAGTAGAGATTGGGTCAATGATTATTGGATAAATTCACTGTGACTTTTAAATAAGCTTCCATAATTTTTAATACTCAGGACAAAATAAATCTTTAATGAATCAAATAAATATTTATGAATCATGAAATTTTCCTAATTCCTTCAATTTGAACACTCTGCAGAACACTGCATATAGTTTTTTTCTTGGCCACTCTGTTTTCATGTCATATACTTTTTATGAGAGCTTTTCCTCGATTTCTATCCTGGGTTCCATATTTACATTTAAACTGTGAGAATTTGTTAAAAAGTAGAAATTTTAAACCTGTTTCTCAATATTTCTATTGTAACGGTATTGTACTTTGGTTTTGAGTCTTTTACATTAAGAGTATTTAAATCTCTTAATCTAATTAAAGACTAGATGTCTTCAGCAAATAATAAATAGTTCTTGAAGCAGAAAGTCTGAAAAACCCTATAGTATGATTTGAACTTCTAAAAACTTTTTCATTGCAGTGTTTTAAAATATACACTCTGAATTTTTATGTCATAGTCTATAATTTCAGGTTCAGAAATTTGTGTACTTAGTTATTTAAGTATTCATTTTAAAGCTCTGTTGACACTCTTGAGATACTGAAAGATAGGAAACATGGGTGTGTCTTGGAAAACTGAGAATAGGGTTTGATGTAAAGTCTTTTACATATATTGTGAACCTGAATAAATGGGCAGACAAGAAGATATCTGAAATAAGGAAGTGTTTTAAGTAATAAGTCTGAGGTAGTTAATCATGAAGGCTATTGGATTTCTGAAAATATGACTTTGGTATATATTTTCCTTTGAAGTTCAAGAGATAAAAGTTCTGGTGAATTATCAGAAACTAATGTCACAAATAAGAAGCAAACAAAGTGAGTAAGTGTCACAAATATGAAAGTAGGTAGCAGAATACCCCTTACTTCTTCCAGCTTTGAGCTAAGATTAGGAGTTTAGATCAAAATTTCTTAAAATTTTTGATGCTCAGTCCATGTACTATCAATTACATCTTTTTCAGTTGTACCTGCTCATTAGTGTTCTGATTACCAGTTCTCTTTTTTAGAGGCAAATTGGGAAAATTTATTTTATCCTACTAAGAATGTTACAGATTTTAAGCCTTTTTTTTCCCTTAGGGCAGATGAAGTAGATTGAAGCTAGTTCAGTTAGGCATTAAGCTGTTAATTAAATATTTATAGGTTTAAATATCATCCGTCTAGAGAATTAAGATAGCTTTTAGCTTAATTAAAGTAATTGATTTCTATTCAGTTGATGAGAGATAAATTGTCCTGATTGTAGGAATTAAGTATTGGTACTTGCTTAGAGCTTTGAAGGCTCTTGGTCTAAATTTAACCTAAATCCCTAGCTTAAGATTGATAGCTAAGATATAAGGGGAAGGGAGAGGGTTGATGCAATTATGAGAGTTGGCATGAGAGGGTTTATTTTTGTTTTTTGAATTGTCACTTTAGTGTTGTTGGATGATGGAAATAGTGTTAACGATGTTGAGTAGATAATTCGTATATAGAAATATAAGTTTAGTAAGGCTGTTGTTGGTATTGATATAGATACATATAATGACATTGCTATTTGATATAAGTTCTTTAATAATAATTCATTTTAGGGGTGAATTTTGTTAGTGGGGAAATTTCACTTACAGAGATATAAGTACAATAAGTATTACTGAAATTAGAAGATGAAATTTGTTTCATATGTTGGAGTGTGAAAAGGGTGTATGTGTTCCTAAGTCCCTTTGTGGTCGATGGTCACTCAGCTACCTTGTTGCAGGGTGGGGCGGGCAGAGACATGGAATAAACATACAGACTGTGGGAGCTGGTGAGAGAACTGGCTGAAGACTTACCTCAGGTCGTCGTCCAGTAGCTCATATTATTTTTGGAATGCACACAACTGTTATAGAGTTCAAGTGGGGTGTACCCATCAATCATACATAAGCAAGACAATATCCATAAGCCAATCATCTTCTGCCTAATGTAACTGCACTGTGAGGAATCTTTAAATATTGTTGTTGTGGTGGAAAGCAATCTGGAAGGGTCTTTGGCCCTTACTGAGTCAGGGGTTTCATGCCCTGAAGCCCCTGACTCTCAGTTTCCTGGCCTGGTAATTTGGCAATGCAAACCCAAGTACTGAGGATGTGGTTTCACCCCATCCTGCAGGCGCTCCTCTCAGGTCTGAAGGAAGGTGGATATTTTAGGCACTTCCAAGCTGCTCTTAGCTGCTAGCTGCGACTGAAAGTTATTCCAACAAAAGGGTGGTGGTTTTCTTGTTATAATAGAATAATATGAACATGTTGATTGTATGTATAATGTAAATAATCAGATAAAATATAGTCAATGTGGGATTCAATGCAATGATTGCTATTATTCAGCCTATGTGGGTGATTGATGAGTAGGCTAGGATTTTGTGTAGATCGGTTTGTTTGAGTCCTCCTCAGCCTCCTCATACATTAGACAGAATTGCTATTATTATCATTGCTATCATTGTCATAAGGACAAATTGATTGAGGGTGCAATTTGAAACATAATGGAGTTTGGGGCAATTTTTGACATTGTAGTCAGATTACTGCTGATATAAGTGGAACTCCTTGGGTAACTTTTGGGTCTCATAGGTGAAATGGGGCTAGTCCCATTTTTACAGACAGCACTACAGCAAATATTAGGGGTGAAATTTGGATGGGTGAGTTGATTAGGGTTTATTTTCCTGAGTGTATAAAACTGGTGATGCTAGAGCCTGAATTAAGAAATATTTGGATGCATTTTCTGTGGATTGAGGGTTTGCTTTGTTAATTAAAATAGGGATAATAGCTAGTATGCTTATTTCTAGTCCCACTGAGGTAAGTAGTCAGTGGAAACTAAATAGTGTAATTAAAATTCCTGAAAATGAGGTGAAATTGATGGTAGAGGCAATTAGGGGATTAATTCGTACAGGAAGAATATAAACCAACATTTTGGGGGAATAGCCTGACAGCTTATTTACCTGACCTTACTAATAGGAAATGATGTGTATGTAAGGTAACATCAAGAAATTTAGATTCTTAAGGTTAGGTTCAAATCCTATGGTTGTAGAAATAAAAGGGTATAAACCTCTATTACTTACTCTATGAAAGTAACTCTTTTGTCAGTCATATTTCTTTAGGTTTGAGGGGTACACATGCCATGACAATGGGCAGGGAGATGTCTCATATGCATGTAGAGCTAGTGTTAGGGGTTATAAGTTATTTTCATAATTTTATAAATGTATGAGTTGACCATATCAGAATCATCGGTATGATGCTTGAATTCATAGAAAAGTTGAAGTTAGTACAAGGGTTTTTAATGCAAAACTGAATATAAAGATTTCAGGGATTGGTGGGTTGAAGAGTACTCCTATGAAAAAGAGTTGTGGTTAAAGTGTTTATTATAATGATATGAGTGTATTTGGCCAGGAAAAATAAGGCAAAGAGGCCCACAGCATATTATAAGTTAAATACTGATACAAGTTCCATTTTTTGTTGGTTTGTTTTTGCTACTGTTGAGATGAATCATATTATTGCTATGTTGGTGATAGTAATCCTAAAAATTGTTGAGTTGCAATAAGGGTTGATAAAGTAAATGGCCTGATTATAAGTAGAAATGAAAGGAGAATGATGACCAGAGTTACTTCATATGAGATTGTGCTGCAATTTGTACTGCTGTGATTAGGGCTGTGAATTGGATGCTCATCTCAATCATAAGATTGTACATATGGCTAAGCTTGAGGTTGCAAGGATAAAGAGTACTTCCATATTTATGTTGATGAAGGGTCATGGTGTGGGTAGGGGAATTCACATTGTAAATGCCAGGGTAAGGGCTAGGGAAGGTACAATAATAAATAAAATGATGGAAGATGTTAGAGGTTTGTGTGGTTCTTTAATAAATAATTTTATTGCATCAGCGAATGAAGAATGTTTGGGCCTTTTTGGAGTTGTATGTAACCCAGTATTTTTCATTCAACTAAAGTTAAGAAAGCTATTCCTCTAAAATTAGGACAATCAGGAATAATAATTTTACTAAGAACATGTGTTAAGAAAAGGAGTTGAACCTCAGGTAATAAAGTTTGAAGTGTTATGCAATTGCTGGGCTCTGCCATCTTAACAGACCCTGTTCTAGGGCGGGGTAAGTAATGATTTACTAGGTTTAGATTATTTCTTCCATTATTCTAAGGAAAAAGTGTAGAATTAGCCTTAATTTTGTTGTCCTTTTTAACTGGGAGAAATATTTTAATAGCTAGAAACTGACATAGATTTCTCTAGTCTGAACTGAGATCATGCAGGACTTTAATTATTGAACAAATGAACCATTAATCGCAGTTACATTCTTTGGATGTCCTGATCCAACCCATCAAGGTCTTAAACCCTCCTGTTTGAGTAGGATTGCACTGTTATCCCTAGGGTAACTTGTTCTACTGATTAAATAGTTTGAGTCAATTAATGAGTTTGAATTTAGACAGATGTGTCTGGATTATAATCATTCCGAGGTTGGTTTATACTCTGAGGTCACTCCAACCAAAATTTTTGGCCTATAGGCAGGATTTTATATCCCAAGGGGTTAGTGTCAAGGGTTCATAACTATGGTTATATAATTCAATTTCATATATGGTAATTAAACTAACTGATTTATTATAGAATTTTTTAGAGGAAGAATTTATAGTGTAATCAAAATCAGTATTATCAGTATTATTTGTTTGGTCCAAATTCTGTGTTGTATTTCTTTCCATGCTCTGCTCTTATTTCTTTCCTTTCTTCTTTGGCTTAAACACATGTTCACTTGACTGGCCATGTTTCCCTCTTTCTGTTTGTTTCTTTCTCCTCGCTTACCTTTCTAGAAATGTTTTTCCCCTAGGCTCAATATTTCCCTCAGCCACCTGTGCCTCCATGGTGGCTTCTTTAATTAATCTTTCTGTTTTCTATTTGTTGTGTGCACCTGTCATTCATCCATCATTGTCCTACAAGACTCATTATTGCCTTTGTCAGATGCAGCCAAATGTATACAATCACTTGTCTTCAGGTGTCTGACATACAGGATAAAAAGACTCTATCCCATCTCAGTTGTAAATTGTCCTCAAAACTGAGCTCAAGAGGGACTTTGTGCAAATAAAAATCATGGGAACATGAGTAATTACTTTGAATTTCTTAAATGTCAGATTTTGACAAGTATGCTGAGCTACCGATGGAT
The DNA here is from genome assembly GCF_021218885.2 of Marmota monax. Classification (NCBI taxonomy): domain Eukaryota; kingdom Metazoa; phylum Chordata; class Mammalia; order Rodentia; family Sciuridae; genus Marmota; species Marmota monax. The sequence continues at coordinate 3,857,096 of NW_026693344.1, forward strand.
CAAATTTTTACCCAGGATTATTATGGTCAAGAAAATAATCTATTGGATATCACAGTATCTGTGTAATAATTGACTAGATGTGAGGGGAGTAATGTTTGGAGATGTCTCTATCATCTCTTATAATTCTCAACCTATGTGAAAATGCAGGTCATTAAATGGCAGAATTGGGATTGGAATGTACATCAGAATAATTCGGAAACCTGTGTTCTTTCCAATGTATCCTGTAGTAATGCTGAATATTATAATTATTTTATCAAATGTAATGCTCATTACACATAAAGCCTTTCTTTCTTCCCAGAATGTCCCTGAAGGAAAAGGAAGTGTATGTGGAGATGTTCAGCAATCCAAGAAAGATGGTAAGATACTTGAAGTCTGCTCATTCTTGTGCTGTTTATTGACTTGAGATTATAGACATTTTCATGTTTTCATTAACATAGAAGCAAAATGTGAGATGGAGAAACCAACAAATGCCATAATTTGCACTTATTCAATTAGGGGGCAATTGGAGAAGCAGTATACACATCTCATAATCATGTAAATGATTCTAATGTGTTCCACAAATGGCATATCCTGTACATTCTAACAGCAGCTTTGACGTTTTACTCACAATTCCTAGGGTTGTGAATTGCTCCTCTGTCTAGGGATCATGTTGTTCTCCACTAATCAGCATGTTTACTTTTTTATATGCACACTTTCCTATAATTTTGTTTTGTTTTGTTTTTTGGTACCAGGGTTTGAACTCTGGGGCACTTAAACACTGAGACACAAGCCCAGCCATGTTTAGTATTTTGTTTAGAGAGGGCATCACTGAGTTTTTTGGGGCTTTCCTACGTTGCTGAGGCAGGCTTTTAACAGAGTCCTCCTGCCTCAGCCTCTGAACACTGGGATTACAAGTGTGCGCCACCATGCACAGCTCCTATAATATTGTCATTGGAAACATAAACTTGATACTGGAATCTTAACTTTGTTTCATTAAACCTGTATTTAAACCTATAAAGAGGACATGAGATTTTTAGTGCCTTAATTGCCTATCAGTAAATTAAATAATATTCATTCAAGAAGAGTCTCCATGAATGGTTTCAAAGGAATACTTTGTAATAAAATATGTCTCATATACTTTTACTATTTCATGTTTTTATACTGTTGATTAATTTTACCCTTTTCTTTAATAACAGATGAGAGTTCTAAAAATGAAACTTTAACCAGGTAGGATTTTATAGATTTAAAAATTGTATTTGTTGTTAGGGCTGGGATTGTGGTCAGCAGTAGAGTGCTTGCCTACCACGTGTGAGTCCCTGGGTTCAATACTCTGCACCACATAAAAATAAGTAAATAAAATAAAGGCATTGTGTCCATCTACATCTAAAAATTATTGAAAAATGTAATTTGTTAAGTATTTAGAGCATACAGAAAAAAGGAGGGTGTTTTGAGTGTTCTGTTCTGAGCTAGAGATCCTATCATGTGCCTGGCATTTGTTCTCATTCTCTCTCTCTCTCTCTCTCTCTCTCTCTCTCTCTCTCTCTCTCTCTCTCTCTCTCTCTCTCTCCTCTCTTTTTTCCTTTTGGTACCAGGGATTGAACCCAGGTGTGCTTAACCACTGAGCCCTATACCCAGTACTTTTTTATTTCTTATTTTGAGAGAGGGTCATGACATTGCTAAGATGCTGAGCTAGTCTTGAACTTGGGATCCTCCTGCCTCACCTTCCCAGGTCACTTGGATTACAGGCTCCACCACACCCAGGCACTTTTTTTTCTTAATAGTAATCACAGCAGCTTGAAACTGTGTTTCTATAACCTACTGTTTACTATTTAAACAGTCATTCAGAGATTTCAACTGATTATTTCATGATTCCCAAACTAACAAGTACTTGGCCTATGATGGCAGGTGAATATTTGACCGTCTGCCCACTTGGCTGACTAATCTATACTTTCGCCCCTGTTCATGGATTGATAGAGACTCATGGGGCATTATGATCAAGATGTAGATCCATGCCAGATGAATTCAGAAATTTACTCTGAGTTATGTGTTCATTTTGATTCAGACTTTACCTGGGAAGCCAGGATAATACTGAGAGAGTTTGTCTTAATATTTTGTAAAGTGGTTTGATAACCAATACCTTTTAACATCAAATATTTTAGGAAAAATCTCACAATAGCAATGATTATAGGACCATGAGGCAAATCTGGGAGAAAAAATATTTTATTGGAAGTGTTTGTATATTGATGTATAAGCCATGTTATAATAACATTAATTACATTTGAAATCTTTTTAGAAGATATTTCAATTGATCTCTCTATTTCCTGATTTCTCAATTTGGATTTAACTTCAGGCTACAACCACTATGTAGTACTATCTAAACACTTTTTTCTTCAGAATCTTTTAACTTTTATGTGAGTATAATCATGTTATGAGTATTGTCCTGTGTTTTTATTGTTGTCACTTTTTACATTCTCTTTTTACTTTTCTTTGAGTTTCTATTGCTCTATTAAGAAAATTCTGCCAGCTAAGTATTCCTGTTTCTATATACCACATCAAAAGCACAGAGAATTTCAGGGTTTCAAAGAATCTTATCAACTAGTCAAAGTAGTACTTCCAAATATGTTTATCATCATGGGAAAATGGTTGTCATGATCAACAACCTACAACTTAAAGGGTATTAAAGTGATTTTCTGGATATAGTAAGTGCCACAGTAAAATCTGAACTCAGGTTCCTAACTATTAGCCCAATATTTTACAATTTTACTACTTCTGTAGGTGGGTTTTGTTGTTGTTGTTTATTTATTTTTTCATTGTTTCTTTTTAGTTAAACATGACAGTAGAAATTATATCACATAATTACAAAAGCATGGAATATATCTGGTTGTAATGCAGTCCCCAGTATCTCTTCTTCCCCTACTTTCATCCACTTCAGCCCCTCCCTTTCCTCTACTGATCTTTCTGCCATTTTCCCATAGATATTTTTTAAAATTAAATGATTACAGGTTTGCATAATGGTTTCACTATGATATAATCATATATGTACATAGGAAAATTATGTTAGATTAATTCCAGGGTCTGTCCTTTGCTGATTTCCCCTCCCTTCTCTTGACTCCTGTTTGTCTATTCCACTGAAATTCTATTTTTTTTAATACTCCCTACCCATTTATTTTGGATTAGCTTCCACATGTCAAACAAAATATTCAAGCTTTGGTGTTATGGGAATATCTTATTTCACTTAGCATGATAGTCTCCAGATCCATCGATTTACTAAAAATGTTCATAGTCATTCATTTCTTCTATTTCTCCATTAGGTATATATATATATACCTCATTTTCTTTATCCATTTATCTGTAGAAAGGCACCAAGCTTGGCCCCATAACTTGGATATTGTGAATTTTTCTGATATAAATATTGATGTGTCTGCCTCACTATAGTATACTGATTTTAGATCCTTTGGATATATACCAAGAAGTGGTATAACTGGGTCAAATGGTGGTTCCATTCCTAGTTTTTAGAGGAATCTCCATACTGCTTTCCAGAGGGGTTGTACCAATTTGCAGTTTTACCAACAGTGTATGAGTACACCTTTTCTCCCCACATCCTTGCCAACATTTATTGTTACTTGTATTCTTGATAATTGCCATTCTGGTTGGAGTGAGATGAAATCGCAGAGTAGTTTTAATTTGCACATAGCTGAGTGTTTTAACAACAGAATAGGAGAGCTTGTCTAGTGAACTCAACTGAACCCAACTGAAGAAGGTGAAAGTGAAGGTAGTGCATGATCCCATCCAGAGAATCAGAATGGAAGCAATAGAGGAAAGACAAGTTTGAAGAGGAACATACTGAGTTTTGGAGGCATAGGTTTTGAGAAAGAGATCAGAATATTAAGCTTTGTGGCCAATTTGTTAAAGACCAAACAAACATGAATGACAGAGGATGTTGAGAGCTATCTAGAAAGGCATATTTAAAAATTGGTGCCCAAGGGAGGTTGCTGTTGCATGCTTTTCTGCTTTATTGGAGGAATGGGCAAAATCCAAATTTCTGTGGAAAGATCTTAAAATTATTTGAGCCACTGGGAAGAGCAGAGAGCAATGTGAAGAAGGGTTAGAGTTCCTCAAGCATCATGGGGCTTGAAGTTCCTGAACTTCAATTTTCTATTTCCCTGAACAGATGTCTGCTCACATTCATCCAACTCACTGATTCCATTCCTATGTAGGGTCGGGCAGGATTGTGATTGGGTGGCAGAGCCATCATGAAGCTTCAGTTGAGTAGCTGTATAACATGTTCACACTGAGGTCAGTGACTGACACTCATTTAGCTCGTTTTCCAGGAGCACGAAGAGAGATCTCCTAACTTTGTCCTTTGAGCCCAACCTTGTTTCAGAAATCTTCATCTTCATAGGATGAAGATTTAAAAGTAGGATATTGTCTTTGAGTCCTGCAGGAGATGGCCTTTGGAGTGGGAGCCCATAGGAAGGAAGTTATTTAGATAGTACTTAGGGAAACAGGGGTACAGCTTCCAGAACTCTACTTTGCCAATAATCTTTCCTCTTGAGTGTCTGAATGCCTACAGAATTTTGAATTACTTGCTATTTAATGTGGTACTGAATAAGGTAGGACCTATATAAGAAAATGAGCTGCATTTTATAATGTATAATGCCTCCATCTTGCAGGGAAAAGTATTCTCAATAACACATTACACATTTGTTTTTTACTATTGTACATTCATCTTTCAAGCAATTTAAATGGAACAGGTAACTCCCTATGATATTTCTGGATAAAGGGGAGCAATAGATTTTTTTCAGGAAGTCGTTTCCATGCTGAGGAACTATACGTGCCATTTTCAAGTTAATGTGGCTTAGTCTTTGATTCCTGGAGATACAAGGGAGTAGAGACAGTGTATCTGAGGTAGAAACCTCATCTGGGTTACCAGTTTTTGTTTCAGTTCAGGTAATAGCAGTGATTTCTCCGATTAGTTGGATTTTCAGTTCACCCTTCAGGACCGTTTTTTAAAAAGGTTTATTCCCAGGCTCTGTCAACCTGGCCATCACCTTTGAAACAGAACTAAGTATGTCTTCTTTTACTATTCCATTGATTAGAAAAGTGGAGTCAAGGGGAGTAAAAATAATGTTTTATTTTTTATTTTTTTATTGGTTGTTCAAAACATTACAAAGCTCATGACATATCATCTTTCATACATTTGATTCAAGTGAGTTATGAACTCATGCATGGAAACAGAAGGAAACCCTCAAAGTTATACGAAATCACATATAAGAGGTTGTGAGGGGAAAGGCGGAGGAAACAAGAGAGAGAACTGAACAACAACAGATGAGGTAGAGAGGGAAGATGGGAGGGGAGGGGAGGGGGGATAGTAGGGGATAGGAAAGGCAGCAGAATACAACAGTCACTAATATGGTATTATGTAAAAATTTTGAATGTGTAACTGATGTGATTCTGCAAAATAATGTTTTTTAAAACAGAGGTCATATGTTAATTACATCAATCTAGAAAATTCATGCAATACAGTGATATCCAGATATTGACCAGCTTTTATTTCTTTGAAAACCTGGGCTCACTCAATGTTGTTTTTCATTTTTGCTCTAATGATTTTCCAGGGAATCTGGTTCGGTTGAAGATGGGCTTACATACAATGTGGGCACCAATAAATCTGATACCAAGGTAAAGTGCACCATTGTGAAATTAATGTACTTGGTATGAATTTTGTTTTGTGAAGTGTGTACCATTACAATTAGCAGTGATCTTCTGGTTATTTTATGTTGGAATTTTGCAAAATAAACAATGTTATGTGCACTTGAAATTTTTCTTTATTTTCTTTTTATAGTTTTGTACATAGTGATGGTCTGCAAGCACTTAAGTGTGGTAGCAGCTGGAAAATATGTAGTGATACAAGAACTGGATTATGTAGAGCCTTCCAGCTACAGAGCAATAATGAGATTTGGTCAGGGATTTTTGTTTAAGTTTATTTACTGTGACCTAAGTCCTACTGATGTGACTTACATCATATTTGGATCTAAATTAATTTTTAATTAATTAGTTTTGGTAATTATCATGGTGTCTTTTGTTTGAAAGCTGCACAGCACATTGCCTGTAGTAGTTGTTCTCTGAGCCACTTTATATTTTAGTATCACATAATTTTTGGTAGAGATTTTTCTCCTTTTCAATCCTTGGTTCTAAATTTACACTAGATATTGTTAAGAACTGTGAAAATTTAGAAATTTTAAATCTGTTTTTCAAAATTTGTATGACAATGGTATTGCCCCCATGTTTTCTGAGTACTTCCATTAAAGAGTATTTAAATCTCTTCGTCCATCTGAAGGATATATTACAAATAATAATCAGTTCTAGAAACAAAGACTCTCACCATATTGTACAACATTAATTACAAGATTGTTTTTACATAGTTATGTTTTAACATATTCACTCCAAGACCTCATGTCACATTCTAAGATTCAAATTATAGAAGTTTCTGTACTTATTTATTTTATTTTGGTACCAGGGATTGAACTCAAGGGCACTCAACTACTGAGCCACATCCCCAGCCCTATTTTCTATTTTATTTAGAGGCAGGGTCTCACTGAGTTGCTTAGCGCTCACCATTACTGAGACTGGTTTTGAACTTTTGATCTTCATGTCTCAGCCTTCCGAGCTGTCATTGGAGGTTTGCTAGGGATTGCATAAACTCTGTACCACTTTATGTATGTGGATGTTTTCTCAATATTGTCTGTCTTTTCATGAATATTAGAGGTCTCTATATTTTATTTTATCTTGTACAATTTCCTTTTTATAATTATGCAATTTTCTTTGAATTGTTATATAATCTCTTACCTTGGTTAATTCCTATGTATAAATTTATTTCTATTGTGAGTGGAGTTGTTATCATGATTTCATTCATTTTATTGTATACATATATCATTTATGTTTGTATGTTGATTTTGTTTTCCGCTACTTTGCTAAGTTTGTTTATCCCATCTTAACTTCTTCTGGGAGAGCCGTTAAGATCTTCTAAAAGAGGATCACATAATATGTAAAAAGGGATAATTTGACTTCTTACTTTTTATTTGCTTCCCTTGTCTAATTGCTCTGACTAAAATTTCAGGTGCTATTTTGTATAGGAGTAGTGAGCATGCAGAGCTTATTCTTGTTTCTGATTTTAGCAGAAATGCCATAGATTTTCACCATTCAGTATGCCATTGGCTTTGCCTTTGCCTTTGCCATACATGACTGTTGTAATACTATAACAAGTTCTTGCTGTCCTTTGTTTCTTAGGACTTTTCTCATGAGGAATGGTAGAATTTTGTCAGAGGCTTTTTTTACTTCTATTGTAATGATCATGAGATTTTTGTCCTTGATTGTGTATATGGTGTACTGCATTGATTTGCATATGTTGAACCATTTTGCATTCTTCTAATTAATTGAATTTTATGTTGTTCTATGATAATTAATGTGTTGTTGAAATTGTCTTCAAGTATTCCATGAGGGTTTTTGCAAATATCTTCCTCAAGTATATAATTAAATAATTTTCTTTCCTTGTTTCGTTCTTATTCAGTTTTCCTATAATTTCGCAAATATTATGTGTTTGCCAGTCTCCTTCTTTTCTCTCCCATGTAATCTTTGCGGTGCATCATTATTAGTTGTCATTTGATGGTCTAGCAGAATTCAGCCATGAATCTCTCTGAGATATGTTTTTATTCTCCTGATTTCTGGTGTTTTAATTTTAACCTTGCCAGATGCTTTTTCTGCTTCTATTGAGATATTTATGGGATTCTTGTCTTTTTGTGTCATGATGTGAGGAATTACATTGGTTGTTTTCCCGACGATTGGCCAACATTGCATCCCTGGAGTGAAAACCACTTGCTTGTGGTGCACTATCTTATTCATGTGTTTTGGTATGCAATTTCCCAGTATTTTATTAAGAACATTTCCTTTTATATATATCAGACTTATTGGACTGAATTTTTGTTTCCTTGATGTGTCTTTGTCTGATTTTGAAATCAGCATGATTCTAGCTTCATAGAAGGATTTTGGAAGTGTCCCTCTACTTTTTTTCCATAGAATCACTTGGAGAGGATTGATGTTAATTCTTCATTGAAGATCTGGTTGAAATCAGTTGAGATTCCATGTGTCCTTGGCTCTTCTTTGTGCCTGGGCTTTCGATAATATCTTTTATTTCATTGCTTGAAATTGATCTTTAAATTTTCTATGTTGTCTAGGCTCTGTTTGGGTAGGTAATCTTAATGTAGAAATTTCTCAATGTCTTTATGATTTTCTATGTGATTGGAGTATAAGTTTTCAAAATATTTTCTGATTAGCCTCTGTATTACAATCCAATGTTGTCTGTGGTGATATTTCCATATACACCATAAATTTTAGAAAATTGAATTTTTTCCTTCTTTCTCTGATTAACATGGCTTAAGGTTTATCAATTTTATCTAATTTTTTAAAAGGGACAACTTTTTGTATCATTGTTATATTAAAAACTTTTTTTTGTTTTCATTTCATTGACTTGATCCTGATTTTAATTATTTCTCATCTTGTGCTACATTTAGTGTTAATTTGCTCTTCTTTTTCTAGGGCTATGGGATGTAATCTTAGGTTATTTATTTGGAGAGTTTTTATTCTTTTAATGAATGAAATCAGTGCTCTGAGTTCTCCTCATAGAATCACGTTCATAGTCTCTCAGTGTTTTAGATATGTTGTGTGACTATTCTCATATATTTTACATATCCTTATATTTTATCCATGACATCCTCTGCTATCCATCAGTCATTCAGTAGCATACTATTTAGCTTATTGTTATTAGAGAAGCTTTTATAATTTATTATGTTGTTGCTTTCTAATTTCATTCTATGATGATCTGATGGGATGCACGGTAAGTTTCCAATTATTTGGATGGACTGAGAGATGCTTTGTGGCCTCAGATGTGGTGTATTTTATAAAATGATCTGTGTGTTTCTGAGAACAACCTTTATGTAATGCTTGATCATTACACTTATCATGTTTTTTTTTTCTTCCTAGACTTTCTGTGAAGAAAATGGAGAAGTTCGTAAATATTTTTGGCCATCCAAGAATGATGGCAATCTCTTTGGTGACTTTCCATTCTTGTACTGTTTATTGACTTGAAATTACAGAGAGTTTCATGTGTATTTTACTTTTTTTTTTCATGAAAGCAAAATGTGACCAGGACAAGGAAGAAAATCAAGCTTCACATGACAACAATGATTCTGATAAAGGAGCAGAATGTATATTTTGGACTGCTCCTGCCAGAAGAATCAAAGTCAAGAGCTTGCATGGTAGTCCTCCTTCATCACCTGACACGAAGGTAAAGCTCCTTGTAACAAATTTTTCCCACTCCCCCTTTTTAACATATCATCCTCCATATCCTTATAATGGTGATACTGATCCTAAAAAGAAATATAAGGCCCCTAGTAGTTCACAATAGCAAATGAGTATAGCACCAAGAAAGAATTATGTGCAGGATTGAGATTTGTAGATGTTGGTAGAAGGAAAGATTGTCATGTATGCTGTTGTGGAGGGAAAGAAGTGGAAAGAAACCAAATTAATAGCTGAAAGGTGAATTTGATGGTTAAAAGGCAGAAAAATAGGAAGTAGTCTCTAATGAAGAGCAATATAAATATGTAGATTGAATGAGAGAGTGAACACAAAGGATGTACTGCAAAAAACAGAATTAGTGAAGTTAAGGATAGCAGTAACTGTAGACAAGGGTCTTCTGAAACACTTGAAATTCATTTTAACTAATAATTGAAAGACATATAAATCTCACATATTTAAAATTTATGGAGTACTGAAATAGTTCCGACATGGAAAAGTGGGTGAGTAGAATTCTGGAATCAGTGAAGGTCTTTCCATGTGTGACATTTAAGTGGACCCATCAAGGAAGGGAAGGAGCCAGCACCATAAAGGTCTAGGAGAGGACTATGTTCTCTCCAGAGAGAACACTTGTCTACCATTCATCTCCGAATATTCTGGAGGGATTGGAAACAGGGTGTGAGATAACATCACCACGATCATTTTATGACTGTGAAATATAAGAACACATTCAAATATATGCTTACACATTTTAGATACTTAATAAATTTCATCACTTCCCTTCTTAGTAAGAGTTCAAATAATTATTTCATCTTAGTACTAATGAAAATGATTAAGATAGTTATAGTTTTGGACCTGTACACCTTTGTTATACAGAATAGAGGGTTTCACTGTGGCATATTTTCATATGTTTATAAGTTAGTGTGAAGCATATCACTCCCAAAATATAGTCCTAGCATCTCCTCCTCCTTCAGTTTTCTCTCTTCTCCCTTTTCACTAATTGTCTTCTCTCAAATTTGGTGATGAACCTTTCCACTAATGACATGTTTCTTTCTGTATCTGGCTTATTTGGTTCAATAGGGTGCTGTCCAGTTCGATCAATTTTTCTGCTACATGACACAATTCTTAGGCCTGAAAACTAGTCCATTGTGTGTACACTAACTATGGTTTTTCTGTAAATAGTGGGGCATGTTATTGCTGGGCCAATTGATATTTGTGTTTTTAATTTTAGGAGTAACCTCCTAATTCCCATAGTGGGTGTCATAATATGCATCCTCACCAATAATGTTGATGAATTCCTATTCCCCAATCATCATTGGTGTTTATTTCTTGAATTCTTGAATATTGCCTTTCTGAATGGGGTAAGATAGACTCTGAATTGAATTTTGATTTGCATGTCCCTGATGGCTAAAGACAGTGAATAGCACTTCATATAGAAGCTGAGCAATTATACATTTTCCTTGGTGAATTCTCTGTTTATGTTGCATTGATTAAATGGGTTGTTTGCATTTCCAGTGCTGAATTTCTTACTTGTTTATATATTTAATATACCAATCCTTTATCAAAGATTAGCCAGCAAGGATTGTCCTCTATGCTATAAACTTTCTCCTCACTATATTGGTGGGTCCCTTTGGTCTTATGAAAATTTTATTTTGATGCACTTCTGTTTGTGTCTTTGTGCTATTATTTCCTCTGCTCTAATATTTCTATTAATAAAGCCTTAGTCTGTGGTATATGAGGAGATGTTTCCCTGGATTACCTAGAAGCATTAGCAGCATTTCTATTACTCAATCTATGTTTTGTATCCATTTTGTGTTGTCTTGTGCATGGGGAGATATAGAGATCTATATCCATTATTCAACATATGGATATCCATTTTAACCAATACCATGTGTTTTTCTATAAAGTGCCTTATGGTTGAACATAAGTTGAGTTCATTGTGATATAATCATACATGCATTTTGTTGGCACCATTTCAGACCCGAGTTCCTCCCTTTCCTTTCTCTCCTCCCTAGCCTTCCTCTCCTCTACTGGACACCCTTCCACTCCTTTATTTTTAATTTTTTATCAGTGCTTATTGAGATACATAAAGGTGAAGGTCACCATAATACACTTCCACATGCACGTCGAGTAATTATGTCACATTCATTGCCTATTCCCTCCATGAACCTAACCTTTCTACTTCCCCATCAATCATTTTCTATTTCACTAATCTTCCCTTAACTTCGTGATATCCATTCCACTATTGTTTTTCCTAGGTTGCTTTAGCTTTTGCCTATGAGAGAAAACTTTTCTTTGCTTGGTTTTCTCATTTGTCTTATTGCATTTTGTATGACATTCCCAATTCCATCTATTTATTGGCTCATGGCTAAATCTCATTGGAAAAGACAGAGTAAAACTTTTCTATGTATATATATATACCACATTTATATTCCATTCATTATGTCTTGGCTACTGTGTGTTGTTTTGCTATAGACATTGATGTATTTGTATCCCTATTGGTCTGCTGATTTTTCCACTTTGGACATATAACTGATGAGTATATGTCCACATGGTGGTTTCAATCACAGATTTTTCAGAAATCTCCATTCTCCCTCCCAAAGGGTTTGCACTAACTTGTGGTCCCACCAACAATGTATGAGTGTACCTTTTCCCCACATTCTCACCAACATTTATTGTCTATATTCTTGGTGTTTAACATTCTAACTGAATTCAGAGGAAAATCTCTGTGTAATTTTGACTTGCGTATCCTTGATTAGTAGATACTTAAATCATTTTTTCTTACTTATTTGATCTTTGGTGTTTCTTCTTTTGAAAAATGTTTTTTCAGTTATTATTAATTGACTTAATTGTATTTATGGCATTAAGTGTTTTGTATTGTTTGAATATTCTTATTAATGCCCTCTCAGATGAGTTGTAGACAGATTTTATCCTCTTCTATAGATTTTTCTCTTTACTCTCTTTATCATTTCTTTTATTGCTTGGACTTTTTTTTTTAAAGAAAAAAAAGCTTTCTTTTCCCATGCATTTGTTGTTGGCATTTCTGTCCAGGAATCAGATGACTGCAGATTTGTGGATTTGTCGCTGTGTCTTCAGTCAGTTCTGATTGTTTTAATGCCAGGGTCATGTGTTTTCCTATCTATTGCTCTGTGTTATGCTTTGAAATTGTGTACTGTAGTGCATTCTGCATTGCTCTTATGTTTCAAGTTTTCATTTTCAATTTTTGGTCTTTTTTTCAATGATATGAATTTCAGGATAATTTTTTCCAGTTCCATGAACACCCATCAGAGGTTTGATAGAAATTGCATAAAATCTGTGAATCACTTTCTGAATACAGATATGTTCCCAACATTAAATCTGCTTTTTTTATATTAGATGTTTCTCTATTTTATGGTGTCTCTTTTTTTTCTTCTGAAACTTCTTCAATTTCATTTTATGATTTTGCCATTTGACACTTTAGATTGGATTATGCCTATGTATGATTTTGCTTCTACTAAATGGAGATGTTATCCCTATTTCAGTCTCAGTGGGGTTGTTTGTATTGCATACATATATTATGCATGTTTGTATTTTGAAGTTGTTTTCAGAGAGTTTGCTAAAGTTCTATATCCCATCTTAACTTCTTCTGGCAGAGACTTTAGGATCTTCTAAAAGAAGATCACATAATCTGTACATAGGGATAATTTGACTTCTTTTAATTTTCTTACCTTGTCTAATTGCTGTGTCTACAATTTCAGGGGCTCTGGTGAAATGCGAAATCTGGTGAACATGCACACCTCATTCTTATTTCTGATGAGGCAATGCTGTAGATTTTTCTCCATTCAGTTTGCCCTTTACTTTGGATTTGGAATATATAGAGTTTGTAATACGATAGGAAGTTCTTGCTGTACTCTGTCTGCTAAGACATCTCATGAAGGACTGTTGAATTTTGTCAGAGGCTTCTTCTATATCTATTGAGGTCATCATGAGACTTTTGTCTTGTGTGTCTGTGGTTTTCTGCAATTATTGATTTGCATGTGTTGAACCATTTTGCATTCTTCTAATCAATCCAATTTTATGTTGTTGTATGATGCTTACAATGTGTTATTCGAATTATTTTAATTAATTCCATGAGGGTTTTGCAAATATCTTCCTCAAGAATATTATTAAAATTTTTCTTTTCTTGTTTTGTTCTTATGCAGTTTTCCTAAAAGAGTGATATTGCCTCCATGATATTGCCCTCCTAGAATGCATTTGCCAGTGTCCTTCATTTCTATCACATGTAGTCTTTGGGGGAATAGCTGTGTTAGTTCTCATCCGATGGTCTGGCAAAATTCAGCCATGAATCTCTCTGGTACTCGCATTTTTTGAAAGGCTTTTCATAACTGCTTCAATATAATGTCATATTATTGGTCTGTTTAAATTTCCAGTTATTCTCTTGAATCAATTTTTGTAGATCATATATAGAGAGAGACATTTATCTACTACTTCCACATATTCTAAATTTCATAATGTAAATCATCCTAACATTCTCTGGATTTCTTGGCATTTAACTTTTCAATGTAGTCCTTAATATTCCTCAGGATTTCAGAAAGGTGTGTTGTAAGATCCACTTCATTTGTCTTAAATTTATTCATTTATATCTTCTCTCTCTTTACTTGGTTTGGTTTGGTGCAGGCTTTATCAATCTTGTTTATCTTTTCAAAAACCAACTCTTGGTTCCATTGATCCTTTGTATTTTTTCAAACATTTTCCATTTTATTAATTTTATACTAATATTTATCATTCCTTTGTTTCTACTGGAATTGGAGTTGGATTGTTCTTGTTTCCCTAAGTCCTGGAGATTCCAATGTAGTTCATTTAGTTGAGATCCCTCTTATTTTTTATGGTATGCAGCCACATTTATAACTTTCCATCTTAGCACTGCTTTCATTGTACCCTATAGATCTGGATTGTGTTTCTCTTTTTAATTGATTTTATGGGTCTTTTAATATGTCCCTGACCTGATTTGTGGATGAGCCATACATTGGGTAAAAGTGTATTGCTCATTCTCTAAGAAGGTGTACTGTTTCTGTGTTTTTTTGGTCTCAGTTTGAAATATTATTTTAATATCATCAGATGATATGTGAGGAATTGCTTTGTGTATATGCTAGGAATAGCCTTTATAGCCTACTCTGGAACCTGTTTATGAGAACATTCTATGAGAATGGTGAATATTCTACTATTATCTGAGTAAATATTCTGTAGACATTTTAAAGTCCTTTTCATCAAATGTATGCCTGAAGTCTGTAATTTTTGTTGATTTTTTTTTTCTGGATGATCACTATATTTGTTAGAGTGATCAATTGAAGTGACCCACACTTATGAAATTGGTGTCATCTGTTTTTTCACTTTAAAAATATTTTTGCATGAAATTAGGGACACTGATATCTTTACAGCCATTAAAACTTCTTGTTGGATTATTCCTTTTACCAGTAGGTAGTAATCTCCTTGTCATGTCTGGTTCTTTGTGGTTTGAAGTCTGCTTTGGCAAATATGAGAAGAGCCAGTGCTCCTTGCATTTGGCTTCCATTTGTATGAAATGGAAATACCATTTTCTATCCTTTCATTCTGAGAGTCTCTTTGAATGTGATGTTTTTTTCTAACACAAACATACAGTTGTGTCTTGATATTTTCCTTCAGTATTCCACTTAATGTCTTTTAATTGAATCGTGAAGCCTATTTGCATTCAGTGTAAATGGTAGACAGGTATGTATTTTTTTCATGGTACTTTGCTTTCTTTTAACATTGGATTCACTCATAATTCACAGTTGCTTACCTACTCTAGTGACATTTATTCTTTCGCATGCTCTATTTTTTTAATCTTTTTTATATGTAGGATTTCTTTGATTACCTTCAGCAGTGCTGGCTTAAATGGTCATGAATTGTTTTAGTTTTGTCCCATGAAAGTGGTTTATGGGTTTTGATTGTTTCCTGCTAGTTTGCTGCATTTGTTCATGAGTTTCAGAAGTTTTCAGGTGCAGTTTCTTGGGTCTTATAAACTGAGAATCATGTCGTTGTGAAATAGAGCATAGTGTTGGGTCTTCTTTTCCTGGATGTAGGCCTCTTCTTTCTCTTTTGTGGATAATAGCTCTGGCTAGAGTGACAAAGGAGTATTTTGAACAGAAGTGGTAAGAGCAGGCATCCCTGACATTTTCCAGTTTTTAGAAGGAATGCTTTCAGTTTGTCTTTATATAGAATGAGGTTGGCCTTGGTTTTAGTATAAGTATATTTCACAATATTGTGGTATGTTTTTACTCTTCCTGGTTTCTTGTGTTTTAACTTTTATTTTGTTAAATGATTTTTCTGCATCTATTGAGATAGTCATGATATTCATGTCTTTTTGTGTCATGATATGGTAAATGATAAGGGTTGTTTTCCCTATGTTCAGCCAACATTCCATCCCTAGAGTGCAACCCACTTGCTTGTAGTGGACTTCTTTTTCATGTGTTTACTATGCAATTTACCAGTATTTTTTAAGAACATTTCCTTATATATTTTTTCTGCTTAATTGATATTTTTAAATACACAACAGCAGTATGCATTACTATTCTTATTACTCATATAGAGCACAATTTTTCATATCTTTGTATATAAAGTACGTTCATGCCAATTCCTGTCTTTATACATGTACTTTGTTTTTTTGTATTATAAGTCTTATTATTCATGTGTACCATAATTTTTCATATCTCTGTATATAAAGTAAGTTGACACCCAATTTGTGCCTTTATTCATGTACTTTAAATAATAATGTCCATCACATTCCACCATCCTGGCTAATCCCCTGCCCTCTCCCTTTCTCTCCCACCTCTCTTCCCTATCTAGAATGCATCTATTCCACCCAAGGTCCCTCTACCTACCCCGCTATGAGTCAGCCTCCTTATATCAGAGAAAACATTCAGCATTTGTTTTTTGGGGGATTTGCTAACTTAGTTAACATTACCTTGTCTAATGCCATCCATTACCTGTAAATGCCATGATTTTATTCTTTTATTGCTGAGTAATATTCCATTGTGTATGCCACACTTTTTTTATCCATTCATCCACTGAAGGGCATCTAGGTTGGATCCACAGTTTAGCTTTGGTGTATTGTGCTGCTATAAACATTGATGTGCCTTGTCCCTGTAGTATGCTGTTTAAAACAAAACAAACTAAATTTCCCTTTATGTACATTAGGATTATTGGCCTGAAGTTTTGTTTCCTTGATGTGTCTTTGTTTGATTTTGGAATCAGCGTGATTCTGACTTCATAGAGGAGTTTGGATGCGTCACCTCCATTTTTTTCTTCATAGAATACTTTGAAGAGGATTGATGGTAATTCTTCATTGAAGGTCTGGTTGAAATCCATTGAGATCCCATTGTGTGCTTTTGCTTTTCATTGTGGCTGGGCTTTGAATAGTATCTTCTATTTCATAGTTTGAAATTGATCTTTTTAATTTTCTATGTTGTCAAGGCTCAGTTTGGGTAGGTAATCTTAATGTAGAAATTTCTCAATGTCTTTATGATTTTCTATGTGACTGGAGTATAAGTTTTGCAAATATTTTCTGATTAGCCTCTCTATTCCAATCTAAAGTTGTCTGTTTGATATTTACTTATACATCATAAACTTTAGACAATTGTATTTTTTCTTCTTTCTCTAATAAGCATGGCTTAAGGTTTATCCATTTTATCTTATTTTTTTAAAAGACCAACTTTTTGTATCATTGTTGTTTTAGAAACTGTTTTGTTGTTTCCATTTCATTGATCTTGCCTCTGATTTTAATTCTTTCCCATCTTGTGCTGCGTTTAGTGTTGATTTGTTCTTCTTTTTCTATTACTCAGGTTATTTATTTGGGGAGTTTCTATTCTTGTAATGAATTAAATCAGTGTTCTGAGCTCTCCTCATTGAACCACCTTCATAATGCCTCTGAGTTTTGGGATATGTTGTGTCTCTATTCTCACTTACTTTTAAGTATTATATTTCGTCCATGATGTCTTCTGCTATCCTTCGGTCAATCAGTTGCATGCATTTAGTTTATATTTCTTGGAGAAGCTTTTATTTTTTATTATGTTGTTGCTTTCTAATTTCATTCTATGATGATCTGATGGGATGCACGGTAAGTTTCCAATTATTTGGATGGACTGAGAGATGCTTTGTGGCCTCAGATGTGGTGTATTTTATAAAATGATCTGTGTGTTGCTGAGAAGAACCTTTATGTAATGCTTGCTCATTACACTTATCATGTTTTTTTTTCTTCCTAGACTTTCTGTGAAGAAAATGGAGAAGTTCATAAATATATTTGGCCATCCAAGAATGATGGCAATCTCTTTGGTGACTTTCCATTCTTGTACTGTTTATTGACTTGAAATTACAGAGAGTTTCATGTGTATTTTACTTTTTTTTTCATGAAAGCAAAATGTGACCAGGACAAGGAAGAAAATCAAGCCTCACATGACAACAATGATTCTGATAAAGGAGCAGAATGTATATTTTGGACTGCTCCTGCCAGAAGAATCAAAGTCAAGAGCTTGCATGGTAGTCCTCCTTCATCACCTGACAGGAAGGTAAAGCTCCTTGTAACAAATTTTTCCCACTCCCCCTTTGAACATATCATCCTCCATATCCTTATGTTGGTGATACTGATCCTAAAAAGAAATATAAGGCCCCTAGTAGTTCACAATAGCAAATGAGTATAGCACCAAGAAAGAATTATGTGCAGGATTGAGATTTGTAGATGTTGGTAGAAGGAAAAATATTCATGTACGCTGTTGAGTAAGGAAAGAATTAGAAAGAAAACCAAATGAATAGCGTAAAGCTAGGTGAATCTTAAGGTTAGAAGGCAAAAAATTATGAAGTCGTCTTTAAAGAAGAGCAACATCACTGTGTAGATTGAATAAGAGAGTGAACACAAAGGATAGACTGCAAACAACAAAATTAGAGAAGTGAAGATTAGCAGGAACTGTAGACAAGAGTCTATTGAAACACTTGAAATTCATTTCAACTAAGAAGTGAAAGAAATATAATTTGTCTTTCTAGTTTTAGGAATAACCACCCTCCTGATTTCCATAGTGTCTGTAATAATATTCATCCTCATAGATGAATTCTAGGTAGGGCAGAGGAGTGGGAGGGAAAAGGAGAGGGCAGGGCATTAGCAAGGATGGTGTGCCGCAGTCTGGCTGGGCACAATCAGGAGCCACTTGTCAAAAGAAACTAACTTTATTTTTAGAACCACACACGACAAACAAAATAGTCTCTCAGGAAAAACCCTCAGAGCCTCAACTGCCACCACCGGCTTTCCCCAAGCCTCTCTCTCCCACACAAGCTTCTCTCCACCTCCCACAATCCTCCTGCTCTTGAGGCCGATTGGCTGGGTCACGTGGGCGGAGCCAAAAAAGTCCCCCAATGAGCAGCTCCGTGGTCTGAAAGGGCAGGGAAACAGTCCAATGAGCATCACCGCAGAGGAGCCAATCAGCTAGATGTTGCTGGGGCCGAGGAGCCAATCAGCTAGATGTTGCTGGGGCTGCTGTGAGCCAATCATCAGCCGGCAGCTGGAAGTTTGCTGGCAGCTGGAAGTTTGCTGGGGCCCCTCAGGCTGTGGCTCTCAACATCTCCCCCTCTCTGTTTAAACAACAAGCATGTGGCTTAGGGACCGTGCCTGTTAGGCAGTCCAATTCAACATATGGTCCTTACCCGTCATCGGATGAACTGACCTCTAGGCGTCAGCCTCCTGTCTTAGGTTGGTACCACTGCAATTGGATCATACCCGTCACTGACTACCGGTCCAGCATACAGCCATACTTGTGGATAGGCCTTTGCACCAGTGGGGGGGTGAGGTTCTTTGCCTCACCTCTGTTGGCCCCCAAATTTTAGACCATCACTAGTAGAGGAGGATGCAAAATGCCATGACATTAAGCCAATTGAGGGCTCCTTTGAAAAATTGTACCACCGGTGACATCATCAGCAAAAATACCCCAACACTACCACAAGTCACTGCACCAACAGATAGTTCACAATGCATACAGGTGAGCTCACAGTGTGTCCAGGCAAGTTCTGCAAGCAGTTCAGTGATGGCTATTGTAGAAGCTGTAGATTGGTTTTATCTTTGACTTCACCAGTACTGGGATGAAGATAGGAATTCTGGCAATAATGGCTAAAGAAAAAATTATGTAACATTACAGAAGGCACTAAAAGAAAACAATTTTCTTAACAATTTACATTGTCTTCACCGGCACTGGGATGAAGATAGGAATTCTGGCAATAATGGCTAAAGAAAAAATTATGTAACATTACAGAAGGCACTAAAAGAAAACAATTTTCTTAACAATTTACATTGTCTTTAAGAGAATTATTAAATATAATGAAAAGGAAAGGTGAAAGTAAACAAACAGATCTGTTAACCTTCTTTTTTGTTTACATATTAAAACAATCCTCAACAGTTGTTTACCCAATTTAAATTAAACCATATAAATCACGTGAAAAAAAAAATATTTGGATCCATTTTATCATGAGCGCTCATCATATATGATATATGGACATACGTACATTCAAACATATAACACAAAACACAAGTGTGCACACATAATATAATACATACAACACATAACATTATAGTAAAGGCCTTATAACTTTTTACAGGTGAAATCTCCATTGCAATGTTTAAAAACTCTATAGTCAAAAAATAGAACTGATCAGCAAAACATTAACCTAGGTCTGTATGAGCTCAAAAAACAAAATAGAACTTCATGATATGGCAAAGGGCAATAATAAAATAGATATTGAAAAAAGCATCCTGGTTCTGTTGCAGATGTAAGAATAGCCAAACTGGAGTTTTGGATATCAGTTGTTATGGATTTGAGCCAAATCATCTTCTTTTTGGTCTGTAGAAATCGCTTTAGTTAATCTTTCTGGAATCCAAATCGGCTGCTGTTCTCCCTGTGGAAACACATAAACAGACCCCCGACTCCAGACAATCACTGGGTCAGGACCTTGGTTAATCTCTCTGGAATCCAAATCGGCTGCTGTTCTCCCTGTGGAAACACACAAACAGACCCTCGACTCCAGACAATTACTGGGTCAGGACCTTTCCATTGTCCTGTTAGAATATCCTTCCAAAGTACCTTGGGCTTATGTACGTTTTTTGGACACATATGCCTTTCCGCAGCACTAAGTCCTGATGAATCCAAATTTAAAAAGTTTAGAGTAAAAAGGGTTATTTTAAGTTTATCTTTGGGGAATATATACCCCTTCCCAATTCCTTCTTTTTGCTTTAATAAGTACATTTTAATAGTTTGATGAGCTCTTTCAACTATGCCTTGTCCCTGTGGATTGTATGGGATTCCTGTTATATGAGTAATGCCAAATGTTGAGCAAAATTGTTTAAAAGAGGTAGAAGTATAACCAGGGGCATTATCTGTTTTTAACTGTTTTGGAACACCCACAGTGGCAAAATTTTGTAAGCAATGAGCTATAACATCTTTAGTTTTTTCTCCGGCATGAAGGGAGCCCATCAAAAATCCAGAAGAAGTATCAACTGTAACATGCAAATATTTTAATTTTCCAAATTCTGGCAAGTGTGTGACGTCCATCTGCCAAATATGGTTAGGTATCAATCCTCTAGGATTGACTCCAAGATTAACTTGTGGTAAAAAGGTCACACAATTTTGACATTGTTTTATTATTTGTCTAGCTTGTTCCTTAGTTATTTTAAAACACTTTTGTAAAGTATTAGCATTGACATGGAACTTTTTATGAAAATTTATAGCTTCTTCTAGTGTAGAGAAAATATGTATGTCATGTGTAGTTTTATCTGCTAAATCATTGCCCAAACTAAGGGCTCCAGGCAATCCTGTATGTGCCCTGATATGTCCTATAAAGAATGGATCTTTTCTGTCCCAGATTAGACTTTGTATAGTGGAAAGCAAAGAGAAAACAGTAGAAGAAGGGGAAATCCTACCAGCATCTTCAAGAGATACTATAGCATTAACTACATACTGACTATCAGAAAATAAATTAAATACAGAATCTTTAAACATCACAAAAGCTTGTAAAACTGCATTAAGCTCTACCTTTTGAGCTGATTGTTTGGGTACTAAAAATGTAAAAGTTTGATCAGGGGTAACTACTGCTGCTGTACCATTATTTGACCCATCAGTGAATATATTTGGAGCATTCATGATAGGTGTTTTTCTTGTCATTTTTGGAAAAATTACAGGATGCAATGACCAAAAAGACAATAAAGGATTAGATGGTAAGTGGTTATCAAATGAAACATTAGATTTGCACATGATTATTGCCCAAGTATTTAACTCATTAGCTAACTCATCAATTTGATTCATAGTATATGGAGTAATAATTTTCTTGGGAGAAATTCCAAACACTCCCTTTGCTGCTTTTATTCCTTTGAGTATTAATTGTCCTACAGCCTCAGGATACCTAGTAAGAATAGTGTTAGGAGAATAAGATAAATGTATCCATAATAATGGACCTTCTTGCCAAAATACTCCTGTAGGAATATTTTTTGTTGGTAGTACAATAAATAATAAAGGCAAACTTATATCAATTCTATCCAAATGCATATTTTCCATATATGTTTCAATGATTTTTAATGCCTTTCTTGCTTCAGGCGTTAACATTCGGGGTGAATTTGGATCTGATGGACCTTTTAGGATATCAAATAAAGGTCCCAACTCTCCTGTTGGTATACCTAAATAAGGCCTTATCCAATTTATGTCTCCTAATAACTTTTGAAAGTCATTAAGTGATTTGAGTTGATCTACTCGTATTTGAATTTTTGGTGGACGGACCATGGTTAAGGATAATAGAACTCCTAAATAATTAATTGGAAAATTTAATTGTACTTTATCTATTGCTATCTCTAGATTATAATTGTTTAATAAGTTTGTAAGTGTGGCATAACATTCTAGCAATGTGTTTTTATCTTTGTGTGCTAATAATACATCATCCATATAGTGAAATATTTGTAGTTCAGGATTTTGATTTCTAAGTGTCTGGATTACTTTGTTAACATAAATTTGACACATAGTTGGGCTGTTAGCCATCCCTTGAGGGAGTACTTTCCATTCATATCTCTGATCAGGACCTTCATGATTCAGTGCAGGGATAGTAAATGCAAAACGTGGACTATCCTCAGGATGAATTGGAATTGAAAAAAAACAATCTTTAATATCTATAACTAAAACATACCAGGTTTTTGGCAAAGCAGACAACTGAGGAATCCCTGATTGAGCAGGTCCCATAATAACCATCTCATTATTAATGGCTCTTAAATCTTGCAATAATCTCCATTTACCAGATTTCTTTTTGATGACAAAAATGGGAGTATTATGGGGAGATACAGAAGGTTGTATATGTCCTTCTGCTAATTGTTGTTTGACCAGGTCATGGGCTGCTTGTATCTTTTCTTTAGTCAGGGGCCACTGAGGAACCCATACTGGTCTTTCTGATTTCCAAGTAATTTTTATTGTCTCAGTGGCCCTTTCTGAAAATCCAACCCATGTCTGTCTGTTCCTTGATCTATTTGTATTGGTGCTGCTATACCTTGTTCTTGTTTTTCTAATCTTTTTCCTTTCCTAAAACCTTGTCTAGTCATAATAGTGGGTGCATTTTGGTTGATGTTATTTGTTAATGTCAAACCTAATTGATCTAGGACATCTCGTCCCCATAAATTTACGGGAAGATGATCCAATACATATGGCTGTATAGTTCCTTCACATCCTTCAGGATCCTTCCAATCTAATACCATTGCACTTCTATGGGGATTAGTCGCCACTCCTAGGCCTCGAAGCGTTTGAGTGGCTTGTTGTAATGGCCAATGTTTTGGCCATTCTTGACAAGAGATGATGCTAAGGTCTGCACCTGTATCCAGTAGCCCATTAAATTCATGTCCTTGAATATTTAGTTTTAGCATGGGGCGAGAATCTAAATTTAAAGAAAGCATAGCCCAATCTACACCTGTGGAGCCTAATCCCTTGGAACCTCTTTCTACAGTACGACTGGAAAATTTATCATGTAGGCTGGGTATTATTAGTAACTGTGCTATTCTATCTCCTGGTGAAATTACTGATACACCCTTTGGAGAACTGGCTATAATTTTTATTTCACCTTCATAATCGGGATCAATTACCCCAGGACTTATCATAAGTCCTTTTAGAGTAGAAGAGCTGCGTCCCAATAATAAGCCTACTGTTCCTTTGGGAAGAGGTCCTTTCACCCCTGTGGGAATGATTTGAACTCCCATCTCTGGAGTTAGTACTGCTCTGGCGGAGGCGCAGATGTCCAACCCTGCGCTCCCTCTGGTTTGTCTGATGAGGGATCTGATGGACAATGTGTCCTGGGCACTACCCTGATGGGGTTGCTGGGTTCCTCCAGTGCTCCGTATATTTGTGGTTTTGGGCCCCGGAGCATTGGGCCCCCCTGTCCATTTTTTGGCAATGGAGCCCGATGCCTTTCTCCACGATATCGTGGATAAACACCTGGTCCTTGTTCGTTTTTTGATAATGGAGTACCCTCTATGGTGGTTTGAGAACGGCATTCATTAGCCCAATGTCTCCCTCTACGGCATCGTGGGCAAATACCTGGTATTCTACTCCTTTGACACCTAGTTTTGTTAAACCCTCCTCCAATGGGGCAATTCCTTTTAAAATGTCCTGTTTGTTCACAATTGTAGCATGTTCTTGGCCTGGCATCTAAAGCCTGTTTTACTGCAGCTGCCACAATTTGCCCTTGTTCATTAATGTCTCTGGCATCTAAAGCCTGTTTTACTGCAGCTGCCACGACTTGCTCTTGTTCATTAATGTCTCTACATAATTTAATATATGTGTTTAAATCTTCATGTTTCCATGGTCTAATGATATCTCTGCACCAACGATTCGCTTGCTCATAAGCCAGGTGTTTTAGTAATGGCATTGCTTGTTCTGTATTCCCAAAAACTCTGGTAGCTGTTTGAATAAGCCTATCTACAAATTCAGCATAAGGTTCATTAGCTCCTTGTATTACCTTAGATAATTGACCTTGTAAACCTCCATGTCCTTGTAAAGTCTTCCATGGATCCATATTATCAAGTGCTGATAACGCCAAGGTCGCGGGTTCGTTCCGCCAGCAATGGTGGAATGTGATAGATATCGTTATCCAAAGTACTAGTATAAAGGCATGAATTGTTGTCAACCTACTTTATGTACAACTAGAGATATGAAAAATTGTACTGTATATGTGTAATAAGAATTGTGATGCATTCTGCTGTCGTTTATTTAAAAAATCAACAAAAAATAATATTCATACTCAGCAATAATGTTGAAGAATTCCTATTCCCCATATCATCATTGTAGTTTATTTCTTGTGTTCTTAAATATTGCCTTTCTGAATGGTGTAAGAAAGACTCTGAATGGAATTTTGATTTGCATGTCCCTGATGGCTAAAGACAGTGAATAGCACTTCATATAAATGCTGAGCAATTATACATTTTCCTTGTGACTTCTCTGTTCATGTGCCATTGATTAAATGGGTTGTTTTTATTTCCAGTGCGGAACTTCAGTCTTATTTTATACTTATTATACCAGTCCTCTGTCAAAGATTAACCAGCAAAGATTTTCCTCCAAGCAATAAACTTTCTCCTTACTCTGTTAATAGTTTCCTTTGCTCTTCTGAAGATTTTATTTGAGTGCACTTCTGTTTGTGTCTTTTTGCTATTATTTCCTCTGCTATAATATTCCTGTTCCTAAAGCCTTAGTCTAGTTATATGATGAGATGAAACGTATGGGATTGTGGCGTCCTATCTTTTTCTTGTGTTTGGAAAGTGAATTGCCCACATTTTATGAAGATCTTCCGCATTTATTTTCATAAGGATTATTGGCCTCAAGTTTTGTTTCCTGATGGGTCTTTGTCTGGATTTGGAATCGGCGTGATGCGGCATTCATAGAATGAGAATGGCCGGGTTCCCTCCATTTCTCCTTAATGCAATGGTTTCAGGGGGTTTCCCATTAAATCCTTTTAAAAGAACTGGTTGAACTGGGCTCAGCTTCCATCAGGTCCTGGGCTTTCCTTTGTTGGTAGGTTTCAGTGCATCTTCAATTTCATTGCTGGATTTGGATCTGTTGAAATTTCTGATGTGCATTTGGGGAGGCAATGCTGGTATAAGTTTCCCAAATAGTTTCTGATTATCCTCTCTATTTCATTGTGCTCCACTGTGATCG
Source organism: Marmota monax (assembly GCF_021218885.2). Lineage (NCBI taxonomy): Eukaryota > Metazoa > Chordata > Mammalia > Rodentia > Sciuridae > Marmota > Marmota monax. The sequence goes on from NW_026693344.1 coordinate 3,882,628, forward strand.
ATCCTTTTCATCCCAAATTTCAGGAAATTGAGTCTTGTCCCCCTTTCTCTGGATAGTGTGCATAAACTTTGATCAAATTTACGGTAGATTTCAAAGAACCAAGTTTGTATATTGTTGATTTTGTTGGAACCTTATTGCTTTCATTTCTTAAAGTTTGGTTCTGATTTCAATTATTTGCCTTCAAGGGCTGCTTTTAGTGTTGATTTCTTCTTTTTCCATGGCCTTGAAATGTAATGGGAGGTTTGTGTTTGGGAGACTTTCTGTTCTCTTAAGGAATAAGATCAGGGCTGTGCACCTCCTTCTCTTAACCAGCTTCCAATATCCCTGGGTTGTGGATGTCTTGTGTGGCTGTTCTCAGTAACCTTGAAGTATTGTTTATTTCACCTATCATGTCTTCTGCTCTCCAGTAGTTGATCACTCAGTCAAGGGGGCTAGAGGGGCTCCTGTTTTTTTTTTATTCTACTGTTGATTTCTGATTTCATTGCTACAAAGTCTGATGGAACGCCAGGCATTCTCCCTCATTTTTTCCTATGAACTGATCCTTGCTTTGTGGCATCAGATGTGGTGTGTTTCAGAAAATGATCTCTGTTCTGCCGAGAAGAAAGTGTCTTTATAGTGCTTGCTAATTCCTGGCATCCTGTGTTTTTCCTTCCCAGAATGCCCCTGAAGAAAAAGAAGAAGTATGTGAAAATTTCCAGCAATCCAGGAATCATGGTAATGTCTTTGAAGACTGCCAAATGTGCTATTCGTTGACATACAATTACACAGAGTTTCATGTATGTTTTACTTTGACTTATTCCCATAACAGGTAAAATCGACCTCGGGAAACAAGAGCTCTGAGCCTTGCTGGACAACAATCATTCCAAGAGTGAAAGCTAATCTGAGGTTTCCACCTCCCGTTTAATACATACCACGAAGAAGGGCTTGCGTGATGCTAACCCTTCATCACCTGACCCCAAAGTAAGGCATGTTTTAATACTTGTTTCCCGTCCCCTGGCCACATCTTTGATTTCTTCTTCTATTTTTTGTTTGTTGTTTTAGCATATCATCTCTTATATCCTCATAATGGTGACAATGATCCTACACAGAGGGCCCCTAACTCAGGGTCACAAAAGAAAATAAGTGTCTCACCAGGAGAATCATAAGGATAGGATTGTGCTTTGTGGGAGTCAAGAACTGTCAGGCCTGCGAATGTGGAATAAAGAACTAGAAAGCAAAGCCAATAAATAGCTCCTGGAACCTGGAAGAGAGATTTTCATGCCCCCAAATAAACCATTGTTTGAGTGCTGACTAGAGTTTTCAGTAAAGAGTGAGTGGGCATTGGTACCGCTGGGCCGTTTTGAGTTTTAGGAGTAAGCTCCATTCTGATTCCCATAGTGGATGGTAGTAATAAGCATCCTCACCAACAAATTTGAAGCATTTCTATTTCCACATGATCATCAGTGTGTATCATTTGTGTTCTCAACATTACCTTCCCGAATGGGGTCAGATGGACTCGCTGTTGAAATTGGATTTGCATGTCCCTGATGTGTGAAGACTGGGATTGTTACTACCTTGATGAGCTGTGCTATTATCCATTTTCCTTTGTGTACTTTGAGATCATGTGCCATTGGTTAAATGATTTGTTTGTCTTTCCAGAGCTCAGTACCTTTAGCTGTATATATATTCAGTATGGCAATCCACTGTCCAACAGAAACTGGCAGAACCCATCTCATAGGTTATATGCTTTCTCCTCCCCCTGTGAATGGTTTTCTTTGCTGTTCTGCAGATTGAATTTGGATGCGCTGATGTTTACCACTTCTTGCGAGCACGTTCTCCTGTGCAATATTCCTGTTCCTAAAGTATTATTAGATGCCTATATTCGGAGGTGTTTCCCATGTATTCCTTCCAATGGCTGCCATGTTTCACATTTGTTATATCTAGGTTTGTTATCCCTCTTGTGTTGTGTTGTGCATGGGAAGAAACAGAGACCTAGTTTCACTCTTCTTGGTATGGATATCCAGTTTGCCCAATTCCGTCCGTTTTCCTTTTGCATTGGATTAAACATGTACATGATAGTTGGGTTCATATGAACATATTCATATATGTATTTTTTTACACCATTCAGACCCTGGTTCCTCTCTCTTATTTCCCTTCACCCTCAACTTGCTCTAATCTACTGGTCTAGTACCATTCATTCATTTATGTAGTGATTATTTATAGATATACATTGAATTACAATTCACCATGATATAAATTCATTCTTGTTGAGTATTTTCATCAACATTCCCTCCACTATCCTAACTCTTGTGTCCTCCCAATGATATTTTTCTGCTCTACCAACCTTTGTTTTCACTTCAGGATATCCATGCCGGCCTTGTTCCTAGTAGGTTGCTTTACCTTCTGCCTTGATTGGAATCCTTTCAATGCTCCATCTTCTCATATGACTTAATGAGTTGAGCATGGTATTCTCCACTCCCTTTCGCTCATCGAAAATGTTATAAGTTCATTCTTCTACATATACGAATACTTGTTCGTGTATATACGCCTCATTGTATCATCCATTCAATATGTCGCTGCTGGTAAGGGTTATGGGGCTACAGACATTGATACACTTGTGTCCCTGCTGGTCAGCTGAACACAAAAGAGGCGTGGATATCAAGATCCTGGGGTGGTTCCATTGCTTGTTTTTGGAGGAATCTCCATAGTGCTTCCCACAGTGGTTGCCCTAATGTGTGGTTGCCCTAATGTGTGTTGTTTTGCTTCTCTGGAGCCCAAATTGCATCCCGAGATGAATCGCATGGGATCCTAGTGGTGTCCTATCTTTTTCCTATGCTTTAGTAAGTGAATTACCCATGTTTTACTAAGATCTTCTGCATTTATTTTCATGAGGATTATTGGCCTCAAGTTTTGTTTCCTGATGGGTCTTTGTCTGGTTTTGGAATCGGGGTGACGCGGCATTCATAGAATGAGTCTGGCCGGGTTCCCTCCATTTCTCCATAATGGAATGGTTTCAGGGGGTTTCCCATTAACTCTTTTTAAAAGGACTGGTTGAACTGGGCTCAGCTTCCAGCAGGTCCTAGGCTTTCCTTTTTTGGTAGGTTTCAGCGCATCTTCAATTTCATTGCTGGATTTGGATCTGTTGAAATTTCTGATGTGCATTTGGGGAGGCAATGCTGGTATAAGTTTCCCAAATAGTTTCTGATTATCCTCTCTATTTCATTGTGCTCCATGGTGATCGATCCGTTTCTTCCCAAATTTCAGGAAATTGAGTCTTGTCCTTCTTTCTCTGGATAGTGTGCATAAACTTTGATCAAATTTACGGTAGGTTTCAAAGAACCAAGTTTGTATATTGTTGATTTTGTTGGAACCTTGTTGCTTTCATTTCTTAAAGTTTGGTTCTGATTTCAATTATTTGCCTTCAAGGGCTGCTTTTAGTGTTGATTTCTTCTTTTTCCATGGCCTTGAAATGTAATGGGAGGTTTGTGTCTGGGAGATTTTCTGTTCTCTTTAGGAATAAGATGAGGGTTGTGCACTGACTTCTCTTAACAATCTTCCGAGTATCCCTGGGTTGTGGATATGTTGTGTGGCTGTTCTCAGTAACCTTGAAGTATTGTTTATTTCACCTATCGTGTCTTCTGCTCTCCAGTAGTTGATCACTCAGTCTATGGGGCTAGAGGGGCTCCTGTGTTTTTATTCTACTGTTGATTTCTGATTTCATTGTTTCAAAGTCTGATGGAACGCCAGGCATTCTCCCTCATTTTTTCCTATGAACTGATCCTTGCTTTGTGGCATCAGATGTGGTGTGTTTCAGAAAATGATCTCTGTTCTGCCGAGAAGAAAGTGTCTTTATAGTGCTTGCTAATTCCTGGCATCCTGTGTTTTTCCTTCCCAGAATGCCCCTGAAGAAAAAGAAGAAGTATGTGAAAATTTCCGGCAATCCAGGAATCATGGTAATGTCTTTGAAGACTGCCAAATGTGCTATTCATTGACGTACAATTACACAGAGTTTCATGTATGTTTTACTTTGACTTATTCCCATAACAGGTAAAATCGACCTCGGGAAACAAGAGCTCTGAGCCTTGCTGGACAACAATCATTCCGAGAGTGAAAGAGAACCTGTGGTTTCCACCTCCCGTTTAATACATACCACGAAGAAGGGCTTGCGTGATGCTACCCCTTCATCACCTGACCCCAAAGTAAGGCATGTTTTAATACTTGTTTCCCGTCCCCTGGCCACATCTTTGATTTCTTCTTCTATTTTTTGTTTGTTGTTTTAGCATATCATCTCTTATATCCTCATAATGGTGACAATGATCCTACACAGAGGGCCCCTAACTCAGGGTCACAAAAGAAAATAAGTGTCTCACCAGGAGAATCATAAGGATAGGATTGTGCTTTGTGGGAGTCAAGAACTGTCAGGCCTGCGAATGTGGAATAAAGAACTAGAAAGCAAAGCCAATAAATAGCTCCTGGAACCTGGAAGAGAGATTTTCATGCCCCCACATAAACCATTGTTTGAGTGCTGACTAGAGTTTTCAGTAAAGAGTGAGTGGGCATTGGTACCGCTGGGCCGTTTTGAGTTTTAGGAGTAAGCTCCATTCTGATTCCCATAGTGGATGGTAGTAATAAGCATCCTCACCAACAAATTTGAAGCATTTCTATTTCCACATGATCATCAGTGTGTATCATTTGTGTTCTCAACATTACCTTCCCGAATGGGGTCAGATGGACTCGCTGTTGAAATTGGATTTGCATGTCCCTGATGTGTGAAGACTGGGATTGTTACTACCTTGATGAGGTGTGTGATTATCTATGTTCCTTTGTGTACTTCGAGATCTTGTGCCTTTGGGTAAATGGGTTGTTTGTCTTCCCAGAGCTCAGTACCTTTAGCTGTATATATATTTAGTATGACAATCCACTGTCCAACAAAAACTGGCAAAAACTCATCTCCTAAACTATATGTTTTCTCCTCACCCTGTGAATGGTTTTCTTTGCTGTTCTGCAGATTGAATTTGGATGCGCTGATGTTTACCACTTCTTGCGAGCACGTTCTCACGTGCAATATTCCTCTTCCTAAAGTCTTATTCGATGCCTGTATTCGGAGGTGTTTCCCCTGTATTCCTTCCAATGCCTGCCATGTTTCACATTTGTTATATCTAGGTTTGTTATCCCTCTTGTGTTGTGTTGTGCATGGGGAGAAACAGAGACCTAGTTTCACTCTTCTTGGTATGGATATCTAGTTTGCCCAATTCCGTCCGTTTTGCTTTTGCATTGGATTAAACATGTACATGATAGTTGGGTTCATATGGACATATTCATATACGTATTTTTTTTACACCATTCAGACCCTGGTTCCTCTCTCTTATTTCCCTCCACCCTCAACTTGCTCTAACTACCATTCATTCATTTATGTAGTAATTATTTATAGATATACATTGAATTGCAATTCACCATGATATAATTTCATGCTTATAGAGTATTTTCATCAACATTCCCTCCACTACCCTAACTCTTTTGACCTCCCAATCATATTTTTCTCCTCTACTAACCTTTGCTTTCACTTCAGGATATCCATGCCTACCTTGTTCCTAGTAGGTTGGTTTACCTTCTGCCTTGATTGGAATCCTTTCAATGCTCCATCTTCTCATATGACTTAATGAGTTGAGCATGGTATTCTCCACTCCCTTTCGCTCATCGAAAATGTTATAAGTTCATTCTTCTACATATACGAATACTTGTTCGTGTATATACGCCTCATTGTATCATCCATTCAATATGTCGCTGCTGGTAAGGGTTATGGGGCTACAGACATTGATACACTTGTGTCCCTGCTGGTCAGCTGAACACAAAAGAGGCATGGATATCAAGATCCTGGGGTGGTTCCATTGCTTGTTTTTGGAGGAATCTCCATAGTGCTTCCTGCAGTGGTTACCCTCATGTGTGGTCACACCAATAATGTGTGAGTATAGTATTTCTTTGACATCCTCACCAACTTTTGCTGTCCTGTTTATTCTTTTTGTTGTTGTTTTTGTTGTTTGCGGGGATTTCTTTTGAGTTCCTTCAACCTCTGAACCATAACCCCAACCCTTAATCTTTACATTTGACTTTTTACATCTGTTTTCTTCCTTTGGCTCATTTATTTTACTAAGAGTTCAGGTGCTGTTTTTTTTAGGAGTGGGGAGTTTGCACATCTCATTCTTTTCTGATTTTAGAGGAAATCCTATAGTGTTTTCACCATTATGTATTCCATTTGTTTTATTCGACGTACATAGCCTAGGTAATCCTTATTAAGTTTGTGCTGTCCATAGCTTCAGAGTTTTCTCATGTTCAAGTCTGTGGAAAGCTTTTTGTACATCTTTTTAAATTATCCATAAATTTGTCTCCTTAGTGCTTTGTGTGGTATACTACATTTATTGATTTGCCATTTGTTGACACATCATTGCATTTTTCATATTTAACCAGATTCATGATGGTGTATGATCATTGACATGTATTGTTGAAATTGTTTTCTAGTGTTTTATGAGGGTTTCTGCAACTCTGGTCCTCAAGAATGTTATGAATAACTTTCATTCCTTGTTTTGTTCTCATGCACTTGTCTTGTAAGTGTGATATTGCCCTCCTATAATGTGTTTGCCACGTTCCTTCTTTCAGTATGCCTTGTAATTCTTTTGAGGAACACTGGTATTAGGTCTCCTGTGATGTTCTTGTGGAATTCTGTCATGACTCTGTCTGGTCCTGGGCTTTTCATTATTCCTTCAATATAATGGCCTACTGTTGGTCCGTTTTGATTTCCAGTATTGAAACAACAATCAAGGCTTGCCGTTGGAGATAATGTCCGTTTATTGAGAAACAGCTCTGCATATTTATAGAGCTGAGGTCAGTTTCACAGTTATGACAGTTTAATGGTTCAATGGTTTGACAGTTGGCTGGAGTGCTTTCTGATTGGTGGGTAAGGATCATGGGATCCAGCAGTGCTAGCTGATTGGTGATTAAGGATAATATGAGCCTGCAAGGTCACCATTGGATGGCAATATCATATGAACCAGCAGAGCTCACCATTGGAAGTCAGGATCATGTGAGCCAGCATAGCTGAAAAGAGGTGGAGGGATTTTCAAGGAGAGACAAGAATGGATAGAACCCTAGAAGGAGGAGTCAATTTGGTAGGCCTTGCAATGGATTATTCCCAGTTGCAAAGGCAGCCTGGAGGCCTGTAGTAGGTCAGAAATAAGTGTGGAATTACTGACTGCCTTCCCTCTGGTGTTCAATAGCCCCTTTTCTTCCAAATGGCTGCATGGGAGATAGGTATATAGGGAGAGGGTTTTTCCCTCTGCTAGCTTTCATGCCCTTGTGGCAGCTATGAGTTCAGCTTGTTGGTTGGTGATATTGGGTGGGAGAAGTTTTGCCTCTATGATGGATGAGAGGGAAATGATAGCATATCCTGCTATGTTAACCCCTTCATATATAAAGGAGCTACCATCTGAGAACCAGACGAGGTCCGAAGAGGGCAGGGGTCCCTCAGAAATGGTGGTAGGCAGGGTAAAATCATCTCTAATACCTCCAGGCATTTGTGGATGGGATCTTGTGGGGGAGAAGATAGGAGGAGGGAGGCAGGGTTTAATGGAGAGCAGGGCTGAAAAGAGATGGAGGGATTTTCAAGGAGAGACAAGGAGGGAGACAAGTTGAATCTGATGCCCCAGTCAATTAATGATGTAGATGGGTTGTGCGGGTATAAAAAACTGCATGAATCAACAATACAGTCAGCCTGCAGAAAGGAACCCTGGAAGAAATGGTTCCCTGGTCAGCCACTAAGAATATGTAGGATAGAATTTGCAATGCCCCATGTCTCCAGGGCCACACATGGAATTCCAAAACTATCCTCAGCTCTACTGATTTTTTTTCTCTTTTATCATTTTATTTTATTTTTTAAATTTTTATTTGGTGTTTTTATATATACATAACAATAGAGTGTATTTTGACATACTATACATACATGGAGTGCAACCCATTTCGTTAAGATCCAATATTTGTGGTTGTACATAATGTGGAATTACACTGGTCATGTATTCAATTTTAAAAAAGGAAAGTTAAGTCCAGTTAACTCTATTGACTTTCTCTACTAACTCCCCCTCCCTTCTTTTTATTCCTTTTTTCTAATTCAATGATCTTCTATTCTTCTCTTCTCTACCCTCCTTTGTTGTGGATTAGCATCCACATATCAGAGAGAACTTTCGACCATTGTTTTTTTTTTTTATTGGCTTATTTTGTTTAGCCTGATAGTCTCTAGTTCTGTCCATTTAGCAGAAAATATGAAAGTTTTATTCATCATTATATCTGAGTAATATTCAATTGTATGTATATCACATTTTTTGATCCATTCATCTGTTGAAGGGAACCTAGTTTGATTATTTAGCTTGGTGTTTGTGAATTGAGGGGCTAAACATTGATGTGGCTGTGTCACTATAGTATGCTGATTTTAACTCCCTTGGGTATAGTCCAGGGAGTACGCAAACTGGCATAACTGGTAGTTCTATTCCAATTTTTCTAAGATCCATACGGTCTTCCATAGAGCTTGCACCAATTCACAGTCCTACCAGCAATGTAGCAGTGAACTTTTTCCCCAGTCCTCATGAATATTTACTGTAACTTGCATTCTTGATAATTGCCATTATGAATGGAATGTGATGGATTCTCATTATAGTTTACTTTAAATTTCTCAAAATGCTGAATATTTTTTTCATATATTTTTTACATTGTATTTCTTCTTCCGTGAAGTGTCTCTTCAGTTCCTTTGCCCACTTATTAATTGGGTTATTGGGGTTTTTTTCCCCTATTTGGTGTTAAGTTCTTTGTATGTCCTGGAGTTAACTCTACTGACTTTTTAGCCCCAAATTGAAGCTGTATGAGAAGTCACAGAGTCTGTGATGGACAGTCTATATAAATGGTGTCTGTTTTCCTGAGATTGTTGGAATTCTTTCATTTTTATCTCTGGAGGGGGATCTTATAGTCTCCCACCTACCAGTGTGTGAAAGTAGCTTATGTCTTTTAGGAATTCTCTTAATATTCCAATAACCAATGTGTTCTCTGTCTCACCTGGTACCTGACTCTATACAGTTGCACTGCAAAGTTTTTGCCCAGTAACCTGTGTCATCATGGATTTCTAAGCCAGTCAATTGGGTTAAATCTCAGGTCAGCTTCTGTAGTGCCATAAACTTCTAGACTGACATTTTTTTCTTAGTATATATCTTTCAAGTTCTTTCTTGAAAGAAAAGAGTTGCAGAGTCTATCCAAACCTGCGTGCTATTTTTTAATGTATGTCAATAAATGTTTTCTTACTATTTTGTCATCTTATTCAACTCCTTTTTCTATCAAATGAGTACCAAAACTATGTAGTTTTCTAGGTATTTGTTTACCCAAATTAAGCAGCTGCTACAATGTTCCATTTATATACAACATGACATTTTCAAAGTCTTTTATCATTCCAACTATATTTATTTTATCCCACTAAAACAATGCCTGCCATTTGAGTGTCCTAAATGTTAAACATTGTATTATAACAAGTTTGTAAATGAGAATTTGTCTAAAGTGTTTGTTCAAGAATATCTCTCTTCTTATTGGTGGGGAATGCATAAGTAGATTTCCATGTAGTAAAGTTATTTCTTTCCTAAAATACACACATTAGTTAGGACCTTGTCTCTGCATATGTCTCCCTCTCTCCTTCCATGCTGTGTTAATAGATACAATAGCCATGAGAAGACAAATTATTCTTGTTCTAGAGAGCATATATGAGGTTCTCTTTGGAAAGGTTTTAGTTTGTAATAAATTCTTTCTGCTTTTTAAGTACCTTTGATTTCAGTAATGGGAATTTAGATCTGTTCTTAATAAGCAAGAATGAAATCTTTCTGCAACTCATTATCAATGTTAATTTTACCAGAGTGTTTCTGAGCCTCTTCCACTGAGCTATGTTGGCAAGTTTACTGCGGCTGAAGATCAAAGAGCTGAACAGAAAATAAATAAACATAAAGAAGGTAAGAGTTATATGTCCTATAAAATTCACAGGTTGAATGTTTACTTAAAGCATGTACACTGGTATATTCTAACACATGAAGGAAGGCACCTAATAAGTAGTAAGGAAAAAGAAATTAAAGATATATGAGTGGCATATTGGATAAAGGCTCAGCAAGACATTTCATTAGGGGTATCACTAGAAGAGCTGAATTATTGATTCCATCTTCAAACACCTTCAGATAGGAAAGTTAAAAAATAAAGAAAAGGATGTGAGCATTGGGAACGAAGAATAAGAAAGGGAGAAATGACGGAGTGCATAAAAGAAAAGAAGGTGGTGCATACTTTGGTGGGAGTGAAATTCATGTAATACTTTAGGAAGATGATGGAGAGGCTATTCCAAGTGTGGGGAGAATTTGTGCGCTTCCAGTTCCAAAACTTGTCTGAGAAGTGGAAATTCCCCACACTGCCTGTATTCATCACTATTGGGAAGGCAGCAAGGATTAAAGTAGCTGATCATGCAGAGCTATTTTTTTTTCTTAAATGAATATGAACCTTTGAACATAGCAAGCCATACATGTGTGTAATTTGATGTTATTTTAAAATGTTGGTACTCCTAGGAGAGAGCCATGTAGTCTAGCACATGAGAATTAGGAAAAGAAAAATTGTATGATTTTTCTGGAGACATCAGGAAAACCACAGCAGGAAAATGTCCATCAAATAGTCTGTGACTTCTCATACAGCTTCAATTTGGGGTCATGACAGGGAGGGTGGGTGCCAAATAGAGATCAACTATGGGAACTGGAAGCTGATACAGTTCATCAGAGCTTCTGTTGCCTCAAAGGATCATCCAGTCTGCACCATGTTAAAAAAGGCACATTCTGTCTGAGCAGAGGAGGTCTGGAATTCTACATTCCTAAAGGCTTCTACATTTATTTTAATTTTTGGTATCCTGACCACATTCTATTTAGCAAGGTATAGACTTCCTTTTAGAAAAATCTGGATGAAGATCTGTTGGATATAAGTTCAAGGAATAACAAGATCCAGGGATGGTTTATATTTTCCTGTTATATCCAAACATGCTTTCTAACAAATATGGAGGACCCAAAAGTTGAAGTGACAGAAAGTATAATTCTTTAATACAATTGCTAAATATGGAGGAAAGAGACAAAGTGGGACTAGTTTGAACAGAGAATGTAACATTGTAAGCATGACAACCACCAATCAAGAGGATACTTTGAAAATGCTGAAATGAAGGGAAATGAGGAAGGAAGGGAAGAAGGAAGGAAGGAAGGAAGGAAGGAAGGGAGGAATTAGCTTTGTAATTTAAGAAATGATGAGGAAACTTGTGAAAATGCACTTTGGAAAGCAAATGAAACATTGCATTGGAAGCAAAGATTAGATTATTCCTGCTCCAGAGATTATGGGAAGCAGGAGGGTATGTTGGCATGGGAAGACACCTAAGTTATGCATTCTTCCTCTTCCATAATATGCAGGGAGGGGATATATGTTGTATTGACATTAGTTATTCATAAGAGATGAGGTTTGTTACAGGAACATTGGCTGGACTTTGAAAGATAGTGACTATTTCCCCATGATTCATATTTTCCCTCTGATGTTGGTGCTGGCAATGGGTCCAATGGCCTTGGTCATACAAGCAACACACTCTGTCACTGAGCTACATGCTCAGCCCTAGATAGATAAGGTAGTCATTTCATTAAAATCCTTCAGACTAACAAGTTATACCATAGCAGAGTAATGTTAGGAACCAAACACATTCAGTCTTTGAATACCCAATTTGTTACTTTGAAAATCAACTACATGGATTTTGAAAAGTAAAGGATATTCATATCTAATCACTCATATATATCTGTTTATCTCTCCTTTCTTATTACCAAACTCAAATAATTTGAGTTTCTTCTACATCATTTTTTAGATGATCTTGGTACATCTTCTCACAGGAATAGATTGAGAACAGCAAACATAGCTCAGCTAGATGATGCAAGAATTTTAGGCACACTGGTGTCCAATGCAGGTATGGAAAAAGATAACTTTTTAAAATAAACTTTTATTCTAAAAATATGTATCCCAGTTTATCACTTCACAAAGCTTTCTTTGATGAGAATTGTGTATTCCACTGGCTTTTATCACAACTTTTCACATACTAAATCACAGGAGAACTTGAGGGATAGGCTCCATCATTGTAATAAACAGGTGCAAATAATTCTGGTGTGTCACTGTTAGGAGACACAATGTTACAGTCCTCCTGCAGCTATCCTCTTAGGGCCATGATTTTATCCTGTGGTCAGACTTTCTCTGCATCAATCAGCATATTGCCATTGGAAAATGAACACTGTCCTACTTGATTTCTGGTTATGGAAATCATAATCTAGTTTTGGCAATCTGACTGCATGTTTTGTCAAACCTACATTCTTGGTTGTGTTTTTCTGTGTCACATTTGGTTTTTTAATTAATTTAATTTTTTACACAAATGGAGCACAACTTTTCATTGCTCTGGTTGTACATGATGTAGAGTCACATCATACATGGAATCATACCTTTACATGGGGTAATACTGTCTGTTTCATTCCACCGTCTTCTCCCCAACACACACCTTCTCCCCTCTCCTTCCTGCCTCTGCTCAACCTAAAGTTCCTCCATTCTTCCCTTTCCTCCCCCTGCTCCCATTATGGAGGAGCATCCACTTATCAGAGAATACATTTTCTTTTTGGTTTTGTGGGGTAGGCTTACTTCACACAGTATGATATTCTCCAACTCCATTCATTTATCTGTAAATGCCATAATTTCATTCTTCTTTAAGGCTGATCTTTAAAATTCCATTGTGTATATAAACCAGTTTCTTTATCCATCATCTATTGAAGGGCATCTACGTGGGTTCCACAGTTTAGCTATTGTAAATTGAGCTGCTATATATATATTGAGATGGCTGCATAACTATAGAATGCTGATTTGAAGTCTTTGGGGTATATGCCGAGGAATGGGATAGCTGGGTCAAATGGTGGTTCCATTCCAAGTTTTCTAAGGAATCTTCATATTGCTTTCCAAAGTGGTTCCACTATTTTCCAATCCCACCAGCAATGAATGGTATACATTTTTCCCAAATCCTTGCCAGCACTTATTGTTACTTAAATTCTTGATAATTGCCATTCTTACTAGAGAAGAAAACTTAGTTTTGATTTGCATTTCTTTAATTGCTAGAGATGTTGAACAGTTTTTCATACATTTGTTGAACAATTGTATATCTTCGTCTGTGAAGTCTCTGCTCATTTCCTTAGCCCATTTATTGATTGGGTTGCTTGCTTTTAGGTGTTAAGTGTTGGTGTTAAGTTTTTGTGTTCTTTGTATATCCTGATGATTACTTCTCTATTTGTTGTGAATGTACTAAAAATTTGTTCCTCAAATAGGTTCTTTCTTCACCTCATTGATATTTTCTTTTGCTGAGAAGCAGCATTTTAGTTTGAATATTTTCCATTTATTGATTCTTGATTTTATTTCTTGCACCTTAGGAATCAGATCCTAAGCTGACATGATGAAGATTTGAGCCTGCTTTTTCTTCTATTAGGTGCAGAGTCTGGTCTAATTCCTAGTTCCTTGATCCACTTTGAGCTGAGTTTTGTGCAGGGTGAAAGATAGAGGTTTAATTTCATTTTGCTGCATATGGATTTCTAGTTTTCCTAGCACCACTTTTCTACAATGCATGTTATTGGTGCCTTTGTCTAGTAAGAGATAACTCTATTTATGTAGATTTGTGACTGTGTCCTCTATTCTGTTCCATTGATCTACATATCTATTTCGGTGTCAATACCATGTTGTTTTCATTACTATAGCTCTGTAGTATAGTTTAAGTTCTGGTACAGTGATGCCACCTTCTTCACTCTTCTTCCTAAGGTTTGCTTTGGCTATTCTGTGTCTCTTGTTTTTCCAAATGAATTTCATGGTTGCTTTTTCTATTTCTATGAGGAATATCATTGGTTTAAATTGGAATTGCATTAAATCTATAAAGCGCTTTTGGTAGTTTGGTCATTTAATCCTGCTTATCCAAGACTTTCGATTTTTATTTCTTTTCTTTTTCCATGTTTGGTGGGAATATTTGAGAAAACTTGGCAAATGCCAATGTTTAGTATTCGTGTTTGGAAAAAAAAAGATATATACAATTACAAAAAAATGATCTTAATCTTGAATGTTCCTACACTTATCTTTACATCACTTGAATTCCCAGAAATTTTTAGGGATTCAGAATTTGATGTTTTTAGACTGTAATATGTTAGAAAAATTCTCACTGAATTGCTGGACATCGGTGCACATTACAATCTCTTATTCTTGGGGTAAAACAAAAGTTGTCCTTGATTCCATGAGTTAGAGACAAGTTTTTAAAACCGAGAGAACGACTCTCCTTAAAAACCAGTTTTAGTACTAACTTTACACCAAGTCTATGCAGATAATATCATTGAACATTAGTTCAACTTTATGTATCTGTTAAGTCAGTGCCCTTATTCCCTGACTTAATGGGGTTTGTACTATGAAATCACACCTATTTCATGTTTTTCTCTTTCCTGTACATTATTATCTTGTACTGTTTTTTTTTAACCAATAATAATATATTTTGTAACTCAGAGTAAATTTCCAATGTGTCACCATAAAAAAAACAATAGATAAGTGAGGCAATGAATATGTCAATTAGCTTGATTTAATCATGCCACATTATTAAGATATCACAATGTACTCCATAAATGTATACAATTCCGATTTTTCAATTGAAAATAATATTAACAATAAATTTATTTTTTTTAATTTATTTTTTTATTGGTTGTTCAAAACATTATAAACCTCTTGATATATCATATTTCATACATTAGTTTCAAGTTGGTTATGAACTCCCAATTTTACCCCAAATACAGATTGCAGAATCACATCGGTTACACATCCACATTTTTACATAATGCCCTATTAGTAACTGTTGTATTCTGCTACCTTTCCTATCCTCTACTATCCCCCCTCCCTCTTGTACTGTTTTTTATAGAAGAAAATCAATTATTTCCAGGGTATTTCCTAAGAGTTATAAATTTTTAAAGGTACTTACTTGTACCATTGAATTTAGTGTTCTTACTTCCTTTTGTTCTTTTTAAAGGAAGGGGTTTGAAATCAGGGCCTTTTGCATGCTAAGAAGATTCCCTACAACTGAGCCTCACCCCTAGCCTTGTCTTATTCATTGTTGAGCTTGGTAGATCCAAGAATCAGGAAATTATTAACAAAACACCTAAATGAGTGTCCTGGACCTAGGAACATATAAAAGTGAAAACCAACCAAGTAAACACAAGCAATTTACACAGTCCCTGTAATTCACCTCACAAATCATTTGATACTTTTGTAGAGAATTGAGCAGAGTCTCATTTGCCAGGGAATCATATTTATACCGGTATTCATTGAATAAAAACTTATTTCATAATATTGTTTATATTGAATATTTTTTGTGGGAATTTCTTCATTTCAGGCAGGCATCTTCTTAATGTTGCGTATTCCCTTGTACTTGTTCATCTTCTTCCATTTATCCAGTTGTGCCTGACATTCACCATACACATAGCATTTAGAAAAATCTAGCTCCCATGAAATTATGTTCATGAACCACTAAAGGACATGAATGGGCAAGTATTTCAATGTTACCTCTAGTGCTTTCATAATATGACTTTTGCCCAACTCTCTATCATTAGTCCTTTCCTGTCTTCCCTTTCCTCTGGCCTTACTCCTCACTAATTCCTATATTTTGGGGCAAGCACACACCCCATTTAATACTCATCCTTCTCTCTTGCTACTTCCTGTCTTGCTTGTACCCTTTCCTGCACTCTGGCTGGGCTACCCTCACCTCTTAAGTCTCAGCTCAGGAATACCTCCAGAAAAACCATCCCTGGCACCTTTTATTCACACTAGCAGTACCAGGAGCTCAATCAACACTTAGAGGGTCCAATGAATAGGCAGTTTACACCAGATGACCTAAAAGATTGTCCCTTCCAGTTGAGCAGCAAAAGAGATTGACTTGTAAAGAAATCGTTGATGTCTCTAGTGGTGAAATAATAGTAGGGAAGTTGATGAATTGGTAAAGTAGGCCCAAGGAAAGAAGCCCTCATTAATGTCATCATAAGGAATGATAGCCATAATCAAGTAGGATTTCACAGAGCAAACTGAGTCTCAGGGACAGAAAAGGAATACCACCTCAGATATGAGGAACAGGGAGTTAACTGATAAAGATGTGAGAAGTTATCAGTAATTTTTGAAGCCATTAGTGATGAAAAGTAGATGATTCACATTCTCTATCAAGAGGTATAGAAGAGTGTATGGCTTGAATTTTATTTTTTATGGCATTTTCAAATTTAATTTCTGGGGATTTTTTTCATTTGAGTAGATGAATTTGTGGATTAACCATTGAGATGTTTGTATGCATTAAAGCTGGTGACATGTAGTGATGAAGTGTCCCACCAGGTGTTTTGATGAATTTCAGGATGAGTAGAAGTATTTCCTAAAGAAATAATCCTAGGTGGTGCTGTGGAGCACACTACATTTCTAGTGACTTGGGTGGCTGGTGCAGACTGCTGGTAGGTTTCAGGCCAGTAGGGTGCTGGAGACAGACCCTGTCATGAAATAAACTAAAAAGACCTGTGGAATGACCTCCGTGGTAGAGCAGGTGCCAACCATGTACAAGACCCTGGGTTGAATCTCTAGCAATACACACACACACACACACACACACACAGAAACACAGACATAAAATCAAATGAGATGTAAGATAATAAAATAAGAATAAAGGAAGTACATATTTAACTAAAGATTATGGTCCATTAAAATTACTAATTGATAAAATAAAAAGATATTACTATTGTTTTATTAGACTATTGCTTTTTCTGTGCCCTCTATATTGTTTAATAACTGTTTACTTTTCTTCAGCAGCACCACATGTGGAAGTAGAATCAGAGAACCACCAGAGAAGGCTTAATGGCCCAGAAAAGAAACAGCCACATGTGTGTAAATATATAAATATTAATTGGTGGTTTCATAGTGGTTACTATGCTTTAGTAATGTAGAGTAGTTCAAATGCAATTGCCTTTCAGAATTGATTTATAAATCTATACATCATAGATTAATTTTTAATTTAAAACATTGTAAATGGTTATGTATCTTAAAATGTGTTTATTTTCCATAGTAAAATGGCAAAACATTTATCCTTTGAAGTGAGCCCACTTTAAGATTATTGAATGTGCTCCCATTTGTATAATATCTGTAAATGATAGAGGAAAAATTGGGGTCTTATGAATGAACAATTGAAATTATGAACAAATGTCAAGTTGATGGCAGCTTAATTATACTCATTGTGAAAGAGAGTGGTCATTCCCAGTCACTCAAAACTTTTAGTTTAATATAACCAGTGATTAATTGCCATAGTTCAAGAGTTCATTCTGCTTGACTTTGGAGCATATGGAAAGGCAGATAAAAGGATTATAATAAAAACACTAAGAAAATGAAGGTCATCATTCCTACCAGAATGGAATCTTTGTTATTAGAGTACAAACACCCATTTGCATTCAATGTAGCAGTTGGTACACCTCATTAAACACTTTTATCGATCATCTTAAGAGGACAACAATAGAAAATAAATCTACAGATTCAGTTGTTTGGTAGTTATGAAGATTTGGAAGTGTCTTATCAATGCATTGTTCACTCATGTTGCCTTTTTTTCTATGCTGAGGTTTGTGCTTATGTCCAGATAGATTCCTCTTCCACTGTTATAGATAGGTCTTTTACTGAACCACTTTTTCCATGGGGTGGTCACAGGTTACATCCTGGTCACAGGTTACATCTCAGTGTAAAATCCCCAATTTAGTTTCCATATTCATTAATGTCTTTCTCACAGGAGATAACAACCATCAGTCAGTTTGACAACTTATATGCAAAACATATATATGCTTAAAACAAGTCTTTATTGAAAACATCCTCTACCATCTACAATCTACATCTACCATCTACAATGAAATGAAGTAAGAATAACAATCTAAAAGTAACTGGCTAAAGAATTTATCATTAGTAATAGTGCAACTGTCATTAGCCAGAAATTAGAAGAAGAAAAAAGTGTGGGAGGGCAGGGACAGATAAGAACACATGAGGAACCCATCCAAACTCATTCTATGAAGCTAGTCTAGTATCATTCTGATTCCAAAACGGAACAAAGACACATCAAAGAAAGAAAACTTGGGACCAATATTCTTGGTGAACATAGACACTGAAATTCTAATAAATACTGGCAAATCACATACAAAAATACTTTAAAAAGACAGTGCACAATGATCCAGAGGATTTTATGCAAGGCATGCAAGGCTTTTTCAACATTGGAAGTCAGTAAATGTATTTATCACATAAGTAGACTCACATGAGTATCACAATAAATGCAAAGAAAGTACTCAATAAAGCACAGCATTCACTCAGTTTTAAAATACTAGAAAAGCTAGGTAAATAAGGAGCATCCCTCACCAATGTATGAGTTATATATATGACAAATCCAAGGCCAATGTCATTTAAAATGAAGACAGCATTCCCTCTGAAAACTGGAACAAGAAAGGGCTGCCCTTTCACTGTTTCTATACAACATATTTCTAGGAAAACTGGCCAGAGCGATTAGGAAAAAGAAAGAAAGAAAAGGGATACAAAAGAAGAGCTAGAAGTATTTATGATTGCCAATGACATGACATGATCCTGTATTTAGAAGACCCAAAATCACCACTAGAAAATTTCTAGAGTTCAAAAATGAATTCAGCAAAGTAGCAGGTTACAAAATTAACAACCAGAAATCAAATACATTCCTCTATTTCAATGATGAATCAGCTGATAGAGAAATTAAGGAAACTATCTCATTCATATAAGCCTCAAAAATACATGGGAATCAATCTAACAAAGGAGATGAAAGACCTCCATAATAAAAACTAGAGAACACTAAAGAAAGAAATTGAAGAAGACCTTAGAAGAGGGAAAGATCTCACATGTCCTTGAATAGGCACAATTAATATTATCAAAATGGACATACTACCAAAAGCATTATACAAATTTAGTGCAATTCCTATTAAAATACAATATCCTTATTTATAGAAATAGAAGAAGCAGTCATGAAATTTGTTAGGAGAAATAAGAGGCCCAGAATAGCTAAAGCAAACCTGAACAAGAAAAGTGAATCAGGAAGCATCATAACACAGACATTAAATTATATTACAAAGCTACAGTAACAAAAAGAGCATGATATTGGCATCAAAACAGGCATGATGATCAAAGGAATAGAATAGAAGGCACAGAGATAAACACACAAATACAGTAATTTCACACTCGACAAAGGTGCCAAAAATATACACTGAAAAAAAAAAAACTGCTTCAACCAATGGCGCTGGGAAAACTGAAAATGCACAAGTAGAAAAATAAAATGAAACCCTTATCTCTCACACTGCACAAAAGTCAATTCAAGATGTATCAGAAACCTAGGAATTAGACCAGACACTCTTCATAATCTACAAGAAAAAGTCTGCTTAAGAACCGATTCCTCAACAAGATTCCTAAAGCACAAGAATTAAAAACAAGAATCAATAAAGGGAATAGTATCAAACTAAAAACTTCTTCACAGCAAAGGAAACAATCAAGAATGTGATGAGAGCCTGAAGAATGGGAGAAAACTTTGTCAACCACACCTCAGACAAGGCATTAATTTCCAGGATGTATGAAGAATTAAAAAATCTCAACACCAAAAGAACAAATAACCCCATCAATAAGTGGGCAAAAGAACTAAACAGACATTATCAAAAGAAGAAGTATGAAGGTCAAAAAATATATGAAAAAATGTTCAACATCTCTAGAAATTACAGAAATGCAAAACAAAACTATGCTGAGATTATATCTCCAATCAGAATGGCAACTGTCATGACTATAAGTAACAATAAATGTTGGCAAGTATGTGGGTAAAAGGGAACATTTGCACATTGTTGGCTACACTTCAAAATAGTGCAACCACTCTGGAACACAGTACAGAGATTCCTCATGAAGTAGCAATTGAGCCACCATTTGACCCAGTTATCTCACTTCTTGTTATATATCCAAAAGACTTAATGTCAGCCTACTACAGTGATGCAACCACATCATTGCTTGTACCAGTACAATGCACAATAGCTAAGCTATGTAATCAACCTAGATGCTAATCAATTGATGAATGGATAAAGAAATTGTGAGATATATCCATATATATGTATTTATATAACATATAACATATATATATATATATATATATATATATATAAAGAAGAGTGATTTTATGATATTTGCTGGTAAAGGGATAGATCTGGAGACTGTCATGTTAAGTGAAATAAGCCAATGCCCAAAAACCAAAGGTTGAATGTTCTCTCTGATATGTGAAAGGCAAGAATAGAAGTTCAATGGATTAGAAATGGGGAATGAAGGGAAGGAAGGCGGGTAGAAATAGGAAAGACAGTGAAATTAATCTGACATAGTTTTCCTATGTACATATGAATACACTACAATGAACCTCACTATCATGTACATCCACAAGACTGGGATCCTAATTAGAATAAGATATATTTCATGCATATATCAGTATATCAAAATAGATTCTACTGTAATGTATAACTAAAAAGAGCAAATAAAAATTTCAAAAAACAAAACCTGAGGAGAAAAGGAAATAAAGAAGAGAAAGGATAGGAGTACATTTGAGGATGAGTACAAAGGTACAAATACCAAAGAGATAATGCAAATATTACCTAAACTTAGAAATATGGCACATAATGTGTGAAAACTGTATCAAAATGTTACAGATCAAAAAACCATAAAAGTTTAACATTGCTCCTTACTGATGTAATTAAGATACAAAAACATTTTTCTGAGTCTTGTAATTTTATAATCCACCATTGGAAGGAGATTTCATGGGAGTGATTGCATGTCAATATGTTCCTTTCTATCACCAGACTGAATAGGTTAACCCTGGTAGTAAATCAGTGTAGCCTGAGCTCCTCTCTTCCTTTCCCTATAGGGCTTACTAAGGAAAAGTTGCCAGTCACAATAGTAATTTCACCTTCCTTTTTAAAAATTGCTATTTTTTATGTATTTATTTATACCTCAGTTGGAGGCATTGCTCTTGTAGGAGCTGGGTGCTCAAACGTTTTGCCTAAGGAGGCTGTGGACCATTCAGTACTACAGACCATTAGTCTTCCAGATTCTGCCTCACTGTTCCTGGACCCTTCTCCCTCAGGATCCAATATACAGTTACTTTTATCCCTGCCATGAAGTTCAAACCACATATTAGAAATGGGCATTGATTTCCTTGACCTCCAATCTACAGACTGGCCATCAAATGGATTGTATTTCCTACCAACCAGAGTTTTCAACATTTCGGTACAACACTCTCTTTTCTTGGCTCAAACTAATTTTCAGAGTGGGAGCCCACTAACCCAGTTGAGAGAGATGACCACTGTGTGTTGAAGATTTTTCCCCTGCACAAAGTGTCAGCCATGAACCTTTTCCCATTGTGACTACCCCTGAAAGGTCTCTCTGAATCTGTAGGGAGGTGACTAGACCCCCTTTCTTGGTGGAGGTGGCCACACTTATCCTAATGTCTCAGAATATGGTGGAGTGTCCACATCTGATAGATCTGGTCTCTCGTGGGGATTGCACTCACCAACATTTTTGGAGAGCTTGTTTGGACATTCTAGCAGGGGAGCAAGCTATCTATGTTGGAAGAATGGTTTTCCTCCAAATGTTGAAGGTTGCCTCTTAGATCAAATGGGCACCCTTAGGAAGGACACAGAATGAGCACTTAGGAAGAAAATATGACACAGCCTAGCAAGACAGATCAGGTGAATCAACACTAGGGATCCATGAGGTGGCAGATTTTGCACACAGAAGACTCTCATATCCAAGCCCAGGGTTTCTAGTAGATACAAACTTGATACTCACAGAGCTTGAACACCATTTAAGTGAAAGTGCCCTGGGTTTTTGTCCCTTATGAAAACCACTTGACTGCTCCTCCAGCTGCCCAGAATTCTCAACAGATCGGTGCCTCAATTTCTCTATGGGACAGGACATGATCTGACATGATCTTGAGGTGGGTCTCTGCTCATTCAGTGAATTAGTGTATTAGTTTAATCTTGGAACTATAATTATTAATAATTAGAGGGGTTTCTGATCTACTATGCAGAAGGTGTAGACAAAGGAGCCCTAGTGAGGATGTTTCCCTGTCCAAGCATTAGAATCTGTCAAGAAGAACCTGAAGCCCCCCAAATTTCTAGTGCCAGCTCGTGCAGAATCCAAGTCAGCCTTTGCCTTCACTGTTCATTTGGCCTATAGTAGATTAAATTTTGTTGAGATTGATGGGTTTCTCACATTTAGAGGAGTTTCCCCTTTCTAATATCACTGTGTCCTATGCACTCCTGGGATGTTTTCTTTTTATGAGTTCTGTTATTATTCTAAAGTTGTGACCCAGTGCTTACCCACAGATGCCCATCCATGTCCTTGTGCATTTACACAAGAGTTGAATAAATTCCACTGAGATAGCTTTCAGGAGGTACTGAATGTTTCTACACTGCCTGTTTTCTACATGAGTATATATTTTTAATGTTCTTTCTTTTTAAATTTTTTTGTAGTTGTAGATGGACAACATGCCTTTATGTTATTTATTTATTTATTTTTATGTGGTGCTGAGGATCAAACCCAGTGCCTCACCTGTGGTAGGTAAATGCTCCACCATTGCGCTACATACAGCCCCAGCCCTGATGTTCTTTCTTAAATGAAACAAAATGTACCCACTCTACCTAAAAGATAAGTACTATTATCTAAGTAAACAAAAAATTCTTCTCAGTAGTTTATCCATCTCTTTGACTGCTTTCTGTTTTTAAAAATAAAATAAAATGTTTTTTTTTAATTCTTGATGAACCTTTATTTTATTTATTTTTCTGTGGTGCTGACAATGGAACCCAGTGCCTCACACATGCTAAGCAAGCACTCTACCACTAAGCCATGACCCCAGGCCTCAACTACTTTCATTGCAATAAAAATTTTGCAAAAAATATTTAAATTTTCCTAAGCCTTTTTTAACCTAAGTGAAGCAGCTGTGACATATTCTAATTTTAGTCCCACATAACATCCTCTGAAGTCTTGTCAGTTATCTTATTTTAGCACTAAAATAGTCTGTCATTGTAGTATTTTAAATGTTGAATGCTTATATAAAAAGTGTATCTATAAAATTATGGTAAACTATGTAGTTTTTAAAAGTTATTGGCAGGGAATGTAAAGTAGTTAGGCATACTGAAGTTGGTTCTTTGTTGAAACATGACACTGGTTTCTATTTTCTCTGAATATGTTTTCTGTGTTTCCTTCCATGCTCAGTGTTCAGAGCCAGTAGCCATATGAAGACAAAAGTTAGGCTTCATCTTGAGTGCTTATATGAAGTTCCTTTCTTGAAAAGATTTGGTTTTCAATAAATAGTTGTTTTTAATTTTCATTGATTTCCAAAATGGTAATTTAGATGTCTTCTTAGTATGTGAATAGGAAATCTTTATGCAACTCTCTATTGACATTCATTCCACCAGAAAATTTGTGAGAGTCCTTCACTGAGACATCTATCTGGGCCTTCAGATCAAAGAGAAAATTGTACAGTAAGTGGTCATATAAAAGGTAAGAACTATATAGTATAACAATTTAGTTCCAAGTACTTTGAACTAAATGTTTGCTTAAGACATGAGCACTGACATGTTTTCATAACTGACAAAAAGTGACTATTAAATAGTAAGGAAGAAGAGAAGTGAAATGATACTAAGTGGTATAACTTATTACTTTTCAACTACAGGTTGGGAATGTCACTAAAGGAAATTAATTATTAGTTCCTTTCCCAGACATGCTAATCCCAGAGGAAAGTTGGGAAATAAGAAAAAGAAAGAAGAGGAAATGGAGACCAAGAAAGGCAGAAGATACAGGGAATAAATGAAGGAAAAATGAGCAGGCTGATACAGTTGAATTCATTACTACTTTAGAAAGAGCATGAGCAGCATATTAAATGTGGGAAGAATTTGTGAGCTTCCAGAACCAAAACTTGTCCAAGAAGTAGAATAAAATTTTCCCATTCCTCCCATCTCCCTCACTGTTGGAAAAGCATTAGGGATTGAAATACCTGAACACACAAAGCTGTTTAATTTACCACATATAACAGCTATTTGCATCTATAGTTAGGTGTCATTTTAAAGTGTTGCTATTTCCTAGGACAGGATCATATAGTCCAGTACTAGAGAATGGAGAAGAAATTGTAAGATTATTTATGGAAAGACAAGAAAACCACAACCTGATAAAATGTTCATTAGACAGTTTGTGACTTCTTATACAGTTTCAACTTGGGGGATGTGATAGGGAGGAACATGAGGCTAGATTCCAAAAAAAAAGAGAAGTTAGAGGAAGTGAAGGCAGATTCAGTAAAGACCAGAGCTTCTCAACTTTTAATGAATCATCTGTGTGGGGGGAGGACCATGTTAAAATTGCACATTGTGAATAATTAGGATGGTGGTTCTACATTTTGAATACATTGTAAGGTGATTGCAGGAGTTCTGGTTTCCAGATCTCATTCTAATTAGCTCCAGTGTACCTTTAAAGAAATCTGGAAGAAGGGCCTTGGAATAATAGTTCAAGATACAGTAAGATCAAGGCAGAAGAAAAGGTTGCTTTTATATCTATGCATGTTCCTTGTCAAGAGTAAGGGGGAAAAAGATGCAGTAGTAGAAGTTATAAGCCTCAGATGCTATTGATAAATGAACAGGGAGGAAGAAAGTAATGGGAGTAATCCATACAAAGAATGTAAAATGGAAAGTATCAAAACAACCAGTCTAGAGATTATTTTTTTAAAAGCAGAATGGCAGCATAAATAAGGAAGGAAAGAAAAAATGTAAGCTAGTTAACTTGGAACTTAATGATGAGGAAATTTGATAAAATTTAATTCATATGGCTTCAGTATATTCCTTCCCTTTCAAACCAAATATTAGGTTATGGCTGCTACAGAGATTATTGGAAGCAGGAGGAATTGTTGGGATTGGAGTAATAGGGACATATATTTCATTGATATTAGCTACTCATATGAGACTTATGTTGTCATAACAGCATTGACTGTTTTTGAAATGATAGCTAATTGTTCCCCTAGTATTTTTTACCTCCTTTCTTATTGGGGCTTGGGATGGCACCCCTGCCATTGGTCTTGATAGGAATGAACACTGTTACTGAGCTACATCCCATCCTTGGTAATATAACCTACTTTTTTCTTATAACTTTTAGTTGTGATTGACAAAATATACCTTTCTTTCTTTCTTTCTTTCTTTCTTTATTTATTTACTTATTATTAGGTGCTAAGGATCAAATTCAGTGCCTCACATGTGCTAGGCAACTACTCTACCACTGAGCTACAGCCCCAGCCCTATAACCTAATTTTTAATGAGATGGTCATTTTACTAAAATCTTTTAAAGACTAAGAAGATACACCACACCAGAGTAATGCTGGAAACAAAATACATTAGAGAGCTTATTCCTTGAATACCAAATTTATTACTTTGAATATCAATCATGCTGATTTTGAAATATAAAGGGTATTGATATCTAATTCTATGACTGTATTTACTGCTTTCTTTTTATTATCATATTCTAAAATTGTAAGATTACTATATATAATTTCTTAGGTGAATTTCCTACATCTTCTTACATGAGTGCATCAAGTGATTTGAACATGGTGAAACCAGAGTATATAAGAAATGTAAATGCATCAGTATCCTGCAAGGGTATGTAAAATCAAGAATATTTTTTAGTGAACAGTTTTTCTCAACACAAATAGCTAAACTGATCAATTGAGCAAACTTTCTTTAATAAGAAGTGTATATTCATTCCATCAGGCTTTTAGCATACTTTGTACTTCTTAAATTGCAGGACAGTTTGAGGAATATGTTCCATACCTGTAATATAAATGTATAAAAGTAAACAAATACAAAGTGAAAACAAGCAACTTAGTCCATGTTATTCGTTTCACATGTCATTTGGTATCATTTTATAGACTGAGCAGAGTCTCATTTACCAGGGAATCAGATCTATACATGAATTCATTCAATTAAAATGAATTTTACAAAGGACACACAAAATATTTTTATAAGAATTCCTTCATTTCAGGCATGCATCATCTGAATTTTGCACTATTCCCTCAGGCTTGTTCATCTTCTTTCATTTATCCAAATGCCCCTGACATTCGCTGTATGCATAGCATTTAGAGAAATGTGTTTATGTAATCTTCTTTCCCTTGCAGTTATGCCCTTGCACCATTCCTTAAACAACATTAACGGGCAAGTGTCAGAAAGGTACCACTAATGCTGTTGTAATATGACTTTTGCCTAACTCTGTCTTTAGCCCTTTCCCCTATCTACACTTTCCTCTGGCGTTAGTAACCTATATTTTTAAACAAGCACACAACCTGTTTAATACTTGAATGCCTCTCCTGCTATTGCCTGTCATGCTCTCACACTTTCCTGCATTCTGGCTGGCTACCCTCACCCTGTAAGTCTCAGCTCAGGTATTATCTCTAGAAAAGCCATCCCAGACACCTTTTAGTCACCCTAGCATTTACAAAGAATTCAATAAGCAATTCAATAAAGAAATAAAGACTGTTTATTCAAACCAGGTGACACAAAAGATTGTCCCCACAAGTCTAGGTTCAAATAGGATTGACATGTAAATAAATAATTTTTTTCTTCAGATGGTAAAGGTATAGTCGAAAAATCAAAAAAGAAAAACCAATTACCCTAAGGAAAGAAATACCAGTTTTTTGTGCAAAATCCATAATAATGGAAGAATTTACTTAGCAGACTGACTCTAAAATTTAGAAAAGTAGTTTGTCATAAAAGTCCACAAAACTATTTCAGAAATAATGAACAGGGAGTTTACAAATGAAAGTATAGGAAGTATCAGTAATTTTTGAAAGTATCAATGATGAAAAGTTGAAAGTTGTTAATAAGTTACTCTTATGAGATGTGAGTTAGAAAACAGAGGACAGTGTAAACATTTATGTTTCTTTGGTATTTTTATATTTTGTCTCTCAGTATTTGATCATTTCTATTGAATGGGTGCATTTCCATCCTCATTGCCATGGATGTAGCCTCCCGTGGGCTAGGTTTGTATAGATAGGTGTCTGTGTCAAGGGTTTATGTATCTTTTTGGTTTAAAGATTTGTCATTTCAATTTTAGAATTGTATAAACATCTGTTTAGTAAAAAGAGAAGAATATAAGTGTGACTCCCTCCCCCCACAGTTTTTTTGTTTTTTGTTGGTCTTTTTTTGTTTTTTTGTTTTTTCCTCAAAACCTTAGTTGTTTTTTAGAAACCACTGTATGCATGGAACCTGGTGACCCCTAGAGCCTGTCCAAGTGATTTCTTTTGGATAAGTAGAATTATTTCCTGGAAAAATCCCTATTTGCTTAGTGACTTGGAGCTCACCTGTAATCTCAGCTACTCAGCAGGCTGAGGTAGGAAAATGGAAGGTTTGAGGCCAGCCTACACACTGTGGAAAGACAATGTCTCAAAATAAAATTAAAAGGCATGGGATGGAACTCAGTGGTAGAGTACTTGCGACGCATGTACAAGGCCCTGGGTTCAACCCTATAGCACATAGGCACACACACATATCAGTGAAAACCAAGCCAAATTAGATGAACTGCAACAAAATAAAATAAGATAAAAAGAAGTAGATATTCAGATAAAGATTAAACTTCATTTGAATTATTTATTGGGAAAATAAATATAAATTTTTATTATGATGATAATGATGATGATGGTTGGCTTCTTTAATTCCAATTTGATAGAGTATTACATTTTTTGATTGTTACCAGTACATTTTTCAACAGCACCACCTTTAGAAATTACATCAGAGGAAGAGCAAAATACACTTGAAGGATCTGAAAGTAACCAGTTACTGGTATGTAAAACATGTACATTTAAATTCCTGCTCTCATATTGTTTTCTTTGCTTAGTAATTAGTATATGCCAATTGCAATTACCATTCAGAATATTCTTTCAGAATCAATAGATCGTATTTTAATATTGATTTTCAAAGACTTTTAACTGATGATTAATCTTAAAATATGTCTGGTAACGTAGCAACTTATACCTAAATTTTATCCTTAGAAAAGAGGTCAATTTGTCAGAATATTGCATATAGGAAAACATTCTTGACTCTCTGAATCTGGCTTATTTCATTCAGCATGATGTTCTGCAATTCCATCCATTTACCAGCAAATGCCATCATGTCATTATTGCTTACGACTGAGTAAAACACCATTGTGTACATGTGCCACATTTTTTTTTCTTTATCCATTCATCTGTTAACAAGCACCTGGGCTGGGTTCATATTTGGCTACTGAAAATTGTGCTGCTATATAACTATAGTATGCTGACTTTAGTTCTTTTGGATAATTATTGAGGGGTGGGATAGCTCGTCTTAGGGTTGTGCATTCCTAGTCTCTTGAGGAATCTCCATATTGTTTTCCAGAGTGTTTGTGTTAATTTGAAGTTCCACTAACATTTATTATTGTTTGTATTCTTGATCATTTCTAGGGTTGTTGAACATCTTTTCATATACTTGTTGGCCATTTGCATTTATTTTTTGAGAATTATAAGTTTAGTTATTTTTCCCATTTATTGTTTTTGTTTACATAAGCTTTGTAATTTGATGCTGTCCCAATTAATTGATTATTAATTTCATTCCTTGCCCTTTAGGAGTCTTGTTAAGGAAGTTGTTGCCTATACAAATTTGTTGGAGTGTTTAGCCTATGATTTCTTCTAGCAGGTGCAAAATTTCTGGTCTAATTCCTAGGTCTTTGATCCACTTTGAATTGAACTGTGTGCATTGTGAAGATATGGATCTAGTTGCATGCTTCTTTATATGGTGTGTAGTTTTCCCAGTGTTCAGAGCAAATGCTCTGAGGTTTTTCTCCATTCAGTATGACATTGGCTTTGGATTTTCATATTGGCCTTTACAATGTTGAGGTTGTTCCTTTTATCCTAAGTTTCTCCAGTGTTTTAATGTGAATGGGACTTCTCTCTCTTTGATTAGTTTGGTTAAGGGTTTATCACTCTTGTTCATCTTTTTTAAGAATCAACTTTATGTTGCATTTATCCTTTGTATTGCTTTTTAATTCTCAATTGCATGAATTTAAGCTCTGATCTTAATTGTTACCTATCTTCTACTGATTTTGGAATTATATTGTTCTTTTTGATGGCATTAAAATATAATGTTAGATTTTTTTGTTTGGTGTTTTTCTTTTATTTTAATGTAGGAAATCAGTGCTATAAATTTCCCACTAGGACTGCCTTCATACAGTCCCAGAGGTCTTGGTATTGTTCTATTCTCATTTGTTTTTAATAATTTAATTTCTTCCCCAATTTCTTCTTTGGCCAATTCCTGATAGAAAAGTGTATTACTTCATTTCAAGGTGTTAAAATGGTCTCTAATTTTTATCTGGTTCTTAACTCCTAATTTCATTCCATCATTATCTGATAGAATGCAAGGAATTATCTCTTTTTGTATTTGCTAAGACTTTCTTTGTGCTCCCAAATATTATCTGTTTTAGAGAAAGTTTCATGTGCCTTTGAGGGTAAAATGAATTCACTTCAATAGATGAAATATTCTACAGATGTCTGTTAAGTTCATTTCATTAATTCTACTTTTTACTCTTGGTTTATGTTTGGATGACCTATCAAATAATGACATGGTTTGTTGAAATCACCCAGTATTATTGTATTGAGTTCTATTCGATTCTTTATAATATTGAGAAAGGCTTGCTTTTTGTTCAGCAGTACACCAATGTTTGGGGCACAAAGACAATCGTTTCATCTTGTTGTTGGCTGATTCCCCTAATAAGTATGAAATAACCCAGTTTGTCTTTTCTGATTAATGCTGGCTTGATGTCTACTTTGATAGGAGAGTAGCTACCTATAGGACAGGTAGAAAATTATAGTCTCATTCTGTCTGGTAGCTCTTACTTCACTGCTTCCTTTCTGGACTTTGTAGGGGTGGAGGGCTGCTGCCTGCTCTGCCATATTCAGTCTCTAAAGGACTTAGAATTCTTTGATTTCCACAGGAAAATTCCTGTAGCCCAGATGAAGGAAGAAGGGTGATGAGAAAGTCAAGAGTTACTCAGGAACAGCACCTTAGTAGGGAGAGTTCAGGGAGGGTATTTGAACCCTGAGGAGGGTGGCTCAGGGTCAGAGCTGGGTGTGTGAGGAGGGGCTGCCCATCTGTGCTGGTAGGAGGGCCCCAACTCACTTTGACAGGCCCATGTGTGTCCCTGCCATCCAGTGGAGACCACCTGCTTTTGCTCCTCAGGTCCTTCACATCCACACACTGTCTTGCTTGGTGCATATTGATATTGGCTCTTAAAATGTGTTAACTCCAGAGGAAGAATCAATCTAAAGGAAAACACTCTCTAATTTGAGAAGTTATGTACTTGATTTGAGGAAAAAGTTGCTTCTGGAGTGTCTATCTCTTTAGTAATGCAGAAATGTCTTAAACACAAATAACCCAGTCTTCAAAATTCTCTCCTTCTCATATATGCTCTGGGTCCCTAAAACATTCTCACCAGTCATTTGCTAAGATGCATCGAAGTGAAAATAAATTAAAGCCTGAACATAACAAACTAGAAACTGAACATTCTTCTAACACTGAGGAGGAGAATTTTCATAATAATACAGAAAATTAAAAACTAGAAGTTGTTATAGTTACAATGAGAGAAGACCAAGGATTTGATCTACAAATAAAAGTAACTATGAACATAAGTACTCCTAGTTGGAATTTAAATGCTGGACCCATGCTTAGGGTCTAGTAAGTCAAAAGCCATCTTGATTCACGTCTTATCTAATCCCAAGAAGTGAATCAAATTACTCAAATAAAAAGGCACAGTATTTATACTGTGTATAAAATGACACTTGTAAGAAAACAAAATCAAATCAAATTTTGTCCCAGAATCCATCATGTGATGCAGTGCTATAGCTGTAAGAGCATGGGAACTGAATTAGAAAAGGTGAGTTTCTCTCTACCACTTAGTGACAGAATAATAAAAGGATGTCTAGGTGAACACTTACTGCAAAACAAGGGAAGGTTTAGGAATGAGATAGGCATGTCACAGGTAGAGGTCTTGACATTAGAGAAAGAAAAAGTTCACCTTCAAAATGGGAGAGCTATTCTCTTGTTGCTACTCTTGGTTTTTCTCAGTATCAATTGTATTCTGATTTCCTGCTTTGAAAAAGCTCATGTATTAATGGTGTTATCTAAATAAGAAATTCTGTCTAGAAATTTAAGCTTTCTTCTCTCTCCATAAAGAGAATTTCAGGAAAACATTCTCATGATCTTTCTTTCTCATCATCTTAAGACAATCAATCTTACAAGTGGCCTGTGAACTGAGAAAGTAATTTAGTCCTATACCATATGACCTTCTGAACCAAGATAAGCATAAAGAAGTTGCTGACAGAATGTAATAAGCTTGAGGTGTTTTGTTTTTTTTCTCCCTCTTGGTGTAAGATTAATTCGCATTTATTTACACATAGACACACACACAAACACACACACACACAAAGGAAATGTAAGGGAAAGTCATGGCTGAGATGGAATATATCCATGTGCCTAGTTTTGAGATGTTTTCAGACAAACTAATCTGTTTATTGTGCTTTTATCTGTATAAATTTATCTGTTTTACCAAACCATTGAAACATAATTCTAATATGAGCACTTTAAATATCTTTTACAAGTATATATACTTCTTTTAAAGTCACTTCTGTTAAGTGTTTCTGTTTCAGTCAGCCCTTTACTTTAGGTTGTTTTGAAAAATTTGTTAATCTTGGTATGTTTGATCTTATCACATAAAGAAGCATTAAATCTCAGCCCCAAATTTTGTACTTGACTTCAATGTAGAACATGGATTTCTGAAGTTCTAAGTTTTAAATATAGACAAAATCTAGACATATCCTTTTAAAAATAAATGTAGTAGCATATGAACTAGGAGGCTTCCCATCTCCCAAGAAATAATTGGTTTACTTTTTCTGGATAATTTACCTGATGCAGAATTGTGAAATTGTGGTAACTTTCCATGCCACCAAAATGCTAGGTAGTGCCAATTGGGAGTCATTAAAACTTTCTTGGTTTTACTCCCAAGTAGATAATGGGGCTAATGCAGATAACCAGTCTGGAAAGCATCTCATTTTCCAGCATTCCATAGTTACAAGGTAGCAATTTTGTCCTGCTCCTAGTGTTGCAACAAATTTTAGTTCATATGTTGCAATGAGCACCTTCACTGTTTTGCTCTCCCTGTATCCAAATGACAAAAGAATTGCACAAGGCAAGGTGGGGGAGGTTGGAGACTAGCTTAATGCAGAAAGGGGAAATCTTCCTCTTTACTGAGGCCCAACAAGACACAGTCCCTGAATTTGGGTGTTTAATGTACAATCCAGGTAGGAAAGACAGAAGAGGACTCCTTTCCTATCCTTTTCTTTTTATGTCTGCCAGAGCTACAGGGAGTGTAAATGCTAGATAGCAAAAATGGCTCAAAATAAAAGCATGGAATGAAAAATTGTTCTATTTGAAATTTTGGAAAACTCTTGTTATTTCCACTCAAACAAAAATGAAGCAGAATTGGCAAAAATTTTCAATGATATTTTATAAAATTAAAGGAAGCTCAAAATATTTTATGGGCTGAAATAATGAAAATTAAACTAAATCAGGAGGTAAAATCAAGGATAAAAGCAGAAAAAAAGAAACCTTTTTATTAGAAAGTAGCATGATCATCCTTATTATTCATTAAAGGTGGAGGAAAAAAAGAGGAAGCACCCAATTGAAACAAAAGAATCACAAAACCTATGTGAAAGTACTGAAGACACTGATTATAATGATGAACCCATGGAACAGAGAAAGAGCAGAAAAAATGATCATGAGCCTTTTTCTCTTACAAAGTGTCAAGAACATGATGGGTAAGCATGTGGCAATACTCCACAGTAGATAATTGTTATTCTCCTCTAAATCTCATTCTAATTTGGTCTAACATTCATGATTGAGAAATATTAAGCTTTACCTGGGGATATTCAACCTTGCAATGTTTCCAGAAAAAAATTAAACAATGAGATACCATTTTATTATGAATGTATTGATGAATTTTATTCAAAATGTAATAACTAAGATAGGGAACTGTGATGAAGAGAATATTCTCATACAGTGTTTATAAATTAAATTTATCAGCACTTTTTGAAGGGTAATTTAGAGGCATGTACCAAAGATTTAGAATATTATTCGTCAAACCTAACAGCCTCACTTCTATTCCTGGATCCTTCTTGGAATGGAAAATATACTTGTAAATGCATGCCTGCCCACATATATTAAGGACAAGTATTATATGATATACATAATGCATATTATATATATGAATATTTCTCATATGCATAACAGGAACATTAAATGCAATATATGTGTTAAGGACATATATATATATATATATATATATATATATATATATATATATACACACACACATATATATATATTCATTTATTTATTTAAGGGTATTTATTATAGCACTGTTATATCATTAAGTGAGAATCTAAATTCCTATCAATAAGGAAACAGTTAAATTTCCATATCTGTAAACTAATGTAGTAAGCAATCATTTAAAAAATGAGGTTGGTTCTATAGCATACTGTCAATTTCACATTAAAGTACACTTATAACAGTTGCATGACACCTCTTAAACAAATTTTGTTCTAATTCTTGAATAGTCACGTATAGATATGATTTTGTATGGTACTCTAAAATATCAGGTGTATCAACTTGATAGGTGTTTAGATTCTCAGGAAAATGGAAGCTTTGTTAGTGCACAACAGAAAAGTGAACTATCCACAACCTACTACTAAATATTGCTTTGATGTCTTAAAGTATACAAACTTTGCTTCCCCATACCAACAGTGGCATGGAAAATGGATTTTGTGCTCAGGAAGTATTTGTGAAATGCATGAATACACTGTTGGATTATCATGCCTGTTGATAAATTTCTTCAGAAAAAAACAAAAAACAAATCTTAGTTTACCAAAACTAAACTAGCTTTTAAACTATGTTTTAAAACATATTGGCACAATTCACAAATTATTGTTTATAATTATCACCAGATATGGAATGATAATGTAGATTGATCTGCTATTCTGTGTCTTAAAAACACCAGAAGAGAATTATTACTTTTCATAGTATATTGTGATACACACGTTTAGAACCTGGAATCTATATTTGGGGTTTGCTGCTGACCATTTCTATGCCTTTAAGCAAGTTACTTGGCCTTTCTTTGCCTAGTTTCTTCCTTTATATAATACATAATATGGTATCTGCCTTATGGAATTATGAAGATGATAACAAGTTGAACCCATGTAGAGTGTTAGAAAAATGCACAGTAATTGCATTGTAGGTTTTGAAAAATTAACTCATATCATTATACAAAAAGACTTTCCCTTATATAAGGATTTAAGCCATATTTTACTAATGGGTTTGAGTCCTTGGTAAAAATTTGTCTTTTATTTTGATTATAATAGCAGAATCTGCTGTATTTATTTCTATTAAAGAATTCAAGTAACATGATACTTTTCCTTTGGCTGTCAAATAGTGTGATCTTAAATTTTATTTTTCTAATATTCTTTATGTAGTATTATTCGTTGTCCCTTAATGTTCCTCTTTCTGTTTATGATTGCAGAAAATGATTGTACTTTAAATAGCCTGTAAAATTTATGAATAGGAGAAATAATAACAAATGTAAAGATTTTACATAAAAATATATTATACATTCTTATTAACATATTAATATTTACCTGAAAGGATTTTATGTATGTGTCTTTTCTTTTATTAGGGCCAGAGAGAAAGCATCTAACTCAAAGAGAAAGGTATTGTTAAAAATAATAAAAGGTAGTATTTTATTCAACAGCACACTGTGAAAGGCTAAGTGATATAATTTTAAAATTTATATTGTATTGTAAAATGTAACATGAACCAGGAATGGTAGTGCATCCCTGTAATCCCAGCGGCTGGGGAGGCAGAAGCAGGAGGATTGAGAGTTCAAAGCCAGCCTCAGCAAAAGCGGGGTGCTAAGCAACTCAGTGAGACCCTGTCTCTAAATAAAGTACAGAATAGGGTGGCATGTGGCTCAGTGGTCAGATGCCCCCGAATTCGATCCCCAGTTCCTTCACCCTGCCCCCAGAAAAAAAAAGAAAAAGAAAAACATGTAACCTGAAATAATAGAGAATCTTTTTAGGTAAAGACTTCTGCTTTGGGAAAGTGATTAAGAAACAGTCACCATTGATAAAGACATCCTTTTGACAGAAACTAGATCTTATTTAACAAATACCTGTTTTTTGCATATAAAATAACAGTCAGATGTTCCCTCTATGAATTTAGTAAATGGTATAAATATTTGAGGGACATTTAGAAATCATATTTTTTTTACAGGTCAAAACACCGGCCAATGCCATGGAAAACCTTGATAACTTAAGTAAGTTATGTCAAACAGCCTCAGAGGATTGGGAGTTGGCTTACCCTAATGATAAGGAAATTTTACAGTTGATTGAACAACATAAAACATCATGTAAAGGTAGGGCCTTTGCATAAAAATTAGGCCTTTTATGTATATTATAATAATAGATGCATAAATAATAAATATTATTATGTTATAATAATAATACAATAACATTGCTTAGCAGTGCACCAGGGAGAGGTGATGTTTTATAGCTGTTCCTATCAGAAATATACGTTATATTAAAATAGATGGAAAACTGGGTTTACTCTGAGCCAGAGCTTGGATAATTCCCACTGCACTTTTCTTTGTGAATGGCACCCTGGCTCCTTTTGTTGGCTGTGTTGCTCTCTTGTGCCTTGATCATGATCTTTGTCTCTTGTGCCTTGATTATGATCATTGTCTCTATCTGAAGTCTGCAGTAACCTTAAACCTGTTTTTCCTGCTACCCCACCTCCTAAAACCATGCCCTAGCCTGCAACCATAATTATACATTTTTAAAAATTCAGATATGATCATGTTAACCCTACCCTTAAAACCTAGCTCTCACATATTTTTGCTATAAGGTGAAAAAGATTTCAGTCCTCTAGCTTATCCTGCATTGCTGTGCCCCAACCACTGTCTTAGATGTTTGTCCTTACAGTACAGCTTTTTGTTTTAAAAGTTTCAATGTGAGATATTATTGAAAATATGGTAAACTGCACATATGTAAAGTATGCAATTTGACAAGTTTTAACATACAAGTTAAACACATTTAAATACCATAATCAAGATGTTCAACATTTCTAGCAATTAGAGAGAATGCAAATTAAAACTGTACTAGGGACTTCATCTCACTCCAGTTAGAATGGCAACAATCAAGAATACAAGCAACAATAAATATTGGTTGAGGATGTGGGGAAAAGGGTACCCTCATACTTGCTTGTGGGACTGCAAATTTGTATAACCACTCTGGAAATCATCATGGAGATTCCTCAGAAAACTTAGAATGGAACCACCATTTGTTCCAGTTATCCCACTCCTTAAAATCAACCTACTGTAGTGACATAGCAAAATCTATGTTTGTAGCAGCTCAATTCGCACAATAGGCCAGCTACGGAAACAACCTAATTGTCCTTCAACAGATGAATGGATAAATAAAATGTGGTATATATACAAAATATATACAGAATGGAGTATTACTTAGCTGTAAAGAAAAAATTAAAATAATGGCACATGCTAGTAAATGGATAGATCTGGAGAATATTATGCTAATTGAAATAAGCCCATCCCCCAAAATGAAAGGCCAAAAGTTCTTTCTGATATATGCTAACTCAAAACAAGGAGGGTAGGGAGGGAAAGAATAGAAATCCATCACTAGATAAAGGGAAATGAGGGAGGGAAGGGGGGAGGGAAGGACAATAGAATTATCAGACATAACTTTCCTAGCCTCGTATTTGAATACATGACCAGGGTAACTCTGCAGCATGTACCACCACAAGAATAGGATCCTAAATAAAATGAATTATACTCTATGTATGTTAATTTCCAAAAATACATTCTAGTGTCATGTATATTAAGAAAGAACAAATTTTAAAAACACAGTTAAGAAGCCCATTAATCACAAAACACTCCTAATTAAGAAAGTCTCAAACAGCTTTCCAAAATATTTCCATTTTTTTCAATGCCCATGGTATGAAAGGTCCCATTCTTTTGTATCTTCAATATCAAGTTGTATGGTCAATTTTTAATAATTATAACCTTTCTAAGAGGGTGCTCTGCACACATGCACACATCAGTACGGTTTCAATATGCCTTACACTAATGACCAGTAATGTTGAGGATGTTCCATGTGCTTATTATTAATTTGGATGACATTTTTGGTCACTTATCCTTTTAATTCTCTGTTATTTTGTTTGTTCTTTTAAATTATTCATTCCAGTAGGATCCATTTTGATATATTCATACAAGCATGGAATATATTTTATTCTAATCAGGCTTCCAATCTTGTGGACGTACACAATGTTGAGATTCACTGTGGTGTATTCCTGTATTTAGATAGGAAAGTTATGTCAGATTCATTCCACTGTCTCCTCAGGATACCATTCCTCATCAGCTATTTTTTTGCAAGAAATTTTCACCACTTTGTGTCTTGATATTTTCTCCTCTTGACAGTTATTTTTAAGAGCTTCAGTTTTAAATTTTGATGAACTCTAACTTATGTATTTGTGCAAATAACAGATTTTGTCATTTGTGTCATAGCATTTTAATTTCTTTTGTAAACCATTTGATTTTAAGCTGACATAGTAGGGGGACATATTGATGGGGTACACTGTGTAATAATAAGAGCAGAGTGATTGAGATATCTCATATATCTCTTATCTCTTTTAGAATCATGCAAAATCCTTTCTAGGGAATAGCTATTAAGAAACCAACCTAGATGCCCTTCAACAGATGAATGAATAAAAAAATGGAATATATGTATGCATATACCTATACATATGAAGTAAATAGACACACATTCAATGGAATATTAGCCAGCCAAAAAAAGAATAACTTTGTCATTTGCCAGAAATATTTTGTTGTTGATTTCTGATCATGACTTCATAATCAGGGAACATATTCTGCATGGTTAAATTATTATGACATCTTAAATTACAATTTATTGTCGATCTTAGCATCTGTTCCATTTTGGTAGAGAATGGTGGTGTTAAGCTTTTCTACATTCTTGCTGACTTTCTGCCTACTTTTTCTACTACTTGTTGAGTGAGGAATTTGGCCCCTCAAATGATAACTGTAAATTTGCTTTTTACTGTTTGGAGCTCTATCAATTTTGTGCCTCATGAATTTTGTATCTATATGGTACACAAAAGCATTGGTGATCATATAGATATATCATCTTTTTCATCAATTGAATCTTTTATCACTGTGCAATTGCCATGTTTATTGCTGGTAGGGTTTTGTAATATGAAATCTCATCTGGCCTTTATGTAGCCAATCCCATGAAGCCTTCTTTTATCAAGTGTCAGTGTGGTTTATCTTTATATTTTTAACCAATGTGTGTCTACATTAAAAAAGTATTTCCTGTAGGAAATGGGAAGCATATAGTTGTAGAAAGAACATTTCTTGTAGAAAGCATAGAGTTGAATCAGACTATTTTGTTCATACTAACAACCTGCCTTTTAATTTGAATTTTTAGAGCTTTTTTGTTATATATATACATTTAGCCCTTGAACAGTGTTGGTGTCAGGAGTGTCACCCACCTGTGCAATCAAAGAAAATCTGTGTGTATATTTGAATCTGCAAAAATCAGAGGTACTAATAGCCTGCTGTTGACCAAAGCTGTCTTCCTAAAAGAAACAATTAACATATTTCGTATGTTAAAGGTGTTGAATATGAGGGAAAATGTATAAAAACTGTGAGAGATCATTTTTTACTGTCATAGCCAATTTGCTGGAGACCAACTACTCCCATGGAGATAATTAGCATCATGGGGCCTTTTATGCAGCAGTTCATAACAACTCAGTACCCACAGGAGGTGACTACATAATTATTTGAGTAGTGCAGTTATATACTGTGACATCTCCTGACTTCTCTGAGATCTTTCAAATTGTTTCTAATTTCCTAAAACAAATAAATAAATCTGTGTATAAGACAACTCCCAGAGTTTAATCCTGTATTGTCCAATGGTTAATGTAGTTGGACTACCCTATCATCATGCTCTTTGATTTTTATCAGTGTTCCTCCCTTCAAGTGTAGTTGGTGTTTCTTTTTTAACTATATCTTTCATCCTCCTCTTCTCCTTCTGAATTTTATTTTGGAAGTAAGTCTGGTTACTAGTAATGAGCTTGATCTCCTTCCCAGTCTTGTTTTTGTGATTGTTCAGGTGATCAGCTGGTTATGAATTCTCCACTACTGGGAGTTGCTGATGACTCTACCCTTATCCTGTGAAATATCTATTTTTCCAGATTGACTGATGGGCAGAGACACCCTTCTTGGCACTCTGTGAACAGGAGACGGTTCCTCTAACCTTAAGCAATGCTTTTTCTTTGGGTCTCAGGTTGCTTCTTGGCACTCCTTTGTCGTCCATTAGTCTGTTAAAAATTCAAAGGGGGTCCTCTGCAGATCTCCAGGATTCTATCTCTGTAGTACTTTCTCCTCTCCTGCTCTATCCTGTGATGTCTCTGTGTCTTGGTTTTACCAGAATCTCAGCTCCATCACCTCAGCTCAGAGAAGCTGGTAGACTCTCCTTCTGCTTGTTCTTCTTGAATCACCACCTTGAAGCTCTGACAACAGGGAGATGGCACACTTACAAAGCTTACATCATTTGTTTCCTGTCTACTGGGGATCATTTTCCTCATTGTCTGAAGTGTCCACGGTCTTGGGAAATGCCGTTTAATATCTTTGGCCTGTTTTGGTTTGGGTAGTTTCTGGTGGGATCAGGAATCAGTACCTGTTACTTCCTCTTGGCCAAAAGCAGATTGTCATAGAGCCTCAGTACATGCTGTATGTTGACTGGAATGCTCTTCTTCACCCTCTGCCCAGCTGCTTCCTGATGATTTTCATTTCTCTGGGGAGTCATATTTTCCTCAGGGAAAACTTTCTGTAGCTCTGATTCCATAATGTGATTACAGACTCTGTTTCCCTACATTATCCATTTATTTGTCTGTCTTCTCCTCTACACTTTAAGCTAAAGAAGAACATGGATCTCATCTGGTAGGTTTTTCTACAGAATATATTATAATGTGCCAAAAGTTGTAGGCACTCTGTGTGCATTTCTTCAGTGCATGAGTGCCTGTGAAAATGTGCAGTCCTTCATATATGAAAAATATTCACATATTTGACTTTTGTCATGTTTGTTTTAAAAATTTATTGTTGTTTGTTTTTTAAAAAATAAATTTTCGACTGTATTTTATTCATTTAAAAAATTTGCATTGCAATCATTGCTTCATGTTTTTTCCATTATATAGATTCTGTGAGCCTATCCAAAATAGAGGATGCAGTTATTTCATCTCAAAGAACAATGAAACATAGAAAATGTCACTGTTCACAGTGTTTACTATTTATAGAAAAACTTACAAAGATGGAAACTAAAGTTTGTGGACTGAAAATGAAGCTATCAGATGCAAAAAAAGTAAATGCCATGCTAGAGCATGAAAAAGCAGAGTGGAAACAGGAACTCTCTAATTTGAGGTATGATATCCTAACTTTAAAGAAATGTTTGAATGATCCTTTATTTGCTGGAAAAAATAATTTTATTAGTTCTTCTTAGTTACACATGAGAGAAAAATCCATTTTGATAAAATTATACAAGCATAGGACATTTTGTATTTCCTGACTTACCTTTTGGCATTTCATAAGGGAGAAAACTTCTAATTCTTCTGGAGTGTGAAAATCTTGGAAATAAAAACAAGTTGGTAGGAATGATTACTTCCACCAATTGAATGCATATTCTTCCCAATCACAATTCTACTGGCCACATAAAAGCCCACTTTACAGGAATCTCAATATTCATTAACAAATAAGAGTTTTCGACTGTATTTTATTCATTTAAAAAATTTGTATGGCAATCATTTCTTCAAGAAACTTCATTTATAGGAATTGTTTTCTATATGTTTATTTTGACTACATTCTTCAAAATACAATTATTTATTTAAAGTAGAGACATTTTTAAAAGGTATTTGATCAGTATTTCTAAATTGTACTCTAGAAAATTTATGTAAATTTACAATTCCAAGAGAGGATGAAATGGGCATTCTCCTCAATGAAGAAACATGTTTTGAAAAATTACACATTTTTTTTCTTCTTGTGCCTGGGATGGAACCCAGGATTGTCTGCTCCTGCTGAGCTATCTCCCCAGATGCTGTCTTATTCTTTTTTTTTTTTTAATTTTTTATTGTTGGCTGTTCAAAACATTACATAGTTCTTGATATATCATATTTCACAATTTGATTCAAGTGGGTTATGAGCTCCCATTTTTACCCCA
Source organism: Marmota monax (assembly GCF_021218885.2). NCBI lineage: Eukaryota > Metazoa > Chordata > Mammalia > Rodentia > Sciuridae > Marmota > Marmota monax. The sequence continues at coordinate 3,924,221 of NW_026693344.1, forward strand.
TATACAGATTGCAGAATCACATCAGTTACACATCCATTGATTTACATATTGCCATACTAGTGTCTGTTGTATTCTGCTGCCTTTCCTATCCTCTACTATCCCCCCTCCCCTCCCCTCCCCTCCCCTCCCCTCCCCTCCCCTCCCCTCCCCTCCCCTCCCCTCCCCTCTTCTCTCTCTGCTCCCTCTACTGACATTCGTTTGTCCCCCTTATATTATTTTTCCCCTTCCCCTCACTTCCTCTTGTATGTACTTTTGTATAACTCTGAGGGTCTCCTTCCATTTCCATGCATTTTCCCTTCTCTCTCCCTTTCCCTCCCACCTCTCATCCCTGTTTAATGTTAATCTTCTTCTCCTGCTCTTCGACCCTACTCTGTTCTTAGTTACTCTCCTTATATCAAAGAAGACATTTGGCATTTGTTTTTTAGGGATTGGCTAGCTTCACTTAGCATAATCTGCTCTAATGCCATCCATTTCCCTGTAAATTCTATGATTTTGTCATTTTTTAATGCAGAGTAATACTCCATTGTGTATAAATGCCACATTTTTTTTATCCATTCATCCATTGAAGGGCATCTAGGTTGGTTCCACAGTCTAGCTATTGTGAATTGTGCTGCTATGAACATAGATGTAGCAGTGTCCCTGTAGCATGCTCTTTTTAGGTCTTTAGGGAATAGACCGAGAAGGGGAATAGCTGGGTCAAATGGTGGCTCCATTCCCAGCTTTCCAAGAAATCTCCATACTGCTTTCCAAATTGGCTGCACCAATTTGCAGTCCCACCAGCAATGTACAAGTGTACCCTTTTCCCCACATCCTCGCCAGCACTTGTTGTTGTTTGACTTCATAATGGCTGCCAATCTTACTGGAGTGAGATGGTATCTTAGGGTGGTTTTGATTTGCATTTCTCTGACTGCTAGAGATGGTGAGCATTTTTTCATGTACTTGTTGATTGATTGTATGTCCTCCTCTGAGAAGTGTCTGTTCAGGTCCTTGGCCCATTTGTTGATTGGGTTGTTTGTTCTCTTATTGTCTAATTTTTTGAGTTCTTTGTATACTCTGGATATTAGGGCTCTATCTGAAGTGTGAGGAGTAAAGATTTGTTCCCAGGATGTAGGCTCTCTATTTACCTCTCTTATTGTATCTTTTGCTGAGAAAAAACTTTTTAGTTTGAGTAAGTCCCATTTGTTGATTCTAGTTATTAACTTTTGTGCTATGGGTGTCCTATTGAGGAATTTGGAGCCCGACCCCACAGTATGTAGATCGTAGCCAACTTTTTCTTCTATCAGACGGCGTGTCTCTGATTTGATATCAAGCTCCTTGATCCATTTTGAATTAACTTTTGTGCATGGCGAGAGAAAGGGATTCAGTTTCATTTTGTTGCATATGGATTTCCAGTTTTCCCAGCACCATTTGTTGAAGATGCTATCCTTCCTCCATTGCATGCTTTTAGCCCCTTTATCAAATATAAGGTAGTTGTAGTTTTGTGGATTGGTTTCTGTGTCCTCTATTCTGTACCATTGGTCCACCCGCCTGTTTTGGTACCAGTACCATGCTGTTTTTGTTACTATTGCTCTGTAGTATAGTTTGAAGTCTGGTATCGCTATACCGCCTGATTCACACTTCCTGCTTAGCATTGTTTTTGCTATTCTGGGTCTTTTGTTTTTCCATATGAATTTCATGATTGCTTTCTCTATTTCTACAAGAAATGCCGTTGGGATTTTGATTGGCATTGCATTAAACCTGTAGAGAACTTTTGGTAATATCGCCATTTTGATGATGTTAGTTCTGCCTATCCATGAACAGGGTATATTTTTCCATCTTCTAAGATCTTCTTCTATTTCTCTCTTTAGGGTTCTGTAGTTTTCATTGTATAAGTCTTTCACCTCTTTTGTTAGGTTGATTCCCAAGTATTTTATTTTTTTTGAAGATATTGTGAATGGAGTGGTTGTCCTCATTTCCATTTCAGAGGATTTGTCGCTGATATACAGGAATGCCTTTGATTTATGCGTGTTGATTTTATATCCTGCCACTTTGCTGAATTCATTTATTAGCTCTAATAGTTTCTTTGTAGACCCTTTTGGGTCTGCTAGGTATAGAATCATGTCATCTGCAAATAGTGATAATTTAAGTTCTTCTTTTCCTATTTTGATGCTCTGTCCCACCGCGGGCCACTGGGCCTTTTCTGTCGGTGGTCACCTGGCAGGGGCGTGGGGTGGGGGTGGCTCTGCCCCTCAGCAGGCCGCTGGGCCTGCTCTGTCCGTGGTCACAGTTCCCCTACCTGGCAGGCGCGAGGGGTGGGGGGTGGCTCTGCCCCTCAGCAGGCCGCTGGGCCTGCTCTGTGCGTGGTCACAGTTCCCTCTACCTTGCCGGTGCAGGGGGAGGGGGCGGCTCTGCCTCTCAGCAGGTCGCTGCTCCTCTTCTGCGGGTGGGTCGCAGGCCCGCCTACCTTGCAGGAGTGATTGGAAGCTCTGTCCTGCCGCGGGCCACTCGGCCTTTTCTGTCGGTGGTCACAGTTCCACCTACCTGGCAGGCGCGGGGGGTGGGGGGTGGCTCTGCCCCTCAGCAGGCCGCTGGGCCTGCTCTGTGCGTGGTCACAGTTCCCTCTACCTTGCCGGTGCAGGGGGAGGGGGCCGCTGTCTTATTCTTAAGACCCATAAAATAAAATATGAAGTTAAAAAGTGATGACTATTTTATTCAATTTATCTCATATATAAATAAAATAAGTTCAAATTTCTCTGGTAAAAGGACCTATACTCTTTATTATTGGATTAAATATAAGGTTCTGTCTTGTTCCAAGACTAATTTTTACATTGTTTATAAAGTACATAATAATCAACAAGATCACTTGAAAGTGTTACCCAAAAAGAAATAATAAAAAGTGTAATACAAGGAATTATACTCCTTAGATTAGGAGTATAATATAGTAATGTGCTGTTGTGTGTTGTGTGAAAACCTATGAAGGTACTATATTACATTGTGAATCGTTTCAAGGGATATGTTTCATGTTTCATGAAGATAAACCTTATTTCCAGTAAACTTATAAACTGGTTTTTAAACAATAATTTTTTAAAACAACTTTAAATCATATTTAGAATTCAGGAGGAATTCTTAAATTAAGTTTCAACTTGTGAATTTACAGAATCATCTCAAAATTTCTTTTGCATAATTTCTACCAGAGTTACTAGTAACAGAATCTTACCCAATCACAGAATGTTCTTTATTACCTTTATATATCTAAACCTTTTATTTCTATATATAGATATATCCCCTTAGAGAGTTATTGAAGTAGGAAATAAAATGTGAAAACAAGAAGGGAAGTGTATTTGAGAACACAGAATTTGTATTAGGATAATAAATTAACATATGAAGAGCAGTTCATAAAGTGAACTTTTTTCTTTCTAACAAAATGAATTTTAAGATAACTTATTTAACTGCAGATGTAAACTACAAGAAGAAGAGAAGAAGAGAAAAAATGCTGATCATCTTTTGAAAAAAATTAAGCACCAGTTAAGAGAAAAAGAAGAGGATTATAATAAAGAAATGGAAACAAAAAGACAACTTGAAATGGCTCTGAAAATAAGAGATATGGAACTGAATACTGAAAGAAATAAGTTAAAGCAGGTAAAATAAGTGTCAAATTTCTTACTTTATTTCAACATTAATTATATTATTTGTATAATTTAATATATGTGGTCATGTTTCACTTAATGATTGGGATAAGATCTGAGAAAGGTGTCCTTCAGTAATTTCATCATCGTGCAATTTGATTTCAAGCCCCATTCCCCCTCTTTTCCTCACTTTCTCCTTCCTGTTATCCTCCTCTCTTCTCTATTAAGCATCCTTTTTTTCTATATGCATTAAAGTGAAATTGCCTTTGGTATCTTTATATATGAAGATATAACATGATTTTGTTAAATTCGTTCCATTTATCTTCCCCTTTTCTTCCTTCCTACCTCTCATTCTCCTACATCTACTTCACTCATCTTTCCTGTATCTTTCTGCTCTCTGATCTCCTCTCCCACTGGCTTCTTTCCCATATTATGCTCTAGCTTCCACTTATGAAAGAAAACATTTGACCTTTGATTTTCAGTTGGGTTTATTTCACTTAGCATGATTTTCCCCATTTCTATCCATTTACTGGCAAATGCCCTTGTAACATTCTATTTTATGGCTGAGTAAAACTCTGTGGTGTATATTTACCACATTTTTTTTAATCTGCTCATCCATTAATGGAAATCTGGCCTGGTTCCATAGCTTGGCTACTGTGAACTGTTCTGCAATAAACCTTGAAGTGTATTGCTGTGTGGTATGCTGATTTTAGATATTTTGGATATTCAAGGAGGAGTTGGAATAGCTGCATCACATGGTGATTCCATTCCTAGTTTTTTGAGTAATCTCCACATTGCTTTTGAGACTGGTTGTACTAGTTTGTAGTCCCAGCCACAATGTAAAGAGAGTGCCTTTCTCCCACATCCTCACCAACATTTGTCATTATTCATGTTCCTGATCATTGGTATTCTAACTGGAAAGAGATGAAATCTTAGTGTAATTTTGATTTGCATTTCCATAATTTCTAGAGATGCTGAAGATTTTTCATATATTCTTGTCAATTTGTGTTTCTATTTTTGAGAAGTAGAATGTGTATAGAACATTTTCAGAAATGGAGAACCAAAAGAATTTTGGAAAATTTTTATCAGTCAAGTATATGTACAGCTAAGGCTCTCACTATGGCTTGGTTCTATATATTAGAATGTAAACCTTTTTTTAAACATGGTCACAACTATTAATCACTGATTTTATGTCTTGGGTCTGTTGTACTTCAGGAAAAGTGTTCTTTAATTCTGAGATTCTTATAACTTATCATTTCTTTTGTACTCTCATAGATTCCCTTCAATTAACTTTTTGAACTTCTGGGAATATATGCTTTTATAAGGTCTGAAGTTTAGCTCTAATTTTTTCCCATATATATAAAGTGTTGCAATGAATGGATATCCAACTGGAGAAAAATTTATATATATAATTTTTGGAAATGAGTGCTAGCTAACTATTTCCTTGGTTTTGCTTAGGTTTCTACTAGCAATAAAATGGGAAAAGATCTGTTGGATAAATATCACAGGATAAAGGATATAATTGCTAGGAAAAGAATAGAAATAGACACAATAAAACATGAGAACCAAGAAAAGGAAAAGAAATACCTTGAGGATATTGAAATTTTAAAAGGAAAGTATGATGACCTTCAAAAGACAATCAAGCAGAAAGAGGAAACAGCTGGAGCGAATCCATTCCAGGATAATGAACAATTTAATAAGATGAAAGGTGAGATAACAATGCTAAAATTTCAACTGGAGTATGAAAAAGAAAACAGGGAAAGACTGGAAACAGAAGTTAAGTTGTACCATGCCACATTGGCTGCTGAACCCTTCCATCATTATGAAGGCCAGACATCAAAAGGATACCAAGAATTTGCTTTTCAGTCAGCCAGAGAGGAATACTTGCGTTCACAGGCCAAAATGAACTTCGATATCTCTCGCCTAAAAGTTCATAGTGAGGTTGTTTCCGAAGAACTTGTTAAGTATGAAGAAAGATTCTGTAGCCTAAAAAATAAAGTCCGTCAGACAAGACATGCTGTTAAAGAAATGACTTTGAATTTAGAAACTCTACAAAGAGACCTACGGCAAACACAGTATCAGATAAAGAAAATTAAATACACATATCACAATGAACAAATTAAAGTGAATAAATATGATGGGAAGCAGGATTCCACAGAGGGGAGATTACAACCACAGACTGAAAATACATTGCTTCAACAGCAATTGCACAAACCTCACAATGAATCTGTCAATAAAGACACAGTAATAAGTATCCAACAGCAATGTCATGATATTGTAGAAAAACTTCTAGCTGAGACTAAAAACCACTATCTCATTCTGGAAAATATAATTAATAAATTAAGCAGTAAATGTGATCGTATTGAAGAAAGACTGAATCAATATGAAAATGAGAAAACAGAAAGAACAGTAAGTACCAAGCATAAAAACATATGAATTACCTTTGAAGGAGAATTCAAAGTAATGTTTGCTTATGGCTAAATGTTGAATCTAATTGTGTGGAAAAATCCATACACTATAAATGTATTTGCTCTATCAACTCCAAAACAACCTCACTTCTGCCAAATTCACATTTGACCTAATTCCCAACACAAAGAAATAATCCATGTTTGAAGTGATGTCTGCTAATTTCCCTGCTCTGGTCATTATTCATTGTATACATGCTTTGAAATATCACACTGTACCTTATAAATATGTACAATTACGTGGTAATTAAAACTGAAGTTTCAGAGGTACATAGTACTGCATTCAAATTTTTTTTCAGAATACAAAATAAATTTTATCGTGAATTTCAAATATACAAGATTTTTATTAATTTATGTTAGAACATAGGTACCTTATAGTTCTTATTTCCGAAGCATCAATAATTTTTAAAATTACTTTTTTTTTGGTTGTTCAAAGCTCAGGATATATCATCTTTCATACATTTGACTCAATTGGGTTATGAACTCCCATTTTTACCCCAAATACAAATTGCAGAATCACATTGGTTATACACTCACATTTTTACATAATGGCATATTAGTGACTGTTGTATTCTGCTACTTTTCCTATCCCCTACTATCTACCCTCCCCTCCCCTCCCATCTTCGCTCTCTACCTCATCTGCTGTTGTTCAATTCTCTCCCTTGTTCCCCCCCTTTCCCCTCACTACCTCTTATATGTAATTTTATGTAACATTGAGGGTATCCTACCATTTCCATATGCTTTCCCTTCTCTCTCCCTTTCTCTCCCCCCACTCGTCTTTGTTTAATGTTAATCTTTTCCTCATGCTCTTCCTCCCTGTTCTGTTCTTAGTTGCTCTCTTTATATCAAAGAAGACATTTGGCATTTGTTTTTTAAGGATTGGCTAGCTTTGCTTAGCATAATCTGCTCTAATGCCATCCATTTCCCTGAAAATTCTATGATTTTGTCATTTTTAGTGCTGCGTAATACTCCATTGTGTATAGATGCCACATTGTTTTTATCCATTCATCTATTAAAGGGCATCTAGGTTGGTTCCACAGTCTAGCTATTGTGAATTGTGCCGCTATGATCATTGATGTGGCAGTATCCCTATAGTGAGCTCTTTTAAGATCCTCAGGGAATAGTCCAAGAAGGGCGATAGCTGAGTCAAATGGTGTATCCATTCCCAGCTTTCCCATGAATCTCCATACTGCTTTCCAAATTGGCCTCACTAATTTTTAAATTTTGGTAAATTTTTAGCAAAATTTACCAAAAACAATTGAAAATGTTGAATCTGAGATATTTTTACTCAATGCTGTACATTGAGTAAAAAAGACATTGTGTTTCCTATGAAGCTTGAAGATATTAATTTACAAATATTTAATATACCTATACTGATATTAAAAATGTAGTTATTCACTTGAATTCAAATTTAATTAAGCTTTTAGGTCTTTTGGGTATAGTCTGAGAAGAGGAATAGCTGGGTCAAATGGTGGTTCCATTCCAAGCTTTCCAAGGAATCTCCATCCTGCCCTCCAAATTGGCTACACTAATTTGCAGTCCTACCAGCAATGTATGAGTGTACCTTCCCCCCACCTCCCGCATCCTCGCCAGCACTTGTTGTTGTTTGACTTCATAATAGCTGCCATTCTTACTGAAGTGAGATGGTATCTTAGAGTAGTTTTAATTTGCATTTCTCTGATTGCTAGAGATGGTGAGCATTTTTTCCTGTATTTGTTGATTGATTGTACATCCTCTTCTAAGAAGTGTCTGTTCAGGTCCTTGGCCCATTTGCTGATTGGGTTATTTGTTTTTGTTGTTGTTGTTGTTGTTGTTGTTGTTATACCCTAGAGATTAGAGCTCTATTTGATGTATGAGGGGTAAAAATTTGTTCCCAGGATGTAGGCTCCCTATTCACCTCACATATTATTTCTCTTGCTGAGAAAAAAACTTTTTAGTTTGAAAAACAGCATACTACAGGGACACAGCCACATCAGTGTTTATAGCAGCATAATGTACAACAGCTAGACTGTGGAACCAACCTAGATATGCCCTTCAATGGATAAATGGATAAAAAATATTGGCATATATACACAATGGAATATTACTCAGCACTAAAAAATAACAAGATCATGGCATTTGCAGGGAAATGGATGGCATTAGAGCAGATTATGCTAAGTGAAGTGAGCCAATCCCTAAAAACAAATGTTTTCTCTGATATAAGGGGAATGACTCAAAATGGGGTAGGGACGAAGAGCATGAGAAGAAGATTACCTCTAGATAGGGAAGAGAGGTGGGAGGGAAAGGAAGGGAGAAGGGCAATTGCACGGAAAATGTAAGGAGACCCTCATCGTTATACAGAATACATGTATGACAAAGTGAGGAAAAAGGAAAAAAAGTGTGTCACATTAGATTGGGTAGAGAGAACTGATGGGAAGGGAGGAGAGGGGAAGGGAGGAAAGGAAGGACAACAGAATAAAATAGACATTATTATTGCTGTATGTATATACATGACTGCATGACCAATGTGATTCTGCAACCTGTACACTCAGAAAAAAGAGAAATTATACCCCATCTGATTCAAATGTATGATATGTCAAGATCATTGTACTGTCATGTGTAACTAATTAAAACAAATTAAAAAATAAAATGCATTCAGGAAAAAAAATATTAAATCAAGCTATGAAATAGTTTGCAGGAACATGTCATGCAAGGAAAAAATCCAAACCAAACCAAACAAATGATCCACTTTCACACACAAATAAGCAGCACTAAGAAAAGAAATATGAACTGTTGTAGATTAGAAGACCCAGAAGTTCCACACCAACCAAATATCATGTATGGATCTCTATTGGAATGTAATTAAGCAAACCAAACATGAAAAGATATTTTGATAACCTTTCAATTTCAGACTTACAGAAAGCTTGCTACAGTACCAAGAATCCCCACATACCCTTCATGTGTTAAGGACTTACCATGTTTACTTTATCACTCTCTCTTACACTGCTGGGAATTGAACCCAAGTTCTTGCAAATGCTTAGCACATTCTCTCCCAGTGAACTATGTCCCACCCTTGAATAATATTTGTAATATCTTTATGGTCCCTTGTTTTAAGACCATGATGAAGTCGACAAAAAGAAATGCTCATATGTAGATTGAGTTAAGTGGGCTATTTTGACAGCTGAGCCGAAGTGTAGATGATATATTTTGTAATAATTCTCCTTCACTAGCATTTTATCTATTCTGCTTAGTTCTTTTATTCATGGCAGTAGTAGTAGAATTGAAAATCACCATCTCAATTTTTTGTGACCACAAACCTCTTTCAAAGCATCTACTTTTTGTGAAATCATAATGGGATTAATGGCTGGAAAATCATAGTTGATTTAAGCTACCCATCATTTCTGTCATTAATCGTGCATGTTTGCAGACAACTTGTTCAGACTTAACTGTTAGTGTCGTAAAGGATACAACTTCATCCAATGCAAAGATAATTGTAGCTCTCTGTGGTTCACTAACTGGGCATTGAATCCCCATTTTGAGACTAGCAAAGTGTGGCAGGACTCACGTACACAAGGAATGGAGTGATGAGTGGAGCAAGTTTTAGGAGCTGTGGTCAGAGAAGGAGGTGGAGGCCAGGTCACCTAGGGTCTCCTTTTAATTCTTAGTTGGGAATCTTTTGGAAAGGCTTGAGCAGAGGAGTGAATGTGTGAGGAACTCTGGTGTCAATTTGAGCCTCTAAGAAAAAAGGGGGTAATGTTCTCTGTAGAATTCACCAGCCCTAGTCCAATCCACATACTCATGTGTATTTGAGAATTCAGTAGGTTGTCAAGCATTGCATCAGGGGAGGAACAGATAAAGGGCTGAATCTGTTGTCTAAAGAACATAAAAGTGATCAGACATGAAGACAACACCTTCTGTGTCCTCAACAGAATCCAGAAATAAGAGCGCATCCACAGAAGATAGATTGATGTATGTGGTGATATTTTTCAGAGAACTATGTAAGAGTTAAGTATGGTTAATATCCAGAAATCATAAGGTGATTTATAAAATCATTAACAGAAATATCTTACCAGGTAGCAGTGAGACCACTTCAACAAGAACGGGCTTCACTTGAAGTTTCGTCTGATTGTCACCTTAATTTAGAAGAGGAGACACAGGAATTAAGAAGAAACTAGATCAAGTCACAAGTCAAGTATGTATGAAATTGGACATTTAAAATCTAAAATATAAAAATTTTAAACAATAAAAAGCGTTTTAGGATACTAATTTCAGTGCCTAGCATTCTTTGGTTTTCCATTATACTTGCTTTTTATTATGATTTTTTATTATTCTCTTGATTGAACTTATTATTTATTTGATTTTTTTTTCAGTACTGGGGATTGAACATGTAAAGAGTGAACATTCTCATATTAATCTGATCATTCTGATGCTACCTGACCATATGAATGTTGAACTGAGGAATGAAGAATGGGGAAACCCGAATCTCTGTTACTCAGGCACATTGATAATTAACTCAGCATTCAACAATGGGCAAATTATATTTCAAAGTAATGTTTTAGTAAACTGTGAAATCTTTGAGAGACAGAATATAATAATAATTCATTTTGTTCCATTTGCTCTAGAATTTGTACCTAGACTTAATAGAACTTCTGCAAACATTCCAGTAAAAACATCAAGTTATTTTATTATCATTTAAGAATATTTTGTACCTTGGGTTTTACTTTTTTTAATTCTGACCTTATATTTTTATTTTATGTTTTTATAAAGCGTCTGTATTTCTGGTTTAACATTTCAAGTTTGCTTTTATTTATCGTTTCTACACATTTAGTTTTACATGTTTCTTAGTCGTGCTTTTTAAATTATTTCTGCTTTTTGAACTTTATATTTAATGTACTCAGCCTGGTCAATCATTGATTAGTAAACTTATATTACTCATTTTTAGACTTTCAAAAATAAATAGAAGACTATGTTTTTTCTCAGTACAACTTTACTATATTCACTGTAAAATATTTCTTTGTAGCAAAATATGTTGTCATTATTCCAAATTCCTCTTTAATCCAGGGGCTATATAGAAAAATGAATTGTTATTTTTTCCACTCAAGTGTATTTAGAGTTATTTGTTGTTGGTGATAATGGGCATTACCATGTATACATGGAATACACAAATTCACAAGGTTGAATAAAATTAGCATATATTAAATTTAAAAAATTGAATCTTTCTTGGCTCCTACAACTAAATTTGAATTTAGTTGTAGTACGTACCCATTGGATTTTGATGTACTCTCAAACTAACCAAACTATAATATAATTTGGCCAATGTCACTAACACTCCCCGCCCATCCCTACCTCCCGCCCCTAGATCTTTTTCCTTTACTGATCTCCCTTTTATTTTCATGATTTTGTTCCAACATTTCTTTACCTTTTTCCTCTCTAGCTCCTGCATGTGAGAGAAAGCAAACAACATTTGACCTTCTGAGTTTGATTTATTTTGCTTAACATAATCCATTTTGCTGCAAATGACATAATTTCATTTTTCTTTCTGGCTGAATAAAATTCCATTGTGTATATTCAGCACATTTTCTTCACCCTTTCACCTTTGATGAACACCTAGGCTGTTTCCATAATTTGGCAATTGTGGATTGTGCTGTTAAAAAGATGGACATGCATGTGTCACTGTACAAAGATGACGTTAATTCTTCAGGATAAACACTGAAAGATGGTATTGCTGGGTCATGTGGCAGTTCCATGCCTAGTATGTTGAGAAACCTCCATACTGAGTAGTGGTTGTACTAATTTACCATCCCACCAACAGTACAAGCATTCTTTTTTCTCCACATCCTCATGTTATATTATTATATATGTATTCTTGATATCTGTCATTCTGACTGGTTTGAAATGAAATCAGTGTAGATTTAATTTCCGTTTCCCATATTGCTAGTGATGTGTGGAACATTTTTCATAAAGTTGTTGGCCTCTGTTTACTTTATTTGCCCACTTACTAATTGGGTCATTTGATTTTTTGTGTGTGTGTAAAATGTTTAAGGTTTTCATATACTTTATGTATTAATCCTCCATCAGAAGAGTAGCTAGCAAAGATTTTCTCCTGTTTTATAGGCTCTGTGTTCACATACCTAGTTATTCCCTTTGCTGTGGAGAAGCTTTTTCATTGGATGTCATCCCATTTATTAATTGCTGGCATTATTTACTAAGCTTAGGGGTCCTAAAATGTTTTGTTATATTTTTTCCACTACAATGGAATTAGACTTTCTTTTTGGTGATGATAATGTCTGTGTGTATGTGTGTGTTTGTGTGTGTGTATGTGTGAGAGTGTGTGTGTGTGATATACAATTTCACAAAGTTGAATAAAGTGAGCACATATTAAGTTAAAAAAATTTTAAACTTTCTTAGTACCTACAACTAAATCTGAAGTGCAAGTGCACATCAATTTGAGTTTTATGTACTAAAACTGCCCAAATGACAACTGATTAAACATTACCCTAACAACCAAGTGTTTGTTAATAATTTTACGGAATTAAATTCACATTATTAATGGCTTACTTTTATTTTCCAATTTTTATTTCTAAATATGTACCTAAGAGTTTAGACAGACATTATTTTGCCACATCAAGACTGTGGCTATAGCAATGTTTTAATGTATTATAATTATTTTAGTGCAGTCAACCTTATATACTTTTTCTAAGTTTTCATTTTAAGCATTGACATGTTTTTTTTTTCCTGATGAGAAAGAATGTCTAAAGCCTTGAAATATTTCCCTTTTTGTTTGGTTCTTCAACTTTAATTTTTTGGAAATAATTTTAAAATAAATGTTCCAGGTTCTATTAAAAAGAACTTTGTTTCTCTGAACCATTTGAGCATAAATTTCTGAGACTTGCCATCATTCTAAAATATTTCTTCTAAGTCAGAACATGCTCCATAACTTCCAAACAACTTTCACAAGAAAAAGTTAATACTAATACATTCTATCAATCACTTAATCATCAGATTCTTTTGAAGTTTTGTGACTTGTCTAATAGTGTCCTTTCTAGCCAAAGGGATTTCATTTGGATCTGGAGAATGCACTTAGTATTGTATTCCTTAGATTCCTGAAGTCTCAAACATTTCTCAGTCTTTCCTTAACTTTCATGACATGGATGGAATCTTTTAAGGACATCTCTTTTAGAATTTATCTCAAGTGGATTTTTTTCTGTGTTTTTTTTTATTATTACACTTAGATCACACTTTCTGTGAAGAGTATCAAATAATTTTGTGATTCTCTTCGAATCCCATCATGTATCCTATAAGTTTACTTTTCCCATTACTGATGATGTTAACCTGGGATCACTAAAAAGGGGAATCTTGAGATTTTTCTCTTGTGTGATGTTGTCTTTTCACCTCATAATTATTTCATGTTTTATGGGTATATAACTTGAGACTATATAAATGTTTGTGCTCCTCATGCAACTTTGAATTTATTCATTTATTTTACCCATATGGATCCAGGGCTTATCTTATTCAGTGTACTATGTGTTAATATCATTTTATACTCATTTTTCTTTTTATAAATGCCCTGGTTTAATAATTTCAGACTTATAGACATTATAATGCAAAGAATTTCTAGATACTACTTCCCAAATATTAACAGTTTATTATTGTTGCTTTATCCCTTCTCCACTATTCTTTTTTTCTAATTTTTTTGTAGTTGTAGATGGATAGAATGCGCAGTGCCTCACCATGCTAGACTATTTCATTGAGCTATAGTCCCAGCCCTCCACTATTCTCTTTTTGTAAATAAATATAAATGTAGGTATATAACATAGTGTAGTTTCTCTGAAACGTTTGTGAGTTACACATGATACTGTATTATTTCTAAATATGAGGGTCTCCTAAAAGCAAGGTATTATATAACTGCAATATAATCACCAAAACCAGGAAATTAAAATTAAACTAAGAAGATCTAATATATAAACTTCATTTAGATTTGCCACTTATCTCAGCAATGCCCTTAACAACCATAGTAAATCCAAGATTAGGGATTTTCACAATTTGTGATTCATTGTGTCCAGAGGTCTTCTTTCTTTAGTATCCTTTAATCTGGGACAGGCACTGAGACTTTCTGTGCTGTTCATGACATATATAATGTTGAATGGTATAGGTCAGTAGTCTCATGGATTTTTCTTCAGTCTGGGATCAGATGATGTTACCTGATGTTTGGATTCAGGTTCAGCCATCAAAGCAGAAATGTCCACTAGTGATGTTGAGTTCTTCCCAATGTAGCATATTCAGTCTTCACTGCCAGACCCCTGATTTGATGAAGCAAGCAGCCATGTTGAGGAAGCCCACATGGCTGAGAACTATTTACAGCCTCCAGGAAGAGCAAGCATCCTCTAGGACTTAAAGGAAGCTTCTAGTCAAATGAGCAAACAGCTGGTGGCCTCAGTTACACAGTCACAAGAAACTATGGAGGCAAGTACTTGGTTTTGTGACTGGCCAATATTGACTTTGACTATATGGTTAAGGAGTATCTGCCAGTTTGGTCCATGCTATAGTTTCTATTTTCCCTTTGTGCTTCATAAACATCTTATGCAGAGATACTTTGAAACTCTGTAGAAATCTGGCTGGTCTCAAAATATCATCCTCTAGATTTAGCATTTCATTGATAGTTCTTGTTTGAATCAAATTATTACCATGGTGATTTACCCAATGAGGATGTTCTTATTCTTTCATTTAGTCAATATAGACAAATACAACAAAACACAAATGGGAGAGAAGAGTAAGCTTATTGTTTTGGTATTTTGCACACCCCAAATTTGGGTAATGGTGGCCATTTCAAGGTGATTCTATGTTTATGTGTTGTGTTCTCACTCATTTTTGAGTACTTTCCGACTCTCTGGCACAACAACATTTCCCCAGATCATCTTGTATTTTCTCTACTTTGGACCCAGAATCAGTCATTTTTTTTTTTTCCCGAGAATCTCTGATTCACATTCAGGGAGAAAGATGTGGGCACTATTTGTTGTAGTTGTGAATATTGCCCTTGGAGTTGTTGTGTTAACCACATTTATTTTATATTATATATAACATACAAAGCTGAATATATGTTTCATATAGATAACATGCATAAAGGATATGTAATATATGTGTTAGGAACATTTATACAAATCTATTTCACATATATATGCGTGTGTTCTAAGTGCATTTATTATAGTATCTATCATATCAAATTGGAGATAATCTTATTACTACTCAATAAGAAAACCATTCTATTTTCACATCCATATCAATGTAGTATGCAACCATGTTTAAAATTTTAGAACTGTAGAGAATAATAATAGTGTGAAGTATAATTAAAGCACTCTAGATAGATGACACATCTTAAGCAAATTTATTTCAAATACCTGTAACAATTGCTAAATTGCAAAAGGAAGCTGCCTGCTACTGGCACTGTACCTTGTTACTAGAATAATAATTGGTTGTTATATTTTTGGTTTTTGTTCCCAGTGCATGAATGCTCATATAGAGGGCCATCAAATTAATCTAAGTGTCACTCAGAGATTGCCCATGGGGATCCATGCCCCACTAATACTTCAGTGTATTTAGTAAAGCATATTAAATTGGTACTTTGACATACGAAACAAGGGACTTAAAGGGACTTTGATATACTAAACAAGGAGTTGACGAAAGTTTTCTGCAGAGCGCCAGGTAGAAAATAGTTTAGGCTGTGTGGACCAGAAGTTCCTCTGTGGGTGTAGTCTGATTGTGCTATAAATGTTAAGTGAAGGTATGTGAATGTAATCCAACACAACTTTATTTTCAGGGATAGAGGCATAGTACAGTGGTAGAGCACTTTCCTAGAAGGCATCAGGCTCTGGGTTCACTACAACCACTGCAAAACAAACAAAAAAAAAAAAAAAAAAAACCTCCATTTACAGAAAAAGGCAATGAACTAGTTTGGGTGTAGACACACTAATTTTCAGATCTTGTGTTAAACCCAAGGGACTGCTAATGCAGGGAATCTTCCTTCAGTGGCACTCTGCATGCATGTCACGTTCCTTTTTATAGATGATGGTGTGCAAATAAACCATGTGCAAACCATGTACAATTCACAAAATTTCATTTTATAAAATAAGATTATTTTCTGAATCTCTCTCCCTTGGTTACTGTTATTAAATGTAGTATCTCAATATGATTGCATACTTCGTATATTTGATTAGCTTAAAATATCCTCAAATTAAAGTACTTTTATCATTCAAGAAATATTGCCCTCAAATTGTTTTTAATATGCTCTTTATTCACAAAAACTAGTAAATAGATTTAATAAGAAATTGGTGAGATACATTCAAGGGGGTTTTGTTTAGTTTATAATTTTATGAACTTATTACTTAAAACCTTAGTCTAGTATTTTTTGGTACCCCATATATGTAATTTTAAGACTCTTTGAAGTGTTGTAAATATATTGCATGATTATTATATCAGAATTGAAAGGTACAGTTAAACAAGATAAAAATTAGATCACCCACAATTATGCCATTTAGTTTGAATTCATTGAGAAGGAGGGTCTGTACTCCCTGACTTCATTGTCCTTTTAAATCCTTGAGTCAATTCCAGTGCATTCACTACCATTCAGCCATATCTCAGGCTCTTCGTTCATTCTTGAACTTGCTAATGATTTGTTCACAAGTACTCCTCTAACTTTCTACTACCCAAAGTTACCATTGATTTTCACGTTAGCAAATCTAGACAAAACTTCATTCACCACATTTTACATTTATACACTGAACAATGAAAAAAGAGCATAGACTCCATGTAAATTAGCAGTTCTGCAAAATGACTTCTCTTTCACAACCACACCTAGAGGTATGGACAGCCCTCCATCCCATCCAAATAATGTTAGTACAACTAAGACAACATCAGTACAGAGTGCAAAAGTAAGAACAGCCTTATTGAAAGTGGGGAGGAACAAGTACCCAGAACAGCCTATTCTTAAGTGGACACAATCTGGTATAATCAGGAGAAAATAATAAATTCTCAATGTTCTCCTTGGGAGTCAGAAAAGGGAACATAAATCCAACATTCTGGTGTTTCAGGTGATTGCTTTCTTTCTCCTGTGACACAGAGAGCTGAAATAGGGGACCCTGAGAACAAGAGAGAATTTGGCAACTGATTGAGCACCTGAGTACTGCAGACAGACACCAGGAATAGTAGGTTATGCATTTGTGACAGAAGGTCACAGCTCTCTGCTTGGAAGGCTCAGAGAATTTTAATTTCCAGAAAGAATGGAGAAGTCATGAAATATCTAGCTGAGATTATTAGTGAAGGTTTCCCTGTATGGATATCCAAACAGAAATAGTTAGTCACAGGTATGTCAGTTTAAGGAGCACTACAGGATAAGTCAGAAGACAGAGCAGGTATCGTACACAAACCTGACAGATTTAAAATAAGACATCTTAGTATTTATGTTAAGAGATGAGCAAGAGTGACAAAAACATTCTCATGTTAAAAGTATCAAAAATATTACTAAAATGAAAGAAATGAATGACTTTGGAAATGTAATATCAGGAATAAATTGATAAAACATTCAAATAATCATTGAATGTGTGGCTCTCAATCTTCTTTTTTTCTTCTGCAGTAATGATGGAACCCAGGACACCATGCCCTTGACAACAGTCCCAGGCCTTATTTTTAGTTTCTTTATATTGAGACAGATTCTCAATAATTTGCCCATGATACTTAAATTTTGGACTTCTCCTGCCTCAGCCTGGGTAATCTCTAGGATTTCATGCATGCACCACTGCACACAGCTTAACAACCTTTAATTTTTTTTCTTAGTTGTAGACAGACACAATACCTTTATTTTATTTGTTTTATTTATATATGGTGCTGAGGATGAAACCCAGAGCCTCACATGTGCTAGGCAAGCACTCTACCACTGAGCCACAACCCCAGTCCCTTGTCAATCTTAATTAAGGGGGAGAAAAAGGCAAGTGAAACTACAGTAATAGTAAAAAGAAATAAATAACCACAGGTCTGGAAGAGTTTTCTGAATGTTTTCATTAATATCTTACACATAATATCGGAATTTTCCTTTTACATAATCATACATACATAGAACATTAATTGCCTCCACTTCAGTCCCCGGTACTACTCGTTTCCCAACTCTCCTAGTACCCCCTTTCCCATACTTCTAATCTACAAGCCTTCCTTCAATTTATTTGAAGTGTCTTAAACTACTGATTTATAGATAAAGGTGAAATTCATTCATTGTACTTTATTTACATATATGTCCATAGCATTGGTCAAAATTGTTTCTTTTTCTTTCTTTTTTTCTTTTTTCTTTGTCTTTTTCTTTTTCTTTTCTTTTTTTTTTTTTTTTTTTTTTTGGTACTGGGGTTTTAACACATGGTCACTTAGCCACTGAGGCACATTCCCAGAATATTTTTATGTTTTATTTGAGACAGGGTCTCCCTAAGTGGCTTACAGATTTGCTAAATTGCCAAGGCTGGCTTTGAAATTGTGATCCTCAGCTTCCCAAGCTGCTGAGTGCTGAGATTACAGGTGTGCACCACCGGCACCTGGCAAACTGGTCAGTTTGGTTCCAGCAATTCTCAATTCTCCATTTCCCGTTCCTCTTCCCTGTCCCTCAACCCTTCTTGCTCTGCTTTGAGACTTTAAACACAATGTAAACTGATCAATAAAAACAGTTTGTAATCATGTCTGGGTATATTGGCAGTTGAAAATTCGTAACTCAATGTAGCTCTTATAGGAAAGTGAGAGAGAGGCGATCAGCTGTCATTGAATCCAGAAATGTGTCCAAACACAACAGTGATTTCTTGACTTTGCAGAAGACTTTAAGCAAGCCAAGGAGTATTCCTTCCAAAGGGCACTAGTTTCCTCAGCTCCTCCTGAGCCTATGCAGTAAGTAGTCTCTCAAGGAGCACCCTGGATTCTAGAGCAAACAATACGTGTTCTGTTTGACATAGTGCTGTATGAAGCACCATCTAGTTGGCCCAATGCTTTGCAAAATCACTTGGGATATTTGCACTGTCCATTGCAGTCAAAAGTGTTGGGCAAAACCAGATCCTTCTGAGGTATGTCTGGCCTTCAAGCCAAGGTCCTCCCTTATCAGGGAGGCCCCTCTTCAGTTCCACTGGGGTAGGGGAATGGCTTTATGGATGATGGTTAATGAATCAAGTAAATTCAGGAGCATGCTATCATAAAAGATGCAAATGAAACTGCAAAGCCTAACTCTACACACACTGTGAATAATCACTACTGCAGTTTCCAGGACTTCCTAACAGTATATGTGCACTGGAATATTTACCAAAGTGTCTTTGCCCAGTGGAAAATATGTCACTAAGGAAATTCCTACCGGCTTTTGTTTTCCTATGGGAATATTCTCCATGAACCGAGGTTATAGAGTGAGGAGTTCAGAGAAAAGTTCTGTTTCTAACACCTAATACCATCTTACTAGTGTATTCTGGGCTGGAAGACATATTCTATACATTTATAATACAATTCTGGAAAATTCCATGCTATTTGGAAAAATGCATCAAACATCTGACTTATTAATGAAGAAAAACAAACGTTTAATTACAAGCACTCAAATGTCAAGTGCAAAAGTTGTGACTCAACCACTGTGAGAATACATCCTGTCAGATTTAAACTGTTTGATATAAGGATATTTACTTTCTTGGGCTTATTGTTCTCTTCTACATGAACAAATATCTCCAAATCAAATGGAATCATACATTCACAAAATACACACTATTTCTTACAAATAAAAGTGTAAACATGCTTTTATGATTGTTTTCTTTGAGAACAACAGATGTTTGAGCAAGGCTGTGTTAGAGTCTAGTTGAGGTTTTTTTTCAACTCAGAATATTCCAGTTTCACAGAGTATTTGGGAAACAGTGACCACCAGTGAAGAGGCTGGTAGTACCCACAGACTGATTGCAGCAAGCTTCATAATACTGGGCCCCAGCAGTCACCAGGAACGAGGAACTTGAAACACTGACAAGTAGTCTGGGAGGGTGAGGCCAGAACCTGTAGGCATGAAGCAGGTGAATATGAGAGCAGGACCATGTAGAGCAGATACCATCTACTCTGAGTAAGGAGGGTACCTGACCCCTGACCTTGGGGCCACTAGGGTAAAATTCACACACCTTGAACTCCCATTGTTTTCTGCAGTGTATTGTCTCATAGCACTGAGAGGGATTTGGAATCCCTGTCAATTTGTTCTTACCAATTTTGTATTTGTGTTAGCAAATTCTTAGTGGAAATTTTTGTAGGATTTCAGGGTCAAAGTACATGCCATGCAAAGGATTCTTATTTACATTGACAATATAGAGATGATTTATATTTCCCGCCATTTTTATTTATTTTTTGGCCTTCAAGCCAAGACTTGATTCTCTTTTAGTTTTCTTCGAGGGAGTTTCATCCCTCTACTGGTTCTGATTCTTTTTTTTTGCATGAAATATTTCATTGAGTAAATTTCATAGTGCAGGCTTTTGGTTATTTGAATTCTTTTACATTTAGTATGGAAGTTTTTTATTTCCTTTTCAATTCTGAAGGACAAATTTTGCTGGATATGTTAATCTTGGTTGGTTTATATGATTCCAAGCCCTCCCTGCTTTTAGGGTTTGAACTGTGAATGCATTCATTTGAAATTCTAACTGGTTTTCTTCAAAATGTGACTTCCTTGTTCATCCTGAACCTTTTAAAATTCTAACCTTAGTCTGTATATTAGGCATTTTATTATAGTGTGTTTTGGAGAAGATCTTTATTGATCCCTGCTATTTTGGGTTATAAGAGGCTCGATATTTGGATTTCCATCTCATTTTAAATGTTTTGCAAATTTTTGGTATATTGAAGTTTGTGCATTCATATATTTTGTATTTTGGTGCCTTCATCTATGCCAATGATTCTTTGTTATCTAAGAATATTCAAGTCATGGTCTCTTAACATCTTTATTGTTGACTTTATTTTTAAAATTACACACTTTGCCGTCAAGGTCTGAGAATCCATCTTCAGAGTGGTCTAATTTATTAGTGATGTTTTCCACTTAATTTTTAATTTGGTTTACTGAATCTTTTCAGGATTTCTCTTTGATTCCTTTTCAGAATCTCTTTTTTGAAATCATCTTTTACTTCCTGTATTTTTAAACTCCTTACATATTTTTGGTTCACTGAATATTTTAACTATGAACTTTCTTAATTCTCAACATTTTATTCACTGTGGTGTCAATGAGATCAGTTGAAGTGTTGTGGGTTGTTTAGGATGGTAGGTTCACTTGTTTTTTATATTTGTGTGTACCCATCTTCTGAGATGATTATTACCTCTACTATTGTTTTTTGTACCAAGGATAGAACCCAGGAGCTTAACCAGTGAACCTCACCTCCAGTCCATTTATTTTTTATTTTGAGACAGAGTCTTCCTCAGTTGCCTAGTGCCTCATTATGTTGCTCAGGCTGGCCTTGAACTTGTGATCTTCCTGCAAAAACACCCTGAGCTCCTGGGATTACAGGCATGAGGCTCCACACCTAGTTATTATTTCTACTTTTAAACAAGAGACAATTGAGTGAGCTTCTTTGTGTAAGTGCCCTGGGCTGGGTGAATATCCAGGTATTGACACTCCCATTCAGCATGTATCATCTGCTGTTCCCAATCTCGGCATAACTGAAGAAGCCCTACACCAAAAACCCCAAACCTGAAATCCAGAACCTCTGAGCACTGACATGATGCCCCAAGTGGAAAATCCCACACCAGACCTCATGTGATGGGTGCAGTGAGAACACAGGCACAAGCTGTGTGTGGCACACACACCCATGATCCCAGCCACTCTGAGGCAGAGGCAGACAACAAACCCTAGACAGCACTTCTTCCTCCAAGTCTTCACAGTGAGGCTGCCCACAAGGTGGCCATCTTACCTTTTCAATCAAGTATAAAGCCCAGTGCCAATAATTATGACAAGCAAGCATATCCGAGTCCTGTGGAAAGAAAAAGAGAAAGAAACAGCTGGCAGCCCCAGGAGAAACCAGTACCATCCTGTGCTGCACAGAACCAGTCACCTCCGAGGGCAGCCCAGCAGCCCCGCCAGGCACCGGCTCCCAGGCTGTCCTGTGCTGGGCATCTGTACACTACCTTATGGTCTTCAGGGCTGAGGGGCAGCAACCATCACTCCTGCTTTTACAGAGGGGAAGCTGGGGCTGGGGCAGGTGGATGCATTGTCAGCCCCCAGCTAGGAGCAGCAGTCCTTGTATGGGCCACCAAATGCCGCAGTCTGGCTGGGCACAATTCACGAGCCACTTATCAAGCAGGAATGAACTTTATTTTTAGAACGCACACGCTAAAAAGCATTTTTCACTTTTTTTTTTTTTGGTACCAGGGATTGAACTCAAGGGTACTTGACCACTGAGCCACATCCCCAGCCCTATTTTGTATTTTATTGAGAGACTGGGTCTTACTGAGTTGCTTAGCACCTCACTATTGATGAGGCTGGCTTTGAACTCACCATCCTCCTACCTCAGTCTCCCGAGCCACTGGGATTACAGGTGTGCACCACCATGCCCGGCCATCTTTCACTCTTGATAAGTGGGAGTCATGTGGATTGTGGGTAGTTTGTGACCAGTATACTTAGTATCTTCAGAGCAAACTTCACACTAATAAACCTTAGGTCAAGTGGAACTTGATGAAAAAATTCTCTACTGTTCTCATATTCTGGGTATAAAATTGTAGTAACATTCTGGAATAGGTTCATATTCTGGGTATAAAATTGTAATAACATTCTGGAATAGGTTGGGAAATGAGTTATTAAAGATGGTAAAGTTACTGTTACATTATGTAGGAGAAGAAGAGATTAAATGGACAGAAAGAATGAAAGAAAAAATAAAAATAAAAACCAAGTTAAAAAGAAAGATGGATGGAGGAATTTGTGTTAGTGGCAGATAATGTAAGAGGGGAAAGTGGGACTAAGAGGAGCAACTCTGACCTGGGAAAACAAAAATAGAATTGTTTCCAATCTTTAAAACATTACAAGAATACAATCAAATATTGACGAGGGTGTAATATTGGTAAAAGATAACATTTATTGATTCAAAATAAAAAGATCAAAACTGATATTAGTGCTCTATGTAATATCCAAGCCAAAGTGGAAAAATTTCTTATTGAGTCTTGCTTGTTTGGATTTCACCAGAATTTGGGAACTTTAGAAGATGTCCACCAATCTTCAGCTTTAAGTCTATGTTTCTCTGGGTGTGGCAATAGTGTGCACAGCAGCTCTAAAAAAATTTTAGGAGGCTCCCTCCATCTTTGGTATATTTGGGTCCCTATTAGCTTCCTGTTGGTTCAGAGGAGAGGGCACCTGATTTTCTGTGAGTAAGCAGCCTAGTTATACCATGTTAGGAGGTATAGTCTTGTGTGCTCTGCTGAAGAAAAACTCCATGTATCCAGGGCTGTCAAATCCAGGGTGTGGAACCAGTGTATATTTTGGAGGGTGTAAGGTGTGGCAGTGTAAGTTAGAGGTATTTTAACTTGTTTGATATGATGCTGGGTGGCCCATGGGGCAGAACGGTACATGGCAGCACCCCTCTCTGGGGTGCACAAGTCAGTATCCTTGAACCTGGGCACACTGGGAGGTAGACAGTGTTTGTGGGATGTAGTGTCCAGTATGCATGTGGTTTTCTGCTGGCCACTGTGGCTTGACAACCACTGTTGGGGCACAAGAAGAGTTCTTGCCCCAAAAGGCCTCCCAGTCCACAGAGTGTTTGGGACAACAGAACCCGCCTTAATAGAGACCCTTCCAGATTTTGACAGGTTAATGGGGGGAAAAATAACTTACTTATTCCTGGAACAGGCCTTTGACGTACATCTCTTTCATTGGCTGGTACCCATCCCTAATCAGTAGGCTATGGGTAATTCTCTATCTTATGATGTCCTTGAACATCATCAAGCTGAGCTTTCTCTCCTACTTCCCAAGACTGGACATACCGTACATAATGCTGATCTTAATGCCTTGCTGACAGAGATAAGCTCTTGCTGTCCTTTTTTCCCAGAAAGTGGGACACTAAATTTGAAAGACTGGGAAAAAAAATAGGTGAAACACTTCATGAGAAGCCACAAACTTCTATATCAGTCCTTCAAACTTGGTTTCTTTATAGAGATGCAATTGACAAAACCTCTCTTTTTCAACCTACCTGCTCTTCTCTTTCTGTGCCTAACTATGCAGCCCCTTTAAATCCCCTGCTGCTCCTCCTGCAGCTGCACAACAGCCCTGGCAACAACATTCTGCCTGGAGTTGTCCTGGAGTCTCCCATGCATATATACAACTCTTCTGACAAATTCACTGCCATTGCCTCTGTGGCTGGCTGAGTCAGACGCCCAGCCCCAGCTAGTTCCCAGTTAATTTAGTGTTTCAGACAAGCTATGAAAGAGGGGGAATCTCATAGCTTACCTGTCTGTCCTGTTCAGATAAACTCTGCTAACCAGCCAAAATATGAACAGTTACCTTTTGCTATATTGAAAGAGTTACAACCTTTAAATGAAAGGGGAAGTACAAGATTTGACTCTAATGTCATTGAAATTGTTTATCAGTTACTATAAGTAGACCTGAATTAACTATTTAAATGAGCAGTCAATTACAGGGTTATCAGACACAAATACTAATGTCATGGTAATACTTTTATGGTATGGCTTTATGCATGGGCTCAAGAGGCCACCCAGTCTAGGGCAAAGAAAATAAAAATAAAAACTATCCAAAGGCTCCCTGGGGCTACCAGGCTCTATCCTTTCTAATCCACAACAAATCATCACTTATATTCAACTGTATATGGAAAATGTTACTAGATTTGCAAGATTTAAAACAAAAAAGAAAGAACTCTCCACAAAGTATATAAATTGCAACACCATGCTTTAAGAGAATTATAAAAGAAAAAAATGGTTACAACAGTTTTACTTACCTTTCAACTTCTGCTGGATCTCTAACTTTTCTAGCCTTATATTTAAAATGTAAATTACAGGACCTACAAGATTTACTAGACTTATAAAAAACTAAGCCAAAAGGAGAAAGGTGTCTCTCTTAAATCCAAACTACTTGGGTAGCTGTCTATGTTCAGCTGGCTTTCTTGACTAATTCCTCCCTAATGTTACAGCACAGAAATACAAAAGGAAAAACATTCTAAATATACAAGCTTTCTTTTTTTTTAAAGAGAGAGAGAGAGAGAGAGAGAGAGAGAGAGAGAGAGAGAGAGAGAGAGAATTTTTTAATATTTATTTTTCAGTTCTCGGCAGACACAACATCCTTGTTTGTATGTGGCGCTGAGGATCGAACCTGGCGCACGCATGCCAGGCGAGCACGCCACCGCTTGAGCCACATCCCCAGCCCACAAGCTTTCTTTTTGAGAAAAAGTTTTTTCTTTTTTTTTTATTGGTTGTTCAAAACATTACAAAGCTCTTGACATATCATATTTCATATATTTGATTCAAGTGGGTTTTGAACTCCCAATTTTACCCCAAATACAGATTGCAGAATCACGTCGGTTACACATCTACATTTTTACATAATGCCCTATTAGTAACTGTTGTATTCTGCTACCTTTCCTATCCTCTACTATCTCCCCTCCCCTCCCCTCCCATCTTCTCTCTCTACCCCATCTACTGTAATTCATTTCTCTCCTTGTTTATTTTCCCATTCCCCTCACAACCTCTTATATGTAATTTTGTATAACAATGAGGATCTCCCTCCATTACCATGCAATTTCCCTTTTCTCTCCCTTTCCCTCCCACCTCATGTATCTGTTTAATGTTAATCTTTTCTTCCTGCTCTTCCTCCCTGCTTTGTTCTTAGTTGCTCTCATTATATCAAAGAAGACATTTGGTATTTGTTTTTTAGGGATTGGCTAGCTTCACTAAGCATAATCTGCTCTAGTGCCATCCATTTCCCTGCAAATTCCATGATTTTGTCATTTTTCAGTGCTGTATAATACTCCATTGTGTATAAATGCCACATTTTTTTTATCCATTCATCTATTGAAGAGCATCTGGGTTGGTTCCACAGTCTAGCGATTGTGAATTGTGCTGCTATGAACATCGATGTAGCGGTATCCCTGTAGTACGCTCTTTTAAGGTCTTCAGGGAGTAGTCCGAGAAGGGCAATAGCTGGGTCAAATGGTGGTTCCATTCCCAGCTTTCCCAGGAATCTCCATACTGCTTTCCAAATTGGCCGCACCAGTTTGCAGTCCCACCAGAAATGTACAAGAGTATCCTTTTCCCCACATCCTCTCCAGCACTTGTTGTTTGACTTCCTAATGGCTGCCAATCTTACTGGAGTGAGATGGTATCTTAGGGTGGTTTTGATTTGCATTTCTCTGACTGCTAGTGATGGTGAGCATTTTTTTCATGTACTTGTTGATTGATTGTATGTCCTCCTCTGAGAAGTGTCTGTTCAGGTCTTTGGCCCATTTGTTGATTGGGTTATTTGTTTTCTTATTGTTTAATTTTTTGAGTTCTTTGTATACTCTGGATATTAGGGCTCTATCTGAAGTGTGAGGAGTAAAAATTTGTTCCCAGGATGTAGGCTCCCTATTTACCTCTCATTGTTTCTCTTGCTGAGAAAAAACTTTTCAGTTTAAGTAAGTCCCATTTGTTGATTCTTGTTATTAACTTTTGTGCTATGGGTGTCCTATTAAGGAATTTGGAGCCCGACCCCACCATATGTAGATCGGAGCCAACTTTTTCTTCTATCAGATGTAGAGTCTCTGATTTGATATCTAGCTCCTTGATCCACTTTGAGTTAACTTTTGTGCATGGCGAGAGAAAGGGATTCAGTTTCATTTTGTTGCATATGGATTCCCAGTTTTCCCAACACCATTTGTTGAAGATGCTATCCTTCCTCCATTGCATGCTTTTAGCTCCTTTATCAAATATAAGATAGTTGTAGCTTTGTG
Organism: Marmota monax; assembly: GCF_021218885.2. Taxonomy (NCBI): domain Eukaryota; kingdom Metazoa; phylum Chordata; class Mammalia; order Rodentia; family Sciuridae; genus Marmota; species Marmota monax. The sequence goes on from NW_026693344.1 coordinate 3,951,206, forward strand.
GATTAGTCTCTGTGTCCTCTATTCTGTACCATTGGTCCACCCGCCTGTTTTGGTACCAGTACCATGCTGTTTTTGTTACTATTGCTCTGTAATATAGTTTTAAATCCGGTATCGCTATGACACCTGATTCACACTTCCTGCTTAGAATTGCTTTTGCTATTCTGGGTCTTTTATTTTTCCATATGAATTTCATGATTGCTTTATCTATTTCTACAAGAAATGCCATTGGGATTTTGATTGGCATTGCATTAAACCTATAGAGAACTTTTGGTAATATCGCCATTTTGATGATGTTAGTTCTGCCTATCCATGAACAGGGTATACTTTTCCATCTTCTAAGATCTTTTTCTACTTCTCTTTTTAGGGTTTTGTAGTTTTCATTGTATAAATCCTTCACCTCTTTTGTTAGGTTGATTCCCAAGTATTTTATTTTTTTGAGGATATTGTGAATGGAGTGTTTTTCCTCATTTCCGTTTCAGAAGTTTTGTCGCTGATATACAGAAATGTCTTTGATTTATGCATGTTCATTTTATATCCTGCCACTTTGCTGAATTCATTTATTAGCCTAATAGTTTTTTTGTAGACCCTTTTGGGTCTGCTAGGTATAGAATCATGTCAGCTGCAAATAGTGATAATTTAAGTTCTTCCTTTCCTATTTTTATGCCTTTAATTTCTTTCATCTGTCTAATTGCTCTGGCCAGTGTTTCGAGAACTATATTGAATAGAAGTGGTGATAGAGGGCATCCCTGTCTTGTTCCAGATTTTAGGGGGAATGCCTTCAATTTTTCTCCATTGAGAATGATGCTAGCCTGAGGCTTAGCATAGATAGCTTTTACAATGTCGAGGTAAGTTCCTGTTATCCCTAGTTTTTCTAATGTTTTGAACATAAAGGGATGCTGTACTTTGTCGAATGCTTTTTCTGCATCTATTGAGATGATCATATGGTTCTTATCTTTAAGTCTATTGATGTGGTGAATAACATTTATTGATTTCCGTATATTGAACCATCCTTGCATCCCAGGGATGAATCCTACTTGATCATGGTGCACAATTTTTTTGATGTGTTTTTGTATCCGATTCGTCAGAATTTTATTGAGGATTTTTGCATCTAGGTTCATTAGAGATATTGGTCTGTAGTTTTCTTTCTTTGAGGTGTCTTTGTCTGGTTTCGGAATCAGGGTGATGTTGGCCTCATAGAATGAATTTGGAAGAGCTCCCTCTTTTTCTATTTCCTGAAATAGCTTGAAAAGTATTGGTATTAATTCTTCCTTAAAGGTTTTGTAAAACTCTGCTGTATACCCATCCGGTCCTGGGCTTTTCTTGGTTGGAAGTCTTTTGATTGCTTCTTCTATTTCATCTATTGATATTGGTCTGTTTAAGTTGTGAGTATCCTCCTGACTCAGTCTGGGCAAATCATATGATTTAAGGAATTTATCGATGTCTTCACTATCTTCTATTTTATTGGAATATAGGTTTTCAAAATAATTTCTAATTGTCTTCTGTATTTCTGTAGCGTCTGTTGTGATATTGCCTTTTTCATCCCGTATGTTAGTAATTTGAGTTCTCTCTCTTCTTCTCTTCGTTAGCATGGCTAAGGGTCTGTCAATCTTATTTATTTTTTCGAAGAACCAACTTTTAGTTTTGTTAATTTTTTCAATAGTTTATTTTGTTTCAGTTTCGTTGATTTCTGCTCTGATTTTAATTATTTCTTGCCTTCTGCTACATTTGCTGTTGTTTTGCTCTTCCTTTTCTAGGGCTTTGAGATGAAGTGTGAGATCATTTATTTGTTGGTTTTTCCTTTTTTTTGAGGAATGACCTCCAGGTGATGAATTTCCCTCTTAAAACTGCTTTCATTGTGTCCCATAGATTCCAATATGTTGTGTCTGTATTATCATTTATCTCTAAGAATTTTTTGATTTCCTCCTTTATGTCTTCTGTAACCCATTGATCATTCAGTAACATATTGTTCATTTTCCATGTGATGTAGGATTTTTCCTTCCTTCTTTTATCATTGATTTCCAGTTTCATTCCATTATGATCAGATAAAATGCATGGTGCTAAGAGCCAAGTATATGATGCATGGCATTTTTGGTCAAAAGGTGACGCCAGCTAGCCATTGAGATGATATGATTATGTTAAGATTTGCATTCATATGGATATTGGACTCCTGCTGTTCACCTAGGCCGGCTACGGGACTCCTGGAGAGTTCCCATTGGTTGGGGAAGTACAGTAGGAGGGAGTTCCAGAGGAGGAGCTCTCTCTGCGGTCCGGGAGGAGGCCGCGTGGGTGGAAAAAAATCTTCCCGGGCGCGTACCGGACATTGGTGGCAGTTTCAAAAAATAAAGTTTGTTCCTGCTTGAGTGGCTCGTGATTTTGTGCCCAGCCAGACTGCGGCAACTGGCGGCCCGCACGGGGAATGCCTGAAGCTTGGAGGTGAGTAAAATTGCTCGCCCCTGAGGGAAGGCAACAAAATGGGTGACCATTTCAAAAAACAATGTGTTCTCGTTTTGATTTATCTTGTTTTTGTTTCAAGCTGCCTATCCCTAGAATTTTCTCAGGCAAACTGGGAAAAATGGTTGGCTCAAGGTTTGAAGTTGTTCGGCCCTGAGAAAGAGAAAATTGATACAACTATTCTTTGTTCGGTTTTTGTTTCATTCTGTTTCGGTTTTGTTTTATGCTATCTTATTGGGTTGCGTTACCTTTATAGTAGATTAGAAACTAGTAAAAAACTAACTGAAAGACTGTTAAGTAAACTGTTAGAGGTCCAGACTATGGTAGAAAACATGTTAGGTCAAGCGAAAGAGAAGGTCTCTCAAGCTAGTCAGACAGAGGAAGGTTTGAAGAAAGAAAGCTTAGAGGAAAAACAACCATCAGGCGGGGAATTACAACAGGAGGCTGCTACTAACCCTGTTCTATCACCAGAGGGCGTAATTCAACCAACAGCTCCATCTACAGCTGAGCGGCCCTCAACTCCCGTAGTTGATGGACGGAATCCTGAGGCAGGACCCCAAAGATTAGCATGCCCTGTACTTGAGCAGGCAGGATGGCAACGAATTCACCATGCTTTAGATTTCAAAACAGTGAAGCAATTAAAGGAGGCTGTAACAACCTATGGGCCACAAGCCCCCTTCACTGTGAGCATGGTCGAATCCATTACCAACTTAGACATGACGCCAGCAGATTGGGCTAACATGTGCCGATCTGTGCTAAATGGAGGACAATATTTGTTATGGAAGGTTGCCAATGAGGAATTTTGCATGGAGACAGCTAGGCGAAATGCAGCAGCCGGTTACCCTCAAAGAAATCTAGATATGTTATTAGGAAAAGGACCTTATGAGGGTCAACAGCAACAAATTGAATATGATCCTGGCATATACGCACAAATTGCTGCAGACGCAGTTAGGGCATGGAAAACTTTACAGGGGCATGGAGATTTACAAGGACAATTATCTAAGGTAATACAAGGAGCTAATGAACCTTACGCTGAATTTGTAGATAGGCTTATTCAGACAGCTTCTAGAGTATTTGGAGATGCAGAACAGGCAATGCCATTTATAAAACAACTGGCTTATGACCAAGCAAATTGTTGCTGCAGAGAGGTCATCAGACCATGGAAACATGAAGATTTAAACACATATATTAAATTATGTAGAGACATTAATGAACAAGGGCAAGTCTTAGCAGCAGTACAACAGGCTTTAGATGCCAGGCCAAAAACATACTATAATTGTGATCAAACAGGACATTTTAAAAGGAGTTGCCCCATAGGAGGAGGGTTTAACAAGGCTAGGTATCAAAGGAATAGAATACCGGGTATTTGCCCACGATGCCGTAGAGGGAAACATTGGGCTAATGAATGCCGTTCTCAAACCACCATAGAGGGTATTCCGTTATCAAAAAACAGACAAGGACCAAGTGTTTACCCACGATATCGTGGAGAAAGGCATCGGGCTCCATTGCCAAAAAACGGACTGGAGGGCCCAATGCTCCGGGGCCCAAAACCACAAATATACGGGGCAATGGAGGAACCCAGCAGCACCATCAAGGTAGTGCCCAGGACGCATTATCCATTAAATCCCTCATCAGACAAACTAGAGGGAGCGCAGGGTTGGACATCTGCACCTCTGCCAGAGCAGTACTAACTCCAGAGATGGGAGTTCAAATCATTCCCACAGTAGTAAAAGGACCTCTTCCCCAAGGAACAGTAGGCTTATTATTGGGATGCAGTTCTTCAACACTAAAAGGACTTATGATAAGTCCTGGGGTAATTGATCCCGATTATGAGGGTGAAATAAAAATTATAGCTAGTTCTCCAAGAGGTATATCAGTAATTTCACCAGGAGATAGAATAGCACAGTTATTAATAATACCCAGCCTACATGATAAATTTTCCAGTCGTACTGTAGAAAGAGGTTCCAAGGGATTAGGCTCCACAGGTGTAGATTGGGCTATGCTGTCTTTAAATCTAGATTCTCGCCCCATGCTAAAACTAAATGTTCAAGGACATGACTTTATTGGGCTACTGGACACAGGTGCTGACCTTAGCATAATATCTCATCAAGAATGGCCAAAACACTGGCCATTACAACAAGCCACTCAAACGCTTCGAGGCCTAGGAGTGGCAACTAATCCCCATAGAAGTGCAATGGTATTAGATTGGAAGGATCCTGAAGGATGTGAAGGAACTATACAGCCCTATGTATTGGATCATCTTCCTATAAATTTATGGGGACGAGATGTCCTAGATCAATTAGGTTTGACATTAACAAATAACATCAATCCTAATGCGCCCACTACTAGGGCTAGACAAGGCTTTAGGAAAGAAGAAAGATTAAGAGAACAAGAACAAGGTATGACAGCAGCAATTCAAATAGATCAAGAAACAAATAGACATGGATTGGGTTTTCAGAAAGGGCCACTGAGACAATCAAAATTACTTGGAAATCAGAAAGACCAGTGTGGGTTCCTCAGTGGCCCCTGACTAAAGAAAAGATACAAATAGCCCATGACCTGGTCAAACAACAATTAGCGGAGGGACATATACAACCTTCCGTATCTCCCCATAATACTCCCATTTTTGTCATTAAAAAGAAATCTGGTAAATGGAGATTATTGCAAGATTTAAGAGCCATTAATAATGAGATGGTTATTATGGGACCTGCTCAATCAGGGATTCCCCAATTGTCTGCTTTACCAAAAACCTGGTATGTTTTAGTTATAGATATTAAAGATTGTTTTTTTTCAATTCCAATTCATCCCGAGGATAGTCCACATTTTGCATTTACTATCCCTGCACTAAATCATGAAGGTCCTGATCAAAGATATGAATGGAAAGTACTCCCTCAAGGGATGGCTCATAGTCCAACTATGTGTCAAATTTATGTTAACAAAGTAATCCAGCCACTTAGAAATCAAAATCCTGAACTACAAATATTTCACTATATGGATGATGTGTTATTGGCACATAAAGATAAAAACACATTGCTAGAATGTTATGCCACACTTACAAATTTATTAAAAAATTATAATCTAGAGATAGCAATAGATAAAGTACAATTAAATTTTCCAATTAATTATTTAGGAGTTCTATTATCCTCAACCATGGTCCGTCCACCCAAAATTCAAATACGAGTAGATCAACTCAAATCACTTAACGACTTTCAAAAGTTATTAGGAGACATAAATTGGATAAGGCCTTATCTAGGCATACCAACAGGAGAGTTGGGACCTTTATTTGATATTCTAAAAGGTCCATCAGATCCAAATTCACCCCGCATGTTGACGCCTGAAGCAAGAAAGGCATTAAAAATCATTGAAACATATATGGAAAATATGCATTTGGATAGAATTGATATAAGTTTGCCTTTATTATTTATTGTACTGCCAACAAAAAATATTCCTACAGGAGTATTTTGGCAAGAAGGTCCATTATTGTGGATACATTTATCTTATTCTCCTAACACTATTCTTACTAGGTATCCTGAGGCTGTAGGACAATTAATACTCAAAGGAATAAAAGCAGCCAAGGGAGTGTTTGGGATTTCTCCCAATAAAATTATTACTCCATATACTATAGATCAAATAGTTAGCTAATGAGTTAAATACTTGGGCAATAATCATGTGTAAATCTAATGTTTCATTTGATAATCACTTACCGTCTAATCCTTTGTTGTCTTTTTGGTCTAAACATCCTGTAGTTTTTCCAAAGATGACAAAAAAAAAAACCCTATCATGAATGCTCCAAATATATTCACTGATGGGTCAAATAATGGAACAGCAGCAGTAGTTACCTCTGATCAAACTTTTACATTTTTAGTACCCAAACAATCAGCTCAAAAGGTAGAGCTTAATGCAGTATTACAAGCTTTTATGATGTTTAAAGATTCTGTATTTAATTTATTTTCTGATAGTCAGTATGTAGTTAATGCTATAGTATCCCTTGAAGATGCTGGTAGGATTTCCCCTTCTTCTACTGTTTTCTCTTTGTTTTCCACTATACAAAGTCTAATCTGGGACAGAAAAGATCCATTCTTTATAGGACATATCAGGGCACATACAGGATTGCCTGGAGCCCTTAGTTTGGGCAATGAGTTAGCAGATAAATCTACACATGACATACATATTTTCTCCACAATAGAAGAAGCTATAAATTTTCATAAAAGGTTCCATGTCAATGCTAATACTTTACAAAAGCGTTTTAAAATAACTAAAGAACAAGCCCGACATATAATAAAACAATGTCAAAATTGTGTGACCTTTTTACCACAAGTTAATCTTGGAGTCAATCCTAGAGGATTGATACCTAACCATATTTGGCAGATGGACGTCACACACTTGCCAGAATTTAGAAAATTAAAATATTTACATGTTACAGTTGATACTTCTTCCAGATTTCTGATGGGCTCCCTTCATGCCAGAGAAAAAACTAAAGATGTTATAGCTCATTGCTTACAAAATTTTGCCACTGTGGGCGTTCCAAAACAGTTAAAAAACGATAGTGGTCCTGGTTATGCGTCCACCTCTTTTAAACAATTTTGCTCATCATTTGGCATTACTCACATAACAGGAATTCCATACAATCCACAAGGACAAGGCATAGTTGAAAGAGCTCATCAAACTATTAAAATGTACTTATTAAAACAAAAGGAGGGAATTGGAAAGGGGTATATATCCCCCAAAGATAAACTTAAAATAACCCTTTTTACTCTAAACTTTTTAAATTTGGATTCATCAGGGCTTAGTGCTGCGGAAAGACATTTGTATCCAAAAAATGTACATAAGCCTAAGGTACTTTGGAAAGATATTCTAACAGGACAATGGAAAGGTCCTGACCCAGTGATAGTCTGGAGTCGGGGCTCTGTTTGTGTTTTTCCACAGGAAGAACAGCAGCCGATTTGGATTCCAGAGAGACTAACTAAAACAATTTCTACAGACCAAAAGGAAGATGATTCGACTCAAATCCATAACAGCTGATATCCAGATCTCCAGCTTGGCTATTCTTACATCTGCGACAGTGATTAACCAGGATGCTTTTTTCAATATCTATTTTATTATTGCTTTTTCCCACATCATAAAGTTCTATTTTATTTTTGAGCTCATACAGACCTAGGTTAATGTTTTTTCTGATCAGTTTTATTTTTTGACTGTGGAGTTTTTGAACATTGCAATGGAGATTTCACCTAGGTAAAGCTACAAGGCCTTTACTATTGTCTTATGTGTTATATGTTACGTGTGCACACTTCTGTTTTGTGTTGTATGTCTGTATGTGTGTATGTCCATATATCACATATGAGGAGCACTCATGCACATGGATCCAAAAAAAAATTTTTTTTTATTATTCACGTGATTTTAATAGTTTAATTTAATTTGGGTAAACAGCTGTTGAGGATTGTTTTAATATATGAACAAATAGAAGGTTAACAGATCTGTTTGTTTACTTTCACCTTTCCTTTTCATTATATTTAATAATTCTGTTCAGGATAATGTAAATTGTTCTAAATATTGTTTTCTTAGTACCTGTTGAAATGTTACATATTTTTTTTTAGCATCATTGTCAAAATTCCTATTTTCATCCCAGTGCTGGTGAAGACAAAGATAAAACCAAACTACAACTTCTTCGAAAGTTATCACAACAAACCATGTAAACTGATACATCAATGATTTATAACTCAACAAGTAATGCTCAATCAATGAGTCAATTTATTTTGGAAGGATATGGACATATTGATAGATTCCTCTGCTTTGAACTGCTTACAGAACTTGCCTGGACTATGTATCACTTGTATGCTTTGTGATCTATTTGTTGATGCAGCGAATTATGGTAGTGCTAGCGTATCTTTGCTGATGTGTCACCAGTGATGTAATTTTTCCTAGAAGCCGTTAATTGACTTGGTGTCATGACATTTCTGTATCCTCCTCCCTTCTACTAGTGATGGTCTAATTTTGGGGGCCAACAGAGGTGAGGTAAAGAACCTCACCCCCCCACCGGCACCAAGGGACAAATTTGGGGGTCAACAGAGGTGAGGCAAAGAACCTCACCCCCCCACTGGTACATAGGCCTATCCACAAGTATGGCTATATGCTGGAACAGTAGTCAGTGACGGGTATGATCCAATTGCAGTGGTATCAACCTAAGACAGGAGGCTGACGCCTAAAAGTCAGTTTTCCGATGACGGGTAAGAACCATATGTTGAATTGGACAAACCTAACAGGCACGGTCCCTAGCCAGATTGCTTGTTACTTAAACAGAAGAGGGGAGATGCTAAGAGCCAAGTATATGATGCATGGCATTTTTGGTCGAAAGGTGACGCCAGCTAGCCATTGAGATGATATGATTATGTTAAGATTTGCATTCATATGGATATTGGACTCCTGCTGTTCACCTAGGCTGGCTACGGGACTCCTGGAGAATTCCCATTGGTTGGGGAAGTACAGTAGGAGGGAGTTCTGGAGGAGGAGCTCTCTCTGCGGTCCGGGAGGAGGCCGCGTGGGTGGAAAAAATCTTCCCGGGCGCGTACCTGACATTGGCGGCAGTCTCAAAAACTAAACTTTGTTCCTGCTTGAGTGGCTCGTGATTTTGTGCCCAGCCAGACTGCGGCAGCATGGGATTATCTCCACCCCTGTATATTTACTGAGGGTTGCCCTATGGCATAATATATGGTCTATTTTTGAGAAGGATCCATGTGCTGCTGAGAAAAAAGTATATCCACTTGATGATGGTTGATATATTCTATATATGTCAGTTAAGTCTAGGTTGTTGATTGTGATATTGAGTTCTATAGTTTCTTTATTCAACTTTTGTTTGGAGGATCTGTCAAATAGTGAGAGAGGTGTGTTGAAGTCACCCATAATTATTGTGTTGTGGTCTATTTGATTCTTGAACTTGAGGAGAATTTGTTTTATGAACGTCGCAGCACCATTATTTGGTGCATAAATATTGATAATTGTTATGTCTTGTTGGTGAATGGTTCCTTTTAACAGTATATAATGTCCTTCCTTATCCCTTTTGATTAACTTAGTCTTGAAGTCGATTTTATTCGATATGAGGATGGCCACCCCTGCTTGCTTACGAGGACCGTGTGCGTGGTATATTTTTTCCCAACCTTTCACCTTCAGCCTTTGTATGTCTTTTGCAATCAGATGTGTCTCCTGGAGGCAGCATATTGTTGGATTTGTTTTTTTAATCCATGTTACTAGCCTATGTCGCTTTATTGGAGAGTTTAAGCCATTAACGTTTAGAGTTACTATTGATATATGGTTTGTACTTCCAGCCATGTTTGATTATTTATCTTCTTTTTTTTTATTTAATTTAGTTTGTTTCTCCATGGTTAGCTTTCCCCCCGCCCTCTGTTTTTATAGAGGCACTTCCCACTGATGGTTTTGGTTATTGTTTTTCATTTCTTCCTCGTGTAGTGTTTTGCTCAAGATGCTTTGCAATGCTGGTTTTCTGGCTGCAAATTCTTTTAGCTTTTGTTTATCATGAAAGATTTTTATTTCGTTGTCGTACCTGAAGCTTAATTTTGCTGGATACAGAATTCTTGGTTGGCATCCATTGTCTTTCAGTGTTTGAAATACGTTGTTCCAGGATCTTCTCGCTTTCAGCGTCTGTGATGAAAAATCCGTTGTTAACCTTATTGGTTTACCCCTGAATGTAATCTGCCTCCTTTCTCTTGTAGCTTTTCATATTTTCTCTTTGTCTGTATATTGGATATCTTCATAACAATGTGTCTTGGCGTTGGTCTACTGTGATTTTGTGTGCTCAGTGTCCCGAGTGCATCTAAAATTTGTATATCCGTTTCCTTTTTTATTTCTGGAAAGTTTTCTGTAATTATTTCATTCAGCAGGCTACTCATTCCCTTGGTTTGAATCTCTGTACCTTCTTCTATCCCGATGACTCGTAGGTTTGGTTTTTTTATGTTATCCCATATCTCTTGGATGTTTCTCTCGTGATTTTTAACCAGCCTTTCTGAGTTGGCTAGGCTCTTTTCAAGATGATGTATTTTGTCTTCATTATCTGACATTCTGGCTTCTACTTGCTCCTCTCTGTTAGTGATACTCTCAATTGAGTTTTTAACTTGGTTTATCGTTTCCTTCATTTCTAGAATTATTGTTTGATTTTTTTTTATAATCTCTATCTCCTGATAAAGATGCTTAACTTCTTCTTTTATCTGTTTATGTAATTCATTTTCAAAGTGTTCTTTCACTGTTTGGATTTGCTGTCTCGTATCTTCTTTAAGGTTCCATTCCATCTGTCTAAGGTATTCCTTGAGTTCTTTATATGACCATTTTTCTGCTGACTCTAGGTCCTCCTGAATATTTAGGCTGTCCTTCATTGTTTGTACCCCTTTTCTTCCTTGCTTTTTTATGCTGCTCATGTTACTTCTTGTTCTGTTTGACTGCTGAGTTACTGTTTACTCTTATAAATTTATTTGGTGCTTGGGAGGAAAGATATTAGAAGAGAAGGGAAGAAGTCACTAAAGAGAATGAGAGTAGGCAGGTAGAATTCAAGGAAGGGGGAATAAGAAAATTAAAAAGAAATGAAAAGACAAAAGAAACAAAAACAAAACACACACAAAAAAGTTAGAAAATAGAGAAAGAAAGAAAAGAAAAAAAATTTTTTACAAAAATAATAATGATAATAAAAATAATGAAAATTAAAATTAAAAAAATTATAATAATAAAAATTAAAAAATTTAAAAAAATTAGAAACATTAAAAAAGTTAAAGAACAACAACAAAAAAATTGAAAATGAAAGAAAAAAAAAGAAAAAGAAAAAGAAAAAAAATGATAATAATAATAATAAATGCAGTCATAGAGTTCGATTAATTTCTCTTCCAGTAGGTGGAGCTGTGCCCACTGGGTCAAGCTTCTCCTCTCACTAAGTGGGAACCAATCACTGTGTAGCAGCTCTTCCTCACAGACTGGGCGGGTCTCCAATCCTGAGTGCCTAGGGCCTTCTCTTGTGTTTCCTCAAGCCAGGCCGCGCTCACCTGTGATGCTCACCACAATACTGGCTACGTGCCATGTCTGCTGCTCCTGGGAGCCCTGTTGTGCTGATTTCAATGCAGTTATCTCCTCCTCCCGTGACATCAGTTCTCTGCCAAGGTGGTATCACATGTAAATGGTGACCGTTCGTTCCCTTTGCCGGGTGACCAATGCAACGGGTGGGTCCTGACTGTCTCTCCCAATCCCCGTTTCAATCCTGTGGCCACTGCCTATGAAGGCTTGGTTGGTTTTTACCTCTGAAAGTTCCTAAGGGCCAACCAGTTATTTCAGCGGGATCGTTAGTGCTGAGTCACAAGAAGCAGGCGAACCGGAGCTTGGATGCAGCCGATCCGGGCTCGGTGTGTGTTTTCTGAGGGGCCCAGCCTGTACACCCCAGATCCACGTCAGCTCAGCATTGCCTAGTGATCCTGAGCAAACAGCATTTATACAGTTTACAGCTCCCTATGCCCGTGCAGTTGAAGAGGTCAGAGACTTGATCTCTTCCCGCCCGCTGCCATGTTAGATCCTCTCAATGATATTCATGTTGCCCTTACAGCTTCCTGGCATAAGCAAGTTCTTGGGATTATACAAACTGCTGCTTCTGTTTCCAGTCCAGATTTCTAGAAATTAAACCCTGCCGCCGTCGCCTCTTCCCCGGGGCCACGCTGAGGGGCGCCGTGCTTGTCCGCGACCGTAGCTGCGCCGCCCACCAGTCGAGAAAAAGTTTTTTCTTAAAAATTTCACAGGCTTCCAACTGACTCTTATCTAACTACAAGTACACTCTGACCTGATAAAGTCAGTATTACGGCAATATAGGTTTTTAAGTATTCTATTTAAGCTGATGTATTTTTCTGATCAGTCTTATTTCATCTAACTATACAGGTTTTTACATTCTGTCTTTATCCAAAGGCCAATTTCTCCAGAGTTAACTCTCACATACATTTGAAATTTTTTTTTAATAAATCCTTAGGAAGATATGGACTTGATGATGTTGGGCATGTTTCTGATAAGCATCACAGACAAATAGCTGCCTATCTGAAACCATTGATTTCAGTATCCATCATAGCTGTTAGGTATTAAACCTAGCATTTCCAATTACAGAGGCCTATCCTATGTCTATATATTATGTACTTGATATCAAAGTTGACATTTAGACAAAGGAGCGTTCATGAATAAAAATTGAAATTAAAAAATGAATCCAAATAACTTAATTCAAATCAAGTCATCAAATAAAAATATAAATGTCTTTAAAGTTCTAACTTATGGGTTTTTCTAGTGACAAAAAAATAAAATTTTAATTTCTAAAAAAATGTCAATGATATAATGTCCATTACTTCTAAAATTTTTCTTCAAGAAAACAGGGATGATTAATACTTTTCAACATGTTTTTCCTATGTTTTCATGTTACATTTAAAATAGTAAGTTAAGTTTAACATAAAAGGGATTAATCATCAAGAGTTTAGTTTCTTCAATATGTAAATTAAAAATTACAGCTAATGCCAAACTGATCTCTCAGTTTTTCCAGTTGTTAAAGGAACAGAATGCTACCTCCTTTTTTTAATATAACTCCTTTTTTAAATAGGCTTTACAGAAAATTAAGAAGGATTATAAACAATAATGATGGGTCAAATTTCAATATCTAATGTGCCATTGTCATTGCTTTTACAACAGTAGTTACTATTATAACCAAAAAATTTATATATATATATATATATATATATATATATATATATATATATATATATATACACACACACACACACATACACACACACATATACATACACTATCTATATAAAAATACTATGAAATTCAGGGTCGCAAGTGAGCCTTTGCAACATAAATAAATATTAGTCCTCACTTTTCAGGCTATGATATTTTGCCTTTTACTGACATGTATACTCAATTAATTACTAATGATCATATTGAAATTTTATCCTTAACAGGCATAGACATTTATGTTTTATACCTTACTTATAAAAAATTTCATATCTCTACCATCAAGTTATATTAACAGATATTTTAACACCAATTAATTCTTACATGCCTCACTTACACATACTTTTTCTTCCTTGATTTCTACTGTTCCTCTTGTAGATGAAATAACAATATATACGGGTGGAGGTAAACAAAAAATAATAATGTTGGTTCTTATTAATGAGAAATAGACTATTATACCCTACCTCAAATCTCTCCACAACAAGCTAAGTTAACTACCATTATCCTGGCACTAAGACTATTTTTTAATACTTTAAACATTATTACAGATTGGCTCTCTCTTGTCCATCAAGGAGGTCCACGGAACAGGGTAGAGGATGTGGCTGCAGAGTCGCTAATCAGAAAGCAGGTCTCATTTTATTGTGCAATTACTATATATATATATATATATATATATATATATATATATATTCAGGCAGTAGCTAAGCAGAATTCAGGCAGCCACCAATGCAATTTCTTCTAACTGTCCTTCCAGCGACCAATTCAGGAGTAGGCCATGGAGCAAGTGCAGAAACTGCAACACATGACCTCATGCCCAGGGCTGTGCCTACAGGGTAAGCGGCCTGCCACTCATGCACCTAGCATGAGCAGAGCGGCCTGCCACTCAGACACCATTAACCTATGCCATGTATGCAGTAGTCCATGCATTTGTCCCCACAGATAACTAAACTTGTTCCTCTTATTTTTATAGCTGTGTTATGTCCTCATTTGGATTCCAACTTACTATCTCTTTTTTAACCCTCTATCTCCCTCTCATATTAAAAAACCACACAAAAATTGCTGGACCTTTGACTAAAGGTAACACTCACGCAGATAAAGCTGTGAAATCCCTTTGTCTTTTAAGATGCTATAAAATACCACGGATTTTTATCATCAAAATACTTGAACACTAATGAAGATGTTTTCCATCTTTTTACAACAGGCTCATGCTATAGTTAACAACTGTTCTCAGTGTGTACCCTTCTACACCCCTATGTGGAAATCTATAAATCCACAAGACCTACATTTCAATGTACTTTGATAAATGGATGTTACCCATTTCCCTCCTTTTCATCCTTGTTCCTTTCTTTATGTTTTTATTGATACTCATTCTGGGTTCATTAGGGCTAGTGCCCATATGTCTAAAAGGGTATCTGATTACATTTCTTATTTATTAGTCTGCTTTGCCACCATGGGCAACCCTGCTTATTTAAAAACAAATATGCCCCTCCATATACATCTTGTGCTTTTTCACAATTTTGTAATAATAAAATATAATTTTAAATTATAAAATTCCTCATAATTCTACCAGACAAACTTTGGTTAAATGAGCATATCATACTCTTAAAACTTGCCTGTAGGCAGTTGAAGACAGGAAATCATTAAAATTAGAGCTGAAATCAATGAAATAGAAACAATTGAAAAAATCAACAAAAAGTTGGTTCTTTGAAAAAAATAAAGAAAATTAACAGACCTTAGCTATGCTAGCGAAGAGAAAAAGAGAGAAAACTCAAATTACTAGCAAACTTGATGAAAAAGGTAATATCTCAACAGACACTACAGAAATACAGAGGATAACTAAAAATTACTTTGAAAACTTAAACTCCAATAAAATAGAAGATATTGAAGGCATCAACAAATTTCTTAAGTCATATGATTTGCCCAGATTGAATCAGGAGGATATACACAATTTAAACAGACCAATATCAAGTGATGAAATAGAAGACACCATCAGAAGTCTACCAACCAAAAAAAAAAAAAAAAAAAAAAACCCAGGTCCGGATGGAAACACAGCAGATTTCTACAAGACCTTTAATGAAGAACTAATATCAATACTCTTCAATTTATTTCATGAAATAGAAAAAGTGGCAGCACTTCCAAACTCATTCTATGAGGCCAATATTATCCTGATTCCAAAACTGGGCAACAAAAATAAAACTTGAGACCAATATCTCTAATGAAACATAGATGCAAAATTTCTCAATAACATTCTGGCAAATCAAATGTAAAAACATATCAAAAAGATAGTGCCCCACGATCAAGTGGGATTCATCCTAGTGATGCAAGTTTGGTTCAACATACGGAAATTAATAAATGTAAATCATCACATCAATAGATTTAAAAGATAAGAAGCATATGATCACCTCAATAGATGCAGAAAAAGCATTTAACAAAATACAGCAATCTACATGTTCAAAATTCTAGCAAAACTGGAGATTACAGGAACATATCTCAACATCATAAAGGCTATCTATGCTAAGCCTCAGGCCAACATCATTCTAAATAAAGAACAATTAAAGGCATTCCCTCTAAAAACTGAAACAAGATAGGGATGCCCTCTTTCACCACTTCTTGAAACACTAGCCAGAGCAATTAGAAAAAAGAAATTAAAGGATACTTATAAGTAAAGAAGAACTTAAATTAGCACTGTTAGCTGACGATATGATTCTATACCTAGAAGACTCAAAAAGCTCCACCAGAAAACTTCTAGAACTAGTAAATGACTTCAGCAAATTATCAGGATATAAAATCAACACTCATATATCAAAAACATTTCTGTATATCGGTGACAAGTCTTCTGACAGGAAAATGAGGGAAACTACCCCATTTACAATAGCCTCAAAAAAAATAAAATAAAATACTTGGGAATCAATAAAAGAAGTAAAAGATCTATACAATAAAAACTACAGAATGCTAAAGAAAGAAATCAAAGAAGATCTTAGAAAATGGAAAGATCTACCTTGTTCTTGGATAGGCAGAATTAATATTATCAAAATGACCTGACTTCCATTAAGCACTATACAGATTTAATACAATTATGATCAAAATCCCAATAGCATTCCTCATAGAAACAGGAAAAGCAATCATGAAATTCATCTGGAAAAATGAGAGACCCAGAATAGCTAAAGTAATCCATAGCAGGAAGACTGAAGCAGGTGGCATCACTATACCAGACCTTAAACTATACTACAGAGCAATAGTAACAAAAATAGCATTGTAGTGGCACCAAAATAGGTTGGTAGACCAATGGTACAGAACAGAGGACACGGAGGCTAACCAAAAAAAATTATAATTATCTTATATTAGACAAAGGTGCAAGGAACATGCATTGAAGAAAAGACAGCCTCTTCAACAAATGGTGCTGGCAAAACTGTAAATCCATATGCAACAAAGTGAAATTAAACTTCTATCTCTCACCATGCACAAAACTCAAGTCAAAATGGATCAAAGACTTAGGAATACAACCAGAGACCTTGTGTCTAATACAAGAAAAAGTAGGCTCTATTCTCTATCATGTGGGATTAGGTCCCAACTTCCTTAAACAGACTCCTGTGGCACAAGAATTAGAATCAAGAATCAATAATGGGATAAACTCAAACTAAAAAGTTTCTTCTCAGCAAAAGAAACAATCTGTGAGGTGAATAGAGAGCCTACATCTTAGGAGCAAATATTTACCCCTCACATATCATATAGAGCACAAATCTCTAGGGTATATAAAGAACTCAAAAGATAAGCACCAAAAAAACAAATAATGCAATTAATAAATGGGCTAAGGACCTGAACAGACACTTCTCAGAACATGACATACAATCAATCAACAAATACATGAAAAAATGTTCATCATCCCTAGCCATTAGAGAAATGCAAATCAAAACCACAAGATTTCATCTCACTCCAGTCCAATGGCAGCTATTATGCATATAAACAACTATAAGTGTTGGCGAGGATGCGAGGGAAAAGGTACACTCATACACTGTTGGTGGGACTGCAAGTTGGTGCAGCCAATATGGAAAGCAGTATGGAGATTTCTGGGAAAACTTGAAATGGAACCACCATTTGACCCAGCTATTCCTCTCTTCTGTCAATACTCAATGGACAGCATACTACAAGGACACAGATACATCAATGTTCATAGTAACACAATTCACAATAGCTAAACTGTGGAACCCAACTAGATGCCCTTCAGTAGATGAATGGATAAAAAAAAATGTGACATATATACACAATGGAATATTATGTAGCAATAAAAAAGAATAAAATTATAGCATTTACAGGTAAATGGATGGAGTTGGAGTAGATAATGCTAAGTGAAGTTAACAAATCCCAAATTTAAAAATGCTGAATTTTTTTCTCTGATATAAAGTGACTGACTCATAGTGGAGTAGCATGGGAGGAATAGACGAACTCTAGATAGGGCAGAGGGGTGGGAGGAGAATGGAGGGGGCAGGGGATTAGCAATGATGGTGGAATGTAATAGACATTATTATCCATTATCCAAAGTACATGTATGAAGACATGAATTGGTGTGAACATACTTTATATACAAACAGAGATATGAAAAATTGTGCTCTATATGTGTAATAAAAATTGTAATGCATTCTGCTGTCATATACTTAAAAAATCAATTTTAAAAACTTGCTTTTTAAAACAAAAACAAAAAAAGGATAAACCCTCTCACAAATGAATAATGCTTTAAATATTGTTTTATTTGCAGTTAATGCACTCAACATGCAATACAAAGCTAATACTCACAATTGGACATCTGTTTTGGATAGACATTTTATTCCCAAACAGCCATTACCATAAATTTATATAAAATATATAGAACTCCACCAGACCCAGCATGACAAGACCTTATGCCTCTGATCACATGGGGGAAAGGATAGACTGCTATGCCGACACCCACAGGTCCAGTTTGGATTCCAGCTCAGTGTGTGAGACCTATCAGTTATAAATGGACATCAGGGACTTCACAACCTGATTCCCAAGTTTTGTTTGATTTTGCATGAGGAGAATCCCACCAAACAAAAGGACAATGATCACTCTCCTCAAAAGAAAAGACACACTGAAAGAGAATGCCAAGCTACTAGACTTCCAGTAACTTGGGTAGATACAAAATCATTAATAGCATAAGTTCAACAGCTGTTGGCTCAAATGAGGTTAAAATAAACTCTGAAAAACTTAGTTACATACTTTGGTCTTAAAAATAATGTTGTTCTGTTGTTGTGCCCCAGTTATGGAAATTTAGTACAGTCAGACTTCTTGACTTCTAAAACTCATTATAATATCTGGGTTCACTTGGCTAAAATTGTTATATACCTGCAAAAATGTCTCATGGTACCCACTGTTGTCTTAGCAGACTGTGTTTTTACCATCCCCACAGGATTTAATAAACTACCATCCTGCAAAACATATCCATAAAGATCTATTCCACTTGATGAAAACTGTGATGATTCAGAAACCTCTCTCTCTAAGGAAGAATTTAACACTTTGACATTTTCCTTAGTGGTATCCCTAGACTAGGTGTCAGGGTTTACAAAACCACTATATAAAACTTGCCTGTGCTGTGGTAAAAAAATATTAATCATACCTCTATGGCAATTAATATACTTAATGAAGAACAACAACATTGTCAATCCATACTTGACAATCAGGCTGCAATTGATTGGTTTTATTGCATCCTAAAGGATGTGAGGAACTTAATAATATGTGTTGCTTTAACTTAAATGATAACAGTAAATTCTATTTCAAAGGAGTTAGATTACTTTAATGATATCATTGATAAGACCCAACAAGATGATGGAGGTTGAGACTTTTTGGATTGTTAACTTCATGGTTACACAACTTTACTTGAGCCAAACAATTATTCATAGATGGATGTTCACTAATATTGGGATTATTATGTTGTGCTTGCTGTTGTCAATGCCTACCCTATTTTATACCTCCACCAACATTATATATATATATATATATATATATATATATATATATATATATATATATATATATATATATTTCATTTGACCCGAAAGGCCTTAAAAAATAAAAGGGAGAGATGTTGAGATGCTAACTATGGAAATACACAGGGAAGCATTTCCCTGGTTAGAATACTCCCGGAGGGCAAGAGGCACCCTGTTTCCCACCCTTAGAATGCCCTGTAATCTCTCTGAGGATCTAATAATACAGTTAATATATGTGCAATGTCTAGCTGACATGGCAATGACCTGGGATGCCTCTGTATTTAGAGCATCATCAAGCCTTGATCTTGTTTGAAGGCACATAACTGCTGGGAATAGAAGAACTTTCTTTGTTTGCTAGATAACTACAGTGTTTCACCAAGTTTCAGTGCTCCTGGAGCTGCCCACCTGACAGTAACTTCAGACAATGGACGTTCTTGAGAACTGCACAAAGCTTCTAACATTGCATATTGTAACTGCGAAATGTAACTGCAGAATAAGCAACCTTATTGATACTCTAAACAATAATGTGGTTATGGTACTAATGACCTAATGTAACCTATTGGTATAAATAATCTTGGCTGCTTGAACAAAGAGCCACTCTGCAACCTTCCCTGCCTCTGCACCTTGTCTCTGTGTCTCTCCTTATTGTCGTTATTCTTTACAGTGGTTATCCTCAAAAATGACCTTTCCTGGGTCCTTGATTCTGATGAATCTTAGTGGCACCTGGTACTGGCTGTCCAGGAGCTCAGGAAGGACTTCTTGCATTTCATACAGGATCCTTGGACTGCTATCAGAAGGCATTTGGTTTCATCCAGCTCTAAGTGAGCCTCCACTGCAAGCCCCACTCCCTTGGTTTGGACAGCAAAGAGGAACTCTCCTTCAAAGGGACTTGGAATCTTGCAACTCCAGTTCTGCTTCTAGTGCCTTCCCTTCCACCTTCCAAATCTCCACCAGCTTCTGGGCGGAAGGGCCCAGTGCTGACTGAGCACAGGCAGTGGGCCTTCCAGGGTCCCTTGGCCATGCTGGCCGCTCAAGTGCTGGCCATCATGCAGATGGGTGGGGGTTTCCTGATCCTGTGAAGTCAGCAAGCACCTAACCTCCTTGGTCCAGATCTCGGCAGTATAACTGAAGCCCTCAGCACAGGGTTCCAAGACAGGTATGGCCCTTGAAGTTGCTCGTGTCCACTGTGACTCTGTTGTGCAGGTTTGCTTGGTAATTATTCTTCATTTGTTAGCTGATACATGACCACTGAGTGGCTCAGACAGTGACTAAGTGATGAGACTAGGTTTGTTCTTCTGGATTTCAGAAGTATTGAAAAGCTCTAGCATAGAAGTCAGGGGCCTGTGAGACTTAGTAATGGAATCTAAATTAATACCAACAGATAAGTCTCTTGTCCGGAGCTTCTGGAAAAGGGTCTTCAGGTATAAAGCTCAAACCAAGATCCACAGGGCTGCATTTGAGGGCAAAGTACCAAGATCCACAGGGCTGCTTTTGAGGGCAGAGTACCAAGATCCACAGGGCTGCATTTGGGGCAAAGTACCAAGATCCACAGGGCTGCTTTTGAGGGCAGAGTACCAAGATCCACAGGGCTGCATTTGGGCCAAAGTAGCAACATCCACAGGGCTGCATTTGAGGGCAAAGTACCAAGATCCACAGGGCTGCTTTTGAGGGAAAAGTACCAAGATCCACAGGATTGCTTCTGAGGGCAAAGTACCAAGATCCACAGGGCTGCGTTTGAGGACAAAGTACCAAGATCCACAAAGTTGCTTTTGAGGGCAAAGTACCAAGATCCACAGGACTGCTTTTTAGGGAAAAGTACAAAGATCCACAGGGCTGAATTTGAGGGCAAAGTACAGAAAATGAAGCATATCCTCATTCACGGGAAGCTGGTGTGGACGATAGAGACAAGAAAAACAGGTAATAGTGTCTGAGGGTCCTGAGGACAGGCTGCTGACCAGTAAGGCAGAAGCCTCCACCTTTCCCACTGGGCAAGGGGGCAGGAGGGAAAGGAAGCCAGCTCCCCTTTCACCAGGATGCTTGACTTTCCTGTGCTCACAGGCTCCTCAATACCTGGGATCTATAGACCTTGAGGACCAGGCAGACTTACTGAGCAGAAAAAAAAAAAAAAAAACTTTAGCCTGCTTCCCAGCCACTTCAAATTCTCCTAGAGAATGCTTGATTGACTACTTAAAAGTGATTTAAATCACAAAATTTTGCACCCGCACTTTGTTTTAATGTACACATTTTTAAAGTATATTATGTAAACTGTAGAAACATGCACTATGAGAAAAAACGTTTCCCATAATATTGCAACTTCATGGCAAAAATAATTCTTTGAATACCATCTGGAATCCATTTGCATCAGTGTAGATCTAAGTATATATGTTCTCTACTGAGGACAATTACAAGGACATTTTGAAATGGCAAGATGGCTCCTTGTTCTGTTTTTTGTTTCTAATGTTATTTCACACTAGCATATTTAGGGGTGCCATTTTGACTCTTAAATAGATTTTCCTTATTTCTTGTATGTTCCACTTGTACCCATTCATTAACTTCTGAAGGCTTACTCAGTGTTGCTTTAAGCAGCCAACCATCTTCATAACCAGATTTGTTGACAAGCCTGGATTTTCTGCAAGCGTTGCACTAATTGCAGTTACTTCCCGAGAGAGCATAGAATTCATTGGAAGCTTTCACACTTAATGAAGCCTTGAACACATCAGGCTTTTTCATTGCAGTCATGGGTCTCTGCTGTGCAAAGGGTGGCAAGGCAGCTGCCTTAGCCAAGCCAGGCACTGAGCCTTCCTGTCAGTGTCCTTTGGCCTTAGGGAGGTCCAGGCTACACCCTGGGAGAGGGCACCCCTGCCTGAGTTGGGGCCATCACTGGGGGAAATGGACCGCGGTGCTGTCACAGCTTGTCTCGGGGACCTTGAAAACAACACAGTGCATAAAGGGTATCCTTGGCCTCCCACAGGTAGCTCCACCTGGATGCAGCACCCCTGTGACTCTGGGCTACCTAGATGCTAGAACCCAGGGACTCTGAACCTTAGTCCAGCCCAGTCGGATCACAAGCCCCGACTACAATATTGTAGATGATAGTCTCCTGGCGAAGGCTGTCCATGACTGCGGGGTACAGCAAAGCAGCCTGGATGCTGCAGAATTTGGGAGGTGTCCAGTACTGGTCATCCACAACCCCAGGAAGGACTTCTTGCACTTCCATCATAAATTCTTGGACTGGCACTGGGAGGCTTTGAGATTCCTCCAGCTCTACCTGGGCTGCAGCTGCAAGCCCCGTGTGGCTTTGTGCAGCAAGGGGAGCACTCCTACAAAGGAATGGTCTAGTGGGACCTGCAGTCTTACACCTCCAGTTCTGTTTCCAGTACTGCATTTAACACCTTATATCCCAAATGTCCACCTAGCTGGTCGGAGGAGTCCAGAGTTGGTTGGAGAGCAGGTGGCAGGACTTCCAGGAACCGTTGGCCACACTGGCCACGACAATACTAGCCAGCCATTTCGCGCAGGTGGGTGGGGCTTTCTGGTCATGCGCAGTCAGCACGTTCCCAGACTGGCAGCCTGGATGATCATGAGTGGAGGAGGATCACTGAAGAGATCTAAGGTGACCTCTTTGGGGCTCACTGTGAATCCTAAGGTTCTCTTGAGAAACAACTGAGGTTTTCAAGACCTCCCTGAATGTCATTGATTTCTGGTCCATCATGATATATTATATCTTGGAGCTATTCATAGTATTTACAGGAGAAAACTCCTCTCCAGAGTGCTGGAATTACTTTGAGAGCTCAGGTTGTCCTTTAGGCTCTGCAAGCTCACTTGTGTTTAGCAGGGTTGTCTGTGAAAGACTATTCTGGCCTTGAAAGATACCAGACCTTGGAGCTGCCTGGTTCAGTTGCTGCGGCTGACTAGGTTGTCTCACCTCTTGGATTCCGTAGGCGGTGAAAGTGCTCTATGATCTCCTAATGAATCTTCTTACTTTCCCAGGACCCCTCTCCATTATGCCTGTGCCTTTGGACATTTGGAAGAAGTGGTCCTCTTAATAGAGAAGAAATGCAACCTTGAACTTTAGGATAATGACTACAACACACCTCTAAGGTGTGTAGTTAGTAGCCTAGGGTTTCTGCAGGAATTGAAATGCATAAATAAAAAGGGCTTAATATAATTTAAATGTAACTAATTCGTGAACCCTGTAAAATGTTTGGCTTGCATTTCTTGAATTTATGATACATTTCTTGGTACAATACCAACAGGTCACAGAACACCAGCATGAGGACTATGTAAATAGTCTTCTGGTTCATGATGTCGATCCAAATGTTCAGGACAAGGATGGTTACTCTCCTCTCCACAGTGCTGTCTTTTGTAGCAGCACAGCAATGGCAGAAAAGCTGCTTTCATACAATGCAAATATGGAATTCCAAAACAAGGTACACATCACCCGATTTTATTTCCAGATTATTTGAAGTTCATTTGTTTAAATAATGACATATGTAGGGTCCATTTTCATATTTCGAAGCTGAAGCACTCACTGCAGGAAAATGTGTTGAAATGAATGGACTGTTGAGAATTTTCTTGAAATACTGATACTTTAAAAGTATTAGAAGAAACAGCTTTCGTGTATGCACCAATTGCAAATATTTGTGAAAACACTGAATTTTAAAAGGTAAAACATTTCCTGTGTCCAAATTTTTTTTGCACCAAAATTTTTTTTCAAAATAGTGTAAAAGAAAGGAGGAAGTAAATTTTGCCTTGGAAATAAGATTTAATCTTAAAACCCAAACAAAACAAAGCATTTTACTATAAATGGTGATCTTTTGCTGCGGGAAAAGTTGCATAAAAGTTAATTATCTCTCTGTAGTAAGGCTTGGGAAGGAAAAGTGGAAAAGTGGATAATTTTCCAATGTGGAAATTAGATAATTAAGGAAAAAATACCAAGAAGAATTTAGTTTTTGTAATTTTTCTCAGTTTCTGTGTGTGGATGAAGTGCTATTCAATCTGGGGAACAATAATATTTAATTTAGGGAAGGAAGATGCAGAGTTGCAAACGTGTTTAAAATGCAGTTTTAGGCGGGTTTTGAGGAAACCATGTTGGCAGTGACTAGGCAGTGATTATGGGGAAGCTAGAGGGGAGAACAAATTATTAAGTGAGAGATGACCCTTTTCTGCCTGAAACAACCGATTAGATAAGAGTCAAACCATGCTGTCAAATCTACACCATCTTACTGGAATGTGGGAGCTAAGGAGCTTACATATGAAACCAAGCTGCATTTTGAATTTACTGGTCCTTATTTTGCCACTGCCTAGGAAAATTACATGGAGTATTTGGTAAATTACTGTCTCTTGCCTTTTTTTTTTTTTTTTTTTTTTTTTTTTTTTGCAACTCTCCAAATTATAAAGGGAATTGTTCCTGTAAATAAGAGATGAGATTAAGAGATGATTGTCTGCTCTTCCGGTTCTCTGCTCCAGTGGTATCACAAAGTGACCTGGTGATGATTTTAAAAATTGTCAAACCTAGGCTCTTCCCTGGAGGTTTATATTCAATAAATTCAATAGGGCCTGGACATGGATATTTATAATATTTCCTGAGATTCTGACCCAACTCCTGGAGAAGAATCACTAAATAGAGAAGTATAATATACAAAATCCCAGATCCCCAAAACTGAAGAAATAACTGGGAGAACTGGAGTTTGACTAGGTACTACTGCCTTCCAATTTCTTCTTTCTGACCAAATTAGTTTAACTTACATTTGGTTTTTTTTTCTATTTCCATGGGTGGGAAGTTAAAAGAAGTATGATTAGTAATAAATTTTTGGCTTACAGAATACAGCCTCTTTCCTTTCAACCTCATTAATCGTCTACTATCATTTAAAGGGTGATTAGAAACTTTCTTATGGTAGTATTTCAGTAAGCAGAGACCAACCTTTTAAGGATTTTATGTCTCTGTTATTCAGATCATTGGGTCAACAAAAGCTGACTTTAGAAATGATTTTCTTGGTTAAAATAACAACAAATGTTGAACATTTTTAGCAGCGGTTGGAAGCTAGTCTATGTGTTTCAGGGACTGGCATAATCAGCCTAGCAGTTTTAAAAACTGAAAACCACATAGTAAGAACACAAAGGATGCTCCTCTTAATAAACTGTTGACAAGTATTCCTATGCAACTAAATTCTTATTGAGGTAATAGTCTGAGAGAACAGAAACACGTGGAGTATGAGTTCATAATCAGTGGAAAAAGCTTCAAAATGAAGATTTATGAACTTTTTGTATTTTTTATATATATATATATATATATATATATATATATATATATTTTTTTTTTTTTCAATCAGGAACAAACTTTATTTCCAAAACTTCTGCAAACGCCATGCACAAGACCTTCTCCTGGGCCACACCCCACCAACTGGAAATCCCTCCTCCGGAAATCCCTCCTACCGCACTTCCCCAACCAATGGGAACTCTCAGGGAGTCCCCAGAGAGCTCCAAAGTAGCAGGTGGAGGCGGACAGCAGGGGTCTAATATCCAATTGAATGCACATCTTAACATAATCATTATCATCTCAATGGCTTGCAGGCATCACCTTTCAACCAAAAATGCCATGCGTCATTCCTACTGGGCTATGGCTCTTAGCAGTACTCATCTGCCCCCAAAAAATATTTTCTTTAATCCAACTTGATCACATACAACTTTAATAAGATTTGTCCTTTACAAACCATTCATGACTTGCTTAAATCTTTAGTTTTATATTATACATACTTTTTAAAATTCTGGAGCAATCTAGTCATTCAACTGTCAGATAAAAATTTTACTCTATCACAAAATTCTTTCTCATACAACAACAAAAAATTCTTTTTCTCTTTTTAAGTTTCTATACCAAAAATATATCCTCATATTTACACCATTCTTTGCATTTTTCCCCACTACTTACTAGTTTCTTTCCATCTGGGTTTTATATCTTTTACTAAATTTACTTAAAATCTCTGAATTTGGAGAAACTTTGTCTTTTCAATAAAAGCAAATATTTTGTCTTTTCATAATTGTTTATCAAACAACTTATTTTTTGTATTCTTTGCATAGAGAATTGCATATATTTTTCTTTTTTTTTATTGGTTGTTCAAAACATTACAAAGCTCTTGACATATAATATTTCATACATTTGATTCAAGTGGGTTATGAACTCCCATTTTTACCCCGTATACAGATTGCAGAATCACATCAGTTACACATCCACGTTTTTACATATTGCCATACTAGTGACTGTTGTATTCTGCTATCTTTCCTATCCTCTACTATTCCCCCCTCCCCTCCCCTCCCATCTTCTCTCTCTACCCCATCTACTGTAATTCATTTCTCTCCCTTGATTTTTTTTTCCCCTTTCCCCTCACATCCTCTTATATGTAATTTTGTATAACAATGAGGGTCTCCTTCCATTTCCATGCAATTTCCCTTCTCTCTCCCTTTCCCTCCCACCTCTCGTCCCTGTTTAATGTTAATCTTTTTCTCATGCTCTTCCTCCCTGCTCTGTTTTTAGTTGCTCTCCTTATATCAAAGAAGACATTTGGCATTTGTTTTTTAGGGATTGGCTAGCTTCACTTAGCATTTGTATTATATTTTGAGGCCTCATTTTTGTGATGAAAAATGATATTAAAGAAAGGAAAGATTTTACATGCAAATACTTGCTTTGTATCTGATCATTTGGAAACATACCCGCAGCAAAGATAAAACCAAGGGCTGCAGACTAAATGTAACCTGCAGATATAATTGCCTTGACTTGCCTTCATTTATCAAGTCACCATTTGATGAGGGCCACAGAAAAGTCAAGATGGTGCCTGGCACTTTGCCAGAAGGAGTGGTTTGAGAAGTAACGCCAGCGAGCCATTAAGATGATGGAGATTCCTTAATGACTGACTGCTGTATGTAGTGATGTTAATTAAGTTAAGCTGTGTATGATTACTAAGATGATGAGGATTCCTTAATGACTGATTCTGTAACTGGATGATGCTAAATTGAAGCAAGCTGTGTATTCAGTTAGGTATAAATACCTCTACTGTCTCACAATAAATCGGCTCCCTCTGTATCAACCTTCACAAGTTGCTTGTCACCTGCCCCCCCCCCCTTTAGTTTGCCCAGCCAGACTGTGGCAACCATTTAAAGTGCAGGTAATATAGTGTCTTTCGTGATGCTAAAGTTAATCCATGTAGGTCAATGTAAAACTTTTGTTGATTCACAAAATTTCTGAATTAATAAATAACTTTAAATTGCAATTAAAAAGAGTAAAAGAGAATTTGAATAGTAGATGTGGATTATGATAGTGATGATAATTGTAACCCAGGATTATCATTATAAGCGAGAATATATTTTGTGTTGAGCTTTCTAACAGCTAATACAAACAGCTTTTATTTTAAAATATCAGCATATGCAGGGACCAATTAAGAATGAGATCAAAAGTCATTTGAAGCCTCCTTTAATTCAAAACATATTTCCTTAGATATCTATTGGGCAGGAGTGCCTGACATTGGTATCTGGAATCCTGACACCATAAATACAATCACGTGGGTTTATACAACATGAAGGAAGCTTCATCCTTATTGGAAAACTCTCAAGAGTTGTCTGCTAGAAACTCTTAATTCCTCAAATGTAACTGGTTTATACAAAGAGTTATGAACAGTTTCATAATATTTCTCTAACAAGGAATCAAGGAATCTTAATGAGGAGGCTTGGTATTTATGGAAAAGTAGATATTCCTTGGAACACAGATGGATAAACCACACTCTAGAAAAGAAAATTTAGCACATTAATTGAACAAAAATACCTAAATCATTTACCTTCTACGTTTTGGGGTTTGGGGTTTTTTGAGATAAAAGATCTAGTCCCTGTCCTCAAGAAGTTCTTGGTTTAGAAGGGAGTAGCAATCACAGCATCAAGATACCATGATAAATGCTATGATGGAGACCAAGATTTCTGGAACCCATTAGGTCTTTTATAAGTTTCCTGCTTCAGTTGAGAAATTTTGTGAATAAATTGTCTTGTTTTCTCCAAGGATAGACACATGCCACTTTTACTTGCTTTGAAGCACAACAGACAACAAGTTGTAGCACTTTTAATTCAGAAAAAAAAGCAAATATACATGTAGTTGACAAGGAGAAAAGGTATAGTAGTGATATTTTTCAAAGTTTAATGGAATGATAAATAATTCAAGTAAAAATATTAAATTAATGGGAAGAAGAATATTAACTTACACTTATTGGGATAAAGTGAAATACAGGAACACATATCACCTTTTAGAAAAGCAATTATATGGACTGGGAAATACAAATAACATTATACAGTATGATTCTATGGCCCAGAGCAGGCATGTGCTCACTTCTGCCACTTTTGCCAACTGACTCATTTTCTTCCTATGTATAGGTAGGGTAGGACAGGGGTACAATCTGGCAGAGCTATCATGGAGCTTTAGTTGGATGGTTGGTAACATGCTTATGCTGAGACCAGTGACTGAGACTCCATTTAGCTTGTTTTCTAGGAGTGAGGAAAGAGCAGCTCCCACTCATGGTCATTGAAGCCAACCTTGTTTCAGGAAAGTACATCTTTATAGGATGAAGCTTGAAAGGTCCTGCAGAAGGAGGATATGGGAGTGGAAGCCCACAGGAAGGAAGATGTTGAGATATTTGAGGAAACAGAAATACAACTTATTTAGGTAGTACTTAGGGAAACAGAGTCCCATGTGCAGTACTCTACTTCAGAGGCAATCATTCCCACTGAGTGTCTGAGTGTCTTTGGATATTTTGAAGTGCTTTTATGGCCATGAAGGACTTGTACTGGGAAATTAATTGAATTGTATAATTTATAATGTTTTAATGTGTCTAAGAAAGGAATTCCCAGTAATAACATATACATTTGTTCTTTTCTCTTGTGTATCTTCATCTTTTAACCATTAACATGTTTCAGGGAAATCCCTGTGCCATTTTTGAGTAAAGGGAGGCAATAGGTACATTTTCATATGTGGTTTCCATGCCAAAGCACCAGGGCTACCACGTTCAAGTTAGCCAACTCTGATCCAGGGAGAGATAAGGGAGAAGGAGAAGTATATCTTTCTACCTCATTCTAGATTATGAGGTTTGTTTCAGTCCAGGGCACAAAGTTTATGTTGGCCTCTGCTTGGATTCTTCAGTTCAGGCTTCAGGACAGGCAGTGTTTGAAGATAAATGATTCTCACACTAGGGCAATTTGAAATTGATCTAAGTGTGACTTCACTGAATGATTCATAGAATGGGAAAAGTGAAGGCAAAAAGAAGTAAACAAACATTTTCTTAAAATGGAGGTCACATTTTAATCCTATCAGCCCAAAACCTCATTTAATATAGTGATATCCAAACACTCACCAAATTTTATTACTTTAAAAAATTGGACTCACCCATTTTTATAATGCATTTTGCTCTAAAGATTTGCAGAGGAACCTGGTGCTGGTGATACTAAGCCTACTTCAAAAGACAGCAACAACAAATCTGATACCAAGGTAAATGCCCTAGTGTCAAATTCATTTTCTTGCTGTGAATTTTATTTGTAAAGTGTTTAGTCTTACAATTTAACAATGATTTCCTTGTTATTTTATTTGGAAATGTTCTTTGAGAAATTATTTGATACAATATGTTGGGTTTGTTTGTTTTTGTATTTCTTATATACATGATAATAGTGGAATGACTACATTCATAATTATCCATTCACAACACAATTTTTGTAACTCTGTATATAAAGTATGTTCATGCCAATTATGCCATTATACATGAGCTCTCTTATTTTTTTTGCATTATAATTCTTAATACACCTCTATACCACACCAGTGTTCCATCTGATAATTTAGGAAAGTAGGGGCTTTTGAAAATCCATAACCACAGCGCTATTACATTAGTAGAAGCATTCTAATGTCACAGGAAAAATGAGATTTGGTCAAGGATTATTTGGATAAGTTCACTGTGACTTTCAAAATCAGCTTATAATTTATAACACTCAGGACAAAATAAGTCTTTAATGAATTGAATAAGTATTTATGAATCTTGAAATTTTCCTAATGCCTTTAGTTTGAATGCTATGCAGAACACTGCACATAATTTTTTCTCTTGGCCACTTTATGATTTCATGTCATATACTTTTTCTGAGAGCGTTTCCTCATTTCTATTCTGGGTTCATATTCACATTTAAACTGAGAATTTGTTAAAAAGTAGAAACTTTACAGCTGTTTCTCAATATTTCTATTGTAAAGGTATTGTACTTTTCAATAAGAGTATTTAAATCTCTTAATCTAATTGAAGACTAGATGTTTTCCGAAAATACTAACAAGTCCTTGAAGCAGAAAGTCTGAAAAACCATGTGGTATGATTTGAACTTCCAAAAATTTTTTCATTGAATATGTTTTAAAACATATACTCTGAATTTTTATGTCTTCGTCTATAATTTCAGGTTCAGAAATTTGTGTACTTAGTTATTTAAGTATTCATTTTAAAGCTCTGTTGTCACTCTTGAGGTACTGCAAGGTAGGAAACGTGGGTGTGTCTTGGAAAACTGAGAATAGGGTTTGATATAAAGACTTCTACATATATTGTGAACCTGAATAAATGGGCAGACAAGAAGATGTCTGTATAATGAAGTGTTTTAAGTAATAAGCCTGAGGTAGCTAATCATTAAGGCTGTTGGATTTCTGAAAATATGGCTTTGGTTTATATTTTCCTTTGAAGTTCAAGAGGTACAAGTTCTGTAATTTATCAGAAACTAAAGTCACAAATAAGAAGCAAACAAAGGGAGGAAGTGTCACAAATAGGAAAGTGTGAACTGATCGATATAATCAATAAGTCATAGGTATAGTTTATAGGTATAAGGCAAGATAGAATACATAATCAGCAATAGACATAGATTAAAGACTATAGGAATAAAGTAAGATAACATAGATAAGTGATAGTAAGGCATAAGTTTTATCAGGAATAAGCCTAAGTAATAGTAGGAAAATCATGTAACTGTAAAACATAGGATTTAAGCCGTAGGATAAGTCAGTGTATCAGTATAGTTATAGAAAAAATAAGCAAGTAGGTTAATATAGATATATAGATAAGGTCAGATTAACATAGCAACTTGATCTTGTATCTTGAATATAATAAAGCATTTAGGGTTTATAGATAATAGTAAATGGCCAGATGAAATGTGTGTGTAGGATATAAGATAACTGTAGTTTTAAGCAGACATCAAATAAGTTACTAGTACTGAGTGTGTAAAGCAATTGCTTTGGTAGAGACTCATTAGTCACTTGCAACAATTCCCACCATGCTGGGATTATGGGAATAGGGTCATTGTAGTCATTTGAGTAAAAAGATGTGACTATAGAAACTCCATTTTAGTTTCTATGTTTGTTACTGTCTCTGTGAAGAGAGGACTGCATGCCTCATTTTTAGGAAATAGAAATGAAAGCTGTTTTCTTATACAAATTGTTTTTCTAGACTTTGTACCTTTCTCAGGATGCAGCGGTGGTCATGGTGAGCTAGATCCTGGGTTTGAATGCCCTCGTGGTTCTACATGACTTTGAAGTAGATTCTTACCTCACCGATCCCCACACAAATTCAGGATATGACTGTCCAACACTTGCTTGAACCCAGGACTGTGATCAACTGAACTGCAAAGCTAATGCTTTTTTTTTAGCTTCTGTTTATGGCTTGCTTGCTGGATGGAAAATTCCAGTCTTGCCTAGAGCCCTCAGGTCCCATTTATTAATATTTTAATTTCTGTCATTGGCTAGCTTACATGACAATAAGAAAGTCACTGATGTTGTATTTTTGTCTTTATATTCTCCTTAAATGGACCAGGAAGTTGCTGTCCTCCCACAGACCTTGAGTCTCTATGGTGGGTGACAGTCCCTGGCCAGGTAAATAAAGATCTTTCTAGATTTGAATTTGGACTTACTGAGGCTTCTCCCCATAATAAAAGTAGGTAGCAGAATACTCCTCACTTCTTTCAGCTTTGAGCTAAGATTAGGAGTTTAGATAAAAAATTTCTTAATTTTTTTGAGGCTCCATCCATGTACTATTAAATATTAAATACCTTTTTGTTTCAGTTACACCTACTCTTAAGTGTTCTGATTACCAGTTCTCTCTTTCAGAGGGAAATTGGGGAAAATTTATTTTTCCCTATTAACAATGTTATAGATTTCAGGCCTTTTTTTTCTTATGACAGGTAAAGCAGTTTGAAGCCAAATTCAGTTAGGCATAAGCTGTTAACTAAATTTTTATGGGTTTAAATATCATCAGTCTAGAAAATTAAGATTGTTAGTTAAGGGCTTAGCTTAATTGATTTGCATTCAGTTGATGTAAATAGATAATCCTAAAATTTGGCTAGGAATTTAAATATTAGTACTTTCTTTAGAGATTTGAAGGCTCTTGGTCTAAATTTAACCTAAATTCCTAGCTTAAGATTGATAGTTAAGCCATAAGAGGAAGGGAGATGATTGATGTAATTATGAGAGTTAGCATGAGAGAGTTTATTTTTGTGCTTTTGAACTGTCATTTTATTTTAGTATTGTTGGATGATGGAAATAGTGTTAGGGATGTTGACTAGATAAGTTGTACATAGAAATATAGGTTTAGTAAGGCTATTATTGGTATTGATATAGGTATAATGATATTGTTAGTTGATATAAGTTCTTTGATAATAATTCATTTTGGGGTGAATCCAGTTAGTGGGGGAAGTTCACTTAGAATATATAAGAATTATTGAAACTAGTAGAGGAAAATTGTTTCAGATGTTAGAGAGTGAAAGGGTGGTGGTTTTCTTGTTTTAATGGAATAATATGAACATGTGGATTGTATGTATAATGTAAATAATCAGATTAAATGAGTCAATGTGGGATTGAATATAATGATTGGTATTATTCAGCCTATTGGGCAATTGATGAGTACTGAGATTTTGCATAATTGGGTTTGATTGTGTCCTCCTCAGTCTCCTTCTTACATTAGACAGATTTGCTATTATTATCATTAAGGAAAAATTGACTGAGGAGGCAATTTGAAACATAATGGAGTTTGGGGCAATTTTTTGTCATGTTAGTCAGATTATGCTGATATAAGTGGAACTCCTTGGGTAACTTTTGGGTCTCATAGGTGAAATGGGGCTAGTCCCATTTTTATTGACAACACTACAGCAAATATTAGGGGTGAAATTTGGTTAGGTGAGTTGATTAGAGTTCATTGTGTTGAGTGTATAAAACTGGTGGTGCTAGAGCCTGAATTAAGACATATTTGGATATAGTTTCTGTGGATTGAGGGTTTGCTTTGTTAATTAAAATAGGGATAATAGTATAATCATAACAGTATGATTATTTCTAGTCCTACTGAGTTAAGTTGTCAGTGGGAACTAAATAGTATAATTAAAGTTCCTGAAAATGAGGTAAAATTGATGGTAGAGGCAATTAGATGATTAATTAGAACAGGACAGGTATAAACCAACATTTTGGGAGGAATGCCCTGATAGCTTATTTAGCTGACCTTACTAATAGGACATGATGTGTAAGGTAGCATGAAGAATTTTGGATCCTTAAAGTTAGGTTCAAATCCTATGGTTCTAGAAATAAAAGGGTTTAAGCCTCCATTATTTACTCTATGAAAGTAACTCTTTTGTCAGACATATTTCTTTAGGTTTTAAGAGTACACATGACATGACAATGGGCAGGGAGATGTGTCATATGCATAGAGCTAGTGTTAGGGGTTATAAGTTATTTTCATCTTAAGGGTATGAGTTAGTTATATCAGAATCACGGGTATGATTCTGATAGAAATGTTGAAGCTAGTACTAGGGTTTTTTAATGCAAAACTGAATGTAAAGATTTCAGGGATTGGTGGCTTGAAGAGTGGTCCTACGAAAAGAGTTGTAGTTAAAGCATTTATTATAATGATATTAGTATATTAGGCCATGAAAAAGAAGGCAAAGGGGCCCACAGCATATTCTAGGTTAAATCCTGATACAAGTTTCTCCTTCTGACAGGTCAAAAGGAGTTCAATTTGATTCTGATAGTGTGAGATTTGATTCTGATAGTGTTGGGATGAATCATATTATTGCTAGTGGTCATGTTGGTGGTAGTAATCCTATGAGTTGTTAAGTTGCAATAAGGATTGATAAAGTAAATGATCTGTTTATAATTAGAACAGACAGTAGAATGATGGCCAGTTACTTCATATGAGATTGCGTTGCAACTTGTACTGCTGTGATTAGAGCTCTGAATTGGATGCTCATCTCAAGCATAAGATTGTACATATGGCTAAGCTTGAGGTTGCAAGGATAAAGAGTATTTCCATATTTATGTTGATGAAGGGTCATGGTATGGGTAGGGGAATTCACATTGTAAATGCCAGGGTAAGGGCTAGGGAAGGTGCAATAATAAATAAAATGATGGAAGATGTTAGAGGTTTGAGAGGTTCTTTAATAAATAATTTTATTGCATCAGCGAATGGTTGAAGAATGTTTGGGCCTTTTTGGAGTTGTATGTAACCTAGTATTTTTCATTCAACTAAAGTTAAGAAAGCTTTTGATAATAGAATTAGACAACCAGGAATAGTAAGTTTACTAAGAACGAGTGTTAAGAAGAGGAGTTGAACCTCTGGTAATAAAGTTTGAAGTGTTATGCAATTGCTGGGCTCTGCCATCCTAACAGACCCTGTTCTAGGGCAGGGTAAGTAATGGTTTACTAGGTTTATATTATTTAATCCATTATTCTAAGGAAAAAGTGTAGAATTGGCCTTAATTCTGTTGTCCTTTTTAACTGGGAGAAATATTTTAATAGCTAGAAACCGACCTAGATTTCTCCAGTCTGAACTGAGATCATACAGGACTTTAATTATTGAACAAATGAACCATTGATAGCAGTTACACTATTTGGATGTCCTGATCCAACATCAAGGTCATAAACCCTACTGTTCATATGGACTCTTGAGTAGGATTGCGCTGTTATCCCTAGGATAACTGGTTCTATTTATCAAATAGTTTGAGTCAATTAATGAGTTTGAATTTAGGCAGGTTGTGTCTGGATTATAATCATTCCAAGGTTGGTTTATACTCTGAGGTCACTCCAACCAAAATTTTTAGCCTATAGGCAGGGTTTTCTATCCCAAGGGGTTAGTGTCAAGGGTTCACAACTATGGTTATATAATTAAATTTCATTTATGGTAATGAAACTAAGTGCTTTATTATAAAATTTTTTAGAGAAAGAAATTGTAGTGTAATCGAAATCAGTATTATCAGTATTATTTGTTTGGTCCAAATTCTGTTGTATTTCTTTCCATGCTCTGCTCTTATTTTTTTCCTTTCTTCTTTGGCTTAAACACATGTTCACTTGACTGGCCATGTTTCCCTCTTTCTGTTTGTTTCTTTCTCCTCCCTTACCTTTCTAGAAATGTTTTTCCCCTTGGCTCAATATTTCCCTCAGCCACCTGTGCCTCCATGGTGGCTTCTTTAATTAGTCTTCCTGTTTTCTATTTTTTGTGTGCACCTGTCATTCATCCATCATTGTCCTACAAGATTCATTATTGCCTTTGTCAGATGCAGCCAAATGTATGCAATCACTTATCTTCAGGTGTCTGACATACAGGGTAAAAGAATTCTATCCCATCTCAGTTGTAAATTGTCCTCAAAACTCAGCTCAAGAGGTAGTTTGTGCAAATAAAAATCACAGGAACATTCAAAACTCATGAGTAATTACTTTGAATTTCTTAAATATCATATTTTGACAAGTATACTGAGCTACCGATGGATCAAATTTTTACCCAGGATTATTGTGGTCAAGAAAATAATCTATTGGATATCACAGTATCTGTGTAATAACTGACTAGAGGTGAGGGGAGTAATCTTTGGAGATGTATCTATCATCTCTTATAACTCTCAACCTATGTGAAAACACAGGTCATTAAATGGCAGAATTGGGATTGGAATGTACATCAGAACAATTCAGAAACGTGTTATTTCCAATGTATCCTGTAGTAATACTGAATATTATAATTATTTTATCAAATGTAATGCTAATTACACATAAAGCCTTTCTTTCTTCCCAGAATGTCCCTGAAGGAAAAGGAAGTGTATGTGGAGATGTTCAGCAATCCAAGAAAGCTGGTAAGATACTTGAAGTCTGCTCATTCTTGTGCTATTTATTGACTTGAGATTATAGACATTTTCATTAACATAGAAGCAAAATGTGAGATGGAAAAACCAACAAATGCCATAATTTGCACTTATTCAATTAGAGGGCAATTGGAGAAGCAGTATACATGTTTTATAATCATGTAAATGATTCTAATGTATTCCACAAATGGCATATCCTGTACATTCTAACAGCACCTTTGACGTTTTACTCACAATTCCTAGGGTTGTGAATTGCTCCTCTGTCTAGGGATCATGTTGTTCTCCACAAATCAGCATGTTTACTTTTGTTATATGCACACTTTCCTGTAATTTTTCTTTTGGTACCACGGTTTGAACTCATAAGCACTTAACCACTGAGTCACATGCCCAGCCATGTTTGGTATTTTGTTTAGGGAGGGTATCACTGAGTTGTTTTGGGCTTTCCTACGTTGCTGAGGCAGGCTTTTAACACACACTCCTCCTGCTTCAGATTCTGAAAACTGGGATTACAAGTGTGCACACAATGCACAGCTACTATAATTGTCATTGGAAACATAAACTTGATACTGGAATCTTAACTTTATGTTTCATTAAACCTGTATTCCTGATTTTTCTACAGTATATTCTGTCATATTTTTGCCATAAACATAAAGAAAAAGTCCAAAGCTAAAAGTACTCATCATCAAACTATGCATAAGAATTCTTTTCTGTACTTTGTCTGAATTTATGATTATTTTTGATTCCTTGATGTACAATTGGTTATCTGATCCTTTTGCTTTTCAGTCTCTCAAGAGAAACATCCTCATGTTAGGGTAAAATATTTTCATTTTTTCCTAGAATTATTAACTATATATTGTATGACTATACAATTTTAGTATAATATCTTGTTTCCAAACCCATCAAGGCTGCCTTTGAAGAGAAAAATAAAGCAAATGAGGTAGTGGAAGTGAATGATGTAAGGACATTCCAATCAGGTAAATTTTGCTATACTAATTTTCTGGAAAGAATTACATTAAACTCTTGAATTGTAAATAAACTTCCCAATCCTTGTTTTGTTTCCAAATTCTATGGGAGGGTTTCACATAAAAAACTCAAATATGAAAGTGAGTGTCCATGATTAAAATAAAAGTTATTTATAAGCCTAGGTAAATAATTTTTCTACAAAGGTGACCTTTGTCTTAGATGTTGCTACATTTAAGCCTTTGTAAAAATTTTTATTAGGGCATTATAGCTATATATAATATTGGGGTTTATTATTGACATAACAGTTCATGCATGGAATATAATTTGTTCCACATAATTTCTAGGACCTCGTTCCTTCCCTACCTCCCTTCTGTTGTTCTCCTTCCTCTATCCTACTGGCCCTCCTTCTCTCTATTTACAGTCTTTAACATTTGTGCTTGTCTATAGACACAGAGTTGAAATGTTTTGTGGTATATTCATATGTGTGCCTAGCCTAATTTGATCAACATCTTTCATAGTTGCTCCCTTTTCCTGTCCCTCTTGTCTTCCCATCTATCGTCTTCTTCTATACACTGGTATCCCTTCCATTTTCATAGCCTTCTTCCCATTTTTCTTTATTTTGTTCTAGCTTCTGCATAAGAAAGAAAACATTCCATCCTTGACTTTCTGAGAATGGCTTATTTCACTCAGCATGATATTCTCCAGGTCAATCCATTTACAAGCAAATGCTGTAATTGACTGTTATGGCTGAGTAAAAGACCATTGTCTATGTATACCCTCCTTTCCATCCATTCATCTACTGATGTGCACTTGGGCTGGTTCTATATCTTGGTCTTATGAATTCCCCTGCTATAAAAATAGATGTGACTGCATTGTGCTGATTTTTAGTTCTTTTGGATAAACAGGGAGGAGGAGTGGGATAGCTGGATGGTTCCATTCCTTGCTTTTGAGAAATCTCCATGCAGTTTTCCAGAGTGATTTTATTAATTTGAAGTCTCCATCACAAGGTATGAGTGTACCTTTTCCTCTCAGCCTCTGAAAACTGGGATTACAAGTGTGTGCCACCATGCACAGCTCCTATAATATTGTCATTAGAAAAATAAACTTGATACTAGAATCTTAACTTGATGTTTCATTAAACATTGTTTATATTACCCCAAATTGCCATTATTGAAGTGAGATGAAATCTCAGTGTGGCTTTTGACTTGGATTTCCCTAGGGATGTTGAACTCCTTTCATGTGTTGCTTGGCCATTTGTATTTTTTCTTTTAAGAAGTGTCTGTTTTGTTCTTTGGCCCATTTATTCATTGGTTTCTTTCTTTCTTTTTTGGTGTTCATCTTTTGGGTTCTTTATATTCCAGATATCATTCTGCTTTTGGAGAAGCAGCTGGAAAATATTTTTCCTATTCTGTATGCTCTATATTCTTGCTCTCAATTGAATGCTTTGCATGCACAACTTTTTAAATTTGATGCCATCCTACTATTGATTCTTGATTTTCTTTCTTGAGCTTAGGGTCTTCTCAAGGCAGTTAACAACTGAGACAATATGTTGGAGTGTTGACTCTGTCTCTTCTTTTAGCAGTTGCAAAGTTTCTGATGTAATTCCTGTTACATTGATCCACTTTGATTGACATTTGTCCAGGTTGAAAGATGTTTCTGGTACATATGGATAGTTGTCTCAGCATCATTAGTTATAAAGGTTATCTTTTCTCCCATGTATGTTTTTGGGACCTTTGTTACAAAGTATTAAGTGACTGTGTGGATTTGTCTCTGTGTTTTCTATTTCCTTGGTCTCTATGCACATTTTGATGCCAATACCCTGATATTTTTGTTACCACAGCTGTGGAGTACAGTTTGATATCAGGTATTGTCATGCCCTTTAGCATTTACCTTCTTTCTTAGTATTGACTATTCTGAAATTTTTATTCTTCCAAATGAATTTTAGGACTGCTATTTTCCAGTTTTGTGAAGAATATCATTGGTTTTTTGGTGAGACTGAATTGAAACTGTAATATTTTTTGTAGCATGGCCATTTTGACAATATTAAATTTTCCCTTCCAAGAACAAGAAAGGTCTTTCCTACTTCTTGTCCTCTCCTTCCTCTTCCCCTCCTCTCCCTTGAATTTATTAAGAGTTCTATTTAGGTATTATTAGTATATCAACTATTCCTCCTTGAAACTTGCTACTGCCTCCTCAGAACTTCCATGTAAGTTTCTTTAAGACAGTTATGTATGGATCAGAGTAATCAAACTTATAAGGGAGTCATCTTTCCAGTGGTCCTTTCTATGGGAGTACAAGCCTGTTTGCATCACACAAAGAGAGAGAAAATAGGTGGAACTAAGAAATTAGCAAAACAGGATTAGTGAGAACAGTCACAAGATTTCTAACAAGCACTTGTCAATGGAATTCTGGATTTTCTTTGTAAGTATTTGTCCCTTGTCTCTTCCGGTGTTTTGTCATTCTACTAAATTCCTCATGGTGAGGTACTTTATTCTAAATAGTTTTGACTGAAAATCTGGAGACACTGTTGTGTACAAGGACTCAGTAAGTATACTTCTTATAATTGTTCTATTGCCATTGTTCCAGAAAGCTCCTGCTATGTGTTTGGCCCTGTCAGTTATATGCTAATGATTTTGCTAGTGACTTGTTTTTCTGTCAGTCTTTCAGCTTTCAGTTAGGATTATGGGCATCAGTTTATGAATCCAACACTGATAAGTCTTGTTCTTTATCCTTTCATTTGACAAATCCAAAAAAAGGGGACATGAGATTTTTTAATGCCTTAATTGTCTATCAGTAAATTAAATAATATTCATTCAAGAAGAGTCTCCATGAATGGTCCCAAAGGAATACTATGTAATAAAATATCAGTCTCATACCAGATTTCATGTTTTTATACTGTTGATTAATTTTAACCTTTTATTTAATAATAGATGAGAGTTCTAAAAATGAAACTTTAACCATGTAGGATTTTATGGATTTAAAAATTATATTTTTTCTTAGGGCTGGGATTGTGGCTCAGCAGTAGAGTCCTTGCCTAGCACATGCGAGGCCCTTTACCACATAAAAATATGTAAATAAAATAAAGGCATTGTGTCCATCTACACCTAAAAATTATTGAAAAAAATGTATTTGTTAAGTAGTTAGAACATACAGAAAAAAGGAAGGTATTTTGAGTGTGCTGTTCTGAGCTAGAGATCCTATCATGTGCCTGGCATTTGTTTTCTCTCACTCCTTTTTTTTTTTTCCTTTTGTTACCATCGATTGAACCTAGGTGTGCTTAACCACTGAGCCCTATCCCCAGTTCTTTTTTTTTTTTTTTTCTTACTTTGAGAGAGGGTCTTGCTAAGTTGCTTAGGACATTGCTAAGATGCTGAGGCTAGTCTTGAACTTGGGATCCTCCTGCCTCACCTTCCCAGGTCACTTGGATTACAGGCTCCACCACACCCAGGCACATTTTTTTTTTCTTAATAGTAATCACAGCATCTTGAAACTGTGTTTCTATAACCTACTGTTTACTATTTAAACAGTTATTCAGAGATTTCAACTTATTATTCCATGATTCCCAAACTAACAAGTACTTGGCCTATGATGGCAGATGGATATTTGACCGTCTGCCCACTTGGCTGACTAATCTATACTTTCGCCCCCGTGCATGGATTGATGAGACTCATGGGGCATTATGATCTGGCTGTAGATCCATACCAGATGAATTCTGAAATTTACTCTGAGTTATGTGTTCATTTTGATTCAGACTTTACCTTGGAAGGTGGGATATATTGCAAGTTTGTCTTAATATTTTGTAGAGTGGTTTGATAACCAATACTTTTAATATCAAATCTTTAAGGAAAAAAAATCTCACAATAGCAATGATTATAGGACCATGAGTTTTATATGAACAAAATCAGGCAAATCTGGGAGAAAAATTATTTTTTGGAAGTGTTTGTATATTGATGTATAGGCCATGTTATATAACATTGATTACATTTGAAATCTTTTTAGAAGATATTTTAATTGATTTCTCTATTTCCTGATTTCTTAGTTTGGATTTTCCTTCAGGCTACAACCTCTATGTAGTTCTATCTGGACACTTTTTTCTCATAGTCTTTTATTTTTTTTTTTTTTTTTTTATTTTTCTTTTTTTAAATTTTTTTATTGGTTGTTCAAAACATTATAAAGCTCTTCACATATCATATTTCATACATTAGATTCAAGTTGGTTATGAACTCCCAATTTTACCCCAAATACAGATTGCAGAATCACATCGGTTACACATCCACATTTTTACATAATGCCCTATTAGTAACTGTTGTAT
The DNA here is from genome assembly GCF_021218885.2 of Marmota monax. Classification (NCBI taxonomy): domain Eukaryota; kingdom Metazoa; phylum Chordata; class Mammalia; order Rodentia; family Sciuridae; genus Marmota; species Marmota monax. The sequence goes on from NW_026693344.1 coordinate 3,992,828, forward strand.
TCTGCTACCTTTCCTATCCTCTACCATCCCCCCTCCCTCCCCTCCCATCTTCTCTCTCTACCCCATCCACTGTAATTCATATCTCTCCTTGTTTATTTTCCCATTCCCCTCACAACCTCTTATATGTAATTTTGTATAACAATGAGGGTCTCCCTCCATTACCATGCAATTTCCCTTTTCTCTCCCTTTCCATCCCACCTCATGTATCTGTTTAATGTTAATCTTTTCTTCCTGCTCTTCCTCCCTGCTCTGTTCTTAGTTGCTCTCATTATATCAAAGAAGACATTTGGTATTTGTTTTTTAGGGATTGGCTAGCTTCACTAAGCATAATCTGCTCTAGTGCCATCCATTTCCCTGCAAATTCTATGATTTTGTCATTTTTTAGTGCTGCGTAATATCTCATAGTCTTTTAACTTTTATGTGAGTATAATCGTGTTATGAGTATTGTCCTGTGTTTTTATTATTGTCATTTTTTACATTCTCTTCTACTTTTCTTTGAGTTTCTTTTGCTCTATTAAGAAAATTCTGCCAGCTAAGTATTCCTGTTTCTATATACCGCATCAAAAGCACAGAGAATTTCAGGGTTTCAAGGAATCTTATCAACTAGTCAAAGTAGTACTTCCAAATGTGTTTATCACCCTGGGCAAATGGTTGTTATGATCAACAATCTACAACTTAAAGTGATTTTTTGGATATAGTAAGTAGCCACAGTAAAATCTAAACTCAGGTTCCTAACTATTAGCCCAATATTTTACAATTTTACTACTTCTGTAGGCAGTTTTTGTTGTTGTTGTTTATTTATTTTTTATTGTTTCTTTTTAGTTATGCATGACAGTAGAAATCATATCACATAATTACAAAAGCATGGAATATATCTGGTTGTAATGCAGTCCCCAGTATCTCTTCATCCCTTCACCTTATCCACCCCAGCCTCTTCCTGTCCTCCACTGATCTTTCTACCATTTGCCCATAGATATTATTAAAAATTAAATGATTACAGGTGTATTAAATGGTTTCACTATCATATATTCATATATGTACATAGGAAAATTATGTCAGATTCATTCCAGGGTCCGTCCTTTGCTGATTTCCCCTCCCTTCTCTTGACTCTTGTTTGTCTATTTCACTGAAATTCTATTCTTTTTTAAAAAAAATGCTCCCCATCCATTCATTTTGGATTAGTTTCCACATACAAGACAAAATATTCAAACTTTGGTTTTATGGGAATGTCTTATTTCACTTAGCATGATAGTCTCCAGATCCATTGATTTACTTTAAAATGTCATAAAATCATTCATTATTGATGAGTAATACTCCATTGTGTTTATATACCTCATCTTATTTATCCATTTATCTGTTAAAGGGCACCGAGCTTGGCCCCATAGCTTGGGTGTTGTGAATTGTTCTGGTATAAACATTGATGTGACTGTCTTATTGTAGTTTGCTGATTTTAGATCCTTTGGATATATACCAAGAAGTGGTATAACTGGGTCAAATGGTGGTTCCATTCCTAGTTTTTAGAGGACTCTCCATACTGCTTTCTAGATGGGTTGTACCAATTTGCAGTTTCACCAATAGTAGTGTATGAGTACACCTTTTCTCCCCACATCCTTGCCAACATTTATTGTTACTTGTATTCTTAACAATTGCCATTCTGGTTGGAGGGAGATGAAATTGCAGAGTAGTTTTAATTTGCACATAGCTCAGTGTTGTTAAAATAGAATAGGAAAGCTTGTCTAGTGAACCCAACTGAACCCAAATGAAGGTGAGAGTGAAGGTAGTGCATGATCGCCATCTAGAGGATAAGAATGGAAGCACTAGAGTAAAGAAGTTTGAAGAGAAACAATGCCGAGTTTTGGAGGTATAGGTTTTGAGAAAAGAGATCAGACTATTAGGTTTTATGGCCAAATTGGTAAATGCCAAACAAACATGAATGACAGAGAATGTTGGGAGCTATCTAGAAAGGCATATTTAAAATTGGTGCCCAAGGGGGTGCTGAAGAGGTTATTGCATGCTTTTCTGCTTTATTGGAGGAAAGGGCAAAATCCAAATTTCTGTTGAAAGATCTTAAAATTATTTGAGCCACTGGGAAGAGCAGTGAGGATGGCCTAGAGTTCCTCAAGCATCATGGGGCTCGAAGTTCCTGAACTTCCTTTTCTATGTCCCTGAACATCAGATGTCTGCTTACATTCATCCAACTCACTGATTCCATTCCTATGAAGGGTCCGGCAGGGTTGTGATTGGGTGGCAGAGCCATCATGAAGCTTCAGTTGGGTAGTTGTATAACATGTTCACACTGAGGTCAGTGACACTCATTTAGCTCGTTTTCCAGGAGTAGGAAGAGAGATCTTCTAACTTTGTGCTTTGAGTCCAACCTTGTTTCAGAAATCTTCATCTTCATAGGATGAAGATTTAAAAGTAGAAGATTGCCTTTGAGTCCTATAGGAGAGGGCCTTTGGAGTGGGAGCCCACAGAAAGGAAGTTATTTAGATAGTACTTAGGGGAACAGAGGTACAGCTTCCAGTACTCTGCTTTGCCAATAGTCTTTCCCCTTGAGTGTCTGAATGACTATCGTTTTTCTGTAAATAGTGTGGTGTGGTATTGTTGGGCCTATTGATTTTTCTTTCTAGTTTTAGGACTAACCTCCGTTTTGATTCCCATAGTGCATGTAATAATATGCATCATCACCAAAAATGTTGAAGAATTCTTATCCGAATGGGGTAATATGGACATTAAATTGAATTTTGATTTCATGTCCCTAATGGCTAAAAACAGTGAATAGCACTTCATATAAGAGCTGAGCAATTATACATTTTCATTTGTGACCTCTAAATTCATGTACCATTAACTAAATGGGTTTTTTGCAGTTCCAGTGCTGAATTTCTTGCTTGTTTATATATTTAATATACCAATCCTCTGTCAAAGATTAACTGGAAGGATTGTCATTTGTTGTTGTTGTTTAGTTTATATACGTCAGTGGAATGAATTACAATTCTTATTACACATATAGAGTACAATTTTTCATCTCTGGTTGTATACACAGTGTATTCATACCAATTCATGTCTTCATACATGTACTTTAGATAATAATGATTATCAAATTCCACCATCATTAATAACTCCATGCCAGCTCCCTTCCTCTCCAACCACTCTGCCCTATCTAGAGTTTGTCTTTTCCTTCCATGCTCTCGCTCCCTATCCCATTATGACTAAGCATCCTTAAATCAAAGAAAACATTCGGTATTTGTTTTTTTGGGATTGGCTAACTTCACTTAGCATTATCTTCTCTAACTCTATCCATTTACTTGCAAATGCCATTATTTTATTCTCTCTTATTGCTGAATAATATTCCATTGTGTATATATGCCACATTTTTTTTTATTCATTCATCTATTGGAGGGTATCTAGGTTGGTTCCACAGTTTAGCTATTGTAAATTGTGCTGCTATAAACATTGATGTGGCTGTGTCATTGTAGTATACTGTTTTTTTTTTTTTTTTTTTTTTAATTTTTTATTGTGGGTTGTTCAAAACATTACAAATTTCTTGACATATCATATTCCACACTTTGATTCTAGTGGGTTATGAACTCCCACCTTCACCCCATACACAGATTGCAGATTCACATCAGTTACACATCCATTGATTTACAAATTGCCATACTAGTGTCTGTTGTGCTCCGCTGCCTTTCCCATCATCCACCCTCCCCCCTCCCCACCTCTCCCCTCCCCTCCCCTCCTCTCTCTCTACCCCCTCCACTGTATAACCCTGAGGGTCTCCTTCCATTACCGTGCAATTTACCTTCTCTCTCCCTTTCCCTCCCACCTCTCATCCCTGTTAAATGTTAATCTTCTTCTCCTGTTCTTCGTCCCTACTCTGTTCTTAGTTACTTTCCTTATATCAAAGAAGACATTTGGCATTTGTTTTTTAGGGATTGGCTAGCTTCACTTAGCATAATCTGCTCTAATGCCATCCATTTCCCTGTAAATTCTATGATTTTGTCATTTTTTAATGCAGAGTAATACTCCATTGTGTATAAATGCCACATTTTTTTTATCCATTCGTCTATTGAAGGGCATCTAGGTTGGTTCCACAGTCTTGCTATTGTGAACTGTGCTGCTATGAACATCGATGTAGCAGTGTCCCTGTAGCATGCTCTTTTTAGGTCTTTAGGGAATAGACCAAGAAGGGGAATAGCTGGGTCAAATGGTGGCTCCATTCCCAGCTTTCCAAGAAATCTCCATACTGCTTTCCAAATTGGCTGCACCAATCTGCAGTCCCACCAGCAATGTACAAGTGTACCCTTTTCCCCACATCCTCGCCAGCACTTGTTGTTGTTTGACTTCCTAATGGCTGCCAATCTTACTGGAGTGAGATGGTATCTTAGGGTGGTTTTGATTTGCATTTCTCTGACAGCTAGAGATGTTGAGCATTTTTTCATGTACTTGTTGATTGACTGTATGTCCTCCTCTGTGAAGTGTCTGTTCAGGTCCTTGGCCCATTTGTTGATTGGGTTGTTTGTTCTCTTATTGTCTAATTTTTTGAGTTCTTTGTATACTCTGGATATTAGGGCTCTATCTGAAGTGTGAGGAGTAAAGATTTGTTCCCAGGATGTAGGCTCCCTATTTACCTCTCTTATTGTTTCTTTTGCTGAGAAAAAACTTCTTAGTTTGAGTAAGTCCCATTTGTTGATTCTAGTTATTAACTTTTGTGCTATGGGTGTCCTATTGAGGAATTTGGAGCCCGACCCCACCGACTGTAGATCGTAGCCAACTTTTTCTTCTATCAGACGGCGCGTCTCTGATTTGATATCAAGTTCCTTGATCCATTTTGAATTCACTTTTGTGCATGGCGAGAGAAAGGGATTCAGTTTCATTTTGTTGCATATGGATTTCCAGTTTTCCCAGCACCATTTGTTGAAGATGCTATCCTTCCTCCATTGCATGCTTTTAGCCCCTTTATCAAATATAAGATAGTTGTAGTTTTGTGGATTGGTTTCTGTGTCCTCTATTCTGTACCATTGGTCCACACGCCTGTTTTGGTACCAGTACCATGCTGTTTTTGTTACTATTGCTCTGTAGTATAGTTTGAAGTCTGGTATCGCTATACCGCCTGATTCACACTTCTTGCTTAGCATTGTTTTTGCTATTCTGGGTCTTTTATTTTTCCATATGAATTTCATGATTGCTTTCTCTATTTCTACAAGAAATGCCATTGGGATTTTGATTGGCATTGCATTAAACCTATAGAGAACTTTTGGTAATATCGCCATTTTGATGATGTTAGTTCTGCCTATCCATGAACAGGGTATATTTTTCCATCTTCTAAGATCTTCTTCTATTTCTCTCTTTAGGGTTCTGTAGTTTTCATTGTATAAGTCTTTCACCTCTTTTGTTAGGTTGATTCCCAAGTATTTTATTTTTTTTGAAGATATTTTGAATGGAGTGGTTGTCCTCATTTCCATTTCAGAGGATTTGTCGCTGATATACAGGAATGCCTTTGATTTATGCGTGTTGATTTTAAATCCTGCCACTTTGCTGAATTCATTTATTAGCTCTAATAGTTTCTTTGTAGAGCCTTTTGGGTCTGCTAGATATAGAATCATATCATCTGCAAATAGTGATAATTTAATTTCTTCTTTTCCTATTTTTATGCCTTTAATTTCTTTCGTCTGTCTAATTGCTCTGGCCAGTGTTTCGAGAACTATGTTGAAGAGAAGTGGAGAGAGAGGGCATCCCTGTCTTGTTCCAGATTTTAGAGGGAATGCCTTCAGTTTTTCTCCATTCAGAATAATGCTAGCCTGAGGCTTAGCATAGATTGCTTTTACAATATTGAGGTATGTTCCTGTTATCCCTAGTTTTTCTAGAGTTTTGAACATAAAGGGATGCTGTACTTTGTCAAATGCTTTTTCCGCATCTATCGAGATGATCATATGGTTCTTATTTTTAAGTCTATTGATGTGGTGAATAACATTTATTGATTTCCGTATATTGAACCAGCCTTGCATCCCAGGGATGAATCCTACTTGATCATGGTGTACAATTTTTTTTATATGTTTTTGTATCCGATTCGCCAGAATTTTATTGAGGATTTTTGCATCTAGGTTCATTAGAGATATTGGTCTGTAGTTTTCTTTCTTTGAAGTGTCTTTGTCTGGTTTAGGTATCAGGGTGATGTTGGCCTCATAGAATGAATTTGGAAGTTCTCCCTCCTTTTCTATTTCCTGAAGTAGCTTGAAAAGTATTGGTATTAGTTCTTCTTTAAAGGTTTTGTAAAATTCTGCTGTATACCCATCGGGACCTGGGCTTTTCTTAGTTGGTAGTCTTTTGATGGTTTCTTCTATCTCCTCAATTGATATTGGTCTGTTTAGGTTTTCTATATCCTCCTGACTCAATCTGGGCAGATCATATGACTTAAGAAATTTATCTATGCCTTCACTATCTTCTAATTTATTGGAGTATAAGGATTCAAAATAGTTTTTGATTATCTTCTGTATTTCTGAAGTGTCTGTTGTGATATTGCCTTTTTCATCCCGTATGCTAGTAATTTGAGTTCTCTCTCTTCTTCTCTTCACTAGCATCGCTAAGGGTCTGTCGATTTTGTTTATTTTTTCAAAGAACCAACTTTTAGTTTTGTCCATTTTTTCAATTGTTTCTTTTGTTTCGATTTCATTAATTTCAGCTCTGATTTTAATTATTTCTTGCCTTCTACTTCTTTTGCTGTTGTTTTGCTCTTCTTTTTCAAGGATTTTGAGATGAAGTATGAGATCATTTATTTGTTGGTTTTTTCTTTTTTTAAGGAATGAACTCCAAGCAATGAATTTTCCTCTTAGAACTGCTTTCAATGTGTCCCATAGATTCCGATATGTTGTGTCTGTGTTTTCATTTATCTCTAAGAATTTTTTAATTTCCTCCTTGATGTCTTCTATAACCCATTGATCATTCAGTAACCTATTGTTCATTCTCCAATTGATGTATGCTTTTTCCTTCCTTCTTTTATCGTTGATTTTCAGTTTCATTCCATTATGATCAGATAAGATGCATGGTAATATCTCTACTCCTTTATATTGTCTAAGAGTTGCCCTGTGACATAATATATGATCTATTTTTGAGAAGGATCCATGTGCTGCTGAGAAAAAAGTGTAACTGCTTGATGTTGGGTGGTATACTCTATATATGTCAATTAGGTCTAGGTTATTAATAGTGTTATTGAGTTCTATAGTTTCCTTATTCAACTTTTGTTTGGAAGATCTGTCCAGTGGCGAGAGAGGTGTGTTGAAGTCTCCCATGATTATGGTGTGGTGGTCTATTAGACTCTTGAACTTGAGAAGAGTTTGTTTGACGAACATAGCTGCACCATTGTTTGGGGCATAAATATTTATGATTGTTATGTCTTGTTGGTGTATGGTTCCCTTAAGCAGTATGTAGTGTCCCTCTTTATCTCTTTTGATTAACTTTGGCTTGAAATCTATTTTATTTGATATGAGTATGGACACGCCTGCTTGTTTCCGAAGTCCATATGAGTGATATGATTTTTCCCAACCTTTCACCTTCAGCCTATGTATGTCTTTTCCTATCAAATGCGTCTCCTGTAGGCAGCATATTGTTGGGTCTTGTTTTGTGATCCATTCTACTAGCCTGTGTCTCTTAATTGGTGAGTTTAAGCCATTAACATTTAGGGTTATTATTGAGATATGGGTTGTTCTTCCAGCCATATTTGTTTATTTCTGTTACTAAACATTGTTTGTTTTCCTCTTTGATTGTTTCCCCCCCCCCTTTACTGTCCTACCTCCCACTGTTGGTTTTCATTGTTATTTTCCATTTCCTCTTCCTGTAATACTTTGGCTAGGATGTTTTGAAGAGATGGTTTTCTAGCTGCGAATTCTTTAAACTTTTGTTTATCGTGGAAGGTTTTAATTTCATTCTCCATCCTGAAGCTTAATTTCGCTGGATACACAATTCTTGGTTGGAACCCATTATCTTTCAGTGTTTGAAATATGTTATTCCAGGATCTTCTAGCTTTCAGAGTCTGTGTTGAAAGATCAGCTGTTATCCTGATTGGCTTGCCCCTAAATGTAATCTGCTTCCTTTCTCTTGTAGCTTTTAAAATTCTCTCCTTATTCTGTATGTTGGGCATCTTCATTATAATGTGTCTAGGTGTGGATCTCTTATGATTTTGCACATTCGGCGTCCTGTAGGCTTCTAGGATTTGGGATTCTGTCTCATTCTTCAAGTCTGGGAAGTTTTCTTGTATTATTTCATTGAATAGACTGCTCATTCCTTTGGTTTGGAGCTCTGTACCTTCCTGTATCCCAATGACTCTTAAGTTTGGTCTCTTAATGTTATCCCATATTTCTTGGATGTTCTGCTCATGGTTTCTTAACAGTCTTGCTGAGCTGTCTATGTTCTTTTCCAGTTGAAATACTTTGTCTTCATTGTCTGATGTTCTATCTTCTAAGTGTTCTACTCTGTTGGTAGTATTCTCCATTGAGTTTTTAAGTTGGTTTAT